>NC_059133.1:49327244-50540657 GCF_020740605.2 Lemur catta
GCTCCACTCTTACCTTCTTCAATTCAATCTCTAAAGAGCAGCCCGAGTAAACTTCTAAAGCATAGATGAGATGATACCATTTCCACCCAAAGGCTTCCCCTTGCAAGGAGAATAAAATCCTATCTCCTTACCGTAGCATACCAGCCCCTACATACTCAGCTTACATTTTGGACACATTTTCCTCAACCTCTGAATTGTCCAGGCACCCTGCCCATTGCTGTCCAGGGAAAACACTATACTTTTTCCTGTTTCAGGGCCTTATCATTTGCTGCTCCTTCTGTTTGGCATGTTCTTCCTTTATTAGATCTTCATTGGATGCTTCCTTCTCATCTTTCAGCTCACCATTCACATTACCTCCTCAGAGAGACCTTTCTTGAGACTCTTGAAAAATATATATTTCATCCCAGCTCAATTCCTCTCAATCATGTTACTCTACTGTACTTTCTTCAAGGAGTTTAAAAACCTAACATTGTCCTAATCATTAACTTGGATGTTTATTATTTGTTTTATTATATAAGCTCTTTGAGGGCAGGGATAGACTGTGTTCTTTTTATTCATCGCTGCATTTCCAATACTCAGAACCATGCCTGATGTGTGATATTCACTTAAAATGTGACTAAGTGAAGTAGAATGTAGAAAGCAGAATATTAGCTTGTATACTATAATATAAAGCATTCAGTAAATTAAATCAAACTGACTCATCCTTAGCTAAGAAAATATTTTTCAGAGCACAAGAGGGTAGGAACAGAAATCCGGCTCTTGATTGTTTAGCTTTCATAGAGATAGATTTAAATTTGAGTCAAACACAGAACCTGCCCATTTATGTCTACAGCGGCAGAAACATCTTTATGACCTTGGACATGGTATCTGCTTATTGAAAGTTCTTTGGAGGATTACATGTGAAAACTGTATGTTACACCTGAGTTTCTTGGTCTCACATGGAGGGATAAGAGGTGGACAATATGTGTGATTTGCTTGGAAAAATCTAAGCAAGCTATCTAGCCTAAATTACTGTACACTGGTTCCTCTCATCTCCAAGGGGAAAGATTAGTATAAATGTATGATGTGTGGATTTCATTTGCAATGGGTCTCAATATGTTTATACCATTAAACAACTTCAGATCTACTTTTCTCTTTAAAGTTCTTTTATATCAATCAAAATTTTAAAATTTCTGAGAGCATAAAGTTTCAGCAAATGTTTGCTTTTAAGGTTTTAATTTTAGCAGATAAAACTTGTTTTATCATTTCACAATATGGTTACTATTATGACAAAGAAATGCTAAAAAAAGAAAATAATGAAGATCAAACCCCTGTCATAATGTGATAAATGAGTTTCAAATTTTTCATAAATCCCCAAAAGCTCAGTAACCTTCTTTAAAGGTTGACAAAATGGATATGAGAGCCTGGCAGATTATTGGACTGGATTTCCAGGCAACTGGTTGCCAGATATAAATTCATCCAAGTTGATGATACAGTTTGGTGACAGTTGTCCTTTCAGGCAATATTGAAAGAAATGATCCTGGGTTCTGGGACTGGCTGGAACTTCCAGAAAAGTGATGGCAATTTTAATAATCAGTCAATTAGTTAATTTCTGCCCAGGGAAACTGGGCAGAAAAGTATTGAGGATGTAGATGTCCACCCTCTTCCTCTAACTTCCTGAGAGGCGGTTCCCTGCCTGGTCCTCACGTTCCCTGCCCCAAGAAGAACATAAACTTTATTAGTACCCATCTGCTCTGAGAATGAGGCTGGCCTCAGCCCCATCGCATGGCACCTTGTCCAGGGGTTTACTTTACTTTGATTAACACATTGAACAAAAAGTCATATGCAAATAAATATGTTTTTGATAGCATCACATATTGCCTCTATATCAGACTGTTTTAACAGCTCATTCTAATCTAGTCACTAATTGTTCCTGCTTCACCAAGCATTTACTGACAGAAATGTTCCTACCACATTTAGAAAAGAAATCAAATCTGTATTACGGAGTTAGCATCATTGTATTTCTAGTTTTATGCATGGTGGATCACTTACAGAGCTATATTTAATGTATTTTTAATTTAAAAGGGTGGGGGAGTGTCCAAAGCTTTCTCAATGTTATCTTTTGCTTTTGTTTGTGCAGCTCACCATGTTAAAACGGGAACTTGCGAGGTGGTGGCACTCCACAGATGCTGTAATAAGAACAAGATAGAAGAACGGTCACAAACAGTCAAGTGTTCCTGCTTCCCCGGGCAGGTGGCAGGCACCACGCGAGCTGCTCCATCTTGCGTGGATGGTGCGACTTCCATTGCTCATTGTGATAGCACAGCTGGGGACTGCTTAGCACTGGAGCCTCACTATAATGCTATCAACTGGGGTCAATCCTGGACATCACACTGTAAATCACATGGTGAAAATAAGGTTATTTGGAGGGCATTTTGAAATTTAAAATCTTATGCCATTTTGTTGCAAAAGGAATTATAATGAGGTTCCATTAAGTCAATGTGCTTATTTTGATGCCATGAAGTATTGATTTCCTGGTGGATGGTGGGGGGAGAGGTACATATAAATTAATTGGGAAAGGAAAGATGAAAATGTATGATTTAATAGTATAGTTTTCTAAACCAATGGATGTTTTTAAATGAAAAAAAATCAATACCACATATATATAAGTGAATGTTTAGTTGTGGATAAAATTCACATAAAATATCTATTTTGATGAAGATGCATCAAAATATTAATTTCTTTCCTTGAGAGTTCACCTAATTATAATAGAATATAGATCTTTACATGGATTTATTTAATTGCTGCTACCATAAATAGTAATTTATTAAGTGCTCATATTAGCCTGGTTTATTCCTTGTGATGAGGTTATGGCTCACGGCAAAAAATAATGTGTTAATTCTAACAAACACCCTTCTGATTTTCAACCTACTGATTGAAAATATCACATAGATTATAAAATATTGACTCTCGATGGGTCACAGGCCCATTTTTTTTTTGATTCTATAAATTGGTGCATGTACATGTTCACATAGTTTCTTTTCAATGCATTAGTTTTCATGAAGCCTATATTTTCACATGAAAAATCCTTCAACATTGCGCTTATAGCTAACAATTCTGTATTATACACTTAAAATTTTTCTAGGAAGATAGATCTCATTTTAAGTGTTCTGACCACAATAAAATAAAATTTTTTAAAAAAGAAAAATTCTTTTAGTTAGAAAATCTTGAAAGGTTTGGTCTTTTTGAACAAAAAAAAAAAGCATTCCTCAAATTCCAATCTTCCCAGTGGTAGGAAAAATCAGTGACTTTTGTTCTCCTTTAAATGTGCTCCAAATATAAAACATTGAGTTGATTATTCTCTCTTATAGCTTCCATAGTGGAACAGAAATGGTGGTGCCACATGCAGCCTTGTCTAGAGGGGGAGGAATGTAAAGTACTTCCAGATCGGAAAGGATGGAGCTGTTCATCTGGGAATAAAGTGAAAACAACTAGGGTAAGTGGACAGCCAACTTGGGAAAGCAAAATGTCTCTGAATTAATAGAGAATGGGTGCATGTGTGTATTTCTTTAAGTGGTGGTTGTAGAAGGAGAGAGTATAGTTTTGCATAGTATGTTTGTTTCCCATTTTTCTCTTAATTTATTTTTTCATAGGATATTTTTATTTCACTCAGAATAACATTTTCTAAAGATTGCCATCCACTGGCATTTAATCTGATAAATAAACAATCACTGTTCCTTCATGTGATACTGAGAGTAATGTGAACTCCCCCTACCTCAAGGATGCATGTTAAATTCTAGGAAGGTGACCGCAATCTCTTATTCTTCTGATGTATGGTAATCCGAATAAATTCTGGGAAAATTTATTTTATATGTCACTCATAATAAAATTTTCCAACTAAGGTTTTCTTTGTGTTATGAAAGTAATTGTTTTGATCTTCCTGATTTCTGAATCATTAAGTAGTTAATAGTTTACAATCATTGCAATGGGTTACTGAGAGGAGTTTCAGAATCTAAGGATCAATACAAAAGAAATACTCTTAAGACAGTGATGCATGTCATTTTTGAAATGACTGACCGCTGGGGGATGAAGAGAGAAGTGAAAAATAGCTTTACTCTTTGATTTCCTTATTAGCTACTATTAGATATTCTAGACTGGCAGAATTTGAATTCTTTGTTGAATTAGTGAATGGAGGGTTTTGTCTTGGTTTGTTTCTTTCTTTGAGGGAATGCAGACTATTGATTAGAGTTGGATACTTGAGGAATAGAACAGAATGATGGTATAAGGAGATGTTTTATAAAAAGTAAAATAAAACTAGAGGTTGGTTAATTTACGATATTGTTTAACAGAGCAGTTTTTTTTTTAACCTGGTCTGGACACATTCAAAAAAGGATTATTTTATAATCTCATGTATATATATGATGCAGTCTGCCAAGTAATGTCTCTAATACATTGACTAATCATACATACACAGAAGTGACTAAGTTTCAAATAGCATAAATAAAAACATACTTTGTCAGATTATTCTTGACTATAACTTGTTAGCTAAATGTTGGCATACTTTTCCAAAATATATTGAGTGCATGATCAGTTATTTCAAATAATTATTTTATTCACTGAGTTAGCACATGGTACAATCCATATTAATTCTAACAATATAAAATTTCCTGAAAAGCTACTTATACCATGGCAATATTTTTCCCCTAACACTATTAATTTTTACTTCAGAATAGGGCTCATGGAAATTCACTAAAGGTTTGCGATTCTGAAACAAATAAAAAAATTGTGAGCTCTCTACAACCAAATTCTATGTTTTTACTACTTTAGTGAACAAAGGAAAGCTAACATTTATTATACACTTAAAACATATGCCATATATTGAACAGAGTGCTTTACATGAATTAGCTCATTTAATCCTCTTAATAGCCCAGTGAAGAAGATAATATTATTATCTCCTTTTTACAGATGAGCAAACCAAAACCAAGTTAAGTGACTTCCCAAGGACACATAGCTAATTAATTGGGGAGCCAGGGTTTAAAATACACAGTCCCATTCCAAAATCTAATCTCTTAGCCTGTATTTTGTACTAGATATTAATAATTAACTTATTCTTGAATAATAGTGATAAAAGTTCCTATAGTTCCTTTCATATAAGGTCGACCTTTAAAAATATCTTTAAATTTCTGGATCATTGAAATGAAAAGGTCAAGACCATGCGATCTAAATTCTCACAGAAAATATGTTTTTAGAAGTGCTGTTTCACTCCCTGTTGGCCTGTTGGCTATATGCTCAATGATCCAAACTGAAAATTGAGTCTGTGCTTCACAAATTCTTCCTGATGTAATAAAACAAAATGGATGAGGGACTGAAGACTCATGAGTAGGGAAAACCACATCAACACCCTATAGTTTGTTTCAGTTGTAAGACATTATTCCACCCATAGTGGATAGTACTTTCTATTTTTATCTCTTTTGACTTGAAGAATTGCTGGTAATGGAGGACCTCAGTTAAGACATTGTAGAGAGGATTCATGCAACAGTAGGTGTTTGGATTAAATTACTTTTAAGATCTTCTCCAGTTCTAAGAGTCTGTGATTCCCATTTAGAAAAATCATCATGTATAAGAGAAGAGGAGAAGGCGTAAAAGAAAGAGCTTCCTGAGTACAATCAAAATAAATTATTATCCTTTTTTTTTCCTTCACAAGAAAAATGTTGCTTATGAAAAATTGAGCTGTTTAGACATTTTCAACTAAAGGAACATCACGACATTCCAAATGGCTAGGCAAAAATGTGTAATTATATTTGGATCACAAAACAATTTGGGCAAATTTCCCTGATGCCAAAGAAGAAGCAAAGTTTTCAAGGTCATCAGGTTATTATTGCTCTGCCATTCCCACTGAAATGGTGCAAAAAGTGTAGGAGATGAGAGAAATTCTTGCAATAACTCTGGGCGCAATATTAGTTTGTCTACAGTTGAAGTGTTAGACAGAGGTAGTTTCCACTATGCATAAATAGCAGCAATATTATTAAGAAGAACTTGAGTCATTATTTTAATCATTGGTTTTATTATCCACATACCCATCTTGAATAAGGTGATTGTGGTCACCATGAGCCAAGAAGCCCCTGGAGCCCTGATTTGGCAGATCCCAGTCACAAAGGGAACATCAAGAAATAACCCAGGAATAGGTTATGAAGTAACTCAAGAGCTGCTCTCAGCCAAAAGCTATTTGTGTTTCTTATGCGAGATATGTTGGTTTTATGGGCTTACCACTGGAAGCAAAATGGCTTGAGAAATGATCAAAATTTGCAATAATGTATACCCTCCCTTATAAATGCCCATATCCAATCTGGAGTGCTCGGATTACCCTACTGTTAGAAAAAAAGCAGTCAGCCTAAAATAACAATAAGGCTTGCATGGCCTCAGCAGAGATGAATGGTACCTTCCAGAACTGACTAAAAATGAGGGGCTGGGTAAATTCCCTATTTAAGACTAATTTGAAACCTACATTGTACTTACTACAAATGTGAATTATATTCTCCTTCTGTCTTAGTATTAGATTCAAAAAGCTTTTTTGTTCTGACCCATTTTCTATTGGTCCTAACAAAGAGAAAAGGCAAGGAATAGAGAGCCATTTTTGGAACATCAATATTTTGTTGCATGCATGTTCTTTAAAACCCCAAGCATTTAATCTGGAGAGAATGGAATATGCAACATTTGTTTCCCAAGCCCTATTTCTCATTCTGACGGTGGAAAACTTAGGACTACCTATGACATCCATAATCATCTCTTGTATTACTTTCAAGATCTCCTAAGTTAAAAAGAAAGAAAGGAAAAGTCATATAAGCCTTTTAATTTCAAACTCACTTTTAAAGATAAATAATAAAGAACTTTTCAAAGAGTCATTAATAAAAGAATAGTCTTTCCAGTGTGAGAGAGCACATAATTATATTCTAATTATACAATACAAAAGTAGCAGGGGGGAAAGGTGCTTTAGAGCTTGTAAAACATGAAGAAAAAAATCTTTAACATCGTTGGAATCATCAGAAAAAACAGACTGATTAATTTCTTTTGGTATTTTGGTATTCTTTCCCTCTGGAAGATCTAAAGGAAGTAATATTCTGTTTTTAGGATTTAGGATTTGCCCACTGGTATGGACACCAAGCCTCAAACTATAGTGGTCATGTAGTTTTTATGTTTGATTTTTACCTAAGGAAAAATGAACTTAACTTTGTATTATATAAGGCTTTATATTATCATTGGAAAGATTATCTTTATGAATCACAAATCCCAGATCTATTGACTTTTCATATGCTGTAAGAAGAACTTTTCTGGGCAATTTTTAACTAATTGGAATTGTTTCATCTTTATTCATTTATTTAAAGGCCTTAAGCAGATAAAATCTCTGTAATTTTTTTAATGTCCCTTCAAATATAAATTAATTTTAAGGGTATACATAGTGATTTTATTTCATTGTATTTTGCAATGAAAAACAACAGATATTAAGAATTTCCTATGTATAACATTCTATAATAGTGCTCATATTATAATGAAAACAACAAAAGCAAATATAGAAGCATTTACTTAGCTTTTACTGTGTGGTGGGCACTCTGCTGAATGCATTGCAGGTATTATCTTATTTAATTTACCCAACCACAGTAGACACTAAGGAGAATACAGAGATGTATGGCATGAGCCCAGCCCACAAGGAATATGCCATTGAATGGAGGAATGAATAGTGTACAGTTACATTATTCTTTGCTTTATCCGTAAGCAACCCATTGACAATAACTATTGGAATCAGTGGTAAACATAAGCCAAGAGTAACATTTAGCTTACTCATCTGCAAAAAAATTAGGATATTGAGCTAGATTCAATTTCAAGTTACTTGAATCAACATTTATTCTTTGGTTCCATGTGCCAAGGATATTTCTAACTTCCTTTCCAGCTAAAAGTTATATGACACTAATAACTGACTGATATCAGAAGATAGATATTAGGTTTTTAATTCTTCCCTGTAAGGGAGAAAAGAAATAGCATCTTGTGAGGCTTTGCTGATGAAATTCTCAAGTTGTCCTCTTCCAGGTACTACTGAATTTTATATCAAGGCTCAGTGAATCTGTTCGGTTGGTAGATCTGAACAGTATCCAGGGCTGTTATTTCAGACCCAAGGCAAAGGAAGAACACTGCGAGAGGAAAAAGTTCATTTCCTTACCTTAAGGTGGTAAAATTTGTGTGAATTCTTCAGTCATAATGCTCTCTCTTGCCTTGCAAATTTAAGTACAGGTTTAGGATAGTGTAGTTCGGTCTTTATCAGCCCTTTCTTAACAGGCATGCCCCCATTCATTTATCTTCATCTCGCCTCCAGTCAGGCCCTAAATTGTACTCTGGTCCACAGCACAAAGCATAATGTCCTTTAGGGCAGCGGCTTCTAAATTGTGTTTAATGGTACCCACAATAAAAATATATCTTACATTGTGATCCAGCACACACACGATACACACATGCTCATACATGCCACACTAAAATTAATGTTGCATTCTGATATTTTGATTTTGTTTTGTTCTCCCTTCCCTTCCCCTTCCCTCCTTCCTTCCTTCCTTCCAATCTCAACCCCATAAATTGATTTTATCACCTGCTCATATGTTGCTCCCTGAAGTCTGAAAGACGTAATTTTAGGAAGTGATATTTGATTGTTTCCTATGTCGGCTCCATGTTCTGACGGCCACTGCTAACTTGTAGGGATACAAATTACTGAATAAACTAATTTTTCAAATCAATTTACCTTCCACATTTTAATTTTTAGTATTTGTATGCAATATTTTTGGCATAAGATTTTTATACACCTCTTTGCAAAATATAGATTTTATGGGAAAGAATATGTATGCTGTGTATATTCATTCATTTAAAAAGTCTTTATTGTCTACTCTTGTTAGATTCTGTTCTAAGTTCTGGGCACAGCAAGGAAAAAGCAAAGCAAAATGAAACAATAAAAATGGATGAGAATTCCTGCCCTCATAGGGCCTATATTCTATTAGGGTGTATTAGTTTTCTGTTGCTGCCATAGCAAATTACTATACTTTAGTGACTTAATACAATACTCATTAATTATCTGCAGGCCAGGTATCTGGTCTGGGCCCAGTGTGGCTCAGCTGGGTCTCCACTCTGGGTTTCATGAGGCTGAAATCAGGGTGTGTGTTTCACCTTTCCATAACAGGTCCGTGCTTCTTTCTGGAGGCTCAGGGGGAGAATCTGCTTCCATGCTCATTCAGGTTATTGTCAGAATTCTGTTCCTTGTAAACACAGGACTGAGGTTGCTGTTTCCTTAGCAGCTGTCATCGGGAGCCTCTCTCACCTCCTTCAGGATGCCTGATTTTCTGGTCACATTTCCGTCTTCACCTCAAACCAGCAATGGCATATTGAGTCCTTCTCACACTCTGAAGCTCTCTGACCTCCCCTATCCCGCAGCTCTCCCCTGTCGTCCTTTTCCTCTGTGTCTCTCTGAAGGACTCTTCTTCCTTTCTCTCATGCTTTCAATTTTAAGGCCTCTCAGATGATTACATTGGGTCCACCTAGATAATCAAGGATAATCTCCCCCTGTTAAGGTCAGCTGACTATATCAGCAAAGTCCCTTTACAGCAGTACTTAGATTAGTACTTAGATTAATAATCTATGAATTTAAATCTTGGTAGTACATCTTTAGGATTCTGCCTACTACATAGGAAGAGAAAAAACAAGTAAGTAAAATGTATAAAATGTTAGATGGTGATAGGTGCCATGTTGAAAAATAAAGCAAGGAAGGGAATGGAGAGTGCTGAGCAAGGGAGTTTGCATATTTGATTGAAGTCCTGGAGGTGAGGGGATGAGCCACATGGTTATGTGGGGGACAAGGTTTACAGGCAGAACTACAGCGTACCTGAGATGGGCGCTGCCCTGGGCAAATCATGTATAGGGGGTAGCAATGATGCTTGTGGATGGAGTGGAGTGAACCAGGGCAAGAGTTAGAATTAGGGTTAGAGAGGCAACATGAGGCATGTCACAGGTGACTTAAACTTTTGTCCTGAACAAAAAGAATGAGGGAGCTGCCATTAGGTGGGATGGAGAGAACTATGGGAAGAGTATGTTTTACGTTTTACATTAATATCCACTTATTCTAGGTGGATTAATGAAATTAATATCCACTTATTCTAAGTTAATGAAAAGCTAAATATGGTATAACATCTTGAATTTGATATTTCTTAAGAAGAGTAGGTGGACATTTTTTACTACAGTGATGACAAATGTAGACATTGAGTGAAATTCTTATTAGACCAAATTTAAAATCTCAAATTATATGGAGATTGGAAACAAAATACTTAAGGAACCATGTAATCACTATATTAATATTAAGTTTTTAATGAAGAGATGTGGATGGAAATGGATATTTGAAGATATTTTTTCCCTTCAATTAGATACTGAGTTCAAGGTGGGTAGGACACCAAGCTAGGTGTCCAGGAAGTAGCACTATTAAAAATAACATTGTAAACCTGGTGTTTTAAATTTAAGAGCGGCTTACTTAATTAACAAAAATTTAATAGGGCCAAGAGTGTCTGCCTTGGTATTTGTTTAGAGAATTAGAGGAAATTAATACTAAAAAATATATCATCAGGCTACATTTTCAAAACTTGGACTATATTTTATAATTAAAATGAGAAATGGGCAGTATATGAGTGCTTTGGAGTTCCTGTAAGATTTACATGCTTCTATGGCATTTGAGTTAGGTGTTTATTTGTAGATGTGACTCTGAATATCATGTGTACAATTTTATAGTTAATTGTGAATGTTCACACATTCTGACAGAACCTAGTTTGGGAACCATAGAATTTCATTATCAACTGTAAGGTACATCTTTAGGCTGCTACGCATATCCTATGAATGAAGTGGTAAGGGCAGTATCTCTGTCTCTTACCTGATGGCTTAAATTCTGTCAGCATTTTATTTTTAATATTTAAGACCTTGATATTTGTTTAAATATAAACATTCCTAAGAAAGGCAACACTTTTACCTGTTTTTGGTTATCTGAAGTGCTTTAATAAAAGAATAGCACCTCCTAGGACTTAGAGAATAGAAGATTATGTCCAAGGAACCATACTTAGTGGTGCTTCTGTTTTGTTTTGTTTTGTTTCTATAGTGAGTAACAAACCTCCTATTAAAAAATATAGTAAATCTCTCCTGTACACGTTCCGCCCTGGCTCTGTCCCCCCTCTACCCCTCACACGTTTTCTGTGCAATTTAAATCACTTGATCAGTGATTTCAGATCCAATTTTATTTTCTTAGCCTGGAGAGTGGAGTGAAGATGCAGTTGAGAAATAAAAGGTAACTTTCCCATAAGCTCAGAATTCCAAGGCTCTGTGATTGGAGCTGAGACTGTATAGGAAAACATAGCTGTGGCCTAATTCCCAGTTCTCTCTAGGATGAGAGTAAATCCTAACTCCCCGTTGGGCAATTCATGACTGGTTGGTCATTCCCCCTCTGAATAGAGAGTTGTTTGTGAGGTGTGCCCAATACAAAGGGCACAGTTAAGTTTTATAATGATCAAACTTCATCTGAGGGTACCCAATAAAGTCCTGGACACCAGCTTTTACTGGGCTAGAAAAGAAGAGGTTCATGTAATGGATTTATGGATATTTACTTTAGAGAATACAAGCACTGAGAGTAACATGTTTTAAATTATTCAAAGATACAGCATATGAAAGAAAAAATTATACATGTTCTATGTGACTACAAAAAATACAGCTGGGGGCAAGGAATAACTTTCTCAGTGTCAGCTCTAGATGACGTTAAATGGGCTGTCTTGAGAAATAGTTAAATTTCTCATTTCTGGAAGGCATCAATATGTGATTTAAAGGTTGAGCAGAAATCCACAAAGTTGACTAGGTCAACTTATCAAGACAAACAACAAACAGCTTATGGAAAGGCATGGAGGTGTAAAAGATCATGTCTTGCTCACAGAATTGAAACCAGTTCATGGGGTAACTGCATGTATGTGAAGGGAAGTAGGTTCTAGGGAATCCCTTGGAGGGGAATTGTGACAGGCTGAGTTTATATCATGATGGGCTTTTCAATGTAATGCTGAATGATGTGGATTTTATTCTCTAAGTGATGGTAGGTCATTGAGGAACCTTAGGTAAGTAGAGAAAAGGGTCTGATTTATACTTTGGGAAGTCCATCTGGCTGCAATGGGTCAATAGAATTGAGGAGGGTATGAGAAATGGGCCTGAAATAAGATTGGGAAGTGGTGATAGCGTAGGTGTGGAGGGCTAAGAAATAGAATTGATAGGACTTGGTAATTAATTGGATATGAAAAGTGAATGAAAGAAAATAATTCCAGACTCAAAAAATGTATATTTCTCAGATATTTCTGGCTTTACTTATTTGGTGATAGTAATTGATAGGGAGATTAAGAGGTGGAGATATCTAGTGGATAATTTGATATAGAGGCCTAGAAATCAAGATAGAAATCTGGAAATCATTATTCCCTAGATGGTATTAAAATAATTAATTAGGAAAGCTCTCCCAAAAGGAATGTATAGAAAAAGAAGAGCATCAAAGGCAGTTTAGTAGCTAATGTAGAAGAGGGTGCCTGCTCAGGAGCATGAAATGAGGATGCAGATAATAGGAGGAAAGCCAAGAAGGACCAGAGTCTGGGAGAATGCAGAAGGAGAGACTTCTAGGGAGCCAGGGCTGTCAATTGATACAACAAGGATGTGGAACCAATGGGCAGATTATATTCCTTTAAGTCTCTTTCTGAATGTGGGATTTGCAAGACATACTGGAAGCTCATTGTACATTAGATAAACATGATTTGCTTTATCATAATCTTAAAACTTGCCTTCCAGTGGATTGGGGTCATTGGTAATACATGATACACATGCAGAATTTTGAAAACAGAATACATTGCTAGAAATACTTTAAATAATAAGAATACATGTGAGGCTCTTTAGAAGAACTAACAAACTCCATTTGAGGGAAGCTTGTCTGTCTGTTCATTCATTCATTCACTCTGTGAAGATAAATTGAACGTCTGCTTGGTGGCTTTGTGCCAGACATTGTGCTGGACTTTGGGGATTCAAATTTAAAAGAAAATCATGACTCTTTTCTGTCCAAGAGTTCACAGTCAATTTGGACAGAAAGTCAGTAAATCATTGCCGTGTACAGAAGTGGCCGGACAGAGGTTTGTACAAGTGCCACGGGAGCACACTGGCAGTTTAATATTGCATGGCCTATAACTCTTCTAAAACTCAAGGATAACAGATTGTGATGCCTTCAAAGGCAATTTATTTATAATTTGTCTCCTTAGTATACAGTGACTAAACACAATCAAAATAGTATGCTCCATAATGTCAAAACTAAACTGAATTATTTTCCACCTTTACAACTGGTATTGTACTGCCATAAGAGAACAAAAAATCCAATAAAATTTTTTCTCAACCAGACTGTCTTCCTATTGATGACCTATTCATAGAGGCAAATCCAACACAGAATAAATCCTTTCTGAACTGGAATTTTAAACCAGTTAAACATATATATGAGAGAGAAGTGAGGAGAGAGAGGGAAGAAGATTTTGTGTATAAAAAATTTGAGCCACAGTAATAACTCTAATTAAATTGAAAATAATTTAAGATTCTCACCAGAAAGTAAGATATTGGAAATTTTTAACATTGCACATATTTGTTAGTGTTTTAAGCCTATAAAACACTTTAAAAATCTTAATATGTATCAGTTACAGCAAAATCAGCCATTCGGTTGAAATGTGATAAAAAATATAAAACTCAAATCGCCAAATTAAAACAAAGAAACAAAAATATTTATAGTTTATACTAAGCCAGAGAATTTTATTTATTATAATGTTTAATATTCAACTTATTAAAATGAATTATTTCACTGTTGAATATATTTTTTGTGCCTGTGGTTCAGTATTATGGCATTTTGCTCCTATTAAGAAGCAATATTGGCTTCCTGTGATTTATGGTGGGATTAGCCTCACGTTGATAAAAAGCTGGTTTGTTGAGGTTATGCTTACCATTAGCTATTTTACTGTTACATTTTATTGCTTATTCTTGTCTGGTGACAGACGCATTTTACCCTTACATTGCATCTCCTGTTCTCTTCTCGGTCCTGTTAAAACTGGGGGAGGCAGAGAGAGAGAATGTGTGTGTGTGTGTGTGTGTGTGTGTGTGTGTGTGAGAGAGAGAGAGAGAGAGAGAGAGAGAGAAATACCAGGCAGTGCAAATTCATTTTCAAAAGATGCTTGCTAATAATTGAATGCAACTCTGCTTTGCAACTTTAGGATACCCTATACTTGAAAGGGCTCTTTGAGTAATTGTGGGGAGAGTTGATTTGGTCAGCTTGTTTCTAAGATTCATATACTGAGATGCTTTTATTCCATCTTGAAAGAAATAAAATTGAATATTTTCAACAGACACTTTGGCTGACAGTCAGGAGAATCTAAACAAGTATCATGATTAGAAATCTTAACCTCTAGATTCAATTACAACATATGATTGATTTGTGAGATTACTGAAGGCAAATGTGTGGCCAGTCAACCATTGTTTGAGATTAAATTTCACAAATGAAATCAACTTGTTGAGCACACCTCTGTATATATAATATAGATGTGAACCATCTGCTTCCAGATTATAGCTTTGAGGATTTCTTAGATGGGTCATAAGGGAATTCCCTTATGAATAAAGTTTATGATAAAAAGTGTTAATGGTAACTTTTGACAAATGTACATTTTACCTACATAACGGTCTAAGGAGACCCTATTCAGTGAAACTAAATCACATCACTATATGGTACTAAAGATAAAGATAAATATTCAAACATGAGACAAAGTGTTCATATATGTGGACTAAAAAAATTTACATATCATGATAAAATTATTTTCACTAGTAACAGTGTTTGGCCTTTTAAAGGTTACTGAAATTAGAGAGATGGAGACATTGTCAGAGTGTATCAGGCAATTTTTAATTTTACTCAGCATGGCCATTTGAGGTTGCAAGTGCAATGCTAAGTCTACCTAACTTGTTAAGGGCCCACAAGGCCTTATAAACCTAATGTCATCCTCTCATTTCTTCTGCACAATGGTTCTTTCAGCCTAATCCCCATAAATGTGTACAACTCCATCTCCTAATGAATGTATATATAGTATGCTTGGTTCTTCCAGAGTACTGCTGGGTGAAATTTGCTAAGAGGAGCCTGGGATGATAATGTTGCACTCTGTGTTTATGCAAAGTTAGGTGTGTGTCACTCTGGTTGAGTCTTGCTGATGATTTATGGACATTTTCTTCTTTTTTCTTCACCCGTCTATGATTTTACATATCTTTTGCTTCAGAATAGGCATATTTGATTCTCCAGGGAAGTTCCCTTCTTTTCTCTTTTTATGTAGTACAATATGAGAGCTCTGTAAACCAACCATGAGTGTAGACTAATCCCTGTTCAAACTGCAGATACCAACTACCTCTTTATAGATTTTATAAGAGGAATGATCACATTGATGGAGAGGCTCTTTTTAAAACTCCAATAGAAAGAAGTTCAAGAGGTATTATAGTTGTTGCTCAGTCATTAGATGATCTTGTTTATTCACAAGGGAGTAAGTATAGGAGTTATATATTCAGAAAGTCAAAAAGTCAAGTATGATGGTTAATTATATGTGTCAACTTGGCTGAGCCACAGTGTCCAGATATTTGATCACACATTATTCTGGATGTCTCTGTCAGGCTGTTTTTGGATGAGATTTGTGTTTAAATTAGTGGACTTTGAGTAAAGCAGATTGATTTCTATAATGTGAGTAGGACCCATCCATTCAGTTGGAGGCCTAGAGTACAAAGGAATGACCTCCCCTGAGCAGGAGGGAATTCTCTAGCAGACTTCTTTTGGATGGGGATTGCAACTCTTTCCTGAGTCTTCAGCCTGCTGGCCTCCACCCATCAGATTTTGGACTCACCAAGCCTCCACTATTGCATGATTTATATCCTTAAAATAAATCTCTCTCTCTCTCTCTCTTTCTCTCTCCATATGTATATATGTGTGTTTGTATATATATATATATATAAATTATACTTATAGTCAGTCTTTATGCTGAACCTGAGACACTCATGGAGATGCCACTTTAGATTACATATTTTCTTGTCTGCTGTACGCTGGAAGATTTTTAAAAGACTTTTAAAAAAGCGATGTCTTAGTCCATTTGTGCTGGTATGACAAACAAACTATCACAGACTGAGTAATGTGTAAAGGACAGAAATTTGTTTCCCACAGTTCTGGAGGCTGGAAGTCCAAGATCATGGTGCTGGTGGATTCATTTTCTGGTGAGGGTGGCTCTCTGCTTCCAGTGGCTCCTTAGGAGGGGAGGACACCGTGTCCTCACATGGCAGAAGGTGGAAGGGCTGAGGAGCCAAATGCTGTGTGAAGCCTCTTGTATAAGGGCCTTAATTCCATCCATGAGGGAGGAGCCTTCATGACCTAGTCGTCCCTTAGAGGCCCTACTTCTTAGCACCATCACATTTGGAAACACTATATTTTAGAAGGGACATAGTCAAACTATAGCAAGCAGTTTTAGGTTCACAGGAAAATTGAGAGTAATACAGTAATTTTCCATATAACTTTTACCCCCACATATGCATAGTCTCCTCCATTATTAACACTCCCCACCAAAATAGTACATTTGTTACAATTGATGAACCTACACTGACACATCTTTATCACCCAAAGCAAATAGTTTGTTTACATTACAGTTCACTCTTGGTTTCGTACATTTTATGAGTTTAGACCAATTTATTATATAATGACATGTATACACTATTATATATAGTATCATACAGAGCATTTTTACTGCCTTAAAATTACTCTGTGTTCCACATGTTTATCTCTTCCTCTCTGCTAATCCCTGGCAATCACTGATCATTTTATGTTTCCATAGTTTTGCCTTTTCCAGAATATCACATAGCTTTCCAGCTATGTGTGTTGCAGTAGGAAGCCTTTACAGACTGGGCTTCTTTCCTTTAATATTATACATTTAAGTTTCCTTCATGTCTTTTCATGATTTGATAGTTTATTTCTTTTTACTTTCAACAATATTCCATTGTCTGGATGTACCACAGCTATCCATTCACCTACTGAAATGACATCTTGGTTGCTTCCACATTTTGACAATTATGCATAAAGCTGCTATAAACATACAGACAGAGATTTTTGTGAGGACATGAGTTTTCAGCTCCTTTGAGTAAATATCAAGGAGCACTATTGCTAGCTCATGTGGCAAGAATATGTTTAGTTTTGTAAGAATATGTTTAGTTTTGCCAAACTGCTTTCTAGCGTGGCTGTGCTGTTTTGAATTCCTACCAGCGTTGAAAGAGAGTTCCTGTTGCTCCCTGACTTTGCCCGTATTGGTATTACTTCTGGATTGTGGCCATTCTGAGAGGTGTGTACAGTGCAAGTTCTGACATATTTTTTATGACCTACCTCTGCAGGTTACCTACAGGTTACCTACAGGTAACCTGCAGGTTATTGTGTCTGTGAGATACCAGATGAGTTTGGGAACGCAGTCTTTGAGAAGATACATGAGGGAAGCAAATCATTTAAAAAATTGCCATCCTAAATTATCTAAGCCTAAAAGAATGAATTTTATAGAAAGAAAGAGATTATGCCAAAGAAGATAATCTCATTTTTTCTCATACCACATACAACAGAGCCTAAGAATCATAGTCATAAGAGCATTCTGAAGTTCCATGCATAGCTATTAATATTTAGCTTAATGTGTAAGCATGGAAATTTTATTCCTTGGGAGGGGAGTAATACTCTGTGTTGATTAAGGATTTAGGATTTTAGTAGGATTAAGACTGCAAGAATGACTCCAAAATTCTATTGGCTCTGCCTTAGTCATTCACAACAGATATATTGCCAGGAGCTAATATCTATCTATCTACCATTTATATATCTATCTACTACTCATTTACCTCAGTGAGAAATAGCTGATATGATCTTCTGAAAAAGCCTTCAAGGATGGTGTAATGATTAAGAACCCAGTCTCTTGAGTCAGATTACTTGGGTTCACATCCTGACTCTACAATTTATTAGCTGGTGGCTTTGGGAAAATTATTTTACATCTGTGCTCCTAAATTTCCATATCTTGGAGATTGGGACAATAATATACATAGGTTTCTTATATGGATTAAATTAGTTAATGTTTATAAAGTACTTAAAAGAGTTCCTGGCCAAGTGAAAGGTCTGTATGTGTTAAATAAAGCATATAGATTAAGAAAGTTGTTAATAAGCTAATAAATTGGGCCAGTTTTCTCATAACTCAAATATGAACATTAATATTTCACAATAGCCAGTATTGTTAAACACTAATGTGGCGATATCTTAAGATTTCTTTTACTACCTTTGTTCGTATTTAAATTAGGGCTTTAACAAGAAAGCATGAATTCATTGGCGAATGGTCTTTCTGCTCCTATTCTCTTTTGGAATAGCCACAAAATTTCATCCTAGACAGAAACTATAGAGCTACACTAAGTAAATTTCAGTGTTTGTAATGGGTACAGGATTTGGGTCATTCTAGTTACTTACAATAGATGGGCTAAGTGGAACCTGTTGTGCTAATCAATTGTAAAGGTGCTGTTTCCTGTTTTATGCTGCAAGAGCAGAAACGTTAGTTTCTTCTTTATAGCCACCGGACATGGGCTTTTCAGCAATATCTCTTGAGGACTTATTGGGGCTACAAAGTGAAGAAGGCATTTTTTTTTTTTTTTTGACCATCGCAATTATTGACATTTACTCAACTAATATTTCTACGTCCACTAGTACAATTCAAGGACGGCCTCACTACAAAACCTCTTTATGGTTAAAATGTTTTATTAACCAGAAAGGGAAAGGTATTATTCTGGGTCTATGTGCTAGGTTTTTTTGTGTTTTTTTTTTTTTTTTCCCCGTTCAATTTTAAGTTTTTGTAGCTGTTTGCCTGTGGCCATTTAAGATGAGGTTAGCCTGGAATGGTTGTTACAGCAGTAAAGGATTTTTTATGGAATGCTGAGTCACCCTTACCAATTTTGCTATTACTAATACAACATTAATGTTCTTACTAAATCACAAAACACCAAGCAGAAACTGATGCAGAAAGTGTTTATAGATATTCAGCAATTAGCAGAGGCCAATAATTCCTATTTATGGAATAACAAATAAAATCTAAGTGATTGTATAAACCTCAGTACATTTTAACAAAAATGTTTTATAATATCTAAGTTTTTGCTCTGAGGAGATATTTTATACATAATATAGCTTCTTTATAATTTATCCTGATTCTAGTAGAGCCTTTGAAAATAAAGTAGACTTTGTCCTATGCTTCATACAGGAAATTCATAGCTTTGTCAGGAATATATCCATGATTACTGCCTTATTATATAATTAAATTTCATACTTTGTAATAGCAATGGAATAATGAGAATAATTTTAAGTAGAAAAATTAATTTTTTGAAAAAGTATTTCAAAGTATGATTTGAAAGTTTTTAAAATTGCTGTTTATTATATTCTTACCACAGGCAGAATTGTGTTTAACCTTCACAGCAGTGTGATAACATAGGGATTGTTTTCATTTATAGGTAAGGAGACTGAGGGTTTTTGTAGTGACATAACAGGGCAACACAATTAATTGACACCCAAGTCAGGATAATCCTATGACTAGATGATGTTCTTAACCCCATACTCTTAACCATTACTTTATTCTTATTGCCTGCCTGATTCTCTGAAAATCTATATTAATCATTGTCTTCATCATCACCATCATCAGTAGATGAACATTCAGTATGTGTATGCTACGTTACATCTTAGCCTGCTTTTAATTACTCAGGTAAAGAAATGAAAAAAAAAAATAGGAGGAATTAAAATCCATATACAATTATCCTCTTTCAATTGTAGGCAAAATTAAAAAATTTTAATCATAATGGAAATTTTCTTTATAATAGAAAAAATCTAGTCAATAAACTTGAGAATATTATATTATACAAAATTCAAATATTACAGTATTTTAAATAGATTTTTTTATAAGAAGCCTATTTGACCTCCTTGTTATAACAAATCTTCTATCTCAACGGTAATAGAGTGTGCCGTTACTGTAATGTGATTCTCAGAGTTCACAACCCTGAACTGAAAAACTAACAGATAATATTACATTCAATCTTTCACATTATAATCTCCATGTCTCATCTTTATAATAGTAAAGTTGGAGAAATTAATGCAGTGTTATGTCTAGAACCCTTGCTAAACATAAACATTTATTAGCAACCTGATGTGATTTAGTGGATTTCAGAAATGTTTTATGCTTCCAGGATGCTCATTTTTTGCCTATCACAATGGCTGAAATTCTTGCATTAGATAGTCATCCATTCATAGCTTGAAGACTTCAAAATTCAAGAGTTATTTAATAAAATTTAAATTTCCATGATATAGATAATTACCCTATGTGGGTGATGATACAACCTATTGTCTATACTAAGACATATTTCTAGGATAAACCTAACAGAAAATCAGGACAAATGTGAATTAGAACTATCCCAAGCAAACTGGAAAATATAGTCACCCCAACTATACATAACTTAGCTAACTTCCGTTTTAAGCAGTCTTGAGAGTCACTTGCTCCGTGGAGGCAAATGTCAATTTTAGAGGGAGTGGCTTAGAGACTAGAAGTGCACTGACGGCCTTTCAAAGCCCAGGAGACTGTCACAGTAGCTCAGGGATCAGCAAGAAGGAGGGCTCTGGTAAACCTCTCTTATTTCTGATTGGAAACCCAAAGTGCTAAACCCTAAGAGTAAGAGGGAATCAGAAGTAAATAGCCCTTACAAGGCTCAATCTGAATTATTTTGATACCTGAAATTAGATTGAGGTGAACATGGATTTTTAGGGTGCACCTGGCAAAAGCAGATGTAATTCCTCTCTGGGAGGATTACACCCCAGTCTCACAATATATCCATAAACAATTTTGCAAATATGATATCCGGCATACAATAAAAAATAACCAGTCACACATGTAGACAAGACAGCATAAACAAAAACAAGTAAAAACAATACACAATAGTGAACTATTAAACTGCAGAACTGCTGTGCTAAGAAAACGAGTAAAAAAATTGTAAGAGAGTGTGTAACTTCCAAGCCAACTGAAGAAACAATGGACTGATGAAAAGGCTCTGTACACGAGTAGACAAAAAAGGAGAGGAAAAGAATCTAGAACTTATAGAATACATAGAGAACACTCAGAAAATGGCAACTTGTAACCCAAATAGATCAGTGAATACATGCATTGAAACATCACACTGTACCCCATAAATATGTATAATTACTATGTTCCAAGTATAAATAAAAGTTTTAAAAAAGAGAAATACAAAGATTGTCAATCTGGATCAAAAGATCAAAACTTGTGTATATGCTATTTAACAGAGATGCATCTAAACTATAAAAATAAAAAAAAATTAAAATAGAAGAATAATGGGAAAGATACACTATGCAAACACTAAGATAAAGAAAGCTGATATCATAATATTAATACCCAAAAAGAATTTTCAGTAAATATGATTGCTAAAGAAGGGATCATATTTTTACTAATGATGTAAGGTTTAATTCCTCAGAAGGAAACCACATAAATGACTTTCTGCTTACATGAGGGCTTGTATATTATTTTCATTTTCACAAGAATTAGGAAAACTAATGTTTATTAAGTTCTCACAATGGCCAAGCACTAGTCTAAGCACTTTACATATACCAGCTCATTTAATCCTCACAATCACCCCCATGAGACAGGCTTAATTATTATCCTTATTTTATAGATGAAGAGACTGAGGCATGAGGAAGTTGCCAAAATTACATAGCAAGTAAGCAGTAGAGCTAGGATTAAAGCGAGGCAGTCTAGCCTCTAAATTATGTGAATAAATATTTGAATAGGAGGAATCCAAATGAACCAAATAATTTTTGACTTTTTCTCTGCTGCACGTATTCAAACCAGTTTTCCATGTATAGTGTAGGGTCTAAGATATCCCTTTTCCTCTGCTTCAAATATTAGTTTAAATTCTTCTCCATCTCTTCCTTTCAGAATCTCCTAAAAGCCAAAGTATGGTATTTTTTTCCTCATGGCTGAATTAACATTTCTTTTGAATTTCATTAATCCAAGAATAGCTGAATAGATTGAGTGTGTGTGTGTGTAGGGGGCATCTCTTAGAAGTCTTCCTTGTAGACAGGGCCTTCTTGTTCTAGATTGGTTTTTTATACTAGGCAAAGTCTCAATAATAGCTAGAGTGGAAGTGAAATAAATCATGCATTCAGGAGGTTTGTTCCCCGCCCCCCCATCAATCAGCTAAAAACATTTACCAGGAAAAACTTGCTAAACACACACACACACACACACACACGTCACTCACTCATCACCCTTTCCTTCCCTAAAACATCGAAAGCCATCACTGTCTAAACAGAAATAACAGTGGCTTCCAGGGCTTATAAAAAGAGGTCTATGTGGTCTTTCATGTCCATCCAAGCTCTGTCTGGTTCCAACTTCCAGGAGTGAGGCTTCTTGAGGGAAGAAGTTCTGAAACCATGTGTGTTACTTCATTATAGTTCCTTTTTTTGTGACCCCATGAGAGCAAGGGCCACATCTGCTTTTGTCTATGACTTGATCCTTAGTAAGCAACATAGCAGCGCAATAACATTTATTGAGTAAACAAGGACATAGACAAACAAATGAACAAACCTCTGTGACACTGTCTCCTACTTTCCTCCTGGCTTACTCCACTGCTGCCACACTGCCCTCCTTGTTTTTCTTGTCTCAGTTCATTTGCACATGCTGTTCCCTCTGTCTGAAATGCTCTTCCCCTAGCTATCAGCTTTATTGGCTTTTTTATCTCCATAGCCTTTTACCTAAATCTCACATTCTCAGCAAGTATTCCTTGTCTATGCCAACTAAAAGTGTACATCTCTGCCCCCAAAATCTCTTTCTTCCTCTCAATTTTATTTTTTTTTCTCTTGATATGGCCTAAAATAGGTTAAAATTTTACTTATCATGTCTGTTATCTGTCTGCCTCGCTAGATAGTTCCACAGGGCAGTGATTTTTGTATTTTCTTTACACCTTAGGACAGGGGCAGGCTGTAACGTGTAATCTGTTTCACTGGGTTCAAAGCCCCAAAATGGGGATCCATTACCCAGGCTATCACTTACTAGTTGCAAACATCTTTGGAAAGTTTCTCTTAATTTTTCTGAGCTTTGGTTTTCTCAAGTACAAACTGAGGATAATAGTAATTGCTAATAAGGACTAACAACAGTAATAACAATAAATCATAAATGGGGACTCTCTCACAGAAAAATTCTGAGGGTTTTACAGGCAAGATGAATGTTCATTAAGTTATCCTCTGAGGCCAGCAATTATGGTTTGAGAGATGGAGGCAAGGGAAGGGTCAGCAGGATTTCCGATTCCTTGAGGAACAGAATGATCACCTATTTTTGACATCCTAGTCTAGACCAGAGAATTTGCTGTACTTCTAAGCAAAAATTAACATCTCTTTGCCTTTTAAAATACCAGTCTCTAGATTTGATGGGACAAAAGCCAAAGAGAGATCAGGCATCCTGAACTGTACATAGAGAGTGCATGACTTTGTGTGTTTGTGTGTGTGTGATTGCATGCACAATATTATTTGGGGGTCGTAGTGCATCCGTCATTGTGGTATTTGTTTACTGTGTTCCATTATAGGAAATCTGGTGCGATTTCATTTGCACCACCCTGTCTGATGTCAAGTGAGCATGTAATTCCTCGGTGTAGGACAATTGGCACCATCAAATATTTCATGAGAATTTCCTGACCCTGTTAAGCAGTGGTATATGGAAATTACTCAAGAGAGAAGTGTATTTTTTTAAAAATAGGATAATTTCTAACTGAAATATTAACTGTAATGAATATGCCAGCACCAACCTTTATGTATTCATCTGGACATTTTCCACATCCCAAATGATTAGTCTAATACCAATTAGAGCATCACAGATTGCTATTATCTTCTTGCCTTATTATTTTCATGAATTAATTTTGTTTTAAAAATCAGACCTTTTCCAAATGAGAATAAATTTAAATATCTGAGGTGAAAATGTGAAGCTGAATGTCAGGACCCATGCATATCTATAATTTCAAATCTTGAAACTACAGAATCATGGGAATAATCCTAGAAAAATTAAAAATGGTGGAAGTGACCTTTGGGTCACCTAATCATTCCCCTTGATATTTACAGAGAATCCAAATAGTAGCTCTAGTTTTCTCTCCTCTGAAATTGCTTATCACTTTTCCTTTCATATTCATCCATTTATTCATTCACTCACTTTTTCCTTTATCTGTCCACCTATCCATCCATCCATTGTTTCAACCTTTCATTTAATAAATGTTAGGTGTCATTTATGTGCCTAAAATGCTGCTTAGCATGCAGGAAACAAAATATATGCTACTATTCTTTTTCCCCAGTAGCTCGTAGTTTAGATAGAGAAACAAACAGGTTAATAAATAGTCATAATATGATGAAATATGTCTTATAGAAGAATGACAAAGTTCTGAATGGATGAATCACGAAGTGGTAACATTTCTTCTGGGATTAGAAACAAGTGTATTCAGGTGAAGCTAAAATGAACACAAAGATAGGGAGACAAGAATGGGCATGTGAAGTCCTGGGACTATTAAATAGTGAGGCATGGCGAGAGTTGAGCATATGTGTTCTGTGGAGGCGTTGGGAAGAAGGGGAGAGGAAGCTGGGTGGGTAGGAGTCTAATCATCACAGACCTTATAGATCACAAACAAGAGTTTAGATTACTTTCTGTAAGTGGAACACTGTTATAGATTTCACTTTTCAGCATGATGGTGGCAAAGAGGAGGAGTAACTGCAAGGAGCATGACAAGTCAGGGAGACCAATCAGGAAGTTATTGTAATTGTACAAACCCAGTGGAATAAAGACCTTGATAAAGATAGTGGCAGCGGGACAGAGAGTAGGGAACAGATTAGAAAGATGACTAGAAACTGATTAGAGATAAAACATATAGAAAAAATTTATGCTATTCTTAAAAATACTCAATGGGGATATATAAAATTAAAGAACATACCCTGAATGACTTTCTGTGTTTTTGAACAATGTTAAGAAAATGGAGAATTAGAAATATGTAAGTGGTATATTTCTCCATCTGCCCCTGTTATTTTTGTAAAGGATATGAAGCTCTTCTAAATTTTCACAAGCTTCATCCTTTTATCTTCAGCCATATGTGTCCACTGCAGGTCATGACCATGACCCACTTCATGACTGTGTTGGCTCTAATATATCTGGATAAATCCAACTAGGCAATGTGACCAGAACACAAAAGTGCTACTCTTCCTCAGATGATCGTTTTAATCTTACATTTTCTAGTTTGGTAGGGAGAGGTCGAGATTAGCTGTGATGGTCTGTTCTTACTCATCAAAAACACAAAATATTTCCAAAATTGGAAAATATCTTTTTCTATTATTATATGTTTAGTTTCTTTCCTTGCTATTAATTTTAACTATTCTGACTTCTCAAATTTATATAGAAAATGTTTTACTCTACTTTTGATTTATACTACCAAAAATTCTCTGTTGTCTGATTTTAAATTACTAGCTACTCTACCATGTGATTTATTATTATGTGTTATTGTTATTTTTCATTCAACTATTAAATCATTATTCAAATATTTTAAATTCAAATAGCATGTTTTGATTTCTCTGGAGTACTTTGGGAAAGAGTATAAAGAAAACTTTTGAAAGCCTGTCTATATCTATAAAATGATATAGATATAGAATTATAACTGTGAAATATCATGGATGTTTAAAAATATACATTCAGACTATTAATAAGGATTACACAATTGATACTTAGTAGAGAACAACAAACTTGGCTTGGCAAGTGAATACCCATGGGTGACTAGATCCATACATTGGTTAAATAACTTGGTCCTGGCCAGGAGTTGTGGCTCACACCTATAACCCTAATACTTTGGGAGGCCAAGGGGGAGGATTGTTTGAGGCCAGGAGTTCAAAACCAGCCTGAGCAACATTGCAAGACCCCATCTTTACCAAATAAATAAATAAATAGAAAAATTAGCTGGCATGGTAGTTCATGCCTGTAGTCCCAGCTACGGAGGACTCTGAGGAAGAAGGATTGCTTGAGCCCAGGAGTTCAAGGCTGCAGTGAGCTATGATCATGGGAGACCCTGTCTCAAAAACAAACACACAAACAAACAAATAAAAAAACACACAAAATGACTTGGTACCATTTATCAGTCTTTAAGTGTGTGTGATTCCAGTTCATCCTGCAGCAAATTATAAATTACCATAGGCACAGAGGTTCAGGAAAGCCTATGAATGGTTAAGATCACAAATATTAAATATTTGAATTTTAATTGAATGCTTCCCAAAATATTCATGAGAAATGCTTACTATCCTTGTTTTGATTTTTGACAAAAACTGTTTAAGTCTCATTTATGAGTATTTCTTTGAGATTAAAAATAATGTACTAAGAGTTTAGAATCCTCTAGAAGAGATACAAATCTATCCCCATTGTGACCTTTTTTGGAGGTAAAGGAAGTTATTGTCCTGCTTTATGCTTTTTGCAGTGTTCCCTCTCTCCCAGGTTTGCTGTCTGTAATAATCTGTTGAACAGTGGAGTACCTGACATGTGTTTGTTCCTTAGACAAATGTGTAAAACTCTTCAAGTTCAAATGGAGAAGTAGGAAGAGAAAGTTTCTGCTGTGCCTGATGACAATTTTTGCTTTTTCCACATTCAAAAAGCTTTTGGCTCCATGTTGGAGCATTAGTTGTGACGAATCCTAGTGTTGGTCGGATTCTAAGGAAGGGACAGAAGTATCATTGAGAAATAAAGATTCAAAACAACTCCAGAAATGAGCTCCCGGCTTGATTTATTTCTCACAGAGCAGCAGGTGTGTACACCGTGTTAACAGGCTTAACTACGACCTACTCTTTCTTGTAGTTATCATTAGCATTCCAGTGCCCCTGATTTCAGGAGGAGACGATGAACTTGGTACAGCTTTAGGGGATCAGAGGGCAAAGAACTGCCTCAGTGGTTAGTGAAGAAAGACGTTGAATGATTTTTATAAAAAAGGGGGGAGAGGCATCATTCCTTGTACAGATGTGAGACCCCTACATCAAACAAATTGGCCACAAAGAACCAATATGTTATTGTTGGTGGACCTAATGTTAACACCTACAATGGCTCTGTAGTATTTCTGTCCTAAGAATAGGAAATGGATAGTACAAAACCCTGGGCATATTCCTGGACTTCTATTAGTGTATAACCTGCTATTATCTGGAAATTAACATGAAAAGTACTAAGCCATCATACTTTCACTTAATCTCCGTAAACCAAATGGAGACTGCAGTTCTGACCTAAAGGTCCATTCTTTATATATTTAAATCTCCCCATAATTTAATATTATGTTATACCAGCATCTAAGAAATTACAAATAGCTAGATTTGAAGATTCATATTTTGATCAACTTTGGAAATTTGAGACTCCTGAACTGTGGTGATTATTATTAGAAAAATCCAGGGAGGATTGTAGCTGGGAAACAGGAAAAAAAACAAAACAAAACAAAACCACTGAATAAGTTGAACATCACTGTCTATGCTATATCGTCTTTCAAAAAATGGGTTTTAGTCTAGAACCTACAGAAAGCGTTTATATTTCTTGGTTTTTGTTTTTCTAAGATCTACCACATATGGAATGATCATCTCTTAATTTTATAGAAGATAGGGATGGAGAGGAGAGAGTATGTGCTGCTTCTGGCATGTTCTCAAAAACTGCTGGTACTCACTTTGTCCTTCCACAAGTTACATCAAGTCCTTTGTCAAAGGACAGCAACATATTCTTCATTCAGACAAGTTATCTCAAGGAAACGTTGTCACCAAGAGCCATTTGTATTTGTAAGTCAAACCAACCAGAAAGTTAAGAGAAAATGTTGCTCTCTTAGTAATCTCAAGGTGACCAGAAGGAATTTCTTCCAAGTTTTAGCCCTTCTTCTGCCCAAATTTCACTTCTCTTAAACTCATTTTTAAGCACAATTTTTACAGCTTACTTTTGTAGTGAGGCTGCAGTTCTTGAGGAGGGTGATTCTTTTTTTTTTTTTATTTTTTTTATTTCAGCATATTACGGGGGTATAAATGTTTAGGTTATATATATTGCCTTTGCCCCTCCCGAGTCAGAGCTTCAAGTTTGTCCATCCCCCAGACAGTGTGCACTGCACCCATTAGGTGTGTATATACCCATCCCCTCCTCCCCCCCATCTGCCCGACACCCAGTGAATGTTATTATTATATGTGCACTTAAGTGTTGATCAGTCAATACCAATTTGATGGTGAGTACATGTGGTGTTTGTTTTTCCATTCTTGTGATACTTCACTTAGTAGAATGGGCTCCAGCTCTATCCAGAATAATATAAGAGGTGCTAGATCACCATTGTTTTTTGTGGCTGAGTAGAACTCCGTGGTGTACATATACCACATTTTATTAATCCACTCATGTATTGATGGGCACTTGGGTTGTTTCCACATCTTTGCAATCATGAGAGGAGGGTGATTCTTGACCAGATTTAAACTTTTAAAGCTTTATGGCAGAAAGTGGATAAAAACTACCGATTCAAATTACTCCTTTATAAATGGGAGACAAGCCTAAAAAACATCAACCTAATATCGAATTTAGCAGGTAAAGTACATTACAATTGAGTTCAAAATCTCAACTGTCTCTAAAAATGTGTGAACTATGCTGGCATATGAAATTAATACCTTAAAAATCTACTCAGATTTCCTCAAGGCATGTAAAATAATTGTTTTCCCCTCTTAAGGATAGACGTTTCCAAGAGAATACTGCTTATTCTATAAGCTGTTGCCTTTCACTTTTATCTTAATTATTTTTTTGTAATTTTTCACCTGAAACAAGTAGAAAATATATATCCTGGGGGACCAGAGTAAGGAGAAGTAAAGTTTTGTCTTAACAAATTTTTTAAAGTCCCAAAGGAGTTTATTAGCTACCCACAGACAAAGCAGAGAATGCTTTGTTTTGCTAACAGTGAATGTCAAGCAGAGAGAATTAGTTGATCTGCTTCTCAGTGGATGAATGTGCATAAATGGCAATGCAAACAGTCATCTGCTTCCATGAGTCACATGGAAGAGTTCATGGCTGGCACACTGTACAGCTTTCAAAGTTCCAAGAAATAGTGCTCGTCCATCTGTTCGAAAGATTCATTTCCAGTCGAGATCTTCATTTGCACAGCACAGGAAGCTGAAAGCCATTGACAGATGTTGTATTTGTGAGAAGAGCTCACTAGTTCTGCATTCTAATATAATGATTAGGCCTTTTAGAAAAATGAAGTCTTCGTAGTGGTTATGCCACTGATGAATCAGGACAAAATTTTATCCCTTTTAGAAATAATGCTTCTTAAGAAAAATTACAGCATCTGGGGGCTAGGAGGAAATTAGAAGTTCACTGAGTCCAACCAACTTACTTGACAGATAAGAACTCTGGAGATTCAGAGATTTTAAATGACTTAGCCAAAGTTCTAAAACTAGCAGATAGTAACATTGGTATGAAACTCTTGGTCTCTTAACTAGCAGAATAAGGCAGCCTCTCCTCAGTCATATCTGGTGTTCTGGTCCTGTTCAGAATCCTACACCAAGACCAGGGAAACTTTCCACTTTTGCTTCCACAACAGACTCACACCGAGTTACACCTAAGTAGAATCAGTAAGCTATAGAAATGCTCTCTGTTTGAAATGACTATCTTTCCACTCACCCAAGGCTGTTCAATTTTTCAAGAATTTATAAAGCAGGTAACTGAGAATGGTTCAAGGTTGTTTAGTGAAAATGTATCAATATGAAGCATATTAATATAAAACAACTGAAGTATTAATATAAAACATATCCCAAATGTTAAAAGAAATGTTCAGGCCAGTCCAGCACCAGCAGTTCTTCGGAGGTAAAATTAAAATGTGATATGGAAATACAATGATTTTCAGGGTTATAGGAATTGCCTCTATTACCATGAAAGTAAAATATAGGCTTAATTTTTTATATAGATGGATATATTTATAAATGTGATTTATATGTCATTTCCTTTTAGTGCCTCACCTTACCTGAAAGCTATCTGGTCAGCGTGCTCATGCATCAATATCCCAGACCAAGAGGTGTTTTTCATTTTGTAATACCTCCTTGGACAAGGTGCTTTAAGATAGGACAAGTGCATTCATGTACAGTTGCAACTAACCTAATGGCAGCTTTTCTTTAGCTTAAATGAGAAAACCTGCTACTGTAATGATGTTTTAATTGCACATTTAGTACACAAAAAGTGAAGCAAGAGCTTAATTCACGTACTTATAAGAGCTACGTGAAAAAAATACATTTGCAGCGAAGCAGCAATTATATTTAAAGAAAGGAAAAGTTCATTCAAAGCAGCACTTAGGATTATGAAGATATTCAATTCTTCCTGTTACCTTTATGGAATAAGTTAAATTTATTGTAATGTTAGTTTGAAATTGTGCCTATTTGTGATGTTATTAAGCAGCCATATTATAAAAATTAGACATGCCCTGCATTTCAACCTGCTGCCTTCTTTTAGAAATATTGCCACATTTCCTTGCCTTCCAAGGAAATGTTTAAATGTTGTTTAAATAAAGAATGTTCATCAATCAAAAAATAAATGTTTCTATAAAAACATGGGTATTTTAGTGGAAATTTAACTCTTTAAATGTGACTGCAATATTTATAATGCACTGTCTCTTCTATTCTTGTGTGTAGGTGACTCATTTTATCTTCACAAGAATATAAATGTTGTTCAGTAGTCCCACTTAAGATTTTAATAACCACATTGGAGAAGAGAGCATATTATTTTGTAAATTAAGCTGATATTATATAAGATGCACACAGATGCTGTGGAGATTTGGCAGTGATTTCACAAATTTATGTAGACTGGCAAACTGAACAGCTGAGGTTCAAAAATAATCTGGAATATGGGATAGCACTCCATTAAAGAAAAAAACAGTATCAGAGGAACCATCAATAAAGAATAAGGAAATTTCCAAATCTGCATTTGTTTTGGTGTAATCATACCCCATTTACTTTTTAAGCTTAAAGTGCAGTGTTGATTTCCTAAATATATGTCCTGCATGCAAAGTCTGATGGCAGCCCGGGCATTAGAAAGAGAAAGAAAGAATTAGAAAGAATGGGATTATGTATTAGAGAAGACTAGTAACCTGTGCTGAGAAATAATCAGGGATAAAACTGGAAATTCAATGCATGCAGATGCCTAAAAATGAACACATATGTGAATAATAATAGTTAATATATAGTGGTTGTTAAGTGCCTGGCATGGCTCTAAGCACATGAGCAATTAACTCATTTATTCCTCAGCTCATACAACCCTACAATACAGACACTAATAGTATCACTGTTTTGTCCAAGATCACACAGTGAGTCATCAGCACAACTGAGCATTGAATCTAGTTAGCCTGACTTCAGAGCAAATCCTTTTAACCACGATTCTCTACTGCCTGTCTGAAAAGACAGTGTCTCTCCCAGAGCTAGCGAAAACAGTGGTGCTTCATTCTTGATAACGTAACTTATTATTAACAAGATTATGAAGAGAAATAATTGCAAAATGAGTTATTGTAGGAAACAGAAAACTAACTTTAATTAAGTCAGTATTTGTGGTGAAACAAGAAGTAATACTCCCCTCCCCAATAGGTATCCTATGTGTCACCTTTTGTATCTTGTTTGGGAATTACCACTGCTACCACCTGCCAGTATTTAAAAGGCATTTACTGGGACAGGCACTTTGCAGGAATTAACTGATTTAAACATAATAATATATTACACATGGGGAGACTAAGGCTCAGGGAGTGTAAATAATTTATTCGAGCCTATAATGTTAGCAAGTGATAAGGCAGGGATTTGAACCCAGGCAGTCTGCCTAACAGAGCCCATGCTATTTGTCATTGTGCTTCTCACCGTAATATGTTGTCTCCCACTGATAACCTAGTCAGCAGGACTTGAAGAGAGAAAAAAGGAATTTTAGAGTTCATGAATATAATGATTTTAAGAATTTTAAGGTTTAAGAATTGTATAAAAGGACAGAATAGATTCTTGGATTTTCTACCAGCTTCCTAATTTACTTTAACCTGTAAATAGGCAAAGAAAATTTCATAATGATCAAAATATAAAATGGAAACAGTAGAAAATAATGAACTTCAGCTAATTTCAAATTTAATATCATATATGCCATTCATCTGGTTTTATTTTCTCAGTTTAAATTGCTGGGCTGACTTTAAATACATGATTTTAACATGAATTTTTGGGAAATCAAATCAGGGCACAGTAATAGATTTGTTGGCCTGGGATAAGTGGTTGCTCTGATCTTGAAGAATTAGTGCTTATTGTTTAATGTTAGCAGATTAGCTTCTTCATCCTGGTTGATCATTAGCAGGATAGCTTTGTGTTTGTAACTAGAGAAGCTATTTCTGTTATTATCTCTGCATTTTGCATGTGTTCAGCAGCCCACTAGTTTCACCCACCAAACTGGCTGGTGTGCAGCACACACAAATAAGATTTACATAAAAAAGAACAGCTGTGTAAAATATTGCCTTTGGAAAGGCAAATTTACTGAGATAGTGATTATAGCACATGAAGCTCAAGGCATAACCATAATAATCGTAGGACCATTTCTCTCCCTCATGCAGTATTTTATATGTATTGCCCTCAGAACAAGAAGACAGTGTGCATTCATGGTAGCAAATGCTATTTCCCATCTTGTAAAACTGATTTTATTGCAACCTCCTGCTTTTAGTTACTGAAAACTTGCTGCAAATACTCGTTAGAAGGTAAAACTTTTACTGTTTGGCCTCTTCTAAAAAATATGGCTTGAGTGAAAAGAGAGTGGTATTTAAGTTCTAAAACTATGGCAGTGCTTAATTTGGTGTATTAAAAATTACTTTTACTTTTTAAAATGTTGGATTCTATAAATATTGCTTAAGCAATTCTTGCATATAAGAATGTTCCAGTTTATAGTCTACCAAGGGTAAAATAGCATTTAGTTTGTTTTCTCCCAGCTAGTATGCAAGAATTTAAACTTCGGTCACTCAGACTTACTTAATGAGCATATAAATCATTGAAAGGTTGAATGTTTAATTTTAGGTATCAATTTTATTTTAAAATGCTACTTGGATCTTACATATTAGGCTGTTTCAGTTGGTGATAATGTACCACTATTCAGAATCATTTCCTATATATTTTTAAACCTTTGGTTTTGATATTTCATTTGGTACAAATCTGGAGGTTGCCAGGGAGGGTGCGGATACATGTTCATACATGTTCATCTTTATACTATGTTGAAAAGGGCAAGCCATTAGCCTTTGTATGAAGTCCTTCAACATAGTCCTCTAACTTTCGACTAAATGTCAAAATGTATGATCCATTCATTCTACTTTTAGTGGCTTTCTTGATAAGCTTTATGCATTTTTTTAAAAAAAAGAACACCTCAAATCCAAAACTTATATTTTCATAGTCCTTCAATGTTGGCAAAGCTAGGTGTTTCATAAACATTATAATACTTGATTGTCACGACAACACGGCCACTTGGGCCTAAATGCAGAGCTCTGCATGCTGAACCATGATGTGTCCTTTGATCAAAATCAAGTCACTTAACAAATCAAATTTAAAACAGATTGTCTAATTTTCATCTGATATTAGAAATGATTTATACCCTACTCTTTCTTTCATAAAATGTGCAAGGATATTTTTAGGATTAATAATTCAGGAATATTCTGTAAAACTTGAGTGTGAGAAAAAGTCCCTTTCTACTGTAATCTATGCTTATTTAGACAATTAATTCTTTTAGTCATGTTTAAATTTTATTTTCTAGCAATTATTTAGCTGATGGAAACATAGTATCATAAAAATGTATATTTATGATACTCTCAAGGATATGGATTGTATACTTATATTTATATGTTTATATGTTTCTGTGTATATATATATATATTTTTTTAATCTATAACAATGGAAGAAAAATTTGTTTTAGTTACATAAGCCATTGGTAGTATACTGTAAATTTGAATGTCTATTTACAAAATTATGTGAAAAGAAAGCCTTAATATGTAAGTAGTTGAGAGTCATTCTTCAGCTTTATATAAACCGGTAGGATCAAATATTTAGGTTGGAAAGAAGATATAGGAATGCATCTCCCATACTCACTAATAAGTTACTTAGAACCTGGGCTTGAAGTGGCTCAAGGAGCCCTGGTACGATGTTCCTCCAGTTCAGTTCACTTCTATATTTCTCTAGTCGCCTACACTGAACCCCTGCTGAGGCTAAACCATTTGCTTTCCTGTCTGTCTGTCTCTTTCTTTTATTCTCTCTCTCTCTCTCTCTCCCCGTTCTCTTGTCTTTTCAGCATGAGTTTGGAAGTATGGTCCACATATTATGTTTCATAATTTTTCCTAGAGAAAAATCCTAAAGAAGAGGATTTTTAGAAGGGGCAAGTGAATCTTTCTCAGCCAATGGATAGCAATAATTGTGTCAAATAAATGTTTGTGGACAAAGTTTACCATAAAAATAATGTTTGTGTTTTTCACAATGATCAGCTATCTCCATTAGCAACCTGTGACAAAATGTCCCTAGAAATAGTCATATTTTCTTCCCACTTTCTTCTTCAATGACACTTAATTTGGGACCTCTTCACAGAACTTGTATACAATGACCAGTGAATGGCAGACAAATTGATAATGAAATTGCTGCCCTAAGACATCTCCTGCTTCCAGAATCTCAAAGGTCATTAAGCCATTCATGTATTTGGAACCCTCAATCCTCAGCTCAATTCCTTTCACGGCTCCTCTGTGAATGGGAGTAAGACGTTTCAAGTATGCAGGCAGAGACACCCTCCTCAAGAATACTAGCTAACCAGAGAGACAGAAATAAGATGACTGCTTCCATGTATGAAATGCATCTTTGATTTTTATATCTCCCTTTTGTAGTATAATTTGAGATTAGCCATGGCAGAGCAAAGTGTACAGCTAGCTTATTATTTTGTTTAATATATTCCTTTTTTTGTAGTTGATCAGAAAACAATAAAACAAACAAAAAATAGCCTTTTGTAAATGTTTTATCAAAGGACAAGTAACTATGTCACTTAATGGAATAAAATCAAAGTATCCACAATAATTTTTAAAAATCACTTTTTGTTATAACTGTTGCTATAAAAGAACTGTTAGGTAACTCTAAATGCCTTGTCTGATATTCAAGCAGAATCAGAAATTCATTGACACAGCAGAAATCTCTCCCTCTCCCTCTCCCACTTCCTCTCTCTCTTCCTGTGTGTTTATCTTTCTCTATATCTATTTATCTGTGTATATAGAGATATATATGTGTATATCAAGTACTCTTTCTATCTGTTATTATTGTTTTTTCCTGTACATAAACATTCTTTGGACTTTAGTAGGTGTGAAAAGTCAATATGAATCTTCCTCAGTAATTTTAAAATAGCATTAATAATATACTCTACTCAATTTTATGAGAATTTTTAGATACCTTTGAAATTTGGTAATACATTTTGCTATTCTTCATAGTTTCTCTCCCCAAATATTTTCTTTGTCATTATGAATAGGTGATTTTTTTTTGAAACATAATTGAGTCAAATAAGCCCTCATTTTTTAAACTATTTCAAGAATGAATTTTATGGAGCTAATGCCATGGGCTTTCTTGGGAATGTGGTCTGATTCTATCCCTGTGAACAAAGATCTTTTTTCACTGAGCCTGATATGATGTGTTTATGGTCTTTAGGTTATGTCCATCAAGCCTATACAAAGAACAGGGATTCCAGAATCATTCTGGGTCTGAGAGGGGTATCGTTGCTGCCAGTTGAGATCATCCTGGTTACAATCTGGATAATTTTGAAAGTAGCTCTAAAAATATTGTGAAATGACAATGGGAAAAAAAGAATTGGTATATTTTTATAAGTTGGAAACACCTGAATATGGTAATCCTTTAACATTCAGCAATGTATTTGATACAGCAAACACCAGCAGTTTGAATTACCTATTCATTTCTCATTGTGTTTAAGTTTATGTCTATGTTATGAAATGTTAATTATATTTTCCTCCTCCTTTGTAGGTAACCCATTAAATAAGGATAAATCAGGTGATCCTCAAGGCTGATGACATTGAACATATGCATAGAAACTTAACTCCTGGGGCGACCTCGAAGGAAGATTTTTATATCACTCAGAAGAAGCCCATCAGGATCTGTTTCCAAGAGATTTCATTGGACTCTTCTTGAAATCAAGACTTTTAAAAAGACATGAACTTTTATGTCATGAAGATTTCATCGGATTTGAACTGTGTTCAACTTGTAAAATTGCTAAAAGAATTTGAACTTGCCATCTGCAGAGCTGAGGAAGAGTTGTTTTTTTCAGGGTGATGTTAAAGACAGTCACCTTTTGGGTATTGGCTCTGGATGTGACTACTTTTCTTTTTTCTGAAAGCTATCTTCCAGTGTACTGTCCTTCTGTCATGGATGTGTTCCTGGGTCCTATGTTCATTGGCTAGTGGGACTACACACGGCTTTAATGACATTTTTTTTTGAGAACTTCTTTGGCATGGTGTAGACTGAGACAATTTTATTTATATTCTAATCTTGGAGCTCAGAAAGCCTACATGTTTTAACATCTTAAAGTTGCTTTTGTTAAAGGAATGGAACTATATATCCATTGATAATAATTATTGTTGGCAAGTAATAGTTATCTGAATACATCAATCATATAAGAATGTATAGACAAGCTGACATACTTCCCCAAGGCTAACAACACCCTACTAAAGCTCTTTGTCAGTTAAATAGATAGTAGTTAGACCTGGATTACCATTTTCATTATATAATACTTTGTATCTCTAGAGCACTCTCCCTTTCAGGTTTTTTTTTTTAAGTGGGTTTTTTTTCTTTAATTTTTTTATGTTTACTTTTTCCCTTCACAGAAGTCAGCAGTGAGCAGTCAAGTTGTTGGGTAACCTTCAGTTTCAAAAAATTGCCAGGGATGCATGTAAGTTTCTGATTTCTTAGCTTGAATGTTATTCACTTACATTTCTTCTAGTATTTTTTTAAACTGTCCTTTCTTTCTATCTCATTTTAAAAGACTGTCTCTTGCTTGATCCCAATGACTGTTTGAATGCTTATGTATTTGTTCAGTCTGTTGATAGGAAAAATTGTTAAATTGTTTTAGCCTCAAATTTATAAATATTTGCTTATAGTTGTCGCATTCAAACAATTTCTTAGGCCAGTATTTTGTCCACATTTTTGTAGCTATTTTAACATTTGTGGTTTTCAGTTCTACAGGAAAGTCATAAATTTTTAAAGGCCTTAAACATGTATGTACTTTTTTTTTCTAAGTTAATACAGAATGTATAATTTTATACTACATTTATTTTGTTTGATTTGTGATGTGAAGGGAAAGAAGAATGGAAATTGCATAGCCATTCAAATAATATTGTGTAAACCTATAATTTGAAGGAATGTAAAGGGATAGATTTCTGTGTTTTACTCATTTTAGACTACTCAGAAGATGCTTCAGAAATTGTCCTTTTAGAAGTTCTGTCATGTTAGAGAAGGTGTGGAAATATTTTGTATTTTTAAAACTCACTGACATGGCCGATTAGGCATGTGTTGTTTTCCATGATGGAGGCTCACATATCCTGAAGAGTTTAAGTCTGTTAATTTGTAACAACATTCAAAGCCCAATACATTACACAGACTCTTTTCAGGGAAGAACAATTAAAAGTGTAAAATCTGTTAAAAAATTAAATTTGAAAAGTATACTTCTGGCATTGAACTAAAATCTACTGCCCACAAGTACTTGGAATGAAATGACTTCTTGCCTCCATTTTAATTATGCGTAAAACTAATTAGATGGCTCAAGAGTGGATTTTCACAATGCTTCAAGACTGTATGAAATCATAAAGAAAAGAATAACAGTTGTGCTGGAGTTTTTGCATCAATTAGAATATCATTAGCTTCTTTGTAACAAAGTTGAAAACTATATTATTTTGGAAATTATGAATTTGTCCTAGGTTTGTTTAAAATTATAGATAATGCCTCTCATTTTTTAAACTATGTCCTCTGAAACAACACTGGAAATTCTGTATTATATACAAGTGTAATACATGCATATCAATAGAAAAAATACATGGAATTTCAAATATATTAACTAGATTATCCCCAGTAGATTAATGTTGTGACTATTCAGAAAAGGTGAATAAAATTGGAATATAAAATGGACTGTCTTTCATAAGTTACATTCGGAGATCTGTTTTCTTGTGTTTTATTTAAAAAGCACTTCAGTTATTATCCAGGAAAACCTTTGAATTCATGAGGAAGCTGACATAAATTCTTCAATCTTTTTTTAATAAAGATCCATGGCAAATCTTGCCATGTGAACAAAGTTCCAATATTTGACTTGTGTCTTTGCTAGGAAACAATTGGAATAGATATATTTACACTGGTGCAACTTGCTCACATCTTGACTATGAGCGTAAGTGGCATAATTTTCTAGCGATATTTAAAATTTGTTTTATTTTGAAGATTGTTAAAGATAATGCACTGTTTATCTTTTAAAATATATTATATATGGAGATATTCATCTAAATCACAAATATGACTGATTTAGCCTTCACATTTTTAAAAAATACTTTTTATTTTGAAATAGTTTAAGATTCACAAGAAGCGACAAAAGTTAGCACTGAGGGTTTCTGTGTAAACTTTCCCCATTTTCCCCCAGTGATAACACTTTACAAAACCACAGAACATTGTCAGAAGCAAGAAATTGACCTTGGCACAAGACTATTAACTAAATACAGGCCTTATTTGGATTTTACCAATTTTCGAATGTGTGTGTGTGAGAGAGAGAGAGAGAGAGAGAGAGAGAGAGAGAGAGAGAGAGAGAAATCCTTTTTAATTAACTCGATATCCTTCCATTGTAATATGTTGGAACATGGATTAGATAATAGCATAAGAGTATGAACCAATCACAGACTAATTTAAGATAATTCTTTTAAAGTCCTCTATTTTTTAAATAACATACTATAGTTTTATTTTACTTTATTTTTATACACTCTTGTCTTAACACAATAGAAACTTCCAGTTTTAACATCAGACAGTACCATATATCAAATTTGGTATGGTTTTCAAATATGGTATTGGTTTTAATAGGTAGGAAGAGATCTGAGAATCTGCATCTAGGGTTAAAATTTTTTTTAAAAAAGACTTTGATCTTGTTTACCAAATCCTGCACTACTATACAATGCTACACAATTGGATTGTGTCTATTGATAATACACAATGGCTAATAGCATGATAATTAATTAAGTGATTAAGAGGGACTTGATCTTTTAAAATTTTTGATAATTTTCTCAATTCTTAGATGATGCATCCATCTGAAAGAGCAATATATGCAAAGGAATCAAATAGTATTTTCTTTTTTATCATCCAGCCCTTCCTCATTTTGATTCACCAATTTAAATGGGGAGAATTAGAATGACATCAGACACTCTGCTTAGAGAAACTGAAAAGTTTGGAGAGACATATACTGGTCATCTCCTGTTCCCTTTACCCACATAGAGAACTCATGGTAGAACATTACTATTTTTAGGTTAGGGCCTTCCTTCCTTCCTTCCCTCTTATTTTATATATAGAATGCTTAGGGGAAAGAGCATTGGAATAGATATATTTACAGATTTCTTACAGATTTCCTCTTCATTGCTTTGACTTGCACTGTGTGAGACTGTGAATGGTAATATAGATATTACAACTATCTGGCATTTAACTGACAGTTATTGAATGCTTACTAGGCACAAGCACTTTAGGTTAAATTGAATTTGGGGTTAGCTCAAGTTTAGCCTTAAAAATGGCCTTTCAAATTAATTCAACAGATAATTTCTCAATGCCCTACATGTGTATAACACTGTTAACCAATGGGAAAGTGGGTATATAAAAGATTTATAAGTGTTTTATATTTGTTTTGATTTCTTCATAACTGTCTTTCTTTAATATATTGCAAGTCACTAAATGGTCTGTGCTATGCCCTAAACATTTTTCTGGAAAGTCTTGTCTATTATGCAAAGCAATTGAATTTTATTCTAGAAGTTATGTGAGCAAGGCAGTACATGTCCAAAGCTTTTTTTTAATTTTTATAGATTTTAGCAAAAATGAGTTTGAAAGTCTTAAAGAAGAGATATTAGAGGTATGAAGAGAAATTAGAGAGGATTAAAATAATCTAAGAAGAGTTATTGAGGTCCTGAGCTTAAACTACAATGCTAAGGAAAATGTGAAACAATGGATCTCAGTCCTGGTTGCTATTTAAATTACTTGAGGAGCCTTGAAACATACCCATGCCCAACCCTACTCTCTGAGATTCTCTTAATTGGTTTGGGATTAGGGTCTGTGCATGAGTACCTCTGACACAGCTCTCCAGGTGAATCTACTGTGCATCCAGAATTAAGAATCACTAAGGAAGGGTTTTGCCAAGGTGGAAATGATGAGCTGCATGAAATGACTGGATGAGTGAAAGGGAGATGAGGAAGAGAACTCCAGAAGGTCCTGAGCCTACTACAATGGGATAACAGGGATTTAATTAAATATGAGAGAAAAACTTGGAGGAAAACAGGTTGAGTGGCAGGTGGAGACAATGAGTTCATTTTTTAAGCCTATTGAGTTTAAAGTGCCAATGAAACACTCAGAAAGGTCAAGGTAGATAAGAATTGAACAGGTTTTATTGGATTTGTGATTAGAGATCATTGTCAGCCTTGGAAAGACCAGTTTCAATGAAATGCTTGTTGTAGAATTGAGATTTCAGTGGGCTGGAGAGTGAATGGGAGATTGTAAAGTGGGACTAGCACATGTGGACTTCTCTTTCAATAGGAAGTGAAAAAGAAAAACAGGGTAATGGTTATGCAGGGGAGGCAGAATTCAAAGCGTGCATTTTTCTTAATATGGGAGAAATAAAAGTATGTTTATATATGGTGCAAGGAACAAGGCAGGAAAGAGAAAGAGAAAGCTTAAAAGTAAAAAGTAATTGATGAAGGAAAGGATTTCCATATTTAGGTGGAGAGAAATACATAATACATGAAGAATAAGCAGGACCAAATTCCATAGGAAATCTAATGAGATAGAACAGTGAAGAGGCATTTGATGTTACGTCTTTGGCAACCTTCAACAGAGCAGTATTGGTAGTACAACAGACCATGAGTCAAGGAGCAATCATTGGAGTAATGATTAGCACATGGGTGATTATCAGCTTGTGCCTGAGCTACTGATACTTAGTTAAGTTATAGCTCTGAGATCATAAATAGATAAATGAGAAAGAAATTAAGTAAGTCTCTGAATCATTATTTGTAAAACGTAAATACTTTGATTGTCTGCCTCATAGGATTGCTGTGAAGGTTCAACGAGTTAATACACGTAAAGGCCTCAGCACAGTACATGGTAAGTATTTATTAGATGGTGGCTCATTAATTGTGAAAGATAGCACAGTTCTGTTTGCTCTTAAATTGTGTAAAAATCATATTGATAGAAAATAATACATTCATATCATACATGACACAAAAGGATTTGGGGCCTGCTGGTACATGTGCTAAATAGGAGAGAAAGATGTATGGGTGTTACATTTAAATCACTTTTTCTAGAATTGCGTGGTTGCAAGAAAAGTAAAAGAGCAGCCTTAGTGACAGACTAATAAGTGAAAATATTTTTCAGACAGGAAAGGCCAGAAAGGTTTATAAGCTGAGGACAAAGAATCAGTAGAGAAGGAGAAATTGATTTAAAAAGGGATAGATCAACATTCTGGAGGAAGAAGAAATAGATGAAGGTGGGAATATTAAGTGGAAGTGTTAGTGTGAGAGAGGAATATACATTTCTTCTGTTAGATGAGATAAATGAACAAGGATGGCACTAAAATGAAGCTACAGAGAAATTTATTTATTTACTTATTTATTTATGATTACCAAAGGGACATTTAATTCAGGACTGAGACAACCAAGGAAGGCTTCCTGTAGGAGGTAGCTCTTAATCCTTATCCTTTACTTTCTTTATCCTTTTACCTTTACCATATAGCTTTTGTCATTTTTTTCTGTCTTTTTAAATTTATTTATTATTTATTTTTTAGTTTTATTTATTTATTTATTATTATTTCAGCATATTAGGAGGGTACAAATGTTTAGGTTACATATATTGCCTTTACCCCACCCAAGTCAGAGCTTCCAGTGTGTTCATCCCCCAGTCGGTGAACACCGCACACATTAGGTGTGAATATACCCATCCCCTCTTCTCCCACCACCTGCCTGACACCCAATCGACATGTATTTATTTTTATTTCAAAATATTATGGGGGTACAAATGCTTTGGTTACATATAGTGCCTTTGCACCACCCAAGTCAGAGCTATAAGTGTCCCCAACTCCCAGACATCACGCACCCACAGTACCTATTAGGTGTGAATTTACCCATCCCCTCCTACCCCTTCCCACCTGCCCAACACTCTATGAATGTTACTTCCATATGTGCACATAAATATTGATCAATTAGCACCAATTTAATGGTGAGTACATGTGCTTGTTTTCCATTCTTGTGATACTTCACTTAGAATGGGCTCCAGCTCCAACCAGGATAATACAAGAGGTGCTAAATTACCATTTTTCTTATGACTGAGTAGAACTCCATGGTATACATACATCAGATTTTATTAATCCACTCATGTGTTGATGGGCACTTGGGTTGTTTCCACATCTTTGTAATTGTGAATTGTGCTGCTATGAACATCCAAGTGCAGATGTATTTTTTACAGAATGTCTTTTGTTCTGTTGGGGATAAATACCCAGTAGTGGGATTGCTGGATCAAATGGTAATTGTACGTTGAGTTCTTTGAGGTATCTCCATATTAATTTCCACAGAGGTTGCACTAGTTTGCAGTCCCACCAGCAGTGTAAGAGTGTTCCCATCTCTCTGCATCCCATCTTTGCCACAAAGTCCCCTCTTCTTGTGTGGGGACTTTTTAATAAAAGCCATTCTCACTGGAGTTATGGGATATCTCGTTGTGGTTTTGAATTGCATTTCCCTGATGATTAGAGATGCTGAACATTTTTTCATATGTTTGTTGGCCATCGTGAGGCCAAGGAAAATAACGCTTAAGGGCCTCTGTGCTGAGAGAATGGCACATACAGGTCTTAAGAAGATGAGATGCATCTGCTGAGCATACAAGGGGTGGACTTGGGTTTGTAATCTCCAATGAGAACAGAAAATATTTGAAACAAACTTTTGTCTTGAATATTTCTAGATGTTAAGAGCACAAAAGACAATCAAGGCACAAGTTGGTAGATATGTGTCACTTTCCATCAGTGTTACAATCTGGACAAAGGAAGAGTGAAAAATGAATGTTGAGATCATCCTTGGATGAAGATAGGCAAGATACAAAAAAAGGCTAACATCTCTTAAGTACTAGCTCCATACCCCAAGTTCTAAGTATTTTACATGTAATATTAATATTTAATGTCATCTTACTTGAGACATGCATTATTGTTATTGAATTATGTATTTTATAATAAGAAAACTGAAAGGTTAAGTAATTTCCCTAGTGTCCCTTCATAGTAAAGGACAGGGCCAGGCTTTGAACCTCTGTAGTAGTAAATAGTAGGGTGTTAGTTTATATGTGCTTGAAAGCATATATCATGACTCAGAGGGCAAGCGAAATAAAAGGGATTAATGTTTATGAATCTAGGTAGGGGTAGAGAGATGAAAAATAACTTTGAAAGTGAAAAGCAGTTTTATTAGGGAAGAGGAAAAAGGGAAAGTGATCCATTAATTCTTTAACAAATATTTTTGTGTTCCTACTACATGCCAAAAAAAAAAATGTTTTAGATGCAGTGAATAAAAAATATAAGTGATAAGCTTTACCTTCCCTTCAAATGCTATCCCTCCTGGGAGGGGTAATAAACTGAATTTTTAGCAACTTAGCTTAAGAATCTTCAGATAAATTCCATGAAGCACTGAAGCTGCGGGGCAGCACTGGAGACAGAGTTGGCTGAAAATAAAATGGGGAGAGTATGAAAAATAGGGAGGTATAATGCTCCCAAAAGAAGCCTATTGTTTTGATGAGGACAGATCATGCTAATAATTATGAACCTCAGTAGTGCCTAAGTATTTTAGAGAAGAAGGACTTCAGCAAGCAGTTTGTAGTCTATTTTAAAATTTTATATTTGATTTTCAGTTGGAAGTGAAGTTTTTTGTCTTTGTGTCCACCCACAAGACATCAAGGGAAGAGTGGCTAGAGTGGTGTGTCAGTTACCTATTGCTGTGTACCATACCACCCTGAAACACAATGGCATAAAACAACAAGCATCTGTTATTGCTCCCAAGTCTATGGATCATCTGAGAGGTTCTGCTGGTCTCATCTGGACCCACTCCCATGACTGTCCATGTCTGTAGTTGGGCAGGCGGCTCTGTTGTTTCTGTAGACTTACTCGCGTGTGTTAGGGAATGTGGCTGTGAGCTGGTCTAGGATGGTCTTAGCTGAAACAACTGGGCTACTTCCAAGTGGTGTCTCATCCTCCAGCAAGCTAGTCCAGCTTGTCCTCCTAGCAGAAGCAGAGTTCTGAGAAAATGAAGGTAGGCCCCCAGGCTCAGAACTGTACACCCTCACCTTAGCCACATTCTATTGGCTAAAGCAAGGCCAGCTCATATTGCCCGGGTGAGGAAAGAGAGTCCACCTCTTGATGGAAATTGCTGCAAAGTCATATTGCAAGGTTAGGTACAGGAGAAGACGAAGAATTTAGGCCAGTTTTTCAATCACTTACCACTGGTGGCTTCACGCTACTCTTATTTCCCTTAAATATAATTTATTTACTTATCCAAGAAATCTTTTCAGCCCTAATGTGCTTTTGATACACATCAACTTAAAATTCTTCAATGACTCACCATTGATGTCCTCATAGGAAACCCATACTCTCTACCATACATATATGGCGTGCCAGTGTCTGGCCTCTGCCTACTTCTTCATGCACTATGTTCTTAGACTACTAACCCCATCACTCTCAAGCCCCTCTGTGTAGTTCTTTGAATGCACTCTGCTCCTGCAAACACCTGTCTTGTCTCTGAGGCTGGACACTGCCCCCCACCTTCCCCCGGCCTTTCTCTATTCATATACTTACATTTACATTATCAAAATCTCCTGGCTAATTAATATTTCCACCATAAAATTAAGTGAATGAACATTGAGATGTTATCACAAGATTACTACTGGTGAGATTATTTTGAAGGAAAGTTTTCCCAGAACCAAACTCCCAAGGACTTAATTCGGGTTTGTACAAATGGTAGATAGTATTAAATATTTAGTCTTAGTGTCTCGTGTGTGTGTGTGTGTGTGTGTGTGTGTGTGTGTGGCTGAAATTTTACAGTTAGAATTTAAAATATTTTGCATAGATTTAAAGTTGCTAATGAGGTGATTATCTATAATCCATTCTCAAAACTTCTTTTTTGGTAAAATGATTTGAGACAAAAAAATGCCCTGTAGCTTTCCTTCCAGTGTCTGTCTCTGCCGAGTCTCCCCTGACCCCCCCAGACAGACTTATCTGTCCCTCCCCCACACTCTCACTGCTTGTCTTTGTAATTGCTTACTTGTTTGCTGTCTACCTAATTTCTGCAATCCCAATCTTTGCCTCTCTGTAATCTTGTTGTGAAACAGTGCCTGGGATGCAGCAAGCAGCCAACACAGTGCTTATTAAAGGAATCATTGCATGATGTAATAATACACTACATAGGTACAATTGGTAATATCTCAGTTTGGTTTTTGTTGATTGACTAATTTGTTCCTTACTTGGAAATGCTGAATATCAGCCATTAGGGAAGAAGATTCTGGCAAATGGAGCATGATTGTGATTTGCTGTGCAAATGTCACGTTAATCTTTTTGTTTTCTGGCTGATAGTTAAATCTCTTGTACTGCACATCAAAAGTGTCACAGCTAAACAATCTGAGGGATTAATGGACCCTCGTAATTTCTGTGCTGTTGAATGGCAGAAGGATATTATCTGATCACTGTTGTCAGTGCATGCTGGTGAGTTCTCATGGAAAATATTTCCTTTTCTACTTGGAAAGTATTAGGAAACACACTCAAATTACAATTTTAAAAATGTTTGTTCTGGAGTACACAAATGATCTATTGCTATTTCAGTGCCAGTCATTTCAAGTATTTTTCTGACAATGCTCCCAGCATTGATCATCTTTTCTGTTCACAACTTCAATGCTTTTTGGTAAATTTCTTCTGTAATAATGCTTACAAAGCTAATTTTTGACGTTTTTGAATTCTTTGCTGTTTTGTCATGACAGCTACAGATGTATATTGTCACTATCTCTAAACAATAATAGATGCTTAAGATTTTGTTGGCTTAATTATTTCTAGTAGCATTTCTAATGATGTTATGTGAAACTCATTTAACCCTCCACATTTTACCTCTGGCTAAATAAACATTAGGCCCCTTTTCTTGTCTTGTGATTCCCATTTAGTTTTCAAAAGTTAAAAAGGCCCATTATCTCTTTTAAAGGACTCAATATTGGAACCAGTTTCAAAGAGAACTGCGTGGCAGTTGAAAAAAAGAAAGTATGAGAGATCTCTTTTTGTCCCTTACAAGTTTAACTGAGAAAGAATACTTGAGAATGTATTATACATAATTACTTCACAAGGTGCTTTTTAAAATCCAATTACAAAATTTCTAAATTAAGTAGAAAAATGGAAAAAAAAAAATAAGCCCCAGTCTCACATACATCCAATGTGCTATTTTGCAGAATATTGAGTCCATCTCGGGAGCTTAACTGTGGGAGAACTTTGTAATAGCACTGTTTCCCTATAACAGGATTCCACAGATAGCATTATGATGAATCTCCTATATGTGTTCATTTAATTTCAGGGGTTGCTGCACTAAACAATAAACCAAATTTGAGAGCCTGAATCCGGATGTATCTTGTCACTTTCTTTTCCAGTCAGTTCAATCAAATGTCATTCTATTCAATTGAATATAGACAGGGTGAATTTCAAGTAAGAGGAAATTCAACCTGAGTGACAGATTTTCTCTAAAGTTACTTTTGTTTGATTTCATCTTCTTTTTTTCCCCTTTCTTTTCTGTGAAACCACACAATGAAATGGAAATCAGGATGTCAATTTCACCGCTGCTTGCTGCTTCTGACTTAGGCTGTTGGATGAGAAAAGTAGCTGCTTCCTAGGTGCTGCATGTGGTCGCACAGGTCGGGCACTGTACTAATCTAGGAAGCACCATTTACAGAGACCATTCTGCACATAAAGAGAAGCCCTGCTGAGCTTCCCCATCGTAAAAGAGGTATTTACCTCTTGCTTTATTTGAAAAGAATATAAAGAATAAGTGTGACAGAAATTGTGGATTTGTGATTTGGGTGCTATTTGAGGGCACTGCAGGAAATCTGGGATGTGAGCTAATGAATTGTGACCCTGGGCAAATTAAACTCTTCGGGCCTTAGTTTTCTCATCTGTGAAATATAAATAATAATATCTGTTCTCTCTGCCATCAAGGACTATTGTGAAGATTAAGTGAAAGTTTGGTTAGTTATCTGCAAATTTAAAAGTGCTGGACAAATGCATTCTGATATTATTATCATTATCATTATTAGAATGTGCCAGAGAAGACACATGGCTGTTGATGCTCTTGGTGAAATCTGTATAACATTTTCCATCAGTAGAGCTATTAAGCCCCAACATCACATTGTTAATTAAAACAAGGTCATACTATACTGTGGCTCTTACATGTTTTTAATATTATAATGATTACAGGCACTTTGTCTTTTAAACATTGATAGATTTGAGTAAATATTATGTGTATATGACAGGCTTATGCTATTCTAAGTATTAAATCATATTATATTTGATCTTCTTACTCCCAATTATTATATTAATGAGACTGTTTTTCTTCAAAAGACCAGCTCTAAGTCAGTTAGCAGTATCAGTTTAAAGACTACATTAAAACAATAGCTTAATTAATTATTTACTTCATAAACATTTATTTGTAGGTGTCATATATGGCTTTAAGCTTCCTACAAATTTTAACTCATTTAATCCTCATAGCGAATTCATGAAATAGGTATTCTTATGGTCCACATTTTGCTGATGGGGAAATTAAAGCAAGCAGACATTAAATAATTTGCACAGGTCACACAGCTAGTAAGTGTTGGAGGATTCGAATCCTGGACATCGGGCTACAGAGTCTTGCTCATGTGCACTGACTTGTTACCAATCATGGGGTTTCCTAAAGCTCTGCATAGGAAATTTCCATAGTCATGTGAATAATATGCAAAGATACCTGTAATTTTTCAGGTCAGTTGATTTGAATGCTTTACAAATAAGGCCAAGGTTAAAGGCCAGATTCTTAGGAAGAACTCTCTACGTAGATCAACACTGTTTATTTATCTAGCTAACATCTCCTGTGGACTAGAAACAAAATAAGAGATAAGCAATATCCAACACCACAAATGGATCACTATGAGCTCTCTATCTCTGGGCAGAAGTCGTCTTTGAGTATTCACACAGCTATGATAACAGATGACGTGCTATCACAAGCCAAGGTTCTTTCACATTCCTAAATAAATGTCCTATTATTCTGAGTTAAAAATTAGAACAAATGTGAAGGTTAGAATTAGAACAAGCATATGAAAGTTTACATGTCTTTTGTTTAAAATTACATGGCTCAGCCATGGTTTACAATATCTATGTTAACGCCACGGTCAAAGGAATTCTGGGTTACTCAGAATTATTGTGTGACCTAGAGTGGGATACACCAACGCTTTGTACCATAATCCAACCCTTATTATTCTTTCAATCTCTGGAAATCAGAACTACACTTACTATCCCTGGTCATCTACGTTACCTGTGATTCCTCAATGATCACCACTCAAGGATTTGGTGCTGTCATCTGTGCATTCTTTCATGAATTCTGAGAGATAGTCTGTGTGAAATGGAGTCATGAATCCATGAAAAGAATCTCCTCCTTTCTTATATATGCATCTGATATCTTATTTTTCCTGTTAGTTACCCTTCTGCAGTAGAGAGGTGATTCCTTTGGAGAGAGCAGATAGAAATAAAACAGAAATTAGAGAAAGGGTATTTGAAAACATACCTACTATAATAGCAGACCCTTGATTTATTTAATTTCATTTTGTACTTACTAAAGTCATGTGGGAGTATGCATAATCACTGTGAATTTAGAGGGAAAGATGATTCAGATATATGAGTAACTATCTGAAAGCTACAAAATATGTATCAAATAACTGAATGTCAAGTCTAAGCCTTCCCAAACTCCAAAGTACTTATACAGTACTTTCCATTATATTTTGCAAATCCCTCTCAACTACCTAACAGCATAATGTAACAGGATCTAGCCAAAACAGAGGGATTGGGGGTTGCTTTTAAAAGAAATTAAGGAGATTATTCAGTTTTATTAGAATTTTCCATGTCTTAGTTCATGACTTCCAGTTAATATTTACACAAGTTTATAGTATACAAGCCTACACTTAAAGTAGTCTCATTTTTTCCTTGCAACTTTTTTTTTAAGCAATTAGAGATCACTATAGAGCTCTTTGCGTAGTCACATCAATATTTTTAGGTAAATTATTCTCCCTTTTCAGTTGCTCATTCTTGAACAAACTTTCAGAATACAGGAATCCACTGATATCTTTGACTAAAGATTCCCAGAAATAAGCTTTGATCTACCCCAAAACAGGCTTGAAGCTTTCTGCTGTACCCAGGACTAATCCATTGGAGATTTCTTTGGAATGGAGAAAATGTAAGAATTGAGTGGAATTTTGATGATTGTTTTCACTTTGAATCATAGTTAATGATTCTAATAATATAATATTTGTCCAGTGGTAATTTATTTCAGTATATTTGTTTAATATTTCATAGAAGCTATCCTGGAAAGATAAACTATCATTCATGACAAGCTGAGGCCTTTTATTTTACTGCATTCTATTTTTATAGCTGCCATGAGGCATATACAAGATTCTAACCTGAGTTCTGTTATCATCTCAGTCGGATCAGTAGTAATATCTTACATAATAAATGCATAAAATAAAATATTTTAAAATATTTTAGTCACAGATTCATGTCAAGTATAAATAATTAAATAGAATTAGAAAGTTACTAAGTTAGACTAGTAGTTACTCATCTTGTTCATGTTCAGGAAATCTACATATATGAGTATATCTTGATCCAAAACACTGATGAAAAATTTTCTCTTCTCTATTTAGACTTCCCATCTAAGTAATGTCATTCATGCTGATGACTCCTCAAATCTTTAGCCCTGATCTGGGCCTTGAATGCCAATCTCATTACTGCAAGTACCAAATTGACATCTCCACTCAGATGTCAAATTCTTGTTTCAAATAGAACATGAGCAAAACAACTTTTAATTCCCCTCTCTCAACTCCCAAACCTTCTCGATTCAGTCTCCTCTAATTTTGTAAATAAAATTACAAAATACTCAGTTTCTCATGCTAAAAACTTAGAGTTATCTTTGATTCTTCCCTTCTGTTCTTACCTCCACATCGAATCCATTAGCAGTGCTATTCACTGTACATCTCCAAATACACTGCTTCTATTTTTCCCTTTCTCCTCTACCACCACAGTCCAATTCACCTTCATTATTACCTAGACAAATGAAAAAGTTTTTAATTGATCACCCTACTCCTATTCCCACCCCTTACTATAATCCATTCTCTCCAAAATAGCCAGAATGAACCTTTAAAAATATAAATCAACTGTTCAACAAATGGTATTGGGGCATTTGGAGATTCATAGACAAAACAAATAAACAAAACTTAACCTAAACTTCACATCGTATACAAAAGTTAACTCAACATTATGGACTTAAATGTGAAATGTAAAACTATAGTGCTTTTAGGAAAGAAAAACATGAGAAAATATTTGGGATATAGAAGTAAGCAAACAATTTTTTTTACTTGAGACTAAAACATGATTAATAAAAAGAAAAAATGGGAAATTGTACCTCATCAAAATTATAAAAAACTTTTGCTTTGTGAAAGATCATGTGAAAAGATTGAAAAATCAGGCTATAGACTTGGAGAAAATATTTTTCCACTATATATCCAATAAAGGACTAGTATCTAGAATATAGAAAGAACTCCCAAAAATCACTAGTTAAAAACCAAACAATTCAAGTGGAAGACACAGGAATAAATATTTCACTGAAGAGACTATAAAGATGGCAAATAAGTGCACGAAAACATGTTCAAAATCATTAGCCACTAGGGAAATGCCAACTAAAACCAGAATGAACTATCACTACACATTAATTAATATGGCTAAAATGAAAAATAGTGATAATACCAAATGAAGACTGTGTAAATTCTGTTACTGCCATAGACACCAAAGACCAAACTGGGGACTGGCATATAATAAAGTAAGTAAATCTATGTACTGGTAGGCAGCACTGAACAAAAGTGTGAGGGAAGGCGGTATTGAATTTGCTCAGTCTAAGAATTAATATATTTGTGAATGGGTAAATTGATGAGTGGATACGTGTCTGTAGGTGGAATGCAGAAGAAATTATAGTTGCATAGTCACTACCTTTAAGGATCTAGAAAGATAGAGGTATGGAGAGTCACTTCTACATTACATTACATCTCTCTACCACCTTATCTCAAAGGTGTTAGGGTATTAGTCATTTGAATGGAGAAGTCACAAAGCTATAAATTGGTAAATGTCTTTATTGAAACAAAACCTGTCTGGTAAAACCTCACAAGCATTCAGAGGAGCATAAAACACTCAGAAACACAAGAGGACCTTATAAATGCTGCAGAACTAAGCACACTGAATGCAAAAGTCCTAATGGTTCCTTTCATAAAATCATGGAATTGAGCTTAGTGGCAGAGAAATGTTCACTACAGGATGGACAATAGAAAGTACATATCAAATTGTGACAGAAATTTTGCCTAGTTTATCATTATCACTGTCAACACAAAACCTGACAGAATAGCTTGAGATTTGCAGCAGATGACACAGTAGAACTTTAAAAGTGAGGGATGATGATTTTTCTAGCCTCTACTGCCAGGTATTCCTTCTGCTTTGCCTAGAAGTCAAGGCAAAGGGACTTGAAAACAATGTCTCCATATGCCACAGTTGCTGGAATTATTCCTCAGATTCCCTTGTCATTTTTCATATGCAGGAACTCATTAGACACCTACAGGAAGAACATATGGAAGAGAACAATGATGCTATTGGTAGAAAATGCTGTATAATAGTATATTTATATTCTAAAAGTTCTTGCTATAAACAGCTTAGTAGAAATAGCAATGGCTGCTTTTTCATGCATTAGGTCATGACATAATTCTCACTTTCTTAGACACAAATGTATTCTCTATTGCAATAATACATTTACTAGCCTCCTGGAGAGAGAAGTTGTCTTCTCTAATTGTTTTTTTTTTTTTTTTCAATATTGAGAGTCTAGGTAGTGAATTTCAGGAATTGTAATTCTTCTACAGAAATGCTGCTGAATTTTTGGTAGCTGTGACCTCTCTTTCAATGGAAGTACACTTACCTTAAAACAACAGGTGCTTTAGTTTAGTGGATCAGAGCTTGGAATTTGTAATCAGAAAGACCTGGGTTCAAGTTCAGATTTACTGCTTGGCTCGTTATTCATGGTCTTAAGTGGCAATTTCCTCATCTTTAAAATAAGGGCAATAGTATCTAACTCTGCACTTGTAAGAATTTATTGAAATACTTAAAAGTCAGGTAGGTTCCAGGGTAAGTTGTTATCATAATTGTTACTATTATTGGGCAGTTTCACAGCCAATACACTAATTTAGAAAGTACTTTTATTCTACTAGGCTAAGGGGTAAAAGAAGAAGAAATTCAGATTATGGAAACTTTCATTTCTTCACTAGAGTGAACAAATACCAGGTTCAAATCAGTCAAACTAAAAGTACTGAAATGTAATTCTTTGTTTTCTTGTTACTTAGGGTTGACTCTCTAATATTTGTGTGATTTGTTGCATATTATTGTAATCTATTTATATGGTTTGAGTCATGATTCTCATCAGTTATTCTACTGGGAGATGGCTCTTTTGGGCAATTTGCTGTTTTGGTACTCAGGTCTCTGCAGTGGCACCCTTGGTAAATAAGACCTATTGTGAAATGTAACATGAGATTCTATCTGTTTTTTGTGGTTCTTGAATTCTGTTATTTAAAGCCTTGGCTTTCCCTCTGTCACTGATGCTAATGGAAAGTTTTTTCATAAGAACAGTAATTTCATTTGAGATATGATGACAGGGAATAATCTAGATTTGAAAACCAAGTCTTCATGTAACTCTTTCATAACAGATTTGCAAATGCCAAAATTGCAAGAATTGCAAGAACACAATCTTCCTTGAACTCACTGGCTTCATCCAGGAAATTGGATGGTAAGTTTTTTTTTTTTTTTATTTTTAGAATCTATCTTCAAGAATCTTCAGAAAAGTGGGAATCTGGGAATTATGGATTTAATACAAATGTAAGCTTGAGTAAGAGATGTAAAAAGTAGGTTATTTTTTATGATTCTATGTGTTGATTGGATTATCCAGGCATTTACTACACTTTCACTTTTTCAAACCTTTATAGGGATAGGCCATAAGAAATTATGCCAGAAGACAAAACTCACTCAGTTTTCTTCCCTGATGAACAGGTTGAAAGAATAATTGCTTCTAGTATCTCTTGATGTAGATGAGAATTGATAATTTGAGAAAAACAGGTTTTTTCAATTTGTGGAAAAGATCCCTACTACTATACACTTAAACTTTAACCTGGAGTTTTATATCAATCCATTGGGACAACTGGTAATCATTATGTTTATTATATAGAGACAAGGCAATTGGGAGCAACACTGGAGCTACTTCATTAGGGATCATGAGTCCAAAGAAAGGATGTCATCTAAAGAGAGATGGTTACATAGTCATCAATGATTTATACATGCCAAGTGATATATTGAATTAGCCAAAGCAAGCCTAAGCAAAAAGAACAAATCTGGAGGCATCAGATTACCCAAATTCAAATTCAAATTCAAATACAAGGCTATCGTAACAAAAACAGCATTGTACTGGTATAAAAGTAGACACATGGATCAATGGAACAGAATGGAGAAACCAGAAATAAAGCCATATGCCTACAACCAACTTATCTTTGACAAAGCAGCAAAACATACACTTGGGAAAGCACATCCTATTCCATAAATGGTGCTGGGAAAATTAGAAAGCCACATGCAGAAAATTATAGCTGGAGCTGTATCTCTCATCATATACAAAAATTAACTCAAGAAGGATTAAAGACTTCAGGGTAAGGCCTGACACCATACAAATTCTAGAAGAAAACTTAGGAAAAACTCCTTTGAACACTGGCTTAGGCAAAGAATTTATGACTAAAACCCCAAAAGAAAGCACAACAAAAACAAAAATAAATAAATGGAACTTAATTAAACTAAAAAGTTTCCACACAGCAAAATAAATAATCAACAGAGTAAATAAACTACAAAATGGCAGAAAATATTCACGGACTATATATCTGACAAAAGACTAAAATCCAGAATCTACAAGGCACTCAAATAAATCAACAGGAGAAAAACAAATAACCCTGTTAAAAAGTGGGCAAAAGACATGAACAGACATTTTTTAACAGAAGGTATATAAATGGCCAACAAACATGTATAAAAATGCTCAACATCTCTAATCATCAGGGAAATACAAATTAAAACCACAGTGAGATATCACCTTACCTCATTCAGAATGGCCATTATTAAAAAGTCAAAAAACAATAGATATTGGCATGGATGTGATGAAAAGGGAAGAAATATTCACTGTTGGTGGGAATGTAAATTAGTACACCCCTATGGAAAACAATATGGGCATTCCTCAAAGAACTAAAAGATTAGATCCAGCAATTCCACTACTGGTTATTTGCCCAAAGGAAAAGAAGTCATTATATCAAAAAGACAACTGCACTTGTATGTTTACCATAGCACAATTCACAATTGCAAAGATATGAATTCAACCTAAGTGCCCATCAACTGATGATTACAGAAAGAAAATGTGGTGTACATATGTGTGTGTGTGTGTTTATACATACATATATACATACACACACAATGGAATACTACTCAGATACTACTCAGCCATAAAAAAAAGAATGAAATAATTTCTTTTGCAGCAACTTGGTTGGAACTGGAGGCCATTATCCTAAGTGAAGTATCTCAGGAATGGAAAAACAAATACCCACGGTATTGTGAATATGTAAATTCATGAGTGGATGCCTGTCTGTAGGTGGAATGCAGAAGAAATTGTAGTTGCACAATTATTACCTTTAAGAATCTAGAAAGATAGAGGGGATGGAGAGTCACTTCTACGTTACATCTCTCCACTACCTTATCTCAAAGGTATTAGGGTGTTATTCATTTGAATGGAGAAGTAGCAAAGCTACAAATTAGGAAATATCTTTATTGAAACAAAACTTGTCTGGTAAAACCTCACATGTATTCAGTGGAGCATAAAATGCCCACTTATAAGTGGGAACTAAACAGTGGGTATACATGGTCATACAGAGTGGTATAATAAATAGACTTTAGAGACTCAGAAGGGGAGAGGGTAGGAGAGGGGTGAGGCATCAAAAATTACCTGTCAGGTACAACGTACATTATTCAGGTGATGGGTACACTAAAAGCCCTGATTTTATCACTATACAACTGTCACAAAAAACCACGTGTACTCCCTAAATATATTGAAATAAATAAATTTTTAAAAGAATTAATTATTCAGATAGTTGAAGCTAAGAAGTACCTTATTGTACCTTTTGCTTTTCGGGTATAAATTCAGCCTGGCAGAGGCAATGAAATAGTTGTATAGAATATGAGAAACACTGAGATCTGCTTGGCTGAAATGAAAGAATTTATAATTTGGTAATATTCAGGTCAAACAATGCTGAAGGCTAATTTTCATGTTAAATACCTTTTTCTATAAAAGATGGCTGTACTTAAAATTTATAGCATTGCTTATGGAACCAAAAAAGGATAATGCTGAGGAAAAAATGTCAGGATATCCACTGGCTCTGCTATATTATAGCAGCATATAGCTGTTTTATGGATTTAATGTAATAGTTTTAAAAGGTCATTTAAATATGAAGACAATTGTCAGTCTTGGCTCTTTAAGAATTTGCTTTCAGCAAAATACATCAAGACTTATGTTGATGGAACTTCCAGGACTAAGCCTGGGCCTATAGCTAGATCCAGACCATTTAATATTTTTACCCTTTTACTCGGATCTCCTAATTTGGGATGAGATCCCAATTCAGTCTGGGATCAGCCTTGCCTATGTCCTGCTCAGGTATATAGCCCTTTCGTAGGGCCCAGAAAGATCTAGGAAACAAAATATCTCATTTTCTAAGGGAAATTCTAATTTCAAAAAAAAAAATCCTCTTCTATTTTCTTCATAAGTATACTTTGTATATGCCACACTATGTAGCATTATTTTTAGTCTTAGTAAATAAAATCACCACTGATATACACTCATAAATAAACATTCAAAGTTCAAAAACCATGAAAAAAATATAGAGAGAGAACACAAAGAAGGCTAAAAATTTTATCTCTTGATATGCCAGCAGGTGTTTCTGGATTTTTCAGTGCTATAGCGAGAGCCTTCTGGTATCAACTTTTGTTTTCATTGTGCTTTACATGAAGAAAAATTATAGTAAATACAAGTGTAAGGATGTTTAAGAAAAGAAAAAAATATTCCTATAACCGAACATGTGCCTATCTGTGAATGAGTGTGGGTACAAAATTGGAGAGAAGTTGTAAGCATACCGTACATAGGCAGTAAACTCCGTATTGCAAAGACAGGGTTGGACAGGGATCCCCAGCTGAAATATCGGATGTTACTGGAAAGTCCAGTGAGACATGAGCAGTTACTTCTGGGTCACCTGTGATGAAGATTCCTCGGTTCCTGTCTAGATTCCATGCGCAGGATTTTCCATGCGCAACACATTTCCAGTTGGCCTTGGGCCTGAACTTACTAAAAAGTTCTCTAGTTGCTTCTATCAAAACAAGTTATGCTGTAACTATTCCGTGAAACAACTTTGTTTGCCAGTGGCGTGCTACAAGGCATATCCCTGATCAATTTACCTCAGCATCTTATTCCATATTTCTATCACTTCCAGAAAAATGTTATACAACAACTGAACAGCTCTTGAACTTAGACTTTGAGGCCTGCCCAAGTTTAACTTAATTTTAAAGCAATAATCACCATGCCATTGAAAGTGTGATGGGAAATGTTAATGTATCAAAGCAGGAACACATTACATTTTATTAAATTTACAGAAAATCTGTTTGATAGGCAATAAACATTAAGGCTGAGAGTTCTAATTTTTTGCAAAAAGCTCTCATTTTCTTTGTTGGGTCGTGCAGTATTTCCTACATGGGATTTAAATGCCAATAATACTGAGCTGGCACTTTAATTTCTGTTCAGATCATTAAAATGCAGTCTTTGCCCCAACTAAAAGTTATAAATTATTCTATATATTTGTGACTCAAAGTGCTCTTCTAAAGAAAAAACTTTTATTATTATGTAAAGTGAAGAGTTGCCATTTTCTGAAGTGTGTAAAAATCATAAAGACGATGTTCAAAAATGGGTCTATATTAGTGATGTCAAATGCCGTTTGATAAAATTATGTGTTTAAATCAGAAAAAAAATTCTGCTCTGTATACTAAAGTGCTATGCTTATTTTCTAAATTTCTTATAGTCTTTATTTCTCTTATAATATCTACTTTGTATAGCACAGCTCCAAATATATCAGATTGCTTAATTTAACCAGTTTTCCAATACCTATTATGGGATATTAAACAATAACAACAACAAAACAAAAACTAAATCACTAAGGATTACTAGAATTTGTATTAAAGGACAATAGCAAGCACTTCATTTATTTTGTATTTTAGCCACATTCTTTTGTAAAAGACCCTAAAGTGACATCAATAACCTGGATAATGTCTAGAGAAACTATGGTTTATTTTTTCTTTAGTTTTCAAAGTATGTATGTTTTATTGTAATAGTATTAAAATTTTTGAAAAAGAGTTTCTTTGATTTGTCTCAAAACTGGAATATTATTTAAGTATATTTTGTTTGGTGAATAGATATAAACTCACTCAACTAATTCACAATAAAAGCTCTGGTGCCTTAAGCTGCTTTTCCCTGTTATAACACTGTCAAGGTGACTTCTCTTTCTGTTTCAATTGCTCGGCTTTGCCATCGTTTAACTATTACAGGGATGGAAGGCTGGCACTACACTTATTTATGTAGGGTGACATTTCAGGAGAGAGAAACCTCTCCCACTGGTGTAGAAGGAAGCGTTACATTAATGGATACAGAAAAGATGCCATGAAATAGTGAAATGAGCAGATTACATTTTTAAAGAAGATGTGGAAATCACGAAACATCAATTATTCCTAATAAGTGATGAATCCTTACCGGTGACTGTTCTGTGCTTAGCTTGCTTTCCATCATTTTGTCTGAGCAACACTACCGAGACTCTAGTTTTCACTTTCTAAACTGTGACATTTTCCTCATGCCCTTGAAAATAAGCAAATAATGGAGCCTTTTAGATCTGTTTTTGCATGGCGTTTAACTTGAAATACAGTAGAGCTAGAGAGGACATTTGAAATGGGCTAACATATTTTGTCAAATGGAACTTTCAGTAAGCTCTACAAGCTTCATTACCAGTTTCCCAGGCATAGTGATGTTTTGACCATCAGTCACCACTGAAACATATAGGAAAACATAATCTTGAAATGCTGTGGAAGTGTACATATTCACAACCAATTTAAGTACTAATGAAAGACACTGCAGATTGCAGACCTGGGAAGAGATCACATCATATTTTATAATAATTCATAAAAATGGTCAAGATTATTCTTAAAACCACAGTCAATGAGAGGGTAAATAATAGTAAGTAACTGTCAAATGTTTTTCGGCTGCTTACCATGTGCCTGGCACTATGCCAAGTGCTTTCTATACATCTTCTTATTTAATCTTCTGATCCTACCATGAAATAAACACACTATCCTTTTTACAGATGAGGAAACTGAGCCCTAAACTGTTTAAATAACTTGGCTGGATTCAAAGCGAGCAAGTAGTGGTTGCGTACTAGCTGGTCTGGCTGCAAAGCCTTTATATTTAACCAGGATATGTGACTACCTCTTTTATTTTTCTATGTTATTTTCCTTACTGTGCTCTTCTACTTGACATAAAAAATGCTGATACACAAATAAGAACTGTGATAGAAGACATTTATTTTTGTAGGTATGAAGGAGCAGTTTCTTGTCAGTGAAATGAGCTTAAAATCCTAACACATACTGATAGTAGCTTCTTTTAAAATTGTGTAATCCTGTTTCTACGCAGCTTCCTCAAGATGCTGCAACTGCTCACAGCCTAGCTGAGTTATAGAATTCTTCTATTTTTGAGAATAATCTGTTGTTTTTATTTGGGTGTTGCTGAGATCAATGTGATGAGAAACCAAAAGAGTGGTAGATTCTAGGACTCTCCAATGAGCTAGTTCAAAAGAGTCGTGTTAAATGCACTCTTTGAATTCTTCTTTGGGATAGACTATAATATGATTATTAATATTAATATATTCCTTCCTCTACCCAGATCATTATTTTGCCAAAATAATGAGAAAATCAGAAAAGTTTTTCTAAACTTACAAACATAGAAAAACTAAAATAAAGCCTATAATATCCAAATAGTAGATTGGTAGAAACTCTTTGTTTATTCTAAAATGCAGCAATCTTTTTTTCACTTTCCTAATTTCATGTCCCTTAAAATTGAGAAGAAAAAAATCCACTGAACATCATGCAATTAGGGGAAGCAACACTGAATAAGGGCCTGACACATTGATTGGAGAAAGCTGAAAACTTGAAGTGACTGCTCCGCAGGGTGGACAGGGACACAACACCTGGATGCAGGGAAGAGGAGGAGAGAAGGTGGTGATAGTAAGCAAGAAAATGAGTCAATCCCTTAGGAATGTCAGGACTGCTCAGTGTGAGAATCATGGCTCTGGCATCCGTTGAAAGAGGCTGGTTCAGGGGTGTGTATGAGGTGGTCTCAGAAGGGAGGGAAATAAACATCCCTTGGAGATCAGTATTCAGTTTGAGGGATGTTTTTGCCTCCTCTGCAGGGAGCTTGGTTGAGAAAACTCTAATTTAATAAGCCTTATTAAACTAGCTCACAGACATTTTACAGGAAAACTAGGACAAGTAAAAACAATGGCACTTCTTTATTCATATACCACTGAGTCAATATTTTAATTTATTTCTTAATAAAACTGTATATCATCATTAGTTTTATTTGTTAGTGTGCTTTTATCCCAGATAATCCCTAGAGTTCTTACAGGTTGGATTACAGAGGAAAAATTTAGGGATATCAGTCAGACAATTCAGTATCAAATAAGGGCATGTTTACATTTTGCTTCAGTCTCAGTGCTCCAAGTCCCCCCCGCCTCCATTAATTAGCAAAAAAAATCCACTCTTTTCCCTGGATTCTTCCTCAGGTATTTTTTCTAAACTCCAAAGATACTCATTAAACTAGGAATGTGCTTCTCACCTGGAAGTGTGTGGTTCACTGGAGGTGGAACGCACCAACATGTTAGTTGGTCAGTGCTGCTGCAATCAACGGGCTTCCCCTGCCTGAGGAGTCACCGTGTCTGTGGGGCTCTGATGCTACTAAAAAAAAAAAACAAACAGAAGCCTGTGGCTACTGCCACTAGTCACATGCCCAGATTTAATGAGGTAAGAGATGATCCTGCATTCATTCAGTCAAGCGGTGTATTGAGGCACCCTTTGGGGCCAAGAATGGCTTTATGTCTTTTTGGAAATTTTGCCCTTTGTTGTTTCCTCAAAACGTGCAGCAAGTGTCAAGGAGACTGGATCAGCATGGATTCCACCATCGGCACAAGTCCTGGTCGAGCCTAGTTGTCCTCTCCAAACATACCCAGGTCTTGGTGTTGCACCCAGATATTCTTCCAGGCTACTTTTCCTCTGTGGTGAGTTCCTTCTCAGGGGCACTGGTATTCATTTTGAAGTTTAGTTTCAATGGGCTTATTGTAGCCCATCAAAAACTTTTTTGTATACCTAAATGTCAGAGAAGATCCTTTTTTTTTTTTTTTCTGGGAGAATTTTCAGCTTCCCAGGAAGGAGATACTTGCAAATGGAAACTTTCAAAAATGAATACTACCCAATTCCAATCACGGCCATTTAAGATCCTAATGAAAAATGTACAAAGGTGGGTGATGTGGATATTTTAAAAATGGCATTTTGGGCCCAGAATAAATGAGAAATTATAACATTCTATCATTCTAAATAACTGGAAAATTTGGGAGAGAATATACTAAAAAGGTTTAATAAAACTTGGTAATTTGGGTTTCTTGTTCTGGTATTATTAACAGTCAGTCATATCTGTGTGTCATAATCAATAGGTTTATATGAAATGCCCATTTGAGCTGGACATTGTGCTGAGTGCAATATGGAGTGAATCAAATATCCAACCAAAGCTTTCATAACCTTGTAAAAAATATTTTTATGGGCTAAGATTTTCTTAAATCTGTATTTCTTGTATTCACTTTTCTTTCCTTTATGCTTCATCCCTGAGTCTACTTACTACTTAAAGTATTAATCCTGAATCTCCCCAAAGACCTCTCTGTGACTTTGCTGGGACTAGGTAGAGACAAATAAAAAGGAGCACATTAAATTCATGCATTAAAAATGCTATAGGACACAATTTAGAATTATGGGCTATTTACAATCTTGTATATGAATTAGTATTACCATAGTATATTTCAAAAGGTTACAAATAAAGTACAGTTGCTCTTTCCAGCTCTTTCCAGGTAAGTCTAGATATGTGTACTTAAGATAGAAAACAGAAGATAGAGTTTATGATTTGAAAGCAAAAAAATAAAAAAAAAATAAAGTAAGCTAAGGAAACTGTCAATGACATTTGTAATGAAATTGAGAATCATGCTGTAATTTCTGAGGTTCATGCAGATGCAGTGTAGAAAATGTCCTCAGACTGCTCATTTTCATACGAAATAGGCAAAAGCTACTGTCTGCTTATTATGGTTTGGATATGGTTTGTTTGGCTCCACCAAGTCTCATGTTGAAATTTCATCTTCTGTGTTGGAGGTGGGCCCTAGTGGGAGGTGTTTGGGTTATGAGGATGGATCCCTCATGAATGGCTTGGTGCCACTCTTGCAGGAGTGAGTTCTCACTCTTAGTTTCCCCAGGAACTGGTTGTTGCAAAGAACCTGACATCTTCTCCTCTCTCTTTTGCTTCCACTCTCTTGTCATGAGTGGAAATACCTTGAGGCCCTCACCAGATGCAGATGCTTGTGTCGTGCTTCTTGTAGAGCTCACAGAACAGTGAGCCAAACAAACTTCTGCTCTTTATAAATTACCCAGTCTCAGGTGTTCTTTTATAGCAACACAAAAGGAATGAGACACTGCTGTAAAAGAAGATATAGTCCATTTTACCAAGAATGACTGAAAGATGGCCTTTCTGCTCCTTCGGGATGGCAGTGTCATTACAAAGAAGATTTCTAGTGGCCAGAATGTTGTTCTCTGCTTTTGTAAAGGGAATTTCAGGGGCTATAAAACATTAGAATTATATTCATTGTAGATTCTTTAGAGAAAAAACACCAAATATTTTAGAATAGAGGAGGATTTTCCCCTCACAGTGGTTTTAAAAAGTGGAAATGTGCATGTGGTGTCTGTAGTTAACTTGAATAAATTAGCAAGCTGGCAAGTAATATAAGAAACATAAGTGAAGAAAATGAGCTCTTTTTAAAAAATGGCTTTCACATCAAATGTAAACTGAGCAAAATATTTTGGCTAATAATATATTCTTCATAGTTTTTATAAAAAAATAAAATGGCAACCTTTGTGTTCAAGCGAGGTCTAAATTAATTAAATTGTGGTATCTTTTAGTGAAAATTTGTCACTGGTGTTTGATCCAACTAATGTCTTTTTTCCCTGAGGTCTAATGCTCTCTGTTCATGTGATCAATTACTCTCTTCTGCCCTTCTAAAGTAGCGTTCCATGCTCTATTTCTCTTTTGACCTTGTCTTCCTCCTTCAACCCTCCATTGAAATCTTCTCTTACTTAGTTATCAGAGTGAAAGACAGGAGGATGAATCTGTTACACATCTAGGCCTACACTATGGTATAATTGACATATAGCTTTAAATGTTCTTTCTTCAGACAAAAAAAATCTCTAATGTGAGAAAAAGACATTGTCTTAGCCCGTTTGGACTGCTATAACAGACCACCTTAGACTGGGTGATTTACAAACAACGGATATTTATAACTCAGAGTTCTGGAAGCTGGCAAGTCCAAGATCAAGGCACCAGCAAATTAAGTGTCTGGTTAGGGGCTCTCTGCCTCATAGATGACACCTTGTTGCTGTGTCCTTACATGGTGGGAGGAGATGGCAAAGGGGCAAACAAGCTCCTTCAGGCCTCTTCTGTAAGGGCAATTATCTTACTCATGAGGCACTTATCTTACTCACTTCCCAAAGGCTCCACCTCTTAATACCAACACATTGGGGATTAGGTTTCAACCCATGCATTTTGGAGAAAGACAAACAGTCAGACTATAGCAGACATCTACAATAAACCTGTGAGATATATTTTAGTCAGAAAGATTTAGTCACCCTCTAAGGACATCACTGGAAATTCAAAATTTTCAGTGGCCAGAAGATGAATCTTTTAAATTAAAAAGACTCCTAAATCAAAAAGAAAAGATTTTACAGATCTCTTATTCTAAATAATTATTTGTATTTGTGAGATTATTTGTATTTATGGGAAGATTAAATTAAAAGAAAGACATAACTGTGCTATGGCTAGTCTTAGAAATTCTCTAGACAAAATTGAAGAGCAAAAATCTGAACTAAAAAAAGTTAAATTTTTTGTGGGCTCAAATTGCCTGCTTTGTATCCACTGTGGGTTTCGCTATGAAGACTATCTTGTGTTCTAGTTAAAATTCTGTTTTTCCCCCACCATGGCTTTGGTTAAATTCTCTGTCCCCTTCCCCATCACTTTCACTTTTATACTTTCATGACTTTTGACTTTAAGGGGTACCTATTTGCAATTGATTCTTTTCCTTCCATACACAGCTTTTGATTTCCTGTCTTCCATTTGTGGGGGCACATGGGACTTTTCAAGCCTTTATGCATAGATGGTCAGCTGAGAAGCTGAGACCTAGAAAATATGGTCGGACAGATGTGGGTTGCACCCTATTTGCAGTTGGCAAGCTTTCCTTTCTTTGAGCTGTCATGGGTATGGTTCTGAATCTTGTAAGGACTGCTTTGCATCGCTTTGGAGATGTTTCATGTATCCTTGGTTAAGTAGGGTATCTTTGGTTAAAAAGTTTCAAAGCTAGGAATATCAGCTCTTTGTTCTGGCTAAAATCTAATAACAGATTTAAAAAGATTTATTTTTTAGGAGAACTCTATGGTCAGAAGTCAGCTTAATTAAAAGCTGATATTCAAGATATATATATATATATATATATATATATATACACACACACACACACACACACACACACATACACAGAAATTTTTTTAAAGGCATTTCTGCTTTTTTTCTTTTGGGTTCTACTTTTTGGGAATTTTTTCTCAGTCAACTGAAACTGCTTTTTAATCATATGCTTGGTGCCTCTGTTTACTTCCTTTCTGGTTGATGTGATGTTTTGCTGAGAAAAATGTAAAATTATATGGGCCTTTCAGAAAGCTTAAAGTCTCCCTGAGTTATCATTTTTAAGACTTATTCTTCCATTTCCTTCCATTTATATTCTCCTTTTTTTCCACCTTTGATAGCACATGAAAGGATCTAGAAGGGACTTCAAATGACTCTGAGACCCCTTCGGAAACACAGAAAAAGGTACTATCACCCCCTTTTTGGAGTCTCCTGTCTCCCTTGCCAAGTCTCTAGAGTCAAGGGCAAGTTTCTCTTGTATCTGAAGCTCTGCTCTCTTTTGCATTAAGTTATCGATCTTTTTGGCTTTGGGAGGTACCAGGAATTACTTTGTACTGTAAGGGAGAATGTGACCTTTATGTGTGTGATGGCTGGCAAGTCTCTGGTAAGAGCTACAATTTTGGAGGTGGCAGGCAGTGGTTGTTTGCAATGAATGGTTCTTACTGCAGGGGGCTACTCATTTCTTGGCACATTTAGATAAAAAGGTAAGTATGAATACTTGATAACTGCAGAAATTATTACCATCAAGGTATAACACTCTCATGGGAGATGGGTTGATCACAGAGTAGATTAACTGGTGTAGGGTTACCAACCAGCTTCAGGGGAATGCATTTGTGTTGAGGTGCACTGTGGAAATGTTGTGCAGCCTGGTCCCATGGCATTTTCCTCTTTAGGGAATTTGATGTAAAAGTGGTATCCTTGATGTTTTAAAAATCTAGGTGCTCTGTCTTCCAGCTGTGCCTGCTTTTCACATATTTAAATATTAATCCCAAATCACAAATGCTTTCTTGGCCGTGTTCATTAATGGGCTGCACCCAGAGTTCAGTGATCCAGTTGGAAAATAGAGACTAAATTAAAAAGCCACCTGTCTAACTAGATTGGTCTCTAAAATATGACTTTCTGACATTCACATTATTTTGAAAAGATTTCTAAATTTCCTCTAGGCTCACCTGAATTTCTTGTAAAATTCAATGGTGAATTCTTACGATTTTGTATTATCTTGGCATCCATTTTTTTATCACCCTCTAAGGAACATAGCCAAACTCCTTTTAAAAAGCTTAAATTCTCTCTGTGCTTTCAGATGTAAATTTGCTACCCTGTTTTCTCTAAAACTCAGTAAAGGCAGCCGCTAAGTGGGACAAATAAACTTTGACATTTTCCATTTACAAAGGCACAGTTTGAGTCCAACTGTCCTTTTCTCCTAGCGATTTTTACCAGTTTTATGGCTAAAATTTTAAAAGCAAAGCTATAACGTCTTTATTTATGCTTGTCTGTATTTTGTTTGCATACATGTGTACACGTCTATGTTTATATATTGTCTATATGGTACCAAATTGAATCACAAATAAATAAGTACTCATAACTTAAGGAAATAAGGCCAAATTCCTTTCAAGTTCATGTGACTTTAGGAATCTTTGGTAAATAAAGGTAGTTTTAAAACTGTGGGTAAAATAAAATAGAAATTTCTTCAGAATTTGAGACATTGTTGCCTGAGTCTATTGGTCAAACAGATTTGTACTATCTCTACTGTAGTATGTTTAAGGTCCTAAAACTGAATGGGGATAGAAAGTTGGATAAAGAAAGAGAATGGGAAGAATTGTAACAAGTTATGAAAGGTATATGGAAATCTTGTTTTGTGTAGTCAAAACTGATTGAGGTTTCATTAATCTGCTTAGAAGGTTTCATTAAAATTAGCTCTAGCATTAATAATAAACTAAAGCAAAGGTAGAATTTGGTTTTCTCTTTGGAACAAGACTTTGGTGTAGTATTAATAAGAAATAGTAAAAAAAAAATTGTTAACCTTTTGAAGACAATGCAAAATAATAGAGTTTGCCACATGTCTTTATTTGGTTTTGTGATTATTTGAAAAACTGTATTTTCTCTACTAAAGATTCAAGGTTTTTGCTTTTTGAAATCTTTTAATTATCACTATGGCTAAATGAATAACTATTATTTTATAGTAACATGCAATCTTATTTTGATCAAGTGTTTGAAACCTTTCTTATTTTAATATCAAGTGTTTTAAACCTTTGATATTTGATAAACTCCCAAAATAAAATTTAAATCGCTAAAATTAGCCTTATTTGATATGTAAGAATCATATGGGAAGCATTGTCAAGTAAGAAATGGTGTTTAACTTTCTTTGAGTTATATTTGTATAAGTGTAATTAATATGTGTTCCAATAATTCTGATATGTCCTGGTAGATGTCATTAGTCATAATTATGATTGTTATGTTAAATTGTTGTAAGCCAGAAAAGTAATCAAAGTTCCTTTTCAATTGTCTCTTTAACCATGGCTATTCTAAGTCTTTTGTCATCCATAATTATTGCTTTACTTTGATTTTTCTCATAAAGTAGTTTATAATTGGCTAAAAGAAGAATCCAAACTTAGCTTCTTCTTCAAGAAAATTTACAGAAAGAACCCTAACAAGTATCCTTGAATACAGGTTTCTAATAACTTTGGAGATCTTACCATTGGACTATGTAAAAACTTCATGAAGATTACTAACTCAACATCAAGTTGAATTAATAGAGGACTGAAATGCTTTCTTTAAGTTCCTTTTTTGATTGAAACATAGCTGATTTGTTTTATATTTTGTTTTCCAAACTCAAGACATTTTTTTATTTTGAGCTATTTGTATGGCAATTTGAATAAAGTATACTTTTGAGATAAAAAAATGAAACATTACCTTTCTCTATAACTGATTTCTCCAGAATTCAGAAATTGTGAATATTTTCATTTTATGGCAATATAGTTAATTGCATAAGTTTAATTAGAATTTGTTTCCTTCTGTTACAGGACACAATTGGAGACTCTGATTATTTTACCAAGACTTTGACTAGAATGACATATTTTCAGATATGACCAGAAAAAATATATTTAGAAGAATTTAGGTTGACATTATAGAGATGATAAAAAGCCCCTTGGAAAGATGGCCTGGTACATTGTCTATATGATTCCCTTACAAGTTTCCTAACCTTACAATGAGTAAAGATTGTTACCTTCTGACAGTTTCAGGAAACTGAAGACATTTGGGCACCCTCAAGAAGAGAGAAATTCACTCAGTTTGTACAGTTATTACAGGCACAGTCTGATGGTTAATCCTTGGCTTGGCTTCTTAGCCTCAATAAGCTTTTAAAAATCTAATCTTAAATTCCTTATAAAAAGTTCCAGTAAAGCCAACTTAAAAAGAACCTATATGGCTAATCACTATTTTTGCTGCATTTTAAGCAGTACAGGCAAAGTATAAAAAGACTAAAATTTATTTTGCAAATAAATTGATCCTACTATGATTTGTCTTTGGTAGAAATGGGAGACTGGAAAGAGAAAAATTATGTTTCAGAAGAAAACTATAGTATACCTATTATTGGATTCTAGCCTTGTTCATATTTTTTGAGTTTTTATCATTTTCATACAATTAGGACTGAATCCTAAATTCTTTCCTAGCTAAGCCTCCAAACTAAAATATTCAAATTTTTCTTCCGTTTTTCTGACTTGAAATCACTCAAAATTAAAACTATGCTTTTCCTGAAGCCCTGCAAACTGAAGCTAGACAATTTGATATAAGCATTGAGAGAAATCATCACAGCAACTGATACGTAAACTGGGAGCCACAGAAACTGGGAGGCCAGGGTACTATCTCCCTCAGTCATTACACTTGAAAGAGATGGACACCAGGTCCTGGAGAAAGACATCCCTGGTTTATAAAGCTGGCAAGATGCTTTTTTCACTTCTAAAAAGATTTACATACATTTCAAAGAGACAGTGAAAGGATTTTTACAAGACTTCTAAAGTGAATGCTCTAAGAAAAGGCAGTGGGAAAAAGTCTCTTCCTTTATTTTCAACAAGAAGAATTAAATCTCTTATTTTTAATTTGTATTTGTCCTTACACTGTTCTTGAAATTATCCAAAAATAATGTGATTCATCCTGCCAAAGTCCTATAAAAATTATATCCTTTATTTCCCAAATTAGAACAATCCTTTGGAGGCTTCTCCTGCTAAGCATTTTCAAATAAAGTGTTATGCTAATGGTGCTATGATTGATTTTCTTCCATACTGGCTATCAAGTGGAGTCATACTGTCCTCAAAAGTATAGCTGAAAGTGGCTTAACTTATTTTCCATAGATTGTGATCAGTGTCTAGCACAATATTCTTACAAATTTAAGAGGTTCCTATCTTACCATAGTTACACTTGATTCTAAGCTTCCACTTTTACAATCAGCTTAGTTTAGGGAATCTCTTACAATATCATTCCCAGTTTTCCTGTTATAGATCTAGATATCCCAGAGGTGGAATTCTGCCCCTTGGTGCAGAATGTTTATTTGGTGTATGGAAGATGGAAAAGTATATATTGCATTAATAAAATCAGCTTAACATTAATCTTAAGAAAATTCTGCTCCTAAGTCCCTTTGTAATATTCAAAGTTGTAACTGGAACCTAACTACTGTACTCTCTTCTCCCCCTCCTTTCCTCTTTGCTTTCTATTTCCTACCAGGAATTCTTCTTTGTTGTTAATGCAGAGCAATTTGATGATCTCTTTTGTTGTCTTGAAGCCTGCCAATGTATGCCCTCAGGGGCTTACCTTTTCTCCCTGGCTTAAAAACATGCTTCCTAATAAAGGCAATTTTCTCTAAAAGAATTCTGATACCAGCTTTTAAGTTAATACAGCTGTTACAGCCTAACCAGGTTCATTGCCTGCTGCTCAAGAAGAAACCAAAACACTGAGACAGCAGGTGTTACAGTGGAGAAAGAGTTTAATATCGCAGGTGCCATGCAAGGAGACAGGAGGAATGTCTCAAATCTGTCTTTGTGAGAATTTGGAGCGAGGGTTTTTTTCTTTTTTTTTTTTTTTGAGACAGAGTCTCACTTTGTTGCCCGGGCTAGAGTGAGTGCCGTGGCGTCAGCCTAGCTCACAGCAACCTCAAACTCCTGGGCTCAAGCGATCCTCCTGCCTCAGCCTCCTGAGTAGCTGGAACTATAGGCATGCGCTACCATGCCCGGCTAATTTTTTCTGTATATATTTTTAGTTATCCAGCTAATTTCTTTCTATTTTTAGTAGAGACGGGGTCTCACTCTTGCTCAGGCTGGTCTGGAACTCCTGACCTCAAGCAATCCACCCGCCTCAGCCTCCCAGAGTGCTAGGATTACAAATGTGAGCCACCGCGCCCGGCCCTGGAGCGAGGGTTTTTAAAGATAAAGGTAAAGGGCCAGGCAATTGGGTCTGCTGATTGACTAGGTTTTGGGCAGAGCTGTAAAGGGTTCAGCAACTGTCTTCTTATGCTGAGTCAGTTCCTGGCCAGGGGTCTCAAGACCAGTTGAATCAGTTCCTTGGTATGGGCCACTGGTCTGGGTGGGTCAGCTGGTCCACTGGAAGGCAGAGCCTGGAAAATATCTCAAAAACTAGCCTTAGGTTTCACAAGGGTGATTTATCTATGGGAGCAATGAAGAAAGCTAAGAATATTTAGGACCATCAGCTATATGACTCCTGAGTAGTAAGCAATTATGGGAAAGCAAGCTTGTTATAAGGAACAGTGACTTGTTACATATATATTTTAATTACGCCTATATCCTTGCAGAGTTGAAACCCCTACCACAGTTCCTACCTTGTGGCCTTTTATTAATTTTATAAAAGGATGTTTCATAGATATATTTATTGATTTGAAAAATGTATTCATATAATATGACAAGATAAAAACAAATTAACTAGAGAAATGGGGTTATTAAGGAAAATAAGCTTAGGTGAAAATAAGTGTAAGTTTACTGTAAAAATGCACATTCTAAGGTCCTGTATGTTTCTTGAAGGAGGATCAAACTATTCTGTTCTTTATAATTTTTTTTTTTGTTGTTGTTCTGACTGAGGAAGAGATGTGCACAAAGTAGCATAAGAAGATCGAGTGGCAAAATAGGGCCACAGGGACAAAGTAGGGCAGGAGTGCTGATTACTCTCATTGGGAAAAAAATATCTGGGCTCTTTAGACGTAGAAGCCTGGGATAGGCATTTGTAGGCAAAGACATGAATTAGCAATAATCATGGTATGAAGATTCAAGAAGCATCAGCTAGACCTGACTGAATCAGAAGACACGTGGAGGGGAGACAGAGGAGAAACAAGCTTAGGTCTAATCACAAAGGGCCCTGGGTGCCTAACAAGGACATTAGTATTTATCCTGCAGTCAGAGGGGGAATTGCTGAAGACTTTTTAAGCAGGGGAAAGACTAAACAGATTTATATTTTAAAAAGTTTCTCTTAATGTTCCACAAATTATGAGTCACAATTTAAAATCTATTTTTGAATTTTTTTTCTCAATCAAAAACACAATTCTCTAGTTAGAATAAGCAGTGAGAAGGAATTTGTGTATTTATATGTATATGTATTCGTATGTGTGTAGTTCTAAGCCGGAAGTTGCCATTATAAACATGGTTTTTAGATTAAAAATTACTTTGGGTTAGAGCTAAGCTTTTCTGGTTATCGACAGAACATCAATCACAAAGTTTTTTTTTTAAGTTCAATTCCTATGTAAAAACCAAAAAGTCTGACAGGGTACAAGTATCAAGTATTTGTTCTGAAACAGTGGGTACATGAGTTCATGATATTTGAATTGTTGCAGTTAGGTTTTGGACAATTCTTTCACAGGTGACAAGCATCTTATTTTCTGGAATTCTGTAAGATTATGACTTCTCTCACCAGGACACTAAATTATTAAATTACTAAATATTGTTAGCATAGCAGGTAAAAGCTTCTAGCTATTAAAAAGCCCTTTCTGATATGAAATATCATATTTGAAAATTCTACCATTTCTTTCAATCAGAATTCAAAAAACCTCATCAAATAGACTAGAGTATTTAATATATTCTGTTTCTACAAATGGTTAATCTTTTCAACATCTTTGGTGAGATGAATTGATGTGATTTTATCCACGGTAATAGAAAATACTGCAAGAAGATGTTAACAATTATCACATTCAAGTAAGAAATAGGATGCATGTGATTATTTGATCTGTTCACATTTTGTAGAAATTCTAGATTAGCTGGAGAAAAAGATTAGCGAAAAGGAAACTGTGAAATTATTTAATTCAAAAGGGTTTAAAACTTATTTATAATGGTGTGGTGGGGGTTGGGATGTGTTATTTGAAGAGACTGAAATCCGATGGGGGGAAAATAGGCTCAAAAATGACACAAGCACAGAAAGAAATTCACTCATATTGACATGTTATTATGTCTGAGATTCATGTTTCTACTTCCTGATACATTACACTAAATTTGAGCTAATATATCATTACAAATGTTGTTTTTGTTTGGTAAAGTGAATTATAATAGCATGTAAAAATAGGGATTAATGGTGCACTAGAAATGAACATGATTATATCATAATTCACTTTTTCTTACTGTTTTCTGTTGTTGAAGAGAGAAAACATATTGAGTGAAAGATCCTAGCCATTCATGTTCTCTTAGGAAGCAACTTTTTAAAAAACATATCCCCAGTAATATTTTAGATAGTGTTTGAAATAATCTTTCTATATTGTTTAAAATATTACTAAACACCAAAATATTATGTTTGTATAGACAGGGCATCCAACATGACAGTAATCATTTTGAGTTTGGTTATAAATTTATGCTTTTAGTGATACAATATTAATAGTGTTGTCCACCATATTTTAGTGAGCAGTGGTGTAAACTGAGAAGTCTCATAATGGCTACATGTGATGCTAAATAGACCTTCTTAATCAGAGTCTGATTAAGACTGATTAATGACCAAAAAGTGTGTGCTCTAATGTTCCACATTTTAGAAAAATAAAAACTGTATGATATGTTAGGTAGCCATTAAGATTATTGCCATGAAGAGTTTTTAATTACACGGCAAATAGTTTTGATATATTAAGTAAAAATGTAGGCTATGTAAAAGTAAAATATATGAGTTATATATACACATGTATGAACACATTGATGACTTCATAGAAAAAAGTAAAAAAAAATTCCAAAATACTAGCAGTGGTTCTATCCAGGTGGTGACATATTGGCCATTTGCATTTTTTCTGTGCTCTCATATGAGTTACCCATATTTAAAAATATAATTATGTACAATACTTAAGATTTCTTTTTATAGAAATTTAATGCCCATTTACAAATTATAATTTGAATGGAATTTTATTTTTGCTTTGTATATGATTTGTGATACTCAGGAAATCATAACCACATTTTCACTGCTTTGGGATAAAATAATATTAGGGAAGCATCAAAGTGGAGACCCCCCCAGAGTAGCTGGATGGCTGGATGTATGTTCTTACCTGGTGTGATGAAATTTGCTTTGAATGTGTTTGTGTTATAATGCCAATTTAAGGGATCAAAACACTGAGCTGCCACTTTGGTGATCTTGGCTTATAAAAAGAGGACTCAAAACAGAGAGAACTTGTATGGGGAAAAGGAAAGTTAAGCAAATAAAAGTACCCTCCTCACACTGTGGAGCAATCTGGGTCCAGAATGTAGAAAAAGGGGTGCTCATGATGACCGTTTCTCTGTTGTTGCCCCATACTCTCCGCAGGCACTGGTGGTAAGGGGTGATCATAAACTGAAATGCGCTAAAGTTTTGGTGACTATTCCCACATGGGTTCCCTTAGTTTTTTCCCCATGGGGCTGTTTACAATGAGTGGATGCACCCCTATATTCACTGTATTGTGATTCAGCTTTGGGTTTCGTATGATCTCTCTAAATTTGTGTAGTCAGATTTGAACTGCTGTTCAATAGTACCAAAGATGTATTTTCTGCATTTTTGAACTTTTGTGCATTTGAATTCTAAGAGTTATTTCAGCTGAAGGGATAGATAATGTGTGGGTAGCAGGATGCTGCCTCAGGAGAAATCAAATTGAATTCCTGCTCAGGATCAACTGAAAGTCCTATTCATCACCTCCCATAAGATAATCTTGAAGTTTGAGGGTAAAGGGTGGGAATTTTTTTTAGGGGCATATGCTCAGACTTGCATTTTAAGGCATAGGGACTATGGGGACAGGAGTTAGGATTATGAATGGTTTGGAGTTTTATTTTCACATTATGATTCACCTGGTCAGTGCAGCTGTTCTTGTAACAGTGTTGCCTTCCAGAGTCAAGGTTAATTCCTAAAAGGATTTATTTCATCTCTCACCTTAAGGTCTTTTTGTTGATTTTTATATATATGCTTCTGGAGAATGCTGTGTTTCTTTTTTTACTCCTCATTTACTTGGGGAAATTTAATTCTGTTTATTCATTAGTTGTGTTTTTTATGCCATAAAAATTTGAAGTGTCTGATATATATATATATTTTTATTTAAGCATATTAAGGGGGTACAATGTTTAGGTTACATATACTGCCTTTGCCCCACCTGAGTCAATCGTGTCCATTCCCCAGATGGTGCACAGCGCACCCATTAGGTGTGAATATTCCCATCGCCTCCTCCCTCTCCCACCTGCCCTACACCTGATGAATGTTACTATTATATGTGCTCATGTTGATCAGCTAATACCAGTTTGATGGTGAGTACATGTGGTGCTTGGTTTTCCACTGTGATACTTCACTTAGTAGAATGGGCTCCAGCTTATTCATGATAATACAAAACGGTGCTAGATCACCATTGTTTTTTGTGGCTGAGTAGAACCCCACTGTAAACATATACCACATTTTATTAATCCACTCATGTATTGATGGGCACTTGGGTTGTCTGGTATATTAATGTAAGATTATTATTATTATTTTTTTTTTGAGACAGAGTCTTGCTCTGTTGCCCAGGCTAGAGTGAGTGCCATGGCATTAGCCTAGCTCACAGCAACCTCAAACTCCTGGGCTTAAGCGATCCCACTGCCTCAGCCTCCTGAGTAACTGGGACTACAAGCATGCGCCACCATGCCCAGCTAATTTTTTCTATATATATTTTTAGTTGGCCAGATAATTTCTTTCTATTTTTAGTAGAGACGGGGGTCTCACTCTTGCTCAGGCTGGTCTCTAGTTCCTGACCTCGAGCGATCCACCCGCCTCAGCCTCCCAGAGTGCTAGGATTACAGGCGTGAGCCACTGCGCCCGGCCAATGTAAGATTATTATTATTGTTATTCTCTCCTCTGGCATTTACCACCATGTTTCAGTTTTGAGTATTATACTACCTCCCCTTTTAAATGGAGTGGATCATTCCATTCCTTGAGCAACCCCATAAATACCACAGTATAATTGGATGGTTAATATAAGAATTGCCTTGGGTTTTAATATTTATGGAAAGCCATGTAGATTGGTGGAATTTTTATTTGAAATTTGTAGTATCTGACTTTTAGGATTAATATATCTATATGACAAAAGTTGATAGTGTTACCCATTCCTATTGCAAAAATTTTACAAAAGTTAAGAAAAAAATAATTAATTATATTAGTTTTTGAACCTCACTAAAACTGGTTGTTTTATAATTGCCAACTAAATTTGAGGAATTTACAGTTCTTTTTATTATATTTGCTGTTTTGTAAGCTGATAATAGTAAAAGCTTTAAAAGGCATAAGGAATGAAACCCCCTTTTTATCTGATATGGCTATCCCCTAAACCACTTATAATTTTTCAGGGTAACAAAACATTATAAACAATTCCTATATACTATACCATACTACACTATTATATATTAATACTATAAATACAGTAGGTTATATGTGTGTATAAATATGTGTGTATATATGTGTATATATATATATATGCATGTGTGTGCTCATGTACTTTTTAAGCATTTAAGAGCAATATATAGATAGCCCATAGTCATGAAACCACAAAGTAAATATCTAAATCAAAATTTTACTTTACAAAAGGCAATGCATGTTTTCTGAGGAATTTGTGCATAAATAGTTTATGATACCCAATGACTAAGATTTTTTTTTTTTGCCATATTTTGGGGGTACAAATGTTTAGGTTACATATATTGTCCTTTTCCTCCTTTCCCCCCTGAGTCAGAGCTTCAAGCATGTCCATCCCCCAGACGGAGTTCATAGCACTCTTTATGTATGTATATACCCATCCCCTCTTCCCCGCTCCCATCTGCCCAACGCCCGATGAATGTTATTCCTATATGTGCACTTAGGTGTTGGTCAGTTAAAACCAATTTGATGGTGAGTACATGTGGTGCTTATTTTTAATCATGCATTTGGAAAGAGTTGCTACTGTCACTGTAGGAATGGATAGTCAGGTCAGTGCCAACGATTTTCAGAAAACTATACTCAGCAGTCTTTTTGAAACTTGTTATTTTAAAAATTTCCAGTAATATTTTGACGTTTCATATAGTATCTAGAGCGAGGAAACCCTGTCATTTGAATTACTCTGATTTTCAAGATTCTACCATCTGTCTCCTGCACACCCACTCACCTTATTATTGATTTCCCAAAGATTTTATTCCTCTCATTTCTTTCTAGAGGGTGATTGATGAATATACCCTCACAGTCACTTCTCTTCAAATAAGGGCAAGCATATGAGATTGCTGTTTTTTTCCAGTGTGAGTAGGTGTATATACCTAGAAATAATTTCGATGAGTTGGAAATGTGATTGAGATGTTGGCAACAGTGAAAGAAGAAAGGAGATTTGAGTAAGAACTGAAAACAACAGGTTTAATGAAGAGATTCCTGCTAGCATTGATTGAACCCTTTTCACAATCAGTATGGCACATTTCCATGATTCTCATGTGAATAGTAAAAGGTGAGAAATGAGGACAGCAGAAATAGTGCCCTGGCATCCTGATCACAGCACTATTTGCAGAGATTACTGAACAAATGTTCATCGAGGGTTTATTCTGTGCCAGGTATTGTGCTTGACAATGAGAGCAATGATAAGGAAAATATGGTTCCTATGCTAAAGAATGTACAAACTAGCTAGAATAAAGGCAAGTAAATATTAATATATCATAACACACAGTGTTTGTTATAACCCACGCAACATAAAATGTATTTTAAGTATTATACTCCTTAGCTACTTCAAAGTGTTAATGATGTTGAGCAGAAATGTGTTTTAAGTTCAGATAACCATCACAAAAGTGTAATTCCTAGAAACAAGAATAAAATATGCCTTCCAGATTACTCCCTCTCAGCATATTTGACTAGACTTGAAGCTCCACAAGGGAAAGGGCTGAGACTACTTTGTTCACAGATAGAGCCCAGCATAATGCCTTGCACAAAGTGGATATTTAATAAGTATTTGTTGAATAATATTATTGAGGAAAAAAGGTTTTGGGACAAATTCCCAATTTAAGGAACTTATTTACCTCTCACAATATTTTAAAAATACTCCATATCTGGGTCAGGAGTCCTGTGACAGTACTGCATATGAGAATGGACATTTGTGTGGAAGATGGAATAACAGAGTTACTTGTCCTGGACAGAATATATAATATAAGTTAACCTGCATAGACTTCGTAACTTAACAAAGATGGGTATTAGTAAAATATGTAAAGTATGTCTTAAATTTTAAGCACTGAGATAGTGCCCAAGGGAAAAACATCTTCCATACTAAGTAAAAAACATCTGGCTGGGTCTTGATAAGTTCTGTGCTTCTGAGAGCTGCTGAGGAGGGACAGCAGTCTCTGTGGAATCCTGGGACTCTTCCCACTATGGATTTGGCTGGCACTTCAAGTGGCTTTTTCCTATGAAGGAGGATTGCTGTGAGCCCCCTGCCCTGGAATAACTACCAAAGAACAACTGGCCAAAGACACTGGCATTCCAGAATCTAGAATACAGATTACATTTCAAAACCAGAGAACACATTACCTCAGGAAAAGTTGACTTGATGCTCTTCAGCAGAGGAGCAACTCCAGCCACAAAAAAAGCTCCAGACTTGGACTCACAAATACTTACTCAAAGAAGCCAGGGAAAAGCAAACATCCATCGCTAGGTTACAAACCAATACGGTTGTTCAAGCCTTTGAGATTAATCAGTTCCCTAAAATTGCTACCAGGGAAGAATTGGCTAAACCAATAGGTATTCCATAATCTAGAATATTCAGATAAAGTTTTAGAAACAAAGAGCTCAGCTCCCAGGACAGAGCAGAAGTAGACCCATGAATTCTCTGGAAGAAGGCCTAAGTCATAGTCTGACCATTCAGCTGAAGCAAAGAAACCTGTGCATTTCCAGCTGTCATCACTTTCCTCCCTCCAATTCTTTCAGCAGCAACCAGTTATTTGTACAAGCTCTTCCTCCACTGCACAGGTCCTTTGGTCTTTGGGAACCCTCTGGGAGCTGCATGAACCAGGCATCAAAAATAATGATGATCCAGCCCACCCCAGACTGTGCTGAGAGGAGGGATATCTCACCTTCCACTGAAATTTATGCATCATGTGTCAGCAGTACTGATTCTAGGAGGGGAGCTCTCACATACCCGGACTCTGTTCTGACCTCCATACCAAGGAAAATGGCAGGATGACAAGGACAGTGAACACTCTGGCCTGGCAGTACTGCTCTTTAAGGACGCTACTCAGCTGCAACTTGATAATCCTTAGCAGCAGTTACAGGGTCTGGGTCAGCAAGACACATCCCATTATATGCAGTTGTGGGGTGAGGAGCCCTAGGGTGTGACGGTCAAATGGGAACCTCAGGAAGAGCCACACAGCAGCCTGCACATGTTGAGACACATGTGTGGCAGCAGCAGGTGCTACCAACTGAGGAGCCACCTCATCTGCTTGATCAATCACATCAGCACTCTGCAGAAACCTCAAGCCTTTTAGATGAATATCTGTCAACCACAGAAGTTTCAGGAAAAAGCATGACCTTTTCTGAATCTGGATCCATAGAAGGAGGACCCTCCAATACCCAAACCACTTCTCGGTGAGGAATTTCAGGCTGTGCTCGAAATGCTGGAAATCCCACCAGGCCACCAGCTTTAGGTGGAGGAACATGTCATTCTCACCATGCCCATTCAGCCCTCCTTTCCTTGGATGCAGAATCAGTGTGATACAAAGGAAAGTGAACAAAGAGGACATTGTGTTTGGGAGCAAGGCAAATGCAAGAAGTACCAACCACCTGGAAACCCAAAGGCAGTATTTTGATTGGGTCCTGTGGGCAGTACTTACCTTCTGTCCTACTTACTTTAAGGGGCGGGGTTTACTTCATGGCCTAAGTGATTGCTTCAAACCTCTATACTGTCTCTTGAGGCACTATGGGCACTATGGATATCTTTGAATCCTCATGAACCAAAATATTTTCATCACAGACATGACATCCTCTCTTCCTGGGCAGTCTGGACAATACATGAACTATAATTGAACCAAGGCAAGAAGAATAGGTCTTAAAGAGACACAGCTGTACATTCTCCCCTTCTAGAAAGTTCCAACATCCAATCTGAAAGCAGATTGATGTGTAGAAAATGAGAGAATGCTATATTTACTTGTTAAGTGAATTCATGACAAGAAGCTCTGACAGTTTGAAATGGGAACTAGAAGTTACTTCACTATCCATCTATCAACGATTGATTATACAAGTTTATATCTATAATACTGAGTGATTTCATGTATGATTTTCCCTTTGAACATTTAAACATAGAGAATATGACAGGGAAAGTTAGAAAAGCAACTCCATGAAATCATTAAACCAACTGTATGAATTTTAATCTTCCCACATTGTTAGCATTTTTGTATATATTAATGTTTACATGTATATCTACCCACAATCATGATCTTTATATCATAAATAAATTATATGTCAAATTTTAAAAAATACTAGGTGCTATAATACATACAACCCCAAATTTCAGTGTATTATTATTTTTCTTTCCCAGGGTGCATAAACAGGTGTTCTACACAGGCAAGAATCCCTTCTCCAACAGTGATGTAGAAACCCAGGCTCCTTTATTCTTGTGACTTTACCATCTTTAACATATGGCTCACAAGCTGGTCCTCAGGGTGTTCTCCCTTTCAGCTAGTCAAAAGAGAAACAGAGCATGAAGAATCACTTGTGAAGATTTTCATGGGTGTGGCTCCTACATGCATTTCAGTGGAAATATCATAATGTGTGCTCACAAGAAAGATGAGATGGTTTTGGTAAATGACCAAATTGTCCCTGCCCCAGATTAGATATTTATGATCAAAATTCAGCAATTTTAAAAGTGAGTATTGAGGATAGAGATCCTGTGATAAGAAAATAACATCTGTGAACAGATTTTTAAAAGATAAGAATTGTATGGGATCCACAGAAGATCAGCATAATGCTGACAACCCAAAAAGAGGCAGTCCAGCTGGACTGGTGCCATATTAGGGTAAAGGTTTCCACCATTCCTTAGTGAAGATTAATAGAATTTGTGTCATAGCCCAACTGCATGCAGAGCTTTTTCAAAAAATGGGATTTTATATAATTATACTAAATAATATGTATATAATTTTCTCTTTTTTAATTTTTATTTCAGCATAATACGGGGGTACAAATGTTTAGGTTACATATATTGCCTTTGCCCCACCTGAGTCTGAGCTTCAACTGTGTCATTCCCCCAGATGATGAGCACCACACCCATTAAGTATGAATATACCCCTCCCCTCCTCCCACCTCTCACCTACCCAACACCCAATAAATGTGACTACTATTTGTGCACATAAGTGTTGATCAGTTAATGCCAATTTGATGGTGAGTACATGTGGTACTTGTTTTTCTATTCTTGTGTTACTTCATTTAGTAGAATGGGCTGCAGCTCTATCCAGGATAAGAGGTGCTAGATTACCATTGTTTTTTGTAGCTAAGTAGAACCCCATCAACCTACAGAATGGGAGAAAATATTTGCATGCTACACGTCTGACAAAGGGCTGATAACTAGAATCTACACAGAACTCAGGAAAATCAGCAAGAAAAATCAAACAACACTATCAAAAAGTGGGCAAAGAACATGACCAGAAACTTTTCAAAAGAAGACAGAAGGGTGGCCAACCAACATATGAAAAAGTGCTCAACATCTCTAATCATCAGGGAAATGCAAATCAAAACCACAATGAGGTATCACTTATCTCCAGTGAGAATGGCCTTTATCAAAAGAGCCCAAAACAATAAATGTTGGCGTGGATGTGGAGAGACAGGAACACTCATACACTGCTGGTGGGACCTCTGTGGAACCCAAACTAGTGCAACCTCTGTGGAAAGCAATATGGAGATACCTCGAAGAGCTACAAGTAGAACTACCATTTGATCCAGCAATCCCATTACTGGGCATCTACCCAAAGGGAAAAAAGGCACTCTGTAAAAAAGACATCTGTACTAGAATGTATATAATTTTCATTCCATAGTGGGAACTGTCACCCTCAACTAAGTATTTTGTTGTATCATTGGGTTCTCATAAATGACCTTTTTAGTGGTATAGGTATTCTCGTAGGTTGATATCTATAAAGGTGGGATAATCTAGACAATTTCATTTAAGACTGTGGTATGAAGAATGAGAAAACCTGGATAAGCAGCCCCTTTATAATTCATGCTTTGTTAAAGCTTCCAAAGAGGCAGAAATAATTTACTCCAGAAAGAAACAAGGGGTAAAATGACAGACAACATATTATGCCAGAGATTGGTCATGAAAAAGAAGTTGGCATTTACCATGTGAACAAAGGTTGAACAGGTAGGTGAATAGGGGTTGGTATAGGGGTTGGAAACCAAATGGTAGATGGAAAAAACTTAAGAAACATGGAGTTCTGACTGCATTCCAGCGAGCTCATAGAGGAAATTGAAAGAAGTATATGTTACAGTGTAAGTCACTATATACCTGTTTTAATTTCCTTAGAAAGTCTCCCATTTGGGATTTATATTAATATCTGTATATAAGGATTACATAAATATCCCTTGTGTCTTAAATGACGTGGACAGACCCAGCCACAATGCCTGCTAAAACCTTAGCAGCGTGGGTCCACGAGAAGAGGAGGCATTAGAAGCAAGTACTAGACTAGATTTGAGGGTGAGAAACAGACTTGGCTATAGGTCTTAATCCCATTAGAGTATTGCAAGAAGTTCAATGTAGAGTTGTTAAGAGGGTTAGGCTTGATTCAGGCAGGTAAAAGTAGTTGTGAGTCAAAATAGAATATAGTAGATGCTCAATAGGTATTTATTGAAAGAAATAATGACTAAATCTGATGAGTGAATAATAGTAAGAGAAATCCAGGTGACATAATACACTTGAAGTATATTTATGGCCAGGCCAAGCCAGGCTATGTACAAAATTTGTGTCCAAGGGAGAAGATCTAACAAGACCTAGATTGATAGTCAAAATAGTAAAGTTCAGAGAAGGAGGGCTGGACAAAGAAACCGAGGCAGAAGCCCAGCTACTGCACAATGAGCAGAGATAACACTGGATTTTAATTTAGTAGGTTTTCAAGTTATTGAGGCTTACATTAGACACCGGGTCTTCAAAGAAATGGGTATTTCTCCCTTGTTAAAATTCTTCTTTCTTTGTCCACGATGACTCAAGAATCAGACATGACTGATTCTGAAATTAAAAGGTCTATTTATAGCATTTGGGAGGGACAGTGGACCTGTCTTTTAGCTTCTAGTGTATAAACACTTTGTAAATATGTGTAGAGTCTTTGATTATCTATTTTGCATTTCATGACATTTGTAATAGTGCTAGGTAGCCAATAAATAATTTACTTAGATTTTGAAAGTAAAAGTTGATTTCCTCTATGTAAGGGTTTTTTTTTTTTCAATATTCGGGCAGGACTATAATAAAGACAAAGTTCCAAGGGTTAAAATTGCCAGGTCTAATACTGTCTATGACAGGAGTATTTCCCGAGAGCAGTATTGCTCAACACAGTGAATTTTTTTTCATCCAGAAAGTTGAGGGCTGGATCAACTTTTTAGCATAGAAACCTACCTAGTTTCTCTGAAATCTATGTGGTTGCACTATAGGACTTTAGTTAGATCCCAAATTTCTGACACTGACCATTGTTTCCAGCTTTGCATCCAACATAAGACATTACATTAATTTCCCTTTTCACTTACCCATTGCTTGTGCCTCCATCCATTTTCCTTTGTTCTCAGTTTTATTAATCTTTAGCCTGTTCCCATCGTATCCCTATTTGTTCATCAAGTTCTATTCAGTATTCCCTTAGGATGTCTCTCAGGTCTTCCGCTTCTTCTGCATTCTGTGTACCATTGTCCTACTCAGGCTTCAGTCATCTCTTGCCTACATTCCTACTAGCTTAGTTTCCTTGATTCTGGGCTCTCCATCATGAGTGGCTGCTGATTACTTCTTGATTATACTTTTTAATACTGTTCCTATAATGTCGTTCCACATATTAAAGATATACACACATATTCTACTTTCTACCTCATCAAATCCAAGCTGCTCTGTTTGACTTCGAGAGCTTTCAATATGACCTTCCCCTTCCCACGCAGTGCTATTTCCTCCTATTCCTGCACCCATATCCTCTGTGTATTTAAAAACAACATCTTGTATTTGTGTAGAATCTTAGACTTTAGAGGATGCTTCAGAAATCTCATTCTTTTCACAATAACTAAAGTGAGCATAATTATGTCCATTTTACAGAGACCACAAAAGATTCCCAATCGTGTCAATGTCACATGAACTAGCAAATGGCAGAGCTCATTCATCTATACTATAGTATAGCACCTAATATTTGCCTTTTGTTGATTAAATTTATTGTTTCTTCTCTAAAATTTTTCTTCTTTAAAATTTCACTTTTTACTCTATGCAGGTATCTATAGTTACTTTAGCCTACATTCATCCTTTCGGTGAATTAGTTTTTATTTCAAGTATTTTAATTTTATTTCTAAGGTTGGGACTTTTTATAAGCAGAGAGCATGTCTTATTTATTTAGTCTTTGGAAACCATTAAGATAGCTTTCTGGTATTGGATCATATATTGTTACCAGTAATTTTTGTTAAGTTGCACCGAATCAAATATGAACTCAGCAACTGATAAAAAAGTGGTCCTTGCCCTTAAGCAAATTTTAGCCTAGTGTAGGTTTGGAAAAAATACATAAATAACTATACATTAAAGAGAATAAGAAAGGTTTTGAAACAGAAATGCATTTCAAGTGCTATAAGTATTCTAATAAGAAAGAGATCATAACAATTAGAGGCATTAACAAAGGCTTCATGGTTGAAGTTACATTTGAAATGGCCTTTGAAAAATGATTAGCAAGGTAAAGAGAGGTGGCATATTTGAAATTTAAGATATCTGCAAACATAAAATAGTATTAATATTAAACAAATAATAAAATTTAGAAACAAAGAGCTCAAGTCATTTGAAAAGAAAATGGAAATGTTTAGTATTCAATTACAGTCAGGCACTGCATGACGAAGTTTGAGTCAGTTTGCATATATAATGGTGGTCCCATAAGATCATAAGGGAGCTGAAAAATTCCTATTGCCTAGTGATGTCTTGATGATTCTGACCCTGTATAAGTCCTAGGCTAATGTGTATGATTGTGTCTTAGTTTTTAACTAAAAAGTTTAAAAAGTAAAACAAAAGAAAATTTTATAGAGAAAAGCTTATATAATAAGGATATAAAGAAAAAATATTTTTGTATAGCTGTACAATGTGCTTGCATTTTAAGTGTTACTACAAAAGAGTCAAAAAGTTTTTTAAAATTGAAAAGTTTATAAAGTAAAAACATTAAAGTAAGCTAAGGGTAATTTATTATTGAAGAAAGAAATATTGTTTTATAAATTTAGTGCAGTATAAGTGTATAGTGTTTATAAAGTCTACAGTAGTGTGCAGTAATGTCCTAGGCCTCACATTCACTCACCACTCACTCACTAACTCACCCAGAGCAACTTCCATTCCTGCAATCTCCAATCATGGTAAGTGCCCTATACAGGTATATATCATTTTTTATCTTTTATACTGTATTTTTACTGTACCTTTTCTATGTTTAGATGTGTTTGTATTATATACACAAATATTTAACATCGCATTACAATTGCCTACAATGTTCAGTAACATGCTGTACCAGTTTGTAGCCTAGGGTATACTATATACTTAAGTGTGTAGTAGGCTATGCTGTTTAGATTTGTGTAAGGACATTCTATAATATTCACATGATGAAATCACCTAAGGACCCATTTCTCAGAATGTATCGCTGTCATTAAGACACACGTGTCTGTAATTCATTCACTTATTCATTCATTTGACAAGCACTTATTGAAACAAAAAGTATGCTCCCAACCTACAGTGGACTTAGAATTACTAGGTGGAAAAATTCATCCAAAGAAATAAATACAATACATTGAAGAAAAGGCTGGAAAATCGGTGTGTATAAAGCATACTAGGAGCACTGTGGTGAGAGCCACTATCTCTGGATTCCAGTCCCTGAAAACTAATGCTGTAGTGGAAACTAGATGAAATTGGTAATTCAGCCATGTTGGTTCATTTGCATTTCAACTCTCCAGATTGGTGGCTTAAGTTAATTTATTCTGAACAAGTTGAGTTCTCTAGGCAGACAGGTTGATGTATTGCATTTCATTATTTTGCTAGCATCGGGTGTTCTCCCTCAAAGTGAGGCAAGAATTGAGTCCGTAGCTTGGCCGAGCTGTTATCTTAGGCTTGTTAACTTCTTGGATGTAGCCCATGAACATTTATGTTCATGTGAGAGAGGTTACGAAAATATCTGTAAGTGAATTAAGTCAGTGGGGGTTTTCTCTGAGTGAAGACTTTGGAAGCAGGCATTCACTAAAAGAGTCTCCTATGAAAACCACTGTTTGTAAGATCTGACTGATTTTATTTGAAAACGTAAGCAGTGGGTATAATAAGAGAATATAATTATTGAACAATCTTGTCATCTTGTGTTAATTTAGCTGGAGTAATGAAATTCAAATTAAGCTCTGTGCTTTGGCAGGTATGCAGTATCGGTTATATATAAATATATGGAAAAATCAGTAAGAGAGTCTACCAAATTCTTATTGGTTCTACTGTTAAGTGGCTCTATTTTCTTATTGAAAATATAAACAATTTCAGGCATATTTCTTCCTTACCTGCAAACAGTTTCTTAAACAATTGGGACTAATGCAAACACCTTTCATTCCAACTTAACCTCCAAATAATGAAATGCAACAGCAAGGACTACTGGGAATAGAAAAAGCCTGTGTTTTATAGTTAGTAACTGTGTTAGCAACCACCATCCCATGACAATTCCTGCAGAGTCACACCATCCTTAGTGCTATTTTGCCACATGACAGCAACTTGTTGTTCTTTTATGTGGCAGAAGTAGATGTGGGCTAGAGCAAGTTATATTAATGTGGAAGTGTGCCTTGACATAAGTTCCACTGTTTAAAGTTGACCTTGGTGTGCTTGTCACTCAGCTGGCTAACGGCACGGACAAGACCTTGCAGTGACACAGATAGGAATGGGAAGATTAAAACATGTGAAAGGAACCTTTAGAAATACAGCCCAAATATTAATTATCCCTTGTGGAAGCTGCTCTGTGAGATACGTCCTCCCCACATCGTACCTTCTGGTATTATGGGGGTGGTGCTTCAAGATCATTACAGAAAAAGGGCTTAGACTTTGGTTTCACACTGCTGGCTTGTTAAAAGAAAGGGCTTTCACCTGTGTTCTTTCACAGTGTTTAATGAGCTGGTATGTCTACAATTGGTGGAGGGAAAGGTACAAAATGTACCTGTAAAGTTATATTAGCAAGTTATTAGCCATTTGAAATGAGGGTAAGGAGCACATTGAGGTAAGATCAATGGGATGACACAGTTAGTGCAAGGCTTTTATATGAAAAGCAATTCTGAAACATAATTGCTAATAAAAGATCTATTAATATGGTAAAATACACTAACAGGTTCATTCTAGGGAGTAGTAAGTAGGTGATAATTAGAAAATTGGTGATTCAGATGGTATTAGGAGCACTAGCAATGTTCCCAGCCTGCTCTGTAGGATGCCCCATGTAACATGTGCTTGGCAATAAATTTCAAGGCAAAAATATTAATATATTTCAAAGTAAATTTAAATCAACTTTTTTTCTTTTCCATATGTATTGCTTACACTAAAATTTCAGAACCTCTAGCGTGCGTGTGTGTGTGTGTGTGTGTGCGCACGTGTGTCTACGTGTAGGGGTGAATGTGTGCTCTCACACAGTGTACATGTGCCTGGGTTAAAGGGAGGGAGGGTCTTTGCAACAGCATGATGTCTCTCACACCTCATACTGCTTGTTTTTAGGTTGTTTTTGTATCTGGTTCCTCTGAAAACACTGCAGGAGACTTCTCAGTTTGCCTCATGGCTTGGCAGGCCTAGTATAGTATCAGAATTCCAGGAACATGATTTTTAACCTCACAATTTCTCAACAGGTTCCAACTTTCTATTTCTCTCATCTTTTTCTACCCTATGGAGTAAACCTCTGGTTAAAAAGAAAAAAAAAAGACATGAAGCAAAAAACAAAGTAAGAGGAAAAGCCTAAAGTAAAAAGCATGACAAAATGATTGATTATACTAACCTTAAACATGGGAGGGTTGGATAAATACAAATATTAAATTAAAAACATTTCCTAATTGGCAACAAAAGGTGTTCCTTCCCCTGACTTGACTTCTTTCATTTCCTCTTTGAGGTCTCTGATCTGTCAATTTCTCCTCTAGTTTCTGCCCCTGGCATATATCATGTATTTCCACAACCAAAGATCTGAAGATTAAGGAAACTCTCTTCAGTATTGTTTCATAAAACTGTTGGAGTTACCTTCACTCACATCTCACATCTCTCCTCTATCATAGTGATGATTAAATATATTTGATGGCTAATTTTTTTCAGAAATGAGTTGAAGCATTATAAATATTAATAATATTTGTGCATATGCTTCTTTTATACAAGTAATGTCATCTAATCTATACAACTATGGGATGTATATGTGACCCCCACTTTTCAGATGAGACAACAGGCTCAGAAAGTTTAGGTAACTTGCTATGGTCATCTAGCCAGTAAACAGAGGAGTTAGGGCTTCAACTTGTTTTATTATATTTAACTTATATTTAACTTCCTGATTCAATTTATTAGCTTTGTGACTTTGGAGAAGTTACATTACTTCTCATTGTCTTGCTTCCTCATCATCAATTAAAAAAAGGGTGGTGCTACTATAAATTGCTTAGCCGTAATGGTTGTTGAATTTCCATTATTACTAGTCTGGCTCCAGAACTTGCTGTCTACGCAAGGACTTCTTAAACTTTGATGCACATTGGAATCACCTGGAATCTTTATTACACTGTGGTCAGCTCTGAGTAGTCTAGATGGGATCTGAGATTCTGCGCCTCTGAAAGCCCCAGGTGATGCCAATACCGCTGGTCTGCAGGCTGCCTACCACTTTGTCTTGTAGAAAAATGTTGGATGCCCAAATCTCATTTCTCCCTTGGGCAAATAATTTGGTCATGCTATTTTAAGAGGATATTTTGTTGAATTTTTTTAAAATTTTGTTTTCTGTGCCTACTATTTTGTCTCCATTCCTCTCCCCTTTAAGAAGGTAGCCTGATCCTTTAGCTTTCCTTGCCTCAATGTCTATTTTGGGGAAGGAGAAAGAACCATGTTGTTTATATTAGAATGAAATAGATTTCACTCTATTTTCTCTGTATGCTTGAGCTCATTAAAAAGGTTAAGTTCTAAGAGAAGGGAATAATTGTCATTTATAAGAGGGAGGTGGGGGCAGAGAGAAAGAGGAGGAGATGGAGGAGGAAAAATGAAGATGAGAAAGGGGGAAGGAAGAAGGAGAAGAAAAGGAATACCAAGGTGATGTTTCAGACTGGGAAAGAGTAAAATTCAGTGACTTCCCAAATGAAAGAGTCCTACGCCCCATTCCCTGGAAGAGCTGAAGAAAGTGACAGAACCTACAAAGGCACCCTGTCAAGGAAGGATCAGACACAGAAGGACTCTAAGCATAAACTCTCTTTTCCTTTCTTGCTCTAGGTCCAGCAGTATATTAAAGAAAAATATCACATTAGACAAGATGGGCAAGCAGAAGTTGATTTTCGTTCCAGATTATAGCCAGCAATAGGGAAGAAAACACATCAAAACTGGATATGCAGCTATGCTAAAATGAAGGGCCAGAGAGTTTTTAAGAGCCATGGTGGTAGTGGTGGGGGTGGGGGGAGGGTCCATAGGCTTAGGTCTTGCTAATGGGCCTTACTCATAGGAAAAGTAAACTTTCCCCTATATTTGTTCACAGCTAGGAGCAAGGCATCAGCAGAACTTAGGCTTCTACCCTCCTAGACAGAGTGGGAGATGGGGCACTTTCTTCCTTGATAATTACATTTCAAAAGATGGCTCCCAGGTTTTTGAGAAAAACATTCTTGGCTTGTAAAACTGGTTAGAGGCTTTTAAACATATTTATATCTCAAAGAAGCAAAGAATTCACAAGTTTTCTAAGGTAAATGCTCTAAGAAAAGAGAAGTCAGGTCCCAGAGTCAGGAAGAAGCCTACTAAAGTTTAATTGAGCTGAGAGAATGTTAAAGCCCTCTAGGTCAAGGTTGTTGGATTTTATGTGATACTTTTGTTTCCAGTTTGATCTAACATCTATTTTCTCTCTCAAAGTCCTGATATAGAGATCTCTAAATATCTCTCCCATATGTGACCTAATTCACTAGATCCAATTCACTCACCAAGTATTTTAGTGGCATTGTTCTAGACCGAAGGATTCTAAGAGGTATGTGTTGAAGTCTCCATGGAGACAAAGATATATGCCAAAGACATTTCCTCTAAGAAGGCAAGACCTTCTTATAAGATTGTGTGTCAAGACGCTGTCCCAACCTGCAGGCCAGGGAGGGAAGTATTAGTGGGCTTCCTGAAGGAGGCAGCTACAGAGTTTGATTATCTCTAAGCACCCTCTCAGCGCCTGCCCCTCTTCTTCTTCTTTTTTTTTTTTTTAATTACTTTATTATATAACTGAAAATTACCTCACTCTAACTGGGCCACACTATTCAATTCCAGAATCCCTTTTGTTTTCATTACTTAACCTTTTTGTTCTGGTTTCTCATCTTCTTATTTAAAAAAAGAAAAAAATAAATAACTCCTTTGACTGCCTTCTCTTAAGTGAGTCTCTTTGCTTTCCTCTAGGCTGGCTATTATGTTTAAGACAGGTTTTCTCCGAACAGACAGAGCATCATTGTGAATACAAAGCAAAGAATTGCTCTAGACATAAGGAAGGAGAAAATGGAATATACTATGCTTAAATTCCTTTATTTAAAAGATTGTCTTTTAGCTGATGATTTCAAATCATTTATATATTGTAGTTCCATGAATATCACAAATGGAAGTACATAATCTATATACATATGATGATCCAGTAGCAATAATAATAAGTACTTTGCATTTTTAAGGAAAAGGTGATTTTTCTCTTTATGTTTTTTAAATTATATTTGCAGCTAAGAAGGCAGGTTTTCTTAAATATTAGGTAACATGTAGATTTCAATCCTAAAGGATTAGTCAGTGGCTTTTTCAATTGTAAGGATTTGTGCGGATTTTCAGGAGGCAGGGGTTTATGGCCAGCAGGGTCTCTGTGCTCTCTCCTTCAGTTACCGTCGTCTCCTTAGCAATCCCTCCAACACCTCACTAATTGAACTCTAAACTGTTCAAAGGCAAAAATGTTATCTCTTACTAGATATGGTGTTATTAAGATTCATTTGTTAATCTAAGTAACATTTATTTAACTCCTACTTTGTTCTAGGCAATTTAGGATGTTAGTTATTAGTATTATCACTCACAATGAAGAGGACTGAGACAATAAAATACGATCAGTCCTAAGAGAAGCACACGCCAGTGTCTTAGTGAAGGAGCCCTGTGTAGCAGAGGGGTCAGCTAGGGATGATCAAGGGATCCGTCTGAGAAAAGGGGTTGAGGGAATGGTTTGAGGAAGAATTGGCTGCTCTGCAGGGTGGAGTTGCTTAGTGGCATCTGAGATAATTTGCATTTAAAAACTGGTAATCTAGGTTTAAATGTACTTGAGGATTCAAAGTCAACTTGCTGATCAGGGGGATTACTCTGGGTAAATCTTAACAGAAAAATCTTAAGCAGCAACATTGTTGGATGGGGCATCTTATGGTATCCTGAGTTAATCGTAGACATTAATGGGAAGCAAGTAGGTTTCCTTCTAGCCCTGCTACTCCCTGGAATTTTGGACACTCCCTTATACTTGTTAGCTCCAATAGGGTGTGATAAAAAAAAAAAATCAAACCCCACACCTAATAAAGTTATTTCTGTTAAAATGATGGGGTGGGTGGGAGTACTAGAAAGCAAAAATATGAGAAACTGTAATATTGGGAATTGTATCAGGGGCTGAAGTGCAAAGAATCGTCTTACCATGTTTTCTTTTAGGACCAACTCGCGTGCTATTTATTTTACAGCTATAAAAACTGTCGTTGGAGGTTAATGTAATCAATATTTGGGACTTACAAATTGTTATGCAACCAAACTCCAGCAATCAAAGCCATACATTATTTTAGAAGAGATACCCTCCTCCCCATTTTCCCATTAGCTTGAAAATAGGGAATGAGAAATACTAAAAGGCACAGAGAGATAATGGCTTTGAGCTGGAGAATTTTAAATAGGCTTCCTATTTATCAAAGCTGACTTTTACCATCCTTAATAGATAGGCAGCTTTGTGACCCAGAATGAAGAGGAAATGCTCTGTCATAAGCATTCACGAAAGAAACCTGTGCCTGTGAAAGGATTTTTTTTTTTCTTTAGGAAAATTCAAAACTTCGGAGTAAAAAATTGCTTTGGGAACACACATCAGTAGCATAAAACAGCATGCTGGCTATTTGTCCACCCCATGGAAGATCATTATCTTCTAGGGCTGCCATCACCTTCCATGTGAGCAAGACACTTAGATTGCTGCACCTTCTCTTTCAAGCTCAACAGTAAGACATGAATACACAGACCTACTGTGCTAAAGTAGGTCTTTTGTCTGAGGGCTTCAAGCAACTGACATACTAATATACTATTAAAGTAATTCTCCCCGGGAATGTAATATAATGATAATACAATGATTATTCAATGTAAAGCCTGTGAATGATGTGAGGATATTTCCTGGCCTGTGACAACAGAACTATTCAATTATGAAGTCAAGTAATAGTGCTTTTAAAAAGTTTTAATTTCTATCAAACACAATTGCTGCATTTAAAGTATCATTTGAGACTTCTGCCGTCACCTTTTTCATGTAACCTCTTGCTTTCTTGCTTTTACTTTCTATTTTTGTACTAAATAAGAACATCTCTCCAGATTTTTTTTAGATTTTCCATCTTATTTTCTCCATTCCCTACCAAATCTATCTCTCTCTTCATAGTCCCCAGTTTGGTAAATGGCATGCCCAGTTACCCAGTTGCTTAGATGAAAAACTTTGGTGTCATCAGGAACTCTACTCATTTCCTCACTTCATGCTTTCTACTCATTAGCAAATTCTGTCACTCCTTTTTCAAAATGTATCTGGAGTTTAGCCACTGTTGCCTGCCTTTATTACTTCCATTTATTCAAGCCACCGAATCCCTTACCTAGATTATTGCTAATTGCCTTTTAACTACTTTCGAGTTTCTATCATCGCGTCCTACAGTCTCTTTCCAACACAGGAGCAAGATCCTTTTGAAATACAAATCAGATCTAGTTACTTACTTTTCTGCTCAGAACCCTCCAGCTGGTTTCCATGGTATTTAGAATAAAATTCAAAAGTTTTACTGACAAGCCCTACATGATTACTTCTCTGTCCTTTTCTCCTTCCAATTCTATTTGCTCAGAATCGCATTGTCCTTCTTGATGTTTCTGAAACCTGTCAGGTTCGCACCTCAGGGCATATACACTCTCTGTTCCCTCTGCCTGGAATACCTCTCTTTCCCCCCAACACCAAGATACCCACATGGCTCATTCCTCATTTCCTTCAGGTCTTTGCTCACATCCTACTGATGCTGTCTGAAATATCCGTGCCACCCACCCCACCGCCCCCTCCATCCCTCTCTACACCTGTCCTACTGTTCCTCATGGCACATGTATCACCACCTGTCATTGTGTTATATAGTAATTTGTTTCTCCTCTTTTTGTCTGTCTCTCTCACTGTAATGCAAAGTGGAGAAATTTTCTTTTTGGTGCCACATCTTACTCTTGAGACATAGAAGTAGTACCTGGCACACAGCAGACACTGAAAGAAAAAGTGTTGAACAGATGAATAAATGCTACTTTTTCTACAATGCTTTCATGTTTTGGGAATTGATTTCTCCTGAATAACTGATAAATTACATCTTTTAAATTCCTCCTCCAAAATCACATTTACCAAAAAAAAAAAAAAAAGTATGACATCTATCTTTAAAATGCAACATTCTAAATGTCTAAAAACAAAACCAAAAAAAAAAAAAAAATCTATCCCATAGTCTAACATAATCCAATTAGGTTAAATTATGCTTCATACATGCATTTAGGGCTTGAGCAAACTCATGGTGCTGTTACATCTGTTTATAGTTTGACTCAGATAACACTCTCTGTGTAAAATTTAGTCTTCCATTTTATTTAAAAATACTAATTCCAATATTCAAGCCACTCCTTTTCTTTTCCTTATTACCTCTCCAACATCTTATTTCACAGCCCCCTAATGATACTTTCCACAGAGGTCAAGCCCATTTGCTTGCCATTTCCTTTGGGAGGCTTTTGATCATATCCTATTTTGAATATTGGAATTTTCTCTCCTCTGTATATCCAACCAGTTAGAAGTCCTATGATGGCTGATGCAGCATCAGTTTTGCTTACCATTGTATTCCCAGTGACTACCGCAGTGTCTAATACATAGGAGGTGCTCACTGAAGGAATTAGCATAACGACTCACTAATGTATTTCTCTGTTGTGGATTGTATCTTTCCTCTGCCTGTCTCCTTTTTAAAGTAAATATTTAAGGTATTATTCTTTCTGAAGCTACACGGAACAAGCTAAAGGAAACTGCACAAGAAAATGGTCCATATATCTCTTGTGCAAGAAAATGGCCTGAAAAACTAATGCCTGTATTAATCACTTGCGCCTTTCCAATAATGATGAGTTAGCTTAGTCACACACAACACAATGAAATCTTGTGTTAATGCTAATAGACAATTTCAAAGTAAATTGAAAATATTAAGAAAGAATTTACAAGACTTTTTTTGCCCCTCATTACATGTCAAGGGGACACAGCTTTTATTCATTTATTGACATTTCCTAACATGGTAAAAATAAATAGCAGAAAAATGTGAGCACCTATGAAACTCGTTTTTGTTGAAAACAAAATTGATAAACTCTCTTTTTAATTGCTTAAAAACAATAAAATATAGATTTCTGAATTTAATTTTACATTGATAAATATATCATTGTAAGAGAAAATTGGAGTGTAAATTATAGTATTTATCTAATATTTCATGAAAATATAGTAATTAGTGGGAAATTATAAAAGTATATATAAACTGATCTATTTTAGGATGTTTCCATCATATATAATCAGGGTTGCTGCCTATTTTCATGCATTTTTTGAGAATTCCTTAGAAAAGAAAATTTTTAAAGTAGTTTGGAAAAAATATAATAGCTGTCTTAGACCATTTGTGCTGCTATAACAAAATACCTGGGACTAAATGATTTATAGTTAATGAAATTTATTTCTCAGAGTACTATAGGCTGGGAAGTCCAAGATCAAGGCACTGGCAGCTTCGATGTCTGGTGAGGGCTGCTCTCCCTGCTTCAAGATGGTGCCATGTGGCTGTGTCTTCATGTGGTGGAAGGTAAAATAGAAGAACAAAAGGGGAGAACAGCTTCCTTTCACCTCTTTTATAAGGTAATTAAGCCCATTCATGAGAGCAGATTCCTTATGACCTAATGACCTCCCCCAAACCCCAACCTCTTAATTCTGTTGCATTGGGGATTAAGATTCAACATGAATTTTGGAGGGAACAAAAACATGCAAACCATAGCAGCAGCAATCTTTAAAATTTGTTGCACCTTTTCTGGTGGGAATAAGTAAATCTGAGCTAATTAAATTTGAACTTTAGCTTTCCTTTTCCTAGACATACAAGGTTTGGGATAGAATTGCTTTATTTCGATAGTCTAAATAAAGAATAAATCAGGAAAAACAGAGCCAGAAACTACTCACATACTTATGGGGCACATTTATATCAAGATTTTAGGCCCATTGACTTAGTACAAGTAGTAGGAATATTCCCAGATATCATTTCTCCACCAGAACAGTTAGCAATAACAACCATACATACACAGACAGCACATTTATTTTATATACCCCACTAAACCCAAACAAAATCTAAATGTAGCCCCATCTCAACTGTCTTTGAGCCAGATCCAAAATATACTCATGGCTTCTTTAATGCCACCTGATAGGAGGAGAATTGTGAAGCAGGGAAAGTCAGCAAAAAGAGTGCTCTAAAATGAATTGCAGTTAAAAATTTCTTTTGCAAAGTTTAACACAACATAAACCAGGACAATATCACTAGAGTTCCTATCAAGGCCTTGAAAGGAGGCTCTGCAAGTGAGGGGCCTTGAAACTCAAACTTTGTTGGATTCTAAGAAAACTCAGCTTTGGAGGAAGGCTATAACAAAAAAGTGGTGTCACACTATAACACACAAGTGCATTCCACAGGGCACTTCAGAAAGATGGTGTCGTGTGAGGCCTTATTCCCTGAGCTTCAGCTCCCAACATCATTGAATGAGGTAAAGGATGTTCTTTCAGTGTGTTTTGTAAATATGATAAAGATGGATATGTTCTGGAACTGCTAAAACTCCAAGATCTCCATCTCCTATACCTCCATTTATATTTGAAAAAGAATTATTTTCAAGAGGAAAAAGACATCTATTTGCAAATATAAACAAATCTCAATACTCCTATAAAGTCTAACTAATATTAAATACAACATTTACTATCCTTCCAAACAGGCCAGTTAAACACACACACACACACACACACACACACACACACACACATACACACAGAGCATGCTATTGTTAAAGTCTACACAGTAGAAAAATTATAACAGCAATTCTTAAAGAAGGTCTTTAAGAATTCATTAAGATGTAATCTTGATTTTGCAAACTCATCTGTTATTTGTAATTATAATTACTGTAACTTGTCTCATACTCTGAAATAAAAACATCTTTATGCTAACTTTTCTCCTGAATTTTTATCATTGATAATGTATTGAAATTGCCCAGCTTTTTCATATATCTCCTCCTCTTAGCAGAAATTCTTGAAACCTCCTGTTTTGTTATATGTATGGATAAGTATCCTTAAATGTAAGCAGTGTTTATAATTGTGTTCTGTACCATTACACATATTATAGTATTTACCATGGAACTAGGCCATAGCTTAGAAGAACATCTAGAAATAAACAAAATTATAGAAGTAAAAAAATAAATAAAAACACACTAACACACCTGGGAGCTGTTCTTTGGGAAACCCATCATGGTCACTATCTTCTCAAAGCTTCAGGGTGCAGATACATTCAGTTCCAACTGTAAAACACTTCTATAGATCTTTCACACTTCCTTTTGGTAACACTTTTTGGTAAGGACTATTTCTCTTTTCAAAGATATAAATAAAGAAAAATTGGATAAAATAGGATTCAGGTATGACTACTCATTGCATTGTATTAATATAGTTAGTGTGACAGCCATTATGCCTTCTTATTATATTTAAGGTGCAGGGCCAATTAATTTAGCATTTGTCTTTACACTGCCTTGCATTTTTCCTTGTGTTGCATGATTTGTTATTTTCTCACCTCTACTCTGGTATTGTTTTCTCAGGACAGAATACATTAAAAAAAGAAGTTCTTGGCATACTCTTCAGAATCCAGCACAGTGTTGAAAACAGTAGGTGGTAATAATTATAATGAATTTGCTAAAAGAATGAATGAATAAATGAGATGAGTGGGAGGTATTAGGGAAGGTATAAGTATCATTTTTAGTAGCTCATAAGAAAAATCACTGTAATTTTTTCTTCTTTCTCTTTTTCTTCTTTTCTTTTTGTTGTTGTTGTTGCTGCTCTGGCAATAGAGTTAGTATGCTAGCAGAGCTTGCCAGACTAGTTTTATTTGAATAGGGTATCATTCAAGACCTGACCTTGTACTTGTAGTTTACAATACTTAAAATTATTTAGTAACTAATTTTTTTAAAAAAAAAACATTTTCTCTAACCAGTTATACATTTTCTAGGTTTGGTCCATCAGGAAAATATTCTATGTCTCTGTTTCCTATTTTCTGGGTTTGTGAATAAAAGCTTACAGAAGTCAGCATAATGTTGTCTCGTTCCAATTGCAGAGAAAAAAAATGGCCTGAACTTGATTGATTTGAAGATGTACATTTTACATCCAGCAACAGATTTGCTTATTCTTCCTCTCATTCATTCATTCGTTCAACAGAAATATAGTAAGGCCCTATTAAATATCACCGCACTAGGGTAGGTTCTAGACACCAAAGTGAACATGACTATACCTCTTCTTAAGGAGTTAGTTGTATTTGAGAAAAAAATCATTGTAAATAGTTGATGAGTATTTTTAAATTTGATGGTATGGATTCTTTGGATTGAGCCTCCAATGTAAAGAGCCTTTGGAGAAAGAAAAAACTAGCTTTGGAAACTGATTGCAATTTACAGGACTGAGCAAGTTATATAAGCTCTCTGAACTCCTGTGTCCTAAATGACCAGTTTTCGAGGATGGTGTGAGGATTAACTGAGATTAAGTTTGTACATCATCAGGTTCATAGAAGATGGGTAACAATACCAGCCTCGCTGAGCCCTAGTTTTCCACCTCTTCTTTGGTCCAGTTGGGAGGGCTGGAAGAAGGGGGTTACAAAAAAATAAGTAAAGGAAAAGAAAAGATTGTGGCTTTCCTTTGCAACACACTAGACTCATTAATTTTACCTGCATTTTTTTTGTGGTTAAATTAATGATCACTTAATCAAAGTCAAATCTCCATGCATCTGGAGACAAATTCTTGACGACTCAAGAGTTCTCTTGAGGATTGTCATATAATTATACTTTCTGCATTTACACTTAAGGTGGTATTTGCTTGAGATGAAGGGCAAATACATTGTGATGTATTATGAAATACATAGTGAAAGAAGTTATTGATGTAAGTCAGAGAAAATCAATAGAATTGACTGATCATGAGATACAAAGTAGAATAGGCCCACCAACAAAAATCTGTGCTGAAACTGTATCATATATAAATGTTATTATCAATGATATTATATTAAATCTAATTTGTACAAACCAATTTATAAATACTTTATTATCAGTAACTATGGTAGTAAATATGAAATAAATAATTCTTACTTTCCCAGTTCTATTAAATTTGGATTATAACTTAGCTTAATGCTAATTTGAATGAAAAAGGTTTCAGGGTTATCAATTGACTATTAAAATTGGCATTTGAAAACATGCTTGATGGACTTGATTTGTAAGGGGTGGTTGTCTGAGTTTTCTGTAATTGCAAACAAAAATTGGAGATATTAATGTATTCTTAATCATATCTGTTTACAAAATCCATTTTCTGAATTAATATTATTAAATCAGAACTGAAAAATACATTACATATAAAATGAGAACTGAGGCCTCATCTTTTAACCATTAAACCTCAACTTTGGCAATTTAATTCTAGCAACACATCATCCATCACAATAAATAATATTAAACTTTAATTGGTTTTGTAGGTTTTTTTAGTGTTCAATATTTCAATTTATTTCAGTTTTATAGTATTGTGACTTAAAAACAAAAGTATTTTATATCTAGCTTTATGTTTGTTCAAATTTTGTCACTTTACCAAAAAATTAACAATAGTTGTTACTATATTTTGTTCTTTCAAAGTGGTGTGTGCATTGCCTTATGTTCTAGATACATTGGCAAAATCAACCCTAATCAATAGCTATAATAATGTAATAATCTCCTTACCTTATAAAAATAGAAGGAAGAAGGTGTTTTTATTGAATAGATTTATAAAGGTTACCCACATTATTTCACTTGAAGATGTCTAAAAGAAACAGCAAGCATCACTTAGACCAGCGGTCCCCAACCTTTTTGGCACCAGGGACTGGTTTCATGAAAGACAGTTTTTCCTCAGATCTAGGGTGGGGGGCTATGGCCTGGGGGTTGGGACCCCCAGGTTGTGGGTCCCAACCTGTGGTTGGTGAGACTGCAGACTTAGACTATCAGAACTCCTTCAAAGTAATCACCCATGGAAGAAAAGACAGGATTAAAAACCCTGGTTGACTCTACAAACGCAATTGAATCAGAAACACATGGATTAACTTCTTATCATAAGAATCCAGTACTTTTAAAGATAAGCCCTGGAAGCTTGGCTTAATCAAATGTTGCTTTGACAGCAGTGACAACATTCTTTTTGCCCGGATACCTTACCAAGCTTCATCTGTGAGAGGAAAAATTAGAGAGGATCAATTAAATGGAGTGTTAAAAAGGGAAATTATCTCTTGTCTTTGTAATTCCTGAGCATCTTCACTTGTATTAATACATTTCTTTTGGAGAATATGGACTGTGGGAATTTAAACACTGCCAGTCAAGAAGATCAATATCTTTGTCTCAGATACATGCATTAGATTTTTCTAAATCAAGCTAGAAACATCAGCTTAGACTTATCTTAAAACCACTAGCAAGTGACCAAGAGATACTGACAACAAATTAAAAACTGTTTTTATATAGTACACACATGACAATTGTTTTAAAATCATGTCTTTTAACTCACCTGTAGTGTTACAGAGATTAGTGAGTCATGTTACAACTGCTTTCATTTATAAAATGAATGTTTCTATTTAGACAACTGAGGGCAGCAGTATTTTTTTTTTTGCATGTGAGGTTAAAAATGATTGATAGAATATGAAAATTAGAGATTGTCCACATAGGGGAGCAAACTCAATTACATTTCTAATGCTCTTAGTTATAGATAAATTGTAAATTTACATTATTATGATATTAAACAATTAACCAACTGTGACCACTTGCGGTGTAATCAAATTCTAATTTGTCTATTGATGTCTTTCTTTAAGCTAGCCTGGAAACACTATATATCCTGCATTGCTATAGCTATTTTAATTATTTCTTAATGTCCCATACAAAAATCATTATTTGAAAGTTTAATTACTTAAATTCCTTTTATACTTTATTCAGTGTTAGAAATTTTGACTAATTTGAGACAAGATGGCTGACCAGAGACGTCAGCTGCCATCTTCATTAGCTGCCAGATCATCTCAGAGAGAAGAAAGAGTTTTAGATGAAAAAGGGAGAAAACAAAAAAACATATATTGGGTATAATTCCAAAGGAAAAGTACCAGAACTTAACAGAGATTCTATGCAAAGTAGTTGCAGAGCAGAACAAAAGGGAGCAAGATCTCAGCAAAGATCAACATGCGTGAGGCTTGGAGCCCAGCGAAAAGGGGAGGTGGGCATGTTTGTGTCTCCCTCCCTCACATCTCTGGCAGTCAGTAGGCTCCCAAGCCGCTGGAGAGCCTTTCCACTCTCACAAGCCCCAAATCAGCTGCTGCCAGTGAACTGTGAGCTTCTTGAGGACAAAGCACCAGGCTGCCAGCCCCCTTGGGGCCACTTCCAGTCGCCACAGAGCTAAGCTGAGACAGCAGGCGCCATATTGCTTCTCTACCCACCATGTACCTTTGTCCTCCCCAGGGAGCTTTAGCCCCTCAGTTCTCATCTCACTCATCCCCATACAAACATTTCCCAACTCTGGCCCACACTACAGGAGCCACAGGGCTGGTGGGTATCAAGGGATCTGTGTGACTCCAGAGCCTGGACATTCTGGGCTGTCTGCGTTCCAGAGAGAAGGACAGAGATGACCAGAATGCTAGCTTTCCTCCATTATGACTCTTTTCCTTTGCTTCCCCTCTCCTGCCCATGGCTGCTGAAATATGCTTGAGCTGGGGCTCTCAGGAGCAGCTGTTGCCCCTAAGTTGGTGCATATACCAAATCAAGGCTTCCACAGAGAGAGGGGCTGAAACGTTTTCTCTTAAAGACCTGCAGAGGACTAAGGGGTGCTTTGACAGTGAGCTCCCTGCTCAGCGGCCCTCCCTGGTGCTGCTTGCCTGGCTGCTCCATCAGAGCAGAGCACACTCCAAAGCAGAGGGACAAAAGCTGCTTGAGCACCCCATAGGCAACTCAGGACCTGCACACTTCTCCCTGGCATGGTCAGGGAGTGATCATTCTGGACCTGGGGACAGGCCTGCAGGCCAGATCCCGTATCCCTAGGACTCGATCCTGTTGCTCATGGGCACAGAGGGGAGATTTGTGAGCTAATCTCAGGAGGCAAGGGAACCCACCTGGGCAGAACTGTGAGGAGAGTGCAGGGTGGATTTGAGCTGCAACATACTGATGGAGCACCCCTCGCCTACCAGGAAGACTGTGGTATAACAGCCTGAGGAGGGGATCCTGAAGAGGGAAGCTCCCAGCCTGCAGTGCCATAGCTGGGGAGCTCAGATGATCTGGGTCCCTGCCTGCCCACAGACACCCCAGGGAAACCACAGAGTGGGCGAGGGGGGAGAAGTGTGAAACCCGCTCCTGATGGCCAGACTGTGAATCTCAGATGGCCCTGCCCCCACAAGCAGACTTTCTGGCTTGGTGGGGTACTGCAGCCCCTCACTGGTGCCTATTTCCAACAGCCAGCGAGGAACCTTTGACGCCTTCTGAGATAGCTCTCCCTTACCAGCTTTTGTGGAACCTGAGGGCAGGCTCACCCAGCCCAGCCACTCCCAGGCTCACTCCGCTACCCTATTCTGCTGTGGTGGAGATAAGGACTCAACTGGAAGTTCCAGGGCCCTGCCTACCCCTGGGGCATTCTAATGCTTCTCCTGAGGGTCTAGGGCTCATGACAGGTCCCCAAATCAACACTGAAGCCTATTCCTTCCAGCAAGCACCACCTCCTGATAGGGAGATCAGTTTGTACATCCTTAATAGCCTCTGCTGACTCCATCATACACGGTGTGGTTGATTCTAACCCACAAGTTCCACCTGCTGTTTCAGAAATTAAACTGGGTGCACCAATACAATTCACACTGTTAAGAAGACCACAGGGCTGGGGGAAGGAGAAAGGATTTCAAAGACTTCCATCCTCCCTCATAAACAAGAGATAGGGAATCTGCCCACACACATAGTTCACCACTACTACAGGCTACAAACAACTAGTAACTAAAAAAACCACCACACTAAGTATTTCTATAACTAAGGTAACCATCCAGAACATAGACCCTCATCAAAGCAACCACAAGCAAAGTCAAAGGTTCTTACCCAACATATGCTATAGACACACCCTTATGAAGTGGGGGAGAAGAAAAAGCTCCATCTAAATAAAAGAAAACCCCAAAATAAGGAGAAATAGCTGCTCCAGATAAGAAGGAATCAGTGTAAGAATTCCAGAAGTGTGAAAAATCAGAGTGAAAGGACACACCCAAAGGGGTACACCAGATCTATAGCAATGGAACCCAACCAAAATGAAAATATTGAAATGACAGATAAAGAAGTCCAAATATGGATTGTAAGGAGGCTCAATGAAATTCAAGAGAAAATGGAAAACCAACTCAAAGAAACCAGAAAAATAATCCAGGAAATGAACAAAAAATTCACTAAAGAGATAGACATATTAAAATAAAACCAAATAGAACTTCTAGAAATGAAAAATTCATTTAAGGAAGTATGAAAACCAGTGGAAAGTTTTAAAAATAGACTAGACCAGGCAGAAGAAAGAATCTCAGAGCTTGAAGATAACACTTTTAAATTAACTCAGTCAACCAAAAATAAAGAACAAAGAATTAAGAGGAATGAACAAAGCTTACAAGATATATGGGATTATGTAAAATGGTCAAATGTAAGACTCACAGGCCTCCCTGGGGGTGAAGAAGCAAACACACAAGAACTGGAAAACCTATTTGAGGGAATAGTTGAAGAAAACTTCCCTGGTCTTGCTAGAGATTTACACATCCAGGTCCAAGAAGCTCAATGAACACCTGAGAACTTCATTGCATAACAGAGGGTGTGGCCTGAAAAACACAGCTGAAATATTTTGTCTCTTTAAACTTCCCCCACTCTTTTTGGGAATTTTGGCCTGGCCTGCATCCTGGGGCAGGGAGAATGTCTTTTGTTCTTTGTGTTACAGGAGATAGTTCAGCCATCCCAGGCTGGTGCCAGGCCTCCAGGTAGGCCCAGGTGGGCCCAGGTGGGTGGAGGTCACAGGCTTTGTCTTTGACAGAGATGGGATGATTAGAATTGTTAACACAGTAACCTACAACTGAGGGCCCTACCTTTAAAAGCTCTATATTTCTGCTTATGTTTGGGAATTTGGATTTTAACTCGAAAGTCTACCATTTTTTTCTCCTTTGCCAGCAAAGTAATAAATTTTCTTCTCCTTAAACCATTTGTTCTCATTCTTCTGATGTGGCAAGTGCCAAGGGCAAGTGCCAAGCTTTGAGTAACAATTGCAAAGAGGCAATCACCAAGACACATAGTCATCAGACTTACCAAAGTCAACATGAAGGAGGAATTCCTGTGAGCCATGAAGTGAAAACATCAGGTAACTTATAAAGGAAAACCCATCAGGCTAACTGCAGACTTCTCAACCGAGACCTTACAAACCAGAAGGGATTGGGGCCCCATCTTCAGTCTTCCCAAACAGAACAACTTCCAGCCTAGAATTTTGTGTCCTAGAAAACTAAGTTTTATAAATGAAGGGGAAATAAAGGCTTTTTCAGATGAGCAAACACTGAGAGAATTTGTCAAGACCAGACCTGCCCTATAGGAAATACTCAGAACCACACTGTACATGGATCAGCACAATAGACACTCACCAATGCAAAAAGCTACAAGCTCAGAGCTATGAATTTCTAGGCTCTTAGCTGCCTTTCATTATCTAGCCTTTCTTGACCTTTCCAGATTCAGCTGTTTAATAATTATTTATTGCTTACCTGTGCCAGGAGTGGTTACAGACTTTAGAGATATAAGAGTACATAAGACAAAGATTCCTGCTATTATGGATTTATGTTCCAGTGTGGTGAGACAGAAAAAATAAATAAAAAGAAAACAGAAATGATTAAGAAAATATCAGGCACTGAGTGGTGTTTTAAAGAAAATATCAGTGGTTCCTATTATAGAGTGATGGGAGGAGGGCTTAATTTAGACAGGACGATCAGGTGATGTTTGAGGTGAGTCCCTTAATAAGAAGGAGCCAATCATGCAAAAATCTCTACTGAGACCAGGACCCTTTCTCTTGTTGGCAGAGAGCAGGGCTGCAGCAAATCCTCTGCAAGTACATAGATCACTAAGTGAGGGGAGACAGCAATGCGCTAAGCCATATGTGTCCTGTTCCTCTCCCAGCTCACTGATTTAGCCCTTAAATACCTCTCCAGGGAAGATTTAAAAATGGAAACATAAGGGCCAGGCATAGTGGCTCATGCTTATAATCCTAGTGCTTTGGGAGGCTGATGTGTGGGGATTGCTTGAGGCCAGGAGTTCAAGACCAGCCTGGGCAACATAGCAAGACACTGTATTTAAAAAAAAAAAAAAATAGCTGTTTGTGGTGGAGTGTGCCTGCAGTCCAAGCTACTTGGGAGGCTGAGGTGGGAGGATCTCTTGAGCCAAGGAGTTGGAAGCTGCAGTGAGCTATGATCACACCACTGCACTCCAGCATGGACAACAGAGCAAAAGCCCTGTCTCTTTAAAAAAGGGCACAAAAGCTTAGCAGTGTTTAGGGACAATCTTCAGGAAATGAGAGAAGTCAGACAGAAATATTCCCCTTCCCTCATACAGTTAGTATGGATTTTATTCTAAAGGCAATGAAAAGCCATTACAAAATTTTAACCAGGAGAGTAATATAAAGGATAATTCTGGCCACAACCTGAAGATTAGACTATAGAAGAGCAAATAATGATAGCAGGAAGACTAGATTGGAAACAGTTGCAATGAACCAGGTGAAAGATGGTGGCCAGGCCAGCTGTTAATGATGGTGGTAGTGAGAAGTGGCTGAATCCTATGCTAACCATTTTTACTAGTGTTATCACCTTGCTCAAATCAAAGAGACTCAATGTACTCTATTTTGTCAAAGTTATCTTAATTAGGATAGAGATGGAGAGACGTGGACAGACTTTGGTTTTGTTTTGGAAGATGAATTGAAAGCGCCTGCTAATGGAAGTGTTGCGTGGTAAGGGGAAAGAGGGTCAAGGCCTCCAGACGCATTTTATGAACCAGCCGCTCCTAAACTATTGATCCTCTCAGGTAACACCACGCCTTTCTGTGTTTCTATGGCTTTTTCATGTTGTTCCTGCTCCGTAGATAAACTATTCTCTAACTCTGTGCCTGATTAATCCTACTGATCCTTCAAGTTGTAATTAAAATGTCACTTATTCCCTAAAACCTCCCCAATCTAAATTAGATACTCCTCTTTGACCTTCTAAAGACTCTGTGCATGTACTCCTCTGAAAGCAATTACCATGCTGAATTACAGTTGTTGATTTACATTTCAGACTCCCCTAACTGAGTGTGGCACAGTGAACAGGGAGTATGACTTTCCTCTCTGTGCCTTCATTTGCTTCCATTTTACCTGGAATATAATAAACTTAAGATGTGTTTGTTGTGATATTTATAAAACAAATTAATTAGCTGTTACCCATCTTCCAATTCAGAAAGATCATGCTTTTGTTGTAGTTGTGGTTGTGGATGTTAGTACTAGCTGGAAAATTGCCCCCTCTTACTACTCTTCTTTTTGTTGTATATGTGGTAGAGAACATAGGTACCTTTGTTTAGTAATAAATTACATAATTAAATCTTTCTGTATATCAAAGCAAAAACTGCACTGGATCAATTTAAACTGGCCAGGAAGACTTTATTCAAGATTGTTGTAATAGGGGAGAGAAGCCAGAACCCAGTATGAATTCAACTCTACTGAAACAAAGAGTGGGAGAGTTTTTAAGAGCTGAGGTGGGGAGATGATTATGCCGCTGTGTTTGCTAGCTGATCTTACCCAAGGAAAAGTAAATTTGCTACTATGGTCATGACAGGAGGCAGTTTCACAACTTAGAGCAAGGCACCCGGAGACGTTAGGCTCCTGTCTTTCCACAGAGACTGGAAAATAGGGTCACTACCTTCCTTGATGATATCTAGGTCCTTGAGGAAGCCATTACTAGATTGTAAAACTCAGAAGAGGTTTTTAAAAATATTTACATCACAAAGGGGCAGAGAAAGCCTCTACAACTGCAAGTTTCCTAAGGTAAATGCCCTAAGAAAAGGGAGCCCAGGGGCTAGAGTCAAGGAAAAGTCTCTCTGAAGTTTAGTCAAGAGAAGCGTTAAGACCATCTCAATCATCTACCAAGTTTAAGATTATGTTTACATTCTTATCCTATCAGAACACAGATTGTCAAATCTCCACGTTACTATGAAAGATGTAATTTCTGTTTATACATGCTTTATATCTATTCATCAGATATCAGGAGATAAAATGGCCTTTCATTCTTCTGATGAGCGTTACAGATTTCCAGGTGCCGGGGAGAGGAGTTTCGTGATGACTGTTTTTCATGAAATGACCAGCTAGTCTGATTTACAGTTATCAAAACTTTATGCTTGGTAGATTTATTCACAATGTTCCGAAAACAAAGTTGGCACAAATTTAATTGAGACTGATGGTAGCCCTTACGACCTCTGGGAGTTGCAGCAAACTTCATTTGAATTGTATGCATTTCAAGATGAACAGAAAAAAATAATCATTGGGTTCAAAGATTTTATTTCTTCTGTCAATAAGGCCTTTGGTGAAGATTTTGTTTAAACAAGTGTTAGGCTTCATCTTACTAAATTTTCAACAGGTGGGATCTCGTTAAGAAATTCCCGGCATACCTTTCTGTGGTATGAAAAGATAGAGTTGTTATTTAGTATAGTGGGGGTATCACTCCTTATTATCATTACAGAGTTTGTATAACAGAGTGGTTTGGGGAATGCTGTATGTTTCTTCCATATATAAAAATACGGTATATTAAATAATATTTGACAATGAATTCCCCTATCTCTCATTCTCATATTTATCTGTTGGAGACTCAGCACTCACTCTAAAAATATTTTCATCTCATTAACAAAACACTGCTGTATCATCATTTTGATATTGAAGGACCAGATTGTGTAACCACTGGGTGGTCAAGGACTGCAGCTCTCAGGGTTTGTCATCTCATTTCACAAGAAGGAGTGTGCAAATGATGGATTCAGCTTAGATCCTTGGTCTCAGTGCATTTTGATAAACTTTTTCTGAATTATTTTGACTATACAGTGGGTTTACAAGGGAAATCAGAGAAGCCCCAGATACCAAAGAATCAAATATTGGAGGCAAGGAAAACATGAGAAACCATTTATACTTCTTTGGCTGGAATTATATGCCTTTCAGCATTTCTCTTTCCCTAATAGAAGAGAGGACAATTGGTGTTTTAAATTATAACATTGTTTTTGTTGACAGTGAAGATCTAAATGCCTGCTGGAAGGTATTCACTCTAACCTTGCTACTCAAAGTGTGGTCTTTACATTTATAACACTGATGTCACCTGGAAGTTTGTTAGAAATATTGAGTGTTGGATCTCACCGTAGACCTACAATATCAGAACCCTGGGACATTTATATCTTATTACAGTTTGAGAAGCACTGCATTATGGAACAAAATTGCCTATTAGTAAAATACAATAAGTATGTAGTAAAATATAATTTATACAAAAAGTATGAATTGTTTTAGATTAAGATGATTTAAAAGGTGTAACAACCGAATGCATTCTATAATTTTTCATTAGATGCTGTTCCAAATTTTTAAAAAAGCATCTAAGTATTTATAGCTTGCTGACAAAGTCACACATAAACAAATTCAAGGTTATGTTATGCTTAAAGTGTTCCCTAATATGTTAATTGTATTAAGACAAATCCACATATTCAGAACAAGCATTATAGCAGAGCTGATTGTGTCTGTGCATTGTCCATAATGCTCTGACATAAGGATCATTGAGACAGCTGGAGCGTTGGATGAATGGTCTGGAAGAGAAATAAAGTTCCAAAGTTGTACAGCAACGTTAACAGAGAAAGAAGGCTTATGGGAAACCAAGTTTCCTGTGGGTTAGTGTGTTAGCATAAATAAGGTACTTCTATATACATGGTAGTAAGTAATTGTACAATAAGTAGTTTCTTCCTTATTATTCCCTTCCTTTCTCCCATATTCTTCTTTTATTCCTCATCCTTGTACCCCTTACTCTTTGTTTCCCTTTCTTTAGATTTTGATGACATTGAAAAACATAAAAGTTTCATACATGCCTTAGAACTAAATCATAAGAAGAGCCAATACTCCCATCACTGAATTTAAACAATCATCAAATAATAAAGAAACTTTTTCCCTTTTGAGGAACAGGCCGCATTTATTCTATTAAGATGTCCTTTAATTTTTTATTTTAGTGTTGTTGAGTGCTTAATAGAAATTCAATATGTGGTTCTGAGATCACCTGTGTGATTAGTTTTCTACCGTTGCTATAACAAACTACCACAAATTTCATGGCTTCAAAGAACACAGATTTCTTACCTCTGTAGTTCTGTGGGTTAGGAGTCCAACGCAGGTCTCACTGGACTAAAATCAGTGCGTCAGCAAGACTATGTTCCTTTCTTGAGGCTCTGGGGGAAAATCTGTTTCCTTGACTTTCCTGGTTTCTAGAGGCCGCTGAAATTCCTTGTTTTATGGGCCAGGTCATCCATCTTCAAAGTCAACTTGTATTTCTCTGACGATTCTTCTGCAGTCATAGCTCCCTGTGACCACCACTGGGAAAGGCCCTCTACTTTTAAGGATTCAAGCGATCAGATTGAAATTACCTAAATAATGCAGGAAACTCTTCTCTATCTTGAAATCTTACCATAACCACATCTAGAAAGTTCCTTTTTCCATGAAAGGTATCATATTCACAGGTTCCAGGGGTTAGGATATGGGCTTCTTATATGGGAGTAGGGGAGACAATATTCTACCTTCCACAATCCCCATAAGATTCATCTGAGTTTCTTGTAATTAAAAAAAAAAAGATTCTTACATGTTTATGCTGGATTTATAAGATGGAACTCCATTTTTATACACAGTAAAATTGGAAAACCGCCATAACCAACACGACACTAACACACATTCTTCCTTTTACTATCTTTCTTTCTCTTCATTACAAGAAATAAATTTTGAAAATCAATATGACCCTTCCTGATCCTTTTCCTCATTTTATGTACCATTGTTTATCTCTGAACAAGTCTAAATTGAGTTGCTTTGGGGACTCTGAACAAATGCTTTCTGAGAAATGTGCATATTGGTGAACTAGGTGGTCATGGAACCATGTCCTAGTTACTTCCAACTCCTAAGCATAGCTATGCTATCTTTAAATGGATCTTAAAATTTTCCAGCCTTTAGTTTAGGATAAAAATATACTATGTTTAAATGAAATAACACCTACCAGATGCTTTAGTACAATTTTCAAGCCGTCTACATTGTTTTAAAATACAGAATTCCATAGACATTGAGAGCTGTCATTCTCTTTAGCTATTTAATTTAGAATCTGGAATTCACCCAGTAGACCACAGTGGCTATAAAGTGAATCGAGTGAATGGTAAATAACTCACAATATGGAATGAAAAGTAATCTCTGTGCTCTACTAGCTGGACACAATGGGGCATATTAAGGGCTGATTTTCTTCCATAAGTTGGAATGTCTCACAGTAATAGATGTCATTTAGGTCATTATTGTTACTTTTAATTGGCATAGTTATTAGTCATTTAAAGCTTAATATTATTAATGGCATGTGAACACATTAGTGTCCATAAATTACCTCTAATTTTGAAATGTTTTGAAAGATAGTTGTATTTTTTGTGAGCTTGTAACTTTAAGTTTCCAATGATGTCAAACTATGATCTCCTTTTAGACTTAGAAGATCAAACTTAAGTATAGTATTAAAATAGAAATAGAACCCTGCTATATACCATGTAGTTTTGTAACATTTAATAGGAACATAAGAAGAAAGAAACCACGATCCAGTGGAAGGATGAGGCAAAGAACTGTTACAGCAAATACAAGAATGACTGTGCCAAGGCTGGTCTGATTGCTAAATGGAATAGGTGATGTAGCCGTTGAGCTGCTTGGGGAAGAACGTCTCCTGAAACTCTTCTCTTCATTGAAGTTTGTATTCAATGAGACTTTATTTAACGAGAAATTTATTTCATTGCTAGGCTTACATTTTGGCGTCTTCTTGAGATTTTCTTTGAAAATGCAAATATTCTTTGGTGAGATATCACATTGAGCATCTGGATTAAAACTGAAGAGTTTATTTGGCTAGTTTCAGCCAGGGTAGGAAAGCCTGGGAGGAAGCAAATAATTGTTACAAGATTAGGAGGGATACAGAAAATGAAGCTAAATCATTCCTAAAAACTACTTCATTGTTTTCCTCTGAAGCCCAGAAGAAGATTTGGTTCACGGGCCAGAATTCCAATGGGAAGTATCTTCCCACAATATTCTATCCTTCTTCCAAGGTAATGGACATTACCCAAATGTTAGCTTATAATAACACTTTCCCAGATAAAGGCTAAATTTTTCAGCCTCTTCTGTATCTTTGTGTGGCCATGTGACTATGTTCTTTGCCTATAAGAGGAAGTGATGTGTACAATTTCTGGAAAGTATCCTCAAAGAGGGGCAAGACTTTCTTTCTTTGCATTCTCCTAACTCTGAAATGCAGAAATGCTTGAGTTGGACCAGTCATTCTGACTGCAGAGTAGGTTTTTTTCTTTAAAGAATGAGAGAACAAAGGGCAGAGAGAGACTGTGGTCCTGATTGTCCTGGATTTACACCACCAGTTCTGAACTGCCTGATTTCCATGGAATGAGAGCTAATCTTTTTTCTCAAGCCACTATTGTTTTGATTTTTCTGATGCCAATAGCTGAGCTGAATACTAACTGAAACAGCAACTTGAATAATTAATTCCTTTCACTACTGGTTTAGGAGCAAACAGTACCTGGAAGAAGAATAAGTAGTAGATGAGTCAGTGGTGGGCAAGCATGCCAAATGAAAATGAATAATATTTCACTTTTCTTTTTTTTCCTTCTTTCTAGCCACCCATTATCTCTGCTTCTCCCTTCTATTTTATTCAGTTCCATTCTTCTTCATATAGCTGTTTATATATAGGCATTCATTTGCTTAGTCAATATTTCTTGAACACCTATTAGGTTTCACAGTACTGGGTAGTGTGAAAGGTATATAGTTTTCACAATGAGGCATAAATATTTTTCCAGGTAGCCTTTGCATTTCTTCAAATTATAGGGCTGAAATTAACCTTAGACTGTGGTCCCCAACCTCTGGGCCACGGACCACTACTGGTCTGTGACCTGTTAGGGACAGGGCCTCAGAGCTCTGCCGGTGCACCCCCCTGTCCATGGAAAAATTGAAAAACTGTCTATTTGTTTTTCATGAAACTTAGGAAGAGGGCAGGGGGCACACGGCAGGAGGTAAGCAGGAAGTGGGCAAGCAATGCTTCATCTGTATTTATAGCTGCTCCCACTCCCCATCACTCATATCACTGTGTGAGCTCCCCCCACCCTGCGCCAAAAAATTATCTTGCATGAAACCAGTCCTTGCTGCCAAAAAAGTTGGGGACCACTGATCTTAGAAATCAAGAGGTGCCATGCCCTCATTTCACATGTAAGGAAACTGAGTCTCAGAGACATTCTAGGTTGGACAACTAGTTAGTGGCAGAACTGCAAACTGAGGCTTTCACATTTGTGACCAGTGCATTTCCCACTGTATCCCATTTTATTGCAGGGTTTCCCATGGAAAGGGGGCTTCCTCAACTTTTGGGGTGACATTTAGTTTTGTAATTTCATTAAGGATAAAGAATTATGCTCTAAAATTTTGACTTTAGCCAAATATATCTCAGAGCTCCACACAAACTGCCTCCACTAACTGCATGTTGCTTCCTAATAATGTACAAATGTGCACTCAGTGGTGGTGACTTTGGAACTCTGGATTTCAATTTGATTGTGAGAAATATTGCAATATTTTATTACCCAACTAATAGTAATTTTAATTGCATTTGTGCAATGGTGCAGAAGACATAGCTGTATCAATGTAGATAGATTAGGATTTGAGTTGTTAAGTTGTTAAACTGGAAGCTAGTTCCAAATTTTCCTGTAGAAGAATTGTTCAAAGTGGTAGAAACCCCTCAACTAATTAGGAGATTTGAGTATAGAAAACAGAGCAGAAGCAGCTATTTTTTTTTTCATATTCTATCGTTGTGATTCCCCTGTTCACCTTCTTCCTGCAGTGAAGTTTTAATGAATTGCTATAAAGGGTGAGGTGGTTTGAATCTCAGGAAAGATAAAATCATTGGGCTTCAAAAAACCAAAACAGATGGCATGCCTTAACAAAGTTTGTGCTTTCATATTTCGATTGTTCAAAAATATCCTCTGCAAAGCTGATGTCTATTTTGTAAAGGGCGTTTACACAGTGAGGAAGGAGCTAAATGAGACGGGAAAAGCAGGTTAGATGCTTAAGGCATTTCTTTCTTATTATAACAGAAAAGATGTTTTAATTAGTTATTTACAGTGTTTCAGACTTGAAACTGGCTGCTTATATGCCAAAAAATACCCCTCCTTCCTTAGTAAATATGAGCTGATATCTATCTATCCTGTTTTGCAATTTTAAATGCTATTTTAAACATTTAATTACATTTTAGATTTCTATCATATTTTTAGAGAGACAAACTTTACTCACAATCTTACATATAGTGTATACTCTACTAAATTCCTATAGCTGGTCCAAAAGCAACTATGAGCATCTCTTCATTTTGTGCAATGTTCTGTGCTAGGTCTGAGAATACAGGTGAGGAGACAGACTTCCTGATCTCAGGAAACTTAGAGTCCAATGGGAAAGATGTGGATTACTGGAGGAGGAAGAGTAACAAACTAACTTTTCCTGGAGGAACAGAAAAGGTTTCATAAAGAGCCCCTACTTGAGTTGATTGCTGAAGGATGAATAATGTTTTGCAAGACAGATAAGGTGGGGTTGGAAACAATAGTCCAGGCAGAGGAAAAAGCAAGAGTAAATGTTATGTGAGCAGGCACATGGCATATTAAGGTCATATTAAATATTTCAGAGTGATTAGAGAGGACTGAATATTGTGGCATAAAATAAGCCAGATAGGTAGCCAAGTGAAACACTTCCATTCTCTGAAACTATTTTATGTCTTTACCATGCTCCTCAATCTCCTGGGCCTTCACTCCACCCTCTCAACTTCAGCTCATAACCTTGCTTCGCATTACAATGAGTGACAGAAGTCATCCTGTGAGTACTGCTTCATCTTGCCATCACCAAATCTATAGATATATCTCAACCAGTACCTATTGTTTCCTTGTAGGACAGTGATTCAGCAGAGAAAATATCAGTAGCCAGTTCTTCTTCCCCTTTTGACTTCTCATGAAATTTGTCTTCTGAGATTTCTTTCTCTGATGCTTCTACAATTCTCTCTCTCTCTCCTAGATTATTGCCATCAGCTAACAAATGTGTCCTAGCAAACAAACAAAATAAACCAACCAACAAATAAAAACAAGCGTTGACCCCATATCCCACTTCAGTTTTTGTGGTAAGAGCAGTATGTTTTTCCAATATTCCAAGTATGCTCCTAAAATTCCTAACTTTCTGGAGTCACGAGACTAGCTCTGGCCTATGCATTGTGTGTGAAAGTGGTATGTAACACTAAGAGCTGGTGGACTTCCTCCATGGATCCTTTCTCTGCCTTTTTGGTAAACTTAGAGGCCACATGTTCCAGATGGCAGAACTACAAGATGAGGGGTAGGGAGCTCATTATTAAACACTGCATGAACAAGGCACAAACATTTATTATATAAAGCCCTTGGGTTTGTCTATAGAGGCAGCTAGCATGAATCATCCTGTTTAATAGATTACCTCTCTACTCCTCTGCACTTTCCACAATGAAGCTTCTGCGAAGAGTTTTCACAAACACTTTTTCATCTTCAACACATGCATGCCCCTCCAGTTCACTGTTCTCTTGCTAAGGTTACCAATGGCTGCCATAATATAGAAGGAAGGACTTCTTTTGGTATTTATGCTACTAGATTTAGCAGAAAGTATATTGCCAGCCACTCTTCTTTGAAATGGTTTCTTCTTTTGTTTCCCAATGTTCTTTCTACTCCTCTGGCTTTTTCTCTTTGTCTTCTTTAGTGACATCTGTTCTTCTTCTCAATTTCTCAATTAATAGAGTTCTGAAGAATTGGTCTAAGATCCTCTTAAATTCCCATTCTATACTCTCTCTCTCTCTGTCTCTTTTTTTTTTTTGGTTACTTCATGCATAGTTTATAATGCAATCCATGTGGTGATAACTTCAGATTTCTCCAACTCAGACATCTGTTCTGAGTTCTACACTCTTCACTTCTATAGCCAAATGTTTGCTGTTTTCACCAGCATTTCCTACAGGCATTTCAAACTTAATATGTGCAAATAAACTCATAATATATCTTGTTCTCCATCTCTGAAACTGCTCTCTTTATCTTTGCACATAAGAAAATTCCACCATTATTGACCTAGGTTTTGAAGTCTGGAATATTGGAGTCATTCTTGACAAGTCTCTATCAACTCACACCTCCAGCTTATTTGGTTCATTATCAGGCTCAATTCAAATAAATTTAAAATATACTCTACTTGCTGTATTTCTCTCCAAACCCTGAACTGTTATGGTTTTCTGACTGCTTTTTCTGCTCCCAATCTCATCTCCTGGTTCATTTTCCATTCATCAGCTAGACTAATCTTTTAAAGTCTCTAAAAGATTTTAATCTATTTGAGTAAATAGTATAAATACAAATAACTGTTATACAAAGAATCATCTTAATTAAACCAATACAATGTGAAATACATAGAGAGCAACTATATGACTAGGATGGTCAGGAAATGCACATTAAGTCTTTAGGCCTAAAAACTTATTTAAAACCACATCACTATGTCACATTCTCAATAGAAAGACAAAAGTCTATCCTTTTTGCTTAAACCATTACTTTATTTAATAAGTAGCATAAATTACATTTATTATATCTGATTCCATTACCAGTTTTCCATCTGTGATACAACAAATTTTGGCAATAAAAAGGGGATCATTAGTTCTGATGGTGGTATATACCTATTTTTGCATGTTCCAGATATTGCTCAATATAATTGGTGAATGACACAAGTTATCCAATAAGTTATTTCACAGCACAGAGTACAGATTGCCACATAAATAACTTAATAGTCATTATTAGTATTAAGCCCTCAAAACAGAAATTTGCATACATTCTAGATTATGATCCAGTTAGTTTTGGTAGAGTTTAACATTTTGGCATTATATCTAAGTAGCAGTTCTCAACAGTTCTCACAGTTCTTTGAATATATTCCCCAGAAAAGTGAGCATATTCACAAACACATATTCTTATCACTTTTGTTGCAATTTTTAAAAAGATTACCATAGTTGTGAATAGTTCATTTTACACAGTGAACAGTTTTTTATAGAGGATGTGTGTGTGTGTGTGTGTGTGTGTGTGTGTGTATGTATGTGTGTGTGTTGTATCTTGGACTAGTCTCATAAATGTGTGCCATGCTGTTTATTGAAATGACATTTGTGTATCTCATTTTTTCTTATCTCTTAAGAAATATTATTTTTAGTGATTTGAGGAGTTTAAAATTTTTTGCATAGAGCAAAAAGAGAGAACTCCAAAATGTAGGCATTCACATGCATTTTCAAAGGAAGAAAACATTAATAAAAGATGCTTGTGCATGTGTTTTTTTTCCAGTCTTAGAGTCTTGCCACAAATATTGTGGTGTCTTTTTAGTAGCGCAAGAACAAACCTTAAAAATGGAATAAAGGGCAAACTATAAAAGTTACATTTAGAAACTCTCTCCAATATTAGGGTCACAAAGGATGTCATTACATTCCTCTTCCTTTAGCCAGATTATATTTGTGGCTTTGGTTTTAGGAATACAAATGTTGTAACAGGCTTTCTTCCTGTGAATAGCTTGAGCTGATTAAAGTTGTGAACAACTTAGTGTCACATTTTTCAGTTTTCTTGCAACTTTCTAAAAAAGCTGCATGTTGTTAAATTTTTCTACGTTGTTTTTCCTGGAACCCCAACCTTTGCAATGGTCCTGAGATGGAGTTTTGAGGTAATGGAGCAGATATAAATTAAATTCATCCACCATGACCAAGAGACAGCTGGGTGGTAGTGATAGAAGCACTGAACTTGTTGCCAGAATACCTAGATATATTATGGCTTTGTCAGTTATAATCAACAAGAACATATTTTTCTACAGTCCAAGATTCTAGGGTTTTTTTAAATATGTAAAATAGGAATAATACTATATACTCAATAGGATTGTTGAGAGGATAAAATGTTTAATTTTTGGAAAAATATTTAGTGCAGTGCCTTTTGCTCAGTGGGTTCTCAAAATACATCTACTAAATCTGGATCAAAATCACATGATTGGTACTAAAGACCATTAAAATATACATTTTGGGGTTAGAAAAGACCTTAGATAATTTTTACCAACCCACTTATATTGTAGGCAATAAAAGCCAGGAGTTGACTTGACCAGAATTACACAGCTAATGGCAGTCCTGTGCTGAAACTCTGGCTTCCTGTGAGCAGCCCTGTGGGCTTTTTGCCAGTGGACTGTGCTGCAAGAAAAGTGCCATGGGTCACTGTGTGTGACCAGCCATCACGTATCACAGAGCCTGCTTCTGTTAAGAGAAGTAAAACACTTAGTAATTATAATACATAGCTGTGGCGTGTGGAGAATTGGGTTCAAATACCGCTCTTCTGGTCACTAACAAGAATTTCTGGCCAGTCACTTCTTTGCTCTGAGCAACAGTCTCAAAAATACCCCTCTGACCTAATTGTTGCCTCACTTAGATTAGAAAAACATTAGTGAATGCACTTAGCACAGTGTTTTACACATAAAATGTTCAATGAATATTTGTGAAATTTGGATCCATGTTGTGAATTCACTTAATATATCCTGCCAATCTAGCTAATTTAGATGCCTCAGGTGGTTTCTTTCCCCCAAATTGTCTAAACAATTCTTTAACTCCCCGGTTTTTGATGATTATGGAAGCTTAGCCAGGATGAGTTGTAATAGTTAACTTCCTAAGGTCACACTTCTGTAACAAAAATTGAATTGTAGCCTCCAGGGAATTGACGCAAGTTTCTTTAGATAATCTCCTGTTTGTGATCATGGAACTTTATAGTATTCTTTCACTTTAATTACTCATTCCACTTCCAGCCATGGGAAGGTGTTTATTGTTGCTGTTGCTGTTGTTGTTTCCTCTTGGACCTCAGCCACAAGATAGGTAGATCTGCCTGCTTGTCTTATTTTAAGGCCACAGTGACCTCTAAAAGGGGATTGCTTTTAATTGGATCTATTTATATTCTCCTTCATTTTGGCTGGGGCACTGGCCCATGCCAGGAACTCTTCTGCCTAGTGGCCTGCCCCAAATTGATACAGTACTTGACCTGTTACACTCCATTTCCTGAGCGGTAGTCCTGACAGAGTCTATTTCCATAACCCTCAGAACCCTGACATGACTGGGATGACAGACTCTTTCTTTAACAATTGTCTTCCCTCAAACTAGCTTTCACTATGACTACTCAGTTATTAGCAATATATTTTTTGCTAGCTATAAAATCATACAGCGAGGTGGTGGGAGAATATTTCCATATGGGACTCCTTTAAATTCAGGCTGTCATTTCACTTAGACCTGTGCAGTGCAGAATGACTCCAGCTGCAGTTTTTCTTTCCTTCCTCAATTGTTAGGTATTATATTTATTTATTTTTCCTGTGGTCCATGGTAACTTTTTCATTAATAGAAATATTGATAGAAATATAGTGAAATCTTAAGAAAGACTCAGTTTCTGTAATGGTCATGTGAGTTTATGAATGGCTGCTAGTTTAAAAGCAGATTTTGATGCTTTTAATCAGATTGTGGTAGATTTGTATGCTTTGGAAAGATGTCCAGTAAGTATTGATATATTGTTAAATGAAAAATAAACTATAGAATAACATGCTCAGCATAAACCCATATTTGAAATACACATGCATATGTATAAATAAATATAAAAATATCAATGAAAAGAACTGAGAAAATACCTGGAAAATAATGCACATACTGTTAACAATAGTTTTCTCTATGGGATGTAATTAAGAAGGATGTCCCCTTTCTATTTTATACATTTCAGAATAGTTTGAATATTTGCAATAATTTACTTTTCAAGTAACTTTTTAAAAGTAGAATAAAGTGAGTCAAACATCAAGAATTAACAAAAGAAACTGAAGAAGGTTTGAGCAGATGTACATTGTTCAAAGAGAATGCTTTGCTCTTTTGAGTGACAGTGTGGAGAAGGGACATGTTGACATTTCTTATGAGACTTTCCTAACATTTAAATTTTATTTTTAAATTGAGTTTACCTATTATGGCCCCTCCATCTTTCTATATAAAATAATCATTTTTGAATACATTTATACAATTTAAAACATTTAAGATTCTTTAGTTGTACATATTAAAATGTAGATTTGTAAGTGTCTTCTGACATTAATAATTTATCTACATATACAAGAGGAAGAGTAGTAGTGAAATATATGAGTTAATATAATGTCTAAATATACAACATATAAAGTTATGTAAAACAGTCTTTTCTTCTCTAGGTGGTTTGTGATATATTTTATATAGTTCCATAGCATGGTATTATTGCATTGTGTTCTGCCCAAAATATGTCAGACACACTCACTTTCTCTTTTCTTATGGGTGGGTGTAAGTGGAAACTTTCTGCAAGTCAGAGTCTGTAAAAAAGATTGTTTGCACTGGATACGTGTTAAAAATGGCAAGACAGATTTTATTTGAACTAATGCTATGAGGGAGAGAGTCTATAGTATAGAACTGAGCTCAACTTTAAATACAGCAACGATAGCTGGGGATTTATAGCCAATAAGCAGAATGAGGGGTGCAGTGAATGGAATTTCAAATAGGAACTTGATCAAGGGTAGAGAACTTGACTAAACAGGAACTTGATCAACTGGCTTAGCAGCACTCTTGCTAAAGCTGGGCTAGGCAGGCCAAGGTTGAGGCCATGTCCAAAAGAGCGCTCGGAGGAGTTTGACTAAAGTTCGGTCGAGGAGGAAGCCCTTGTGCTGTCCCATGATGGTATTCACATAACAGGACATGACCTATTATGATGGATTCACAAAGATATTCCTTATTAAGAGGTGCACCATGGTAAGTTGAGTGGATCTAATGTTTTCTAATCAGGATTGCTAGAGTTATTTGCATAGTATATTTCTACATCATTGCACCTGCTTATGAGAGAAAAGTGACATGTGAGTTTGTTTGATGCATGAGAGAAGGGCAAAATGCTAATGCATTCAAGTGCCCTAAGCAAGGCCATCATTTCCCATGTGCATTAGAGCATGTTTTGGAGTGTTGATTCTGCAGCCAGCTCCCTGGACCTATGAGTATTTCAGCTCTAACTCCTTCTTGCTCTGTGAACATGGGTAAGGTACTTACTCCTTCAAGGCCTCTGTTATTTTGTTGGTAAGTAGGGATAATAATGGTAACTATCACATTATTAGGAGGGCTAAATTTGGTTAACCGTATGAAGCACATGGCTACAATAAATTGTTATGAGAATGAGATATGTTTACACACATAAGTACTTTTAATATTATCTTGCCCATAGTGCATGCTAAATGAGTGTTTGCTCTTAAGTCTGTAATGTTATTTTTCTTCCTAGGGACTTTTTTGTAAGATCCATTTTGCCTTCTTTAAACCCCTTCGTTGAAGCATCTCTATACCCCCTATAACAAGTCTGAGATTATTCTCCTTACCATTCCAGAAGCAGCTCTTATTTATTTTCTGATTGGGGGCATCTAACAAATGTTTACAGTGGTTAAAGTATTTCATTAGCCAAAGCAAAGGGTATGAGAGAACTGAGGCAGCTGTTTAACCATGGATATACTGAATTCTCACAATATATATATTTGATGATTTAATTTAACTATTTATATATATGCAAACTAAATCATATTACTTTCCTACCTTAAACTTTCTGATGCATCTTATTGCATTTAAAATTAAACTCTTTTCTGTAGCCTATAATGCCTTGTATGATATGAGCTTTGTCTATTTTTCATATTAAACCCTTCACAATAAACACCTGCCACACCAGGGCTTTTTTACAATTCATTAAATTTGCAAATGTCCTTTGGCCTTGGAGTCTTTGCATGTGCTGTTCCCTCTGCCTAGAATACTTGTCTTCCCATTCTTTGTATGGAAGTCTTTTTCTCATCATTTTATCTTAGTTAAAATATTACTCCTATTACTGACTCTCACCATCCTCTGTCATCCTCCTCATCAGCTCCTTCTTTCCTTCTTGCATGACACCTAGAATTTTAAATTATTTCATTGATTTTTAAATTGTTTTTATTGTTTAATAAAACAATTATTAAATTGTTTTAAATTGTTTTATTACTAGAATATAATTTACATGGCTCAAATTATACATTTACAAGTGGTTATTGATGAATTTTCCCATCTTATATCTTACTATTAATATTTTCTTAAACATAATGCTTAAGTTTCATCTTGCAAATGAACTTCATAAACCTTAATGTTGGTGGAAAAGCTATCATTAAATTAATTTCTAAAACCTCTGGAAATTGTTTTTATTGGATCAACAAATTCCCTGCTTTGTGAACTCATGAAAAATCTATGCTGTGATCAAGAAGTGAAACTGATTGCTTAAAAAATTACAATCAACCTGCCTATTTTCATCTTCTAGTTTGAGATAAAAGGGGGAAAAGTGTTAAATCAAAGTAAACAGCATGTTTACTTTGCTTCAGTTTTAATAATTAAAAGTCTTATTCACAGGTAGGAAGCTTTACTGATACACACCTTCCTTCCCCCATTTTTTTTTTCATAATTTCACATATGGTTTTCCTTTTCTTAAACCTCCTTCACCTGTTTTACATAAATGAAACTAAGTAAATTTCTGTGAATATTGAATGGCACTTTCCTCTTTAGGATCTTATACTTTGTTGATATATATTTGGACTCATTTATAATCTATATTTGGCTCTGATTATAATGTTTGTATTTGAAAACAAATTCTCCATTTTTATAGTATCATATATATTATGTTTGCTTAAAATTTTAGCAACAATTCTACAAATATTTTCTGAGAATCTATTATGGCCAAAGCACCATACTAGGTACAAAATACATGTTGGCAAATTAAAAATATTCAAATTCTGGACAAATTCAAATTAATATTCTTCTAACTTAAAGCCATTAAACATCACTTAAATACTGTGTATAACTTAATATGGAACCTTTCAGATGCTCCAAAGGGTAATGTATTTTCTGCTTCTGACCAATCACAGGGCATATTGTGGATATAAAATAGCTATTGCTATGGCTTTTCTCACAGTGTAGTGGATATCAGTAGTTTCACCTTTTGTCTGGTATAATATAACTTATCATTATTATTATTTTAGTCCATGTGGTTTGGGTGGGGTTGATGTTGCCTCCTTGAATGGGCACATGACTCAGGCCAGGCCAAAGGGAATAGAATAAAGCAAAGACTCAACTTTTGAGGTCAAAGTAGACATGTGAGCAAGGAATATTTTTTTCTTGAACTTTTTGATTTATTTGAGCCAATACATTCTCTTTTAAATTTAGTTCAAAAAATTGTAATCAAAACTGCCAAGAAAAATACACATATTAATTGTTAAATTCATATGGAGTTATTATCTCTAGAGGAATACAAACAAATTGGGAAAATTCTCAGAGAAGTTACAGTTATTTCCTATTTTGATTGCTTGTAGGAACCAAATGGGCCAGGAAGTTGGAAAGGGAGCTGACAGGACAATGGCTTGAATATGCATCCTTGGAAGGCCCAGGGAACATTACAGTAGCAGTTTCTCATTTCTACAGAGGTATAGAAACAGAAAGAGAGCTTCACTTACATTGACCATTAGACAGGAGGCAAAACTCAAATGTAACATAACAGTTACTCTGTTTTTAATTGTTAATAAAAAGACACTTTAACAGATGCATAATAATGTCCAATGGGCTAGTTATATTGAAGAGGAACCAGACTTGCCTCAAATAGGACAGTTGGGATCAATGATTGTGAACCACAGGAAAGAGACTTCAGTTCCAGATGAGGAAGAATTTTTAAATAAATTTTCTGAAGAGTAAATGGACTGTTTTGAGAAGTATCTTATAACTAGAGATTTTCATTTATATGCCAGATAACTGCCAGGTGTGATGTCGACAGGTGACTTAAGTACATAAAAAGTAGACTGGACATGAATCTCTTTTCTATCTTGTCTAATCTTGAGATGTGAAGGTTCACTAAAAATGCTAATGCAGCTTGATTTGACGGTTACTCTGCCTAGATCATTGAAACATTCCATTTTTCCAGGAAAGAGAGATGTTTAATTAACTATATTAGCATCTCTCTCTCTCTATTGAAATATGCTAAAATATGGAGACATGGCCCTCACAGAAATATTTTCATAGTAGAATTATTTTTTATATTGAAATGACTAGTAAAAAACAAACCAAAAAAACCCTCAAAACTTTCTTACTGGAGTTCAAAACGGAGTAAGAATTTGGCAATCTTTGAACTATTTTCATCAATAGGAACTGCCAAACTGTAAGATTTAAGTAATTAAGTGATTTAGATTTTTAGATCAATAAAATTAATTATGTAATTAACAAATCTTCATACTTTATCATGTGAATCGTTGTTTTTCAATTCCTGTGTAGTTTTTAATGTGTGAAACTCTATTTCTAATTAAAATTCTATATTTAGTTATTAACAGTAATAAGGACATGCTCTTTTAAGTGGATAATATAGTAAGTGTGGGATTCTTGACTTAAATACATGCTTATACTTTGTGGAGAGAACACAAGGAGGCAGCATAACATTGCAGTTCAGAGAACAGATGGGAGTAAAACAGGCTTGGGTTCAAGTCTTTGAAGAGTTTCTTACCTTATCTGTAATTTTCTTCAGTCTCAGTTTCTTCATCTGTAAATACAGATCATAGCTCACCAAATCTATCTATATTCCAGTTTTTAATCTCAATTCATATTAACACTTTAGATATCTTAGTTTTATACTTCCCTTTCTCTTATCTGTTATCTCTTTTTCAAGTCTTACTCATTTTTTAATGATTAGCCTAAAGATTTCCTGACCCCCAAATAATACATCTTGATCTATGCTATATCCATCAAACTACCTTCAGCTGTTCCTTTACAGTAATGATTCTATTTGTATTAATACTTTTGCCATTTTTCTTATGTTATAGTTTTAATCTCCCCATCTCTTGTGTATCATAATCGTTCCTGTAACATCATTTCCTCATACCATACCTGGAAAATAATGGTTAATAAACATTTGCAAAAGAATAAATAAAGGATACAATAAAATTTCAGTGAGATAACATATACACCAAACGCTTAAAAAGCAGTTTCATTATTGTAAGAAACTTAGTAATAAAAGCTTTGCTCCTTCCTCTCCTTTCTTACCAGAATCTTGTCATAGTGACCTTCAAAATATAAATAGTAACAACTAGAAATTCACTTTACTAGATATTTATGAGAATTCTTTCAGAGAACTTACCAAAATTGCAACTATAGAGCCAGTTATATTCTCATTATTTTACTGCCTCTCTCTGCCACCAGACTGTAAACTCTTTGAAGACAGGGGCTATGCCTATCTATCTGGTTTCTTGCTATACTCATCTCAGTTCATCTCATGGTGCCATATGTGGAATGTGAGACTTATCCTAAAGGAAATGAAATCCATGAAGTATTTTAAGCAGGGGGTGACAATATCACATTTGATAACTTAGAAGATCATTCTAGCTGTTGGAAAGAGGTTGGATTAACATGGGACCAAAATGTATGCAGCCAGAGCAGCTGCAAGGATATCACAATTATTTCCATGCAAGAAATGAAGATGGGTCAGACTAGGGTAGATAGAGATGGAGATCTGAATGCATAGGTGGAGTCAAGGTGTATTATGGAGCTAGAAGTAACAAAAGATGGTGACTGATCAGGTGATAGTGAGTAAAATAGGGAGATGAATCTATTACAATTACCATTATTATTAACAAAAAATATAAGTACTTACCTTTGGTTAGATAATTGGTAGCATATATGAGCTGAGAAGGAGGGGTTATCAAGGTAAAATTGATAAAATACTTCTCTGTAGAGACATCAGAAATGTGAATAGAATCAGAAGCTGGTTTGTACATTAGACCTTTTGCATTTTTTAAACAGCTTTATTGAAGTATAATTGATATAAAAACTACACATGCTTAATGCATACAAATTGAAGAGATAGGACATATGCATACATCCATGATATCATCACCACAATCAAGATAATAAACATCTCCATCACTTCTAAAAGTTTTCTTGTGTCTTTTTTTTTTTACCTTTTTCATAGTAAGAAAACATAACACAATTATTTATTTCATCCCAAACTTTGAAGTGCACAATACTGTACTGTTAACCAGATAAGCACTATGCTGTACAGCAGATCTCTAGAACTTATTTATCATGCATAACTGAAATTTTGTGTGCATTGAACAGCAACTCTCCATTTCCTTCTCCCCCTAGATCCTGACAATCACCATTCTATTATCTAGATTTTTGGCAATTTTTATTTCATCCAATATGAGTGAGTAGGAAAAAGCCTCAAACTGAAAGAACAGGGCATACATTAAGGGAAAAACTAGTTTGTTTTCTATGGAGCAAGGAGATGGTTGTGGAATTGGTTAATAACTAATTGTTTTCAATCTAAATTACTGGGATATCTCCCTATTTTGCTCACTTTGCATGTGCAGATGAGATTGCAGTCAGATTAGGGAGATGTACCTATGTCTTGTATAGGTAGGATGACTGGCATGCCCAGGGTCACAAAATATGAGATGCAGTCACTGACATTCTGGAGACAAATTTCACTTATACAAAGAAAATACAGCTGGGAACAAAGGAAAGCATAAAGAAAAAAGAAGTAAAAAAGCCTTGTATGAGAGTGAATCCAATTCAGTGGGCAACTGAGCTCAGTAAAAGTGTTATGAACATTTCCTTTGCTGTGCAGAGCTTTTTTAATTTAATCAAGTCCCATTTATTTATCTTTGTTGTTACTATATTTGCCTTAGGGATCTTAGTCACAAATTTTTTGCCTAGGACTATGTCCTGAAAAATTTTTCCTACATTTACTTCTAGAATTTTTATGGTTCCATGATTAACATTTAAGTCTTTAATCCATGTAGAAATAGTTCTTGTATATGGTGAGACATAGTGGTCCTGCTTCATTCTTCTGCATATGACTATCCAGTTTTCCCAGAGTAATTTATTGAATAGGGTGTCCATATTCTAGAGTATGTTTTTATCTACTTTGCTGAAGATCAATTGTTTGTAGCTATGTGGTTTTATTTCTGGGTTCTCTGTTGTGTTCCATTGGTCTATGTCTCTACACCAGTATGATGCTGTTTTGCATATTATATAGCTTTGTAGTGTAATTTGAAGTCAGATAATGTGACGCTTCCAGATTTGTTCTTTTTGTTTAAGATTGCTTTGGCTATTCAAGTTCTTTTTTTGGTTCCAAGTCAAACTTAGGATTATTTTTTTCTAGGTCTGTTAAGTAAGATGTTGGTATTTTGATGGGAATTGTGCGGAATCTGTAAATCACTTTGGGCAGTATGGACATCTTAAGGACAGCATATGCAAACACCAAGCCAAGAGGCTTGGAGTCCAGCAAAAAAAAGGGTAGGTGGAGCAGTTTATTTCTACCTCCCTCACATCCACCCTCATGAGCCCCAAAGCAGCTGCTGCCAGTGAACTGGGAGGTTCTTGAGGACAAAGCACTAGGCTGCCAGCCCCCTTGGGGCACTTCCCTTCGCCACAGACCCAAGCCAAGACGTTCGCTTCCACATTGCTTCTTCATCCACCGTGTGCCTTTGTCCTCCTCATGGGACTTCAGCCCTTCAGTTTTTGTCTTGCTTGTTCCCACACAAAGATTTACTAACTCTGGCCCAGACTGTGGGAGACATGGGGCTGGTAGATCCCAGGGGATCTCTGTGACCCCAGAGCCGGACATTCTGGGATGGCTGCCTTCTGGAGAGAAGGACAGAGATTAAAAGAGTGCTAGGTTTTCTTCTCCTTCCCATCCCCTGCCCACAGCTGCTAAGAGAGAAACTTGAGCTGGGACTCTCAGAAGCATCTGCTTTCCCTCCACTGGGGCTTCCATAGACAATAGGGCTCAAACCTTTCCTCTTAATGGTCTGCATTGGACTAAGAGGCGCTTGCACTGTGAGCTCTCTGCTCACAGCCCACCCACCTCCCCACAGTGCTGCTTGCCAGGTTGCTCCATCAGAGCAGGGCCCACCCTGAAGCTGAGGGTCATAAAACCTGCTTGAGCACCCCATAGGCAACTTGGGACCAGCACACTTCTCCCTGGCACATTCAGGGAGTGATCTTCAGGTACCAGGGACAGTCCTGTAGGCCAGATTCTATACCCTGAGGACTTGATCATGTTGCTCAGTGACAAGGAGGGGAGATTTGTGACTAATCTCAGGAGGTGAGGAAGCCCGAATGGCAGAACTGAAAAGAGTGCAGTGTGGGTCCTGGACACAGGGCACTCATGGAGCACCCCTCCCCGACAGGAACACCGGGCCCTTAGCCCAGGGTGGAATCCTGGAAAGGGAAGCTCCCAGCCTGCAGTGCCATTGTGGGGGAGCTCAGCTAGTTTGAGCTCCTGCCTTCCAGCAGATGCTAAAGGGGGACCACTGAGCAGGGGGGGAAGGAGAAGAGCAAAAACTGCTCCTGACAGCCAGATTGTAGACCTGAGATGGCCCCAGCCTCCACAAGCAGATTTTCTGGCTGGGTGAGGCCACCTCAGCCCCTCCCTGGCAGCTTTCCCTAGAAGGCTTGGAGCAGACCTTTGACCCCCACTGAAACAATAAACTTACTACCTTTTGTGGAGCCTAAGGGCAGGCTCAACCAACCCAGCCCTGCCCAGCCTCACTCACCCACCTGCCTCTGCTGAGCTGGAGAATAAGAACTCACCTGGAATTTCCATGGCCCCACCCATAACTTGGGGCATTCAAGTGCTTCCTCTGAGGGGCTAGAGCCAGTCATAGGTTGCCCCTTTGGCCCCCGCCCCCACCAAAAAAAAAAGCACTGCAGCTTGTTCCTTCTGGCAAGCACCACCTACTGACAGTAAGGTCAGTTTGCACAGCCCTTTACAACATTGGCTGACTCAGTCATACAGGTTGATTCTTACTCACAAGCACCACCTACTGCCTCATAGATTATACTGGGCATGCCAATACAATTCACATTGTTAAGAAGACCACGGGCTGGGGAAAAAGAAAGGATCTCAAAGACCTCCATGTTCCCTCATCATAGAGAGACAAGGAATCTTCCTACATACATAGTTCCCCACTGCTACAGTCTACAAACAACTGGCAACTGAGAAAACCACCACACTAAGGATATCTATAACCAAAACACCCATCCAGAACTGAGAACCCATGAATGAACCCACAAGCAAAGCCAAAGTTTCTTACCCAACGTATGCTACAGACACTCCCTTATGTGTGGAGGGGGAAGAAAAAACAATGCCCCATCTAAGCAAAAGAAAATCTAAAAATAAATGACAGTTGCCCAGATGAGAAGGAATCAGAAATAGAACTCCAGAAGAACAAAAAATCAGGGCATTTTGCCTATTAAAACACAGGCAAAAGACATGAACAGAAGCTTTTCAAAAGAAGATAGAGAAATGTCCAATAAACATATGAAAAAATGTTCAACATCACTAATCATAAGGGAAATGCAAATTAAAACCACAATGAGATATCACCTTACCCCTGTCAGAACGGCTTTTATTAAAAATCCCCAAACAATAGATGCTGGCGTGGATGAAGAGAAAGGAACACTTATACACTGTTGGTGGGACTGCAAATTAGTATAACCTCTATGGAAAACAGTATGGAGATTCCTCAAAAAAACTAAAAGTAGACCTACCATTTGATACAGTAATCCCGCTACTAGAGATTTACCTAAAGGACAAGAAGTTATTTTATCAAAAAGATACCTGCACTTGAACATTTATTGCAGCAGAATTCACAATTGCAAAGATGTGGAATCCCCCCAAGTGCTCATCAATTTGTGAGTGGATTAATAAAATGTGGTTTATGTATACTATGGAATACTACTTAGCCATGAAGAAGGATTAATTAAGGCCTTTAGCAACAATTTGGATGGAACTGGACACCATTATCCTAAGTGAAATATCTAAAGAAAGGAAAAACAAACACCACATGTACACGCTATCAAAGTAAAACAAACCAATGAGCACACATATGCACAGAGGGAAGTAAAACTCAGCTGACATCAAACGGGGGTGGGGGGATGGGTAAAAACCTACCTAATGTGTACCATGAACACTCTCTGGGTGATGGACACACTTATAACCCTGACTCAAGCATAACAAAATCAAAATATGTAATGAAAAACATTTGTAGCCCCATGATATTTTGAAATAAAAATAAGTAAATAAATAAAATTCCAACCTTAGGCCACAGGAAAAAAAATTAAAAAGTTAAAATCTTCTCACACAAAAAAAGTAACATGAACAAAATATGAAGGAATGGAAGAACAATGCAAGTTCAGCACAGGGGAAGATGGGAGAGGGACTGACATGTATGAAGCCCTTATTCTGTGACAGGGTAGGCTAGGTGTTTGCATGTGCTTGCTATATAACCCAGTGGTCCTTGTTATAACCCAATGAGCTGAGTTTCATTTCTATTTCTGTTTCCCAGAGAAAGAAACACACCTCTGCTAGTTTCGTCACTTGCCTTATGCTTACACATTAGTCAGTGCCAGAGGCTGGATTAGTGGATTAGTTTCCAAGTTTGACTAATTCAAAAGCTTTTTTTTTTTTTTTTTTTTTTTTATTAAGCCAAAGGTCCCAACTCCAAATCCTTCTGGGGCCATGCAGATAACATAAATGAGCAAAACTGGCTGGGGTGTGAGGCATTAGGGGTGGAGGGTACTTTGGAAACTGGAGAGTGTATGCCACATTTAAAGGGGGCATTGTTCTTAGCTCCAGGAAGATATTCCCACATGGGAATCTGGGCTTAGTGTTGTCAGATCTTCAATGTTCATAAGACAAGCTGAGAATTGTGTTTTTATGTGAAATCTCTTAATTTGTAGATGCTGCTAATTAATTTGGTATATCAGAAAGCTTTTGACTGATCAAAAGAAAAAAAAAAAAGAACCACAACAAAAAACCACACACACTTCCCTGCAGGCTGAATAGGGCCTGCTGACTTGCCGACTACTGGGAGTGATCTCTGTGTTACTCCTGCTGCTTGGGGCTCACTTGGCAGTTGGCACATTAAAGCGTTTGTAACAGATTTGCTGGATATTGTGTTAAGACATAGGCATGAGAAGGCTCTAGTCATATCAAAACAGGTAATAAATGGAAAAGGAAGAAAAAGACAAAGATAATACTCTGCCCCCCTTGCTAGAAGGATTCTGGTTAGAAGCAGGATGAAGGTGGACAGTATACCTACACCAGTGGTGTGTACAGCTAGCTCACAACAGCTCACAAGAGCCAAATGTTAGATACTGAGGAGTTTGTTCAGCCAGTATTAAACCATTTGTAGCTTGAAATTGGTTGTGGTAGGAGAATTTACACCATGGTAATGTGCAAACACTAAAAATTAGAGCTTTTTGGCCCCCAGAGTGGGTTTGTTAGCACATCACTGCCTGCCACTTATGAAAGTGTTTTATTGTTTATGAAGTAAAACCATTTAAAATTTATTTATAATATTATTTCCTTAACTCCTAGTAATCCATCCGTCTCTAAAGTACCCATTTTATCAATATAGTCAGGAGTTGATGTTTAGGTTATCATTTCATTTCCATGTTGGTGACCCTACAATGATGATTTCATGACCAAAGTTCTAGAAGCAACTATAAACTGTATGTAAACAGGCACTAATTCATTCTGTAATTAATTTTAAATGATATCAGCTAACACTCAGCACTTCCTCTTGCCAAGACATTATTTTTAGAGATTTACAAAGATCAAATGCATTGTAATCTTCACAACAAATTCATGAGGTAGATGTTTTAATGTTATCATCATGTTATTGATGAGGAAACAGATACAGAGAAGGTCACATAAAGAGTAAATAGTACAGTTGGGAACTGAATCAGGTACTTTTACTTCAGAGTACGGTAACTTGAGTACTATATGCCTAAAATAATTAATGGCCTTGGAGTGACTATTTTTGATTGGATCAGTCTCTACACTGGTTCCTCAACAAGATAGTATAAGAAATAATAAGGGTTCAGTAACAAGCATAATTCCTGGGTAATGGTGGGTGATTAATGAATGAAATATCTTTCCTTTCCCCTCCTGAAAGCTAAAGACATGGCACATAATTCTTACCTAAACAGAATTGCCTGGTTATATCTTCACAGACTTGGTATATCTTAATAAGGAATAAAAATGAAGCAAATTATTCAAATTTACATAATAACAAACATTCAGGTATTGGAAAACAATCAGGAAATTAATCTTAGTTCCTCTTGTTTTCTAATAAAATATTTTCCGATAAATGGTATGATTTGAAAGATCCAACTCCACACCCTGAAACAAATTTTCCTGAGCTCTCCACTTTCTTTTCAAAACATGCTACCGTGCTCCTGAAAGTAAATTATTCAAGTTACCTCTCTACATAAATTAGTATAGTAGGCCATATGGTGTCATGTATTATAAGCCCTAATATATTTTTATGCTTTTACTAAGACAATTATGTATTAGACTTTGAGATTAGAACACATATTTAATTATTACAGAAATTCTGAGAGGTATAATTTTGTTTAGTTGTGCATGACTATTATAAACTTTTACTTACAAGCTTTTCTGTCACATTGCTATAGATAGATTTTTAATTTCTCAATGTCCCTGAATATAAACTTCTTTTATATTGGACATGTAAAAATTGCTATAAATTTATAGTGTTGACATCAATTTTGAACTTATTAAAACTACTTTTGGCCTTAGTAGCCAAAAGCCTTATTTTCCTTCTCTTTAACTTTTTAAATTTTATCCTAAATAAGATATGAAGGCTTTTATTTTATTTTAATATAATCTTTATAATCAAGGTTCCCAGATTTTCCCATTTTTAGGGAATTAATTAGTACCTTTATGAGATGGTATGGATGCAATATCAATGTCTATTGAATGTTATGAAAGAGAAACATCAAAATGCTCAATATCATTCAGGGCCTTGGAAGATGAGATGGGTAAAATAATTGAAAAGCAACATAGGAAAGGATTTACAAATGTTGAGTGTCCTGAATGATATAAATGAAGGAGTTGTAGAGATAAGAGGTCAGGCATTAGGCATTGCCATGGCCCCAGTCCTTGAATAAAAACATGTGTCAGGACAACATTTGTTTAGAAGACTTTATGGAGTAAGTGAGATTTCAACTGGATCATGAAGATGAGTAGGGGCTACATATGTAGAGAAAAGGAGGAAGGACTCTCCAGATTGCATAAACCTAGGTACCGCAGTGGGGGTTTGCATTTAATGTATGAAGGGCAAAGGTGAGCCTGTCTTGTGGAAAAGAGGACTCTTACTGGGGCGAGGGAAACACAAAGCCCTACCACTTTGACAGATGAGGCAAGCCATGTGTTTTTTCCCCCTAGATATGAATGATGCTGGAATTATAATCACATAGACTACCAGAGCAGTATTATTTACTAGCTCTTAAAGTTGTATCTTAAGAGAAAAATGCGTAAGCCAGAGCTGCAATCTGATGACTGATTCATTCAACAACGTATACTGAGTATCTTGTAAGTCCCAGGCATCTTTCCATGCACTGAGACACATTGCCTGTCCTCAAAAAGTTTACCACCAAGTAAAAAATGAGAGAGGTAAATAATTGGAATAACTTTGACATGTTATGTGTATTGTACTAAGTATCATGGGTTATGGAGGGAGGAGGGACTTATTTTAAACAGGATGGACTAGAATGCCTTTAAAAATGGGTTTGTTATGTACCCATAATAATTAAAACTAAAAAAATTGAAAAAAATGAGTTGATATTTGAGCCTAAGAGAGTATTACAAGGAAGAGAGAGAGAGAGAGAGAGAGAGAGAGAGAGGGAGAGAGAGAGAGAGAGAGAAGGAAGTACAAAAAAATGAGTTTAAGGCAGGAAGACCATCTGTTCTTAGGAGCATGCTATTGAGCCTGTGTCAGGCCAGGGCACATAATTGCACGCAGCTTCTGTGTGTATGTGTGCATGCATTTGTGTTGCACTAACTGCAGAGGAGAGATGTGGAAAATGAGTCCTGTGATGGTGTTATGCTGTCACAGGATAACCTGCTTGGCCCTGAAGGCTGGGGTTAGATGAATACTGAGCTCATTGTTGGAAGTGAATCAGAGACTGGATACTTCTGTTACATGTCTCCAATCATAAAAGCAATTTATTTGTCTCATATTGAAAAGTGATACTGTCAGTGGTGTTATTTCCTTCATTGAACTTAAGATTGACTTTATGCTGTTCAGTTACAAGCACCATAAACTCTCCTGTGACCTTGTCCTCTAGTTGCATGCAAACCGACTTGCCTGCATCCTGGATATTATTGACAATACATAATGCATTGCTAAGTCATTGAAAATAGGCCACAAGGCTTTGCTTTAAAGAAGTATATTACATTCCTCTATAGATGACCATTCATTGCTCAGACTCCATTAAAAGACTTGAGCTGCCCTATACCTCCCCCATACCCAGAGGGTGAGTAGTTCTGAGAACATATGGAGCACCTTTATGGGCCTTTTGAGAAAGCAAACAAATGTGCAAAATTTCTGCCATAGGTCATCAATACTATGTAGAAGCTCAAAGCTATGCCACATGTAATGCTAACATGCTCATTCACTTGTTTGTTTATTTAAATAAGCATTTATTAAAAGTCCCTTATGCATTAGGAAATCAAAGTCAAATAAGCCACAATGCTTGCGCTCAGGGCCTTGGTGTCAAATGGGAAAATATATAATATGGTGAGACATTTGCCATAATGGAGCTGCACAGTACATTCATGGGGGATAGAAGTGGGGACACTTAACTAAGTAGACCTCGGGGAATCAGGGGAGACTTCCAAGAGGAAGTAGTGTTTGGGTTGGTAGAGCAGCCAGATGAGTTTGGGGAACTGATGCTGGGATTGAGACTGGGCTGAATGCAGGTATCAGATTATGAAGGGGCTTATACTGTCAAGAGATTGAATTTTATATTTAAGATAACCATAACCAAGAAGGATTTAAATAAGGAAGAAATATAATCCAACTTGAAATTTTAGGAAGGAGTATTCCAGCAACAGTGTAGAAGGGTGGGATAGAGAGATTGGAGTATTTAGGCTGCAATAATCTAGGCAGAACTGACAGAACCCTAAGAAGCCTGGTACAAGTAATCAAGAAAAGGGGAAGGGGGGAGTCAATAGAAGTGAAAAATATTTAAGTATTATAATTAATATGACTTGGCTAATTAGATATGAAGAACAACAGAGGTGGAGAAAAATCTTCAGATACTTACATAATTCTTTTAGATATGAATCTCTGAATTAATTTTTATTGGCCATGAATGGTCAGACTCAATTCATGTACCATCTCTAATGGTATATTAGTATGAAATGTTTTGTCTGGACTTTGGCCACAGGTAAAATGGTCACGTTCAGTTGTTGAGTGGAAGATGGAGACAAGAGGCAGAGGGAAAAGGGAGACCAAGAGAGATGGATAGAGAAGGAGGGAGAAGTGAAGGGGGATTTTTCTAGTGCTGAGGATTGGTAAAATCACTTACTAGGAAGTAACAAGTTAACAAGCTTTAGAATAGGGATTATGAGAATGATGAATAATTAGTTTTGATATGAGGTTTACTTAGGTTACTGAGACTCAGCCCACTGGCTGTCTTTTGGTCAGTTAGTTTGAAGCTCAGAAGACAAATAGGTGATTCACCAGTAAGAAGGTGAAAGTGGAAACCATAGTACAGGTGTAAGAGAGAGAGAGAGAAATGAGGTAGTATTTTACAAAGAGGAAGGTGAGATAATGAAAAATAAAAACTTGAAGAATGCTAATTCTTAAAAGGTAGAGCAGAAAATAGGAAACTGTGGTTAAACAGTGGAACTCAAAAGGGGATATAGACCCGGTTTAGAGAGTTGAAAAAGTTACAAATAAAATAGACCATGATTCCTGACTTTGAGGAATATATATTTTAGAAAATCTGTCATCATTGGTCATGGTTAAGAAAAGGAGTATTAACCTCCATTATTATGCAAATAGAGCTTATTCTTTAAAAATAAGCATAAAACTAGGTTTTGAAATTACAGCCTCTGTAAAAGCCTCTTTAGTTGCAAGTGAAAGAAAACCTGGCTCAAACAGGTTTATGGAAACAAGATTTACTAGCTCATATTAGCAAAAATGTTCAGAGTTAGTCCAAGCTAAAGGTGCTGTTTCAGGTTAATTTTCCCTAGAAGCAAACCTGGAAGTAGACAAAGATTTGAGCACAAGTTGTTTGTGACATGACCCCTTAAGCACCACTAGAGGAGTGGGGAATAAGGTAGGTCAGAGGAAAAAAGGAGCATGTTCTCACTGTGGGCATCCTAGACTCTGTCTGGCGGGTGGAGAGCCTGCTGCTTTGGGGCCACATGTGGCCTTCTGGTTACTTGAGTGCAGCCTTTTGACTGCATCCAAATTTTATAGAACAAATCCTTTTAATAAAGAAGGACTCAGAGTTGTTCTATCTAAATTAGGTGAAGAAGTTAGGATATTCATGGCCAACCTATTTTATCATTGGCTAAAAGGTTGCTCACAGGCATACTGACTCTCTGACAGTTCTACCTGCCAAAAATATAGGCTGAACACACTTTTATGGACAGAGAAAACCCACAGACAGAAACACAGGTGCTTGCAGTTGGCAGCTATAAGGATCATGGGGATGTTGATTGCAAAGGACATGTGGCTTGGGGAGGCGCTGGTACCCTCACCTACGGTCCACTCTGGAATACCTAGACTTTCTATTTTCCCACATTATAACAAGTTCACTCTATTTTGTCATTGATTCCTCAAGTTGGCAGCTGTCTACAATATTATATATATATATACATACACACACACACACGTATAAAATATATTAGGAAGTTAGTGAAACTAGTAGCAGTCACCCAGTCAAAGCAATATCCCCAAATGTGTATAGGCTATCTCCAAATTCAAAAGGCCTACCAAGCATGAAGTTATGGAGCCTCTTTCTTAATGGTAAAAAGTGGGAGGTACAGGGCACAATAATTTGCTCTTTAACTTGGGTCATGGAGGTCCTAGAATACCCCAGAACTCTGTACACCTAAACACTTCACTGACATAGCAGTCCCCTTAATCATCGTAGGGTTTATCACATACTCTCTGTCTTACATGTGTCTTACGAGGGCACCAAGGGTACTTACTGTTTCTATTCAGCAGTCTGATTAGCCTGATGCGATTACCAAGCCACACCACCAGCCTGCTGGCTTTTTGAAATATCGAGATTATCCATGTCCAAGATGGTCAAAGTTTCATTGGAATATATTGTGATAGAGAGCAGGAAAATTAACATAGACCTGGAATAAGACTGTAAATGTATATACTCTAAGCTAATAAGTTTCTTTTGGGTTTGAAAAGATTTCACCTGCCAGATGTGGTTTTTTTTTTTTTTTTAGAAGCCATACTGGTGAATTATAGGATTTTATGGAGACTGCTCATTTAAGTCTTTGGGACCAAACTGGAATGTGATATTGCTTCTGAATTACACTTTGTTAGAAAGGAAAACAGTTTCAGGTGCTTCCACTTGGCCTTTACTACCATAATTGCTCTAGACTCCATAGATACAGAACCTGGTGAAGGTCTTAGCAGGTGCAAAGTATCTCTATCTTATCTCAAAATCTCAGAGTGGGTATGTAAACACAGTGAACTCAACCTATTATGAGACAGACTTTGGCTAGGACTTTATATGCTCCCACTTTAAATGAGGTCCATGAGGATATTTTGGTATTTTGGTAACATCTATTACTGATTATCCAACAGCTTTCAAAAGATTTAGGTAGTCGTCTGTTCTCTGTGGCAGTTACTCTGATAAATACTTTTAGTTCACTTTGGGAAAGAATTAGAGGAATCACCATTGTATATGATGCCTATGAAATTGCGGGATCTTTTTTCAGTGAAACTGGCTTGCTCTTCAATTGACTATTCCTGTGTTTAAGAACTGGCTCATGCCTCCTTCCTTCCCTGTCAAGTTTCTGACTTCTCAGGGATATGAATCCAGCTTCCTTTGTAGCACGACTCATATAATCGAATTTTGAGCTTGATTTTCAGCACAGTCTTCCCTCTGCCTGCCAATCAAAAGAAATGAGAATATCCTTTTGATAGTGGGCTTATTTTCTTCCTTCAGGGACCTTTGGCTAATAATATCAGCCTATCAATTCCATAACAATTTTAATTACTAATGCTCCCATGTCTTTTAAAGGCTAGAATATTGCATAAATGTATGTGTTGCCTTCCATTTGTGCCCCATCCCAATCTACCACAGGTGAGTTTCTTAATCTTGATCCTATTTCAAGTCAGGGATTCCACTACACAAATCAGAAGTAGAAGCCCTGTTGTCAGTTGACCAGTAAGTTATCTGATTCCAGAATTCAGCTTAAGGGTCTTCTTCCTAGGGCTACTCAGGCACCAATAGCTTAAACTGGATTCTCCAAAGAGCAAACTCCAAGACAAAGCTTAGCATACTTGTGTACTTTATCTCAGAGGGGATCCTAGGAAACATTGATAGGGGAATGGGAAAGTGGAGAGGAAAAGAAGAAAGACAGGTAAAAGTATGTTAGCAAACAGTTTATTACTGTGGGAAACTAAGGCTCGATCCACCTGAGAATGCTGTAAGACAGTCACAGAGTTATCCCAGCTGAGGGGCAAGGAAGCTGGGGTATTTATCCTTCAATTTTTATCATTAATTTATGGCTGTTCATACCTTCCAGACATTTCTGGCCTTCTCTGTGCCCAAACTGAGCATATTTCTACAGTCAGAGACAGACTTCAAGTACAGAGTTGCAGGCACTGACAGCAGCAAGTCATAGGTGTGCGTAGGAACCATAGGTGCTGAGAAACCATGGGCAACACAACAACATCTGTCACATGTGCTTTTAATTCAGAACTTAGACTATATCACAAGAAAACCTATTTGGTTTTACTTTTTCTGGAATGATTTCATTCCTAAGCTTTAACTTAGGGGCTACCCTTAGCTTCAGGTTTACATTTTTTAATCATTTACATTATAGCAGAGGAAAGACCTCTTGCCTGAGAACTTAAAAGTGGTTCTCTAATTAAGTCCCATAGGTTTCATCTGGCCAGACTTTGGTGGATACCATCTCTGAGACATCCAGTGTGAGCACACGGGTGCAATGTACCACCTGATTTAGCCTAGGCCATATATATTTCATTTCTGCAGCCCAGAGAAGGCATTCACTACACCCTAAGTATGACACTGGGGCAGGGTTGGTTTCCACAAAGCAAAATTTCTACAGAAGAGAGAATGGGAACCAGGTAGTAAAAACAACAATTTCTACTACACCTTGTTTAATAATCTCTTAACAACATTTTTGGAGTCTATTTGTTCTCATCTGAGCTCACGTAGGTAAAGTTGTTAGTTAGCTACTTATGTCTCATTTGCCTCAAAATTTCTCTTCTGTGGTATATTTGAGATGCCATATTACTACTAATTATGTCGCTTATTTTGGCACAGACCATTTTTCAGTAAAAATGTTTCCTATTATCAATGAAGGGTAACATACTTAACATGGATTAGGTGAACAGATGAACTAGTCAGAGCAAGGTCCCCGTGATTTGGGACACCTGGGGAATTGAAAGGAAATTAACATTTATCAAACACCTGCTATTTTCCAGGCTCTGAGCCAGGAACTTTACATGTACTTTCTCTTCTAATCCTTACAACAACCATCTGAGGAGGATGCAACCATAAGCACTACATGAGATGAGAAAATGAAGGCTCATAGGGGCTGAGTAACTTTGCAAAGCTCTTTCAACTAGTACAAGGCAGAGCTTGACCCTATTGGCTCCATATGCTGGGCACATTGTGATATGGACAGGAAGTTAGTAATTGTCTGAAATATCTCATAAATATGGTAGGCGTGTGGCTAATAACACTTCTATTAGGAGGCAGTGGTTGTCTTTAAGGGAAACCCTAACGTGACCATGCTCAGGGGAATGATCTTAAAACCTTCTGAATTAAGGAGAAGCAACTTTCGGGTTATTTCCTCTTTTGGCTACTAGAAGAATGTATATTTAGTGTTCTCCAGTGCTACATCAGGAAAAAACTTAATACTCCTCTTAGGAAAAGAAGTTATAAACTTTTCCTCCCAGATAGCTTCTGGTGATTTAAGAAATGCCTTTCCCAAATACTCTTAGCATGTATGCATTCGTGCACCTTGAAGCATGTAATGCTTATTCCCTGTTAACACCTGAATCATCATTTGCATCACTGGTCTCCATGCTACTTTGGAAGATAATGTGGGAAGATACGGAACATGTTTTAACAATTGGGCTGCATCTTTCATATTTTCATTGCACCTTTGATAAAAATTATTAGTTTTAATATTGGAATGCCCCTGTGGTTATTTATTTATTTATTTTTGCTGTTAGACTTTATTTTCTCTTCATCTTCTCAATCACAGTATTTTTGGATAAGTAAGATCACTGAGGGGGTTATCAGAAGAACTGGGTTCTCACCTAGTCTAGTGCAAATAGCAGTAGTATTACTAATAGTGAAAAATAGCAATAATAAAATTCCTAAATATTTATTAAGCTCTACTATGTGCAAAAAGCTTCCGTTGATAATTAAACAAATATTTATTGAGCACCCATTATGTGCCAGGTATCCAGGCAGTTAGTTTTCTATTCACTGGGGATAGAGCAGGGAACAAAATAAGATAAAAATCATTGCCATTGTGGCTTGCAATGTTGTGTATGAGTGTGTGTGTGTGCATACATTTGGAGAGATAAGGAGAAATATAATAAGCAAAATAAGTAAAAGATGGAGTATAGCAGCTAGTGAAAAGCATTATGAAGGAAGATAAAATAGGCAGGAGGTTGGGGAGTTCATGGGGCCATGGAAGGGTTCAATTTAAAATTGGGCAGATAAGCAAGCCGCAAAGGGTAATTCTGGAGCAGAGATCTGAAACAGGTAAAGAAGCTAGCCAGGCAAATACCTGGGGGAGAGGCTTACCAGGCAGAGACAACAGTGCAAAGGCCTTGAGGTGGCTGCATACTTGGTGCACTCTATGAATAGCAAGGAGGCCACTGTGGCAGGAGCAGATAACTGAGGGGAAAAGAGTTTCAGATACAGTAAGAGATGAAATAGAGGCCAGATTGGATAGAGTTTTTAGGGAATTGTGAGGACTTTGGTTTTTACTCTCAATGGGATGGGAAACCATTGAAGGATTTGAGCTGCAGAATGTGACATAATTAAATCTAGGTTTTAAAAGTATCTCTTGAACTTTTGAGAATGAAAAAGAAAGTGTGGGGGAACCAATTAGGAGCCTATTGGAATAATCTAGTTGAGAGATAATCATGTCTTCATCAGGTGGTAGTGAGAAGCATAATTCTCTGCTAAGCATTTTATAGACAGTATCGCATTTAACTAGCTTTATGAATTTGCTGCAATCGTTTTACTAGTCTGCATGTCAGTTTTATCATCTTTAAAATGGGAATACAAAGTGGGTTCTATTTCTCAATATTAGCTGAAGGATATACAGTTACGGCTCTGAAGAGAAACATTATAATCATGTTCCACCTGCTGACTAAACTGTGGGGGATCTGGAGGGATAGAAGACTTGGGGAAAAGGCCAGTTCCTTAGAAAAAGGTGGAGCTAACAGGCAGAGAGATCTGTGAGAGCCTATGGTCCTTGCGAAGCTGAACGTTCATGCAAAATAAAGAGAAACAGTTTCAAAAACTGGTTCCAAAATGAGGCATACGAAATGGAGACTAAAGAACCATACGAATGAAAAACTCGCAGAAGACTATAATCTTACTGGTGGCCCCGGAGAAGCAATTTACACCCCATTTGGGATCAAAGCTATAGGAAAAGAAACAAAAGACTCAATAGATTAATATATCCCTGGCATGAGACTTCTTGAAGAAGAAATGGAAGTTGGTTGTTGGAACAAACCAGCATGGTTTATTCTACAACCTTGGTGGGAAAATAATGTTGCCACCAGGCACCCATATTTTTCTCAAAAGTTCACACTACCTCACTGGTGAGGAAAATCAAGAATCTCTAAGAGGAACAGAAACAATTCCTGGGACATCATAGAGTTCATACTCCCTACTGACCTTCCTCTCCATCTTCATCCTTCATCTAGAGAGAGGGGCTTTCATTCATGAGTCGTGGGAGTCTGCTGGGGGGCTGTACTGTGGAATAAAAGGTGTATAGTCAAACTGAGCCCTGTCTGTGCCGCTAGATGTCTGTAGCTTGAGAGATAAGTGATAACACTGAATGAGTGGTTTAAAAATATAAACATTTTAGACACAAATAGGAGAACAATAATTAAAGAGAGATTAAATAACTCAATCTATTATAAGGACCAATATTAGGACAAATTGTGAAGATGGAAGGCCAGTCCCACTCCTTCATCCCACTGCCCTGCGATGTGCCATCATTTGACCTCCCCGCTGCCTAAGACCCTCACTAAACATCTTTGCATTAGCATAATCACAGCGTTGCTGAACCTCTCATTAAATTTACCTTGCCTAATACTATTTTCTTCAAATGTTGGTCCTTACCAGATCTTAGTAATAGTTTCTTTTACAAATCTATTCTTCCAGTGCTCTGTTCTTTTGTCTTCCTCCGCAATAAGCACTCTTTCTTTTTTTGCACCTCAACAATAAGCACTCTTACTATTCTTGTGCTAGTTCCTCTACACACTCCTGCTTTCCTGTTTTTAATATCACAGTCCTTGTATATTACCTTCTCTTTTATTACTTACATATTTAGTTTGAAATGCATATAAGAAAGCTACAGGAGATGTTAAACAATTATTTGAATACATGGGTCAGTAGTTCCCAGGCTTAGTCTGAGCTGGAGAAATGCATCTAAGAGTGATGAGAGACTGGACAGTGAATAGAGCCACAGGAGTGAAATGGATCATATGGAGAGTAGCCTTGGAAAAGAAACGTGCCTTAGAGAGACCCTGGGGAAGCCCAACCTTTAAAGTTCAGGTAGAGGAGACTCAATTGGCAAAGGAGACTGAACAGGCATAGCTTTGGAGGTAGGAGGCAAGTTAGAAGAATAAAGTGTCACAGGAGGCAAAGACAGAGAATGTAACATGAAGTAGGGGGACATTTAGCCAGTGTTGATGAGAAATCAACTGACAAGTTTCTAGGGGATTTAATGACACTGACATCTTAGGAGATATTTTCCGGACACTTTTTGTGGGGCTGTTATAGAGGTAGAAGCTAGATGAGAGGGGTGTGAGGATTGAGTGGGAGGTAATGAAATAGAGATGTACAGCATAAACAATTCTTAAAGTTTGTGAGGAGGAGGATGCTGACAGAACAGTAGCTAAGGGGAAATGTGGAGCTTAAAAATGTGTGAATTTAGGAGCATATTTAAACGCTGACAGAGTTTTGTTGAGGGAAGATAAATTGTTCATGCATGCTTACTTCCAATCCTTAAAGAAAACCAGTTAAAAGGAGAACAAAGGGATGAAGAAAGGTATCCTCAGTGGTAATAATAAGAATACAGCACAATTTTGAAGCAGATAGAAAAATGGTAAGTGATTTACGGAGCACATAAATTTAGAAACTGGGTTATTGCAGAGGAAGATACCAACATGGTTGAATTTTCAGTACCCCAAACGACTCAAGACCCTCCCTAGAGCTTCAGATCTTAGAGACGCCGTGAACCACGAAAAGTAAACCGCAGGCCTAAGAAAGAGAGAAGGATTTTGAAGAGCACCAGGGGTTGCTGCTGATCCACCGCCCCCGTCAGCACAGCCAAGTGAACCGCCCCCTCACAGAAATCCACAGATGTTTTCTCTGAAGACATTAAACCAAAAAGGCTCACGGCAGCTGACACGACAGGGGGGCTGCGTGTAGGTGGTGAATTACAGCACAGAAAACAAAGCAATTGAGCGCGAGTTTACAGACTGACAGCGGACGTCGCAGCAGGGGTTCTCCACTCTGCCCCCTAGTGGCAGAAGCCGGCAACAGACCCTCCCGGCGGGCACTCAGGGGTGGCGTGTTGGTTGGTCAGGGCGGCCGTAACAAAGTAACACAAACTGAGTGGTTCGAGCAACAGAAATTTACTGTCTTACAGTTGTGGGGGCTAGAAATTTGAGATCAAGGTTTCAGCGGGGTTGCTCTCTCCTGAGGGCTGTGAGGAAGAATCAGATCCATGCCGCCCTGGCTGCGGGTGGTTTGCCTGCAGTCACTGCTGTTCCTTGACACCCGCAGAAGCATCACTCTGACCTCTGCCCTTCCTTCACGTGGTGTTCTCCTTGTGTGCATGTGTTTGTGTTCGAACTTCCCCTTTTTATAAGGACACCAGTCGTATTGGACTAGGGGCCTGCGCTACTCCACTATGAACTAGTAACATCTGCAGTAAATCTGTTTCCTAATAAGTTCACATTCTGAGGTATTAGGGATTAGGACTTCAATATATGAATTTTGGCAGGGAATACAATTCAACATATAACAGGTGTCAAGCTTGAAGCAATTTTGATATATTTTGCAGTCCTCAAACAGAAAGCCCAGAGGCTCTCCACTGTATTTGGAGAAAGAAAGACTCTTTCTCCAAATACAGTGATTCCCATTGGTTCTTCTGCACTTTAAGAGTAAACTTATAGCCAAAGAGAAAAAAAAATACTTGAGACATCTCAGTCATGAAAGACAGATCAAAATAAACAAAGAGATGGAAGGATCACGGATGACACAGAAGTAATTGAGGAAAGAAAAAAATCTTCCAAATATTATAATTAACGTTTTTTGAGAGAAAGATTTTTCTGTGAGCCTTAAGCAATAGACTTGACACTAATAAAGAAATATCATGACAAAGAAACATCTCTTTGTTCTTAAAAATATAATAGCAAAAGTGTATAATAAAATGTTGAGAATACAAAAAAACAAGAAATTCCCCCCCCAAATTAGAACATTAGGATTTAGACACAGAAAAGAGAGGGTTTAATAATTAGAGTAAGATTTCTGAGAAGGTGGGAGATAGGAAATGGGAATCCAGGGATGGGTACGGGATTGTTCTAGCTGGAGGGACAAAGGAGAGGAGGAAATGATGGGGCACACGTCTTGCATATAGGTTTCTTGGTGGGACATCCAGAGAATTCCTGTAAAACGGTGTTTATATATTTTCAGGTGAAGTGTGAGGTCTGTCCGGAAAGTATGCAGCCGTTGTTAGTATGACGAGAATGGTTTGCTTGACATCGCTGTAACCTGGCTGCTAGGGAGAGTGGACTGGGATGCGCATGGGAGAACAATGACGAGTTCCCTGCGCTAGTCACGGGAGCGCTAAGCCGTTGAGTGAGCATGTGTGCTGTGTGGCTGTTGTGTTCAAAATGACGGAGAGTGTAGAGCAATGAATCTGCATCACATTTTGCGTTAAACTTGAACATTCCTCCGTGGAAACTATTCGGATGATTCAGAAGGCTTTCGGGGACGATGCAACGAGTGCAGTGCGAATAAAAGTGTGGCATAAACGCTTCAACGGTGGTTGAGAATCTGTTGAAAGTGATCCATGTTCTGGAAGGCCTGCACAAACTGAACACCTAAGAATGCTGAACATGTACAGGTTAGGTGAAGAGACACCGGGAGAACTGTGTGAGGTTCCCATGGTGCCTACTGTGAAGGGGACTGAGGTGTCATTGTCCTATGTACAATGTTTCTTGTAACTTGTATCTTCTTCAGTAAATGTCTCTATTTTTTCATATTACGTGGCTGGATACTTTCCAGACAGACCTCACAGGAAGGAAACGAGGAGAATCTTTAAAGCTGGACTGCCTGGATTTGAATTCTAGTTCAGCTTTTTACTATCCCTATGACCTTGGGATGGTTGCCTCTTTGTGCCTCTGTTTATTTATCTGTAAAATATAATTAATAATAGCACTTACCTCATATATTAAATGAGTTATTGTAAGCAAAACATTTTAAAAAGTACCTGGCATGGAAGCTCTATAAAATGTGAACTATTATTCATTACTATTATTATATAAAAATAATTCTAAGAATGACAACTTTGATAGACTATGATGCTTTGGGAAGAAATAAGGTTTGTGATAGTTACTGTGAAGTGAGAGACTTCAAATTGATAGGAGAAATACAGCAGTATTGAAGGTCAGTGACCATGAATTTCTAGAGTGAATTTATCTACCAGTGCTTAGCTGTTCAAGTGCAGGTATGGAAAAGGCATGATAATTGGATTCATCCAAGTTGTTGCTGATGATGTTTAGTTTTCAGATGGTCCCAGAGAAGGTCAAAGAAGTAAGGTAGTTAAATATATTGTTAAGTGGTGGGAGTGAAGGATTACGGGATTTAAAATGAATGGGCAGGTAAGTGAACACATACAAGGTGCTTCCAGATAGGGAGAAGGTTGAAGTGCCAATAGATGGAGGATTAGTTGGGGTTGAAGTGTAGGTAGAGAAATTAATTGGAAAACACACGTTTGTGATCAGAAGAGGGATGTTGGCTTTAGTGATGTTGGAGGTAGAGCTATTTGGGATGCTTCCAAGATCCATGTGACTGAAGAAAAGTGTCAGAGAGACTATCTGGAGATGAAGAATTATTTAGTTAAAACTCTCCAAGTAACTCAAGCAAAACAACAAATAAAATGTATATATATAGTTCATAGAACCAACTCAAGGGCAGCCGGGCATTAAGCCATGCTATAAAAGTAAATATAGAACTATCATAATTCATGTGATATTCTGTATCTTTCTTGCTTCTGCCTCCGTGTCTATATATCTGCTTCAATATTCTCTCTCAGCACACTGGATTTCATTGCTTGGCATGTGCATAAAGAAAGCCACTTCACAGCTCCAGGCTTTAAACATTTCCCTGTTCAATCTACTAGCTCAATTCTAAATCTTGGGAGAAAGAATGTGATTGGCACAGCTCAGGTCAAGCATCTTTCTTAATTTTAATCAACCATGTCCAAGGAATGTGTTACATACTACTAACATGACTTCCAGGGGTTGTATGCCTGCATACAAGAGTCAGTTCTCAGAGAAAGGAGATCAAGATATATAGGAGATATCTGTGAAGATGTCTATTGGAGGTCTTCAGGGAATTGAGATGCCAAGATGTTGGACGGAGTATTCAGTTTAACCCAGGATAATGGCAGGTTTTAAGGAGACAGACTGTGAGCTAGGTGCTCAAATTGTCATGGATGGAGTGGCACTATCCAGACAGTACTACGCAGGTTAATATAACATGAAACCATTCAGTCAATCATTTTTAAAATTTTATTATTATGTTTTTTTAGAGATGGGGGTCTCACTGTTTCCCAGGCTGGAGTGCAGTGGCTGTTCACTAGCATGATCACAGCACACTATGACCTCGGACCCCTGACCTTCAGCAATCCTCCCACCTCAGCTTCCTAAATAGCTGGGATTACAGGCTCATGCCACTGTGCCTGGAGAGCATTCATTCATTTTTAATCAGTAAATATTTATTCAGTGCCTAACAAGGAATAAGTATGGTGCCAGGCATTGAAGGTAGAAAACCAGTATTGCAAACTGGTAAAGATCAAGAGCTATGGAGGCAGTAAATCTCCACTCCACTATTTGTTAGATGTGTGGCATTGAGCAAATCATCTTTTTTTTTTTTTTCTCACCTGAGATTGCTTTTCCTTTTGAAAAATAGAGAAAATAATTCCTATCTCTGACTTTCAAGAATTAAATGCTACAATACAGGTCTGGGTACTTATCATAGAAGCAGATATAGAAAGAGCTCCTAAAATGGCAAAATGCTAATAAATCAACAATAAAATTGCTCAAGGGTGACAGGCCAGTGGAAGAACAGTGAAAAGTTACTCTAGGTCTATGCACAGAAGGTCTTTGGGGTACAGAGATGAGAGTGACTTGGGAAAGGAGGGATCTGGGAAAGCATCCAGCAGATGCTATGCCTGAGCTGAGTTTCAAAGAATGTGTTGGAGTTAGCCTCATAAACAGAAAAACAGCACATTGAAAGGTACAGAGGTATGAAACCATATGCCGCATTCACAGAACTCTGAGTGGTGGACTATGACTGTGGAACAGGCATATTTGTTGATGGTGAAGGGGCAGGAGAGGAGGCTGGGTGTTACAGATTGCGGGTAGCCTTGTGACTTAAACTGTGTTTAATGTTATTATAAAAAATTAGAACTAGAGGAGGATCTTTGGCATGGAGACAACAGTAGCCCAATTATTAGACGTGGGCTGGACAGGAAAAGGAGGACATGGGGAAAGTGGGCATAAAACGACTTGGCCTTGTCACCATACCTGGCACACATGATCAGAACAAGCTAGAAAGCCAAGTACTTGCTGCTGAACCAGGACTGTTGGGCTGTGAGAGTTTAAATTTTAGATATATGATATATATTTCCCTGGGGGGTGATGAAATACATCCACACTGTGGGCCAATTGTCCCTGCAATCTTAGTGGTTGTGGGGTGGGTAGAAAAGGAGTTTAGACCTGTGATGTGCAGAACCCGAGTCTATGACCTTTCCACCTACAGCTGACCCTTTCAGAGAGGAGGGCATGTCCCGGGCTTGCGGGCACCCTGCAGACCAGTCTGCTTCAGCACCAGGGAGCAGAGCTGAGAGTACTGATGATGTCAGGTTGCACAAGTCTTCATAATGAAGCAGCCTCAAACGATGAAAGTAGAGAGCCTGGAACAGAGTTGCTACTACTCTATGAATTCTTGCTGATGAATATTGTATTTTATTCAAAGTTTTTCAGGAATGTTTCAAAGGTAAATAAGTGAAAAACTTTCAAGAGGTTTCTTTTCTCCTACATAAGAAGAGTTTCTTAATGACTAAAATTTAGGCACCATAGAGACTTTACTATGACAGACAGAAGACAGCTGACCGGTATTTTAAGCAATAAATGTGATTGGGAAAAGATACATAGAAATACATTTTAGCACAGAGTGCACTATGGAAGAACTAATTATTTATAGGAAACCCTAGTGGATTCCTTCATTCATACTTTTCTTAAACCATTCCACATACAGGTAATATAGTGCAGTTTATCACATTGTACCTCATAAATGTATACAATTATTCTCAATTAAAAATAAAATCTGAAAAAGTGAAAAAAAAAGAAACAAAACCTATTTCTGCATTTATTTGTCTTTCTGGCTCAAGCCAACATCTCACAGTCACAAAGACTGTAGAGATGGTAAAATATGTTGTCTTAAAAGGTTTTAGATTTATAGATTGATGATTTTCTCTCTCCCCTTTTTTTGTGGTCCTCCTTCTCCCCTGTACCTCTGAAATTTGGTCTTGACTCAGAACTAGGTTTATTTTTTGAATGTTCTTTGCCTGATTGCACTCAGTTAGCTCACATACTACATAAACCTTCAAAGAGAAGAAAGCTTCATTTTCTGATTGTCTAGGGGCACTTAGAACTTAATCTTTAAAGTGCTGATTACCAGTTCCTTGATTTCTCTCTGGGGCCCTAAACAGATCTAAATATAGAGAGAGATGTTTGGAGTTTCTTTTATTTTTCTTTCTTTCTTTCCTTTTTTTTGGGAGCCTTTGAAAGTACACTCAAATTTGAAAGTGATGATTAGTGATTTTTTAAACTATTTATCTCATAAGTCCTAATTCTTATTTACAAAGCCCAGTTTAGTTTTTTCCCCAAAGGATTGTGATTTGGAGGAAATCTTTTCTCATTCCTTCATATGCCAAAGCTATTTTTTAAATAGGAGCCTAAAATGTTCTTTTTTTTTTTTTTGATTTTTGATTCATGCTCTGTGGTCACATCTTCTTCCTCTCCTCCTTTTCTCCCCTTTATGGCCTCTGGCTCCCCCCAAATCATATCTGGAACAAGATTATTATATCAAGTAATCTCCTTTTATGAGGTTTTCTCATCAGCAGCTTCAGTGGAAGTCAGGCGTGCAGAGCTGTGATTTACCACCACTCAGCACTGAGCGATTTAATGTATTCACACATCTCAAAGAGCAAGATGAATGAAAAAATGCCTGGGAATGAGAATGGTTGGTTCTCTCACTAACCACTGCTGGAATGGGGAGTTGGCTGCTGAAGTGGATGAATGGAGCTTGCTTAGTGAGAGGAACAGTTTTCAGAATTCAGGTAGGATGTCAGTGCACTTGCTGCTGGGTTTGAACACTATATAAAATGCCTTATCCTGTACAGAAAGGATTGACTCATCATTCTTAATACAAGTTCTGTGTACAGAAGTGAGCAAAGGAAATGTTAAGTGAGGGTGCAGTGGGAAGAAACTGACTTCATGCTTTATGTGTTATGAGATAGCAAAGCAGGGTAGAAAACAAAAAATAATGAATTTGCATAGAAAGATATATGTCCTCACTCTCCAATATTTGATTTTTTCCCCTTTTCCAGGAAAAAAGCACACCCGTTGAGCTTAAATGAGAGTTGATCTTTTTTAATCAAATATTCTTGGTCATAGAACACTCACGGTTTTGTCTTAAACTTGAGGTGAGGTGATTTTACAAAACATAGTCTCCAATGTCAGTGACGTTCGAATTTCAGAGGAAAATTCTATAGCAGGCTTCCTGCTGAGGTTCTGGACTACTCCTGGAAAATTTAGTCTTTTTGTTTGTTTGTTTTGTTTTTGCTTTTTTGAATCAGAACTTGAGTCTTTTTTATTTTTTTTAAGTTCCAGGTGTGCCCCTTTATATTCTAGAAAAAATATCTCAATTTTCTTAAAGATGCTCTCAAAGCATAGTCAGTTTATGTGTCCACTGTACCAGTCACTGGAGGTGCTTTAGAATATATATTTCTGAATACAACTCTAGACCTGTGAGTTAGAATTATTAGGAAGTAAAACCTAGGAACCTACGCTATTACACACACTCCAGGGGGATTTTTATGTACACTAAAGACTAGAACTACTCATATAAAAAGATTAAGGGAAAAAATTCATACTCAGTGAGCACCTATATTCTCATCACTTTTCCATGTGCTTTCTGTATATTAGCTTATTTGGTCCTCATATCATGTTATAAGTCAGTCATTATTATTGTTTCACAAGTGACAACATGGTTCAGCTCTCTCTGTCTCAAGCTGATGAAGCCAGGAAATGCATTAGATGCAAAACCAGGTTTATCTAGTCTAGCGTCAAAGCCTCTGTTATTTCCCTTAGGGCACGCTGATCTCTTCACCTCAAGGGTGGGCTGAGTCCCTGGAACTTTCCCAGGCTGCACTGCCCTCTAGCTCTCTTCAGTAAAGATAGACAGACACTCACCTTGGCACTGTCCACTCTGAAGTCACAGTATTTCCTTTAGGGGCATTGCCCAGTGTCTTGTCTAGCTCTTTCATAGGTAGTTCAAACTAAAAACAAACTCCGGATGATTCTACATTAGTGATTCGTGTGTATGTTGCTCTGCCAATCCATCCATGTGATTGCTTAGTGCCGTTACAGCAAACAGCATAGCATTGCAGTGACCTATCGACTCCCAGCGTGTTTCAGGTCATAAGATTTGAGTCTCGAGCTTCAGGTCTCAGATGGCTAAGCCCTGTGATGACCAGTGTTCCTCTCAGTTCAATTTGGTTTATGGACTCAGGTTCTGTCTCTTGACAGGATGATTTTTATTCATACGATGCACTCACACATCAGTTATAGTTGACTAAACCTAACATTTGAGCTCTGGCTTTTAAATACTGGTTACCAACCTCTTGGTCGGAACATAATTCCCTTTTGTAAAAATATGTGGGAAATTAGACTTGAATGATATTCTTTTGACTTCTAGTATTGTGCTGAGAACCAGTGTCACTCTGAAATTTTATTAGCAAGAATGTGGAATGATTGTGGGAAGACATGCATTAGGCTGCTGAATTCTAAAATCTACCAAGTCACATTGCAAGGCATGAACGCCTTACCTATTGTTTGAATCTCTTTCTTCTTTTCTGTGTCTTTCCCTTATTGATGTCACATAATCCTGGGGGACACCAAAAACTTGGTAAAAAAAAGAAAGGAATTCTAATTCCTAAGCATTGCGTAAATCCATCCTCTCCTCTCCAGCCCATCAGTCTTGGTGCAGACCTTTGTAATTTTCTTCCTGTACTCTTGCCATATAGCCTTTTAACTGGTTTTACTTTGGGCTTGTCAACTTCAATTATCATACATGTTTCTCCAATGACAAACTTGCCTTCTTGATTCCCTGCTTAAAATCCTTTAATGATTTCCCCTGCCTGTGCACCACCTCCCTCTCTTTCCTTCTACTACTGTTGTCTTCAACTACTTTAACAGCCTCCTAACTGGTCAGTATCAACTCTAGCCTCATCCAAGACCTTTTGTCATACCAAAACTAGGGTGATATTTTGAAATTTGATCATGCCAATGCCTGCTTAACTCATGCAAGTGCTCTTAAGATCAACCCAAACCTCCTTAGTGTGGCCTCTGGGTCCAGGGTGGTCTGGTACCTGCCACAGTATCTAAGCTCATCTTTTGCTTTTTGTGCTCCAACAACACTGGCCTTCTTTCAATGTCTCTTCCCCACCATATTTTGTCTCATCACATGGCCTTTGCACATGCTATTTTCTTCATTAGTAAAGGCTTTCTGTCTCTACTAGTAAAGTTAACTCTTACTCTTTTTGAAAATCTTTTATCATCACTGGGTGATCAGGAGTTCCTCTGGCTGGGAGATTAGCAAGGGCCTAGTGCCTCTGAATGGCTGTTGTATCTCCCCAGCTGTCTCAGCAGTAGCAGAGTCAGTCTTGTGTCAACAGTCTTATGAACTCAGGGCTTCCCTGAAATTTCTGGCTTTTGAGTTGGCCCTAAGATTTTTGGCTTGGCCAGGAACCCTACATTGGCCCATTTAGATCTTTAGATCCTGAAGATGCTCATCCTTATCTCATTCACTCTCATTCTCTTTTGAAAAAGACCAAGTATAAACACAATATATAAAGATATGAGTTGATATTTGTAACGATGTAATTATATATAAAATTACATATTTGTGAAATAGTGAATATATCTGCATATATATTGAAATAGTGAATGCACAACACATACACACAAACATATATGTATACACATATACACACACATACACATACACACACACACACACACACACACACACACACACGCTTCCATAATTTCACTAAGCCTGAGGAGTGTGTCAATTAAACAGATATGCTAAAAGAAAATACATTAATTCTTTACTAATTCCCCTCCTTCATCTCCTGCTGCTTCTTATCAGCTCTTATGTGCCAACCACTATAATAAATAATTCACATACATCTTACATGACAACACTCTGATTAGCCCTGCTTTACAGATGAGATTGTGCAGAGAAAGGGTTAAATAACTCACTCAAGCTCATGCAGCTGTTAAGTTGCAGTCCCAGATACAAACACAGATTATTTAACTCAACAGCTGCTTTAATCCCCAGGATCTCACTCTTCAAAGTGTGATATCTCACCAACAGTAGCAGCAGCAAACGCAGCAGCATCTGTGAGTTTTTCAGAAATGCAGAATCTCAGTCCTACTCCAGACCAACTGAAATGGAATCTCAAAATCAACAAGACTGAGATCATTCACATGCACTTTAAGGTCTGAAAAGTACCACGATGTGCTATGTAACTTTTTAATTTTATAGGGAGAACAACTTTGTATTTTCAGTTTCATCTTTGGAAAAGAAGATTGTCTTGCTTTGATAGTACATATTTGTTCCTCACACTCATAGTATGAGTGTAGGAAAAGTAGGCCTGCATGTTCTTTTTGGGCAATTTAAAGTTTGTATTACTTAGTTACTATTCGTATCAATCAAAGTGATAGGTCATGATTCAATGTACCTGAAATCACACTTCACCTGCTAATACAGAACTTCCTAGGAGGTAAATATTTGGGGTATGCTTTGGGAGTTAGAATATAGAGAAATCAATGACTAAATTGTTTTTCAACTAGAATGTTTGATGTAAAAACAAGATTAAGCTACAAGAATCCTTGTATTGGCCTGAAGTGATCTTTTAGCTAAAATAAAAAGTTATTTTTGTTTGGTATTATAGTTGGATCTGGAAGGCATTTTCATGGGAAAAAATAAATAAATACGAGGCTGAAGGCATGGTATTGTTGAGTATGGGGGAGGCAGGAAGCACTAGGTCCTCCAGAAAATTGTGATAATATCCAACAAAGAAACGCTTGCTTTACGCTTGGCATCCTGAGGGTGGCATTAAAAGTAAAGCACATTCTTTACAGTTTGAGGTGCTTTCTGGATAGTCAGACCTGACTTTGTTCATCCCTTTGGTGTTCAAACTCTATCATCAAGGGCCTTTACTTGCCATTACTCGTGTTTGCACATGTCCTAAACCAGGTACCTCTGTAATGGTGACAATTCTCTCAAAGCCTAAAGGAGGATCATTTGTGCTGTCGTTTGAGGCTATGACCTAATCCTTAGGCACAGGAAGGTTGAGCAGAGCTTGAATTTTGCCGTATACTGCTGTGTCATTTTGGGCTATTTAGTTAACCTCTCTGAACCTTTCTTTCTACATAGGAAAATAGGAATGACAATGACTACCTTATAAGGTTGTCATGAGTCTTAAATGAAGATACGTATAAAGTATCAGCATGATGCTTGTTATATAGTTAGCACAGGTTGAGCATCCCTAATTTGAAACTCTGTAATCCTAAATGCAACGAAATCTGAAACTAAGTGTGGATAGGACACCACAATTGGAAAATTCCACCCGTGACCTCATGTTGTAGTCAAAACAGAGTCAAAACTTTGTTTCATGTGCAAAATTATTTTAAAAATATTGTATAAAATTACCTTTGGGCAATGTATGTAAGGTGTATTTGAAACATAAATGAATTTTGTGTTTATACTTGGCTTTCATCCCAAAGATATCTCATTATGTATATGCAAATATTCCAAAATCCAAAATAATCCAAAATCTGAAACACTCTGATACCAAGCATTTGGGATAAGGGATTCTCAACCTGTACTCAAATTCAAATTACTTTACCATAAGAAGTTCATGTCCTATTTTGCTAGCCATGACAGAAAAAAGTCATTTATAATGTTTTCATGTATGTATACATATACACACATATACATATATGCATATATAGTGTGTGTGTGTATATGCAATGTGTGTGTGTACATATATACACATACTGATTTATACAGAAAGTCTACTAAGGGCCTGGTTTATTGCATTGGGGACCTCTCACTGTGGTGCAACTCTCTTTGTAAGAGGACTGTATTTTCTATATACTGTTTATTTTGAAGAGGAGGCAGAAAGGGTCCACACAAAAGCATGGATTTTCAGGTGAATGGAGCAGCTCCTGCATTTGGATCTTGATAAAGTGATGGACACTGTAGTCTTGGGCAGGTGACAAGAAAGTATTCATTCTTTCACTAGTCTATCAAGGAAATAGAGACCTTCTTTGAAAATGTTGCTCAAAGGCTGAATTAAAAATATATTTGAAAACTCACCCCTGTCTGATAGTAGCAGGTTCAGTATTAGAAAATCAGGATGAAGAAAGGAGAAGGAGAGGATGAGAGAGTAATTCTAGAAGTAGGGTGTCAGTGAATAGGGACGCAGTATTGATTGAGCCATAATCTGGTACTGAAAGGGCTGCAGTTTATGTAATAGTTGGCAGCTTCTTGGAGGGCAGTTTTCTTATGCAAACAAGATTAAGAACTCCTCTGGGGACAGAGATCTCACACTAAATAATGACACATATCCCTAAAACACATGAGGCAGAACTTTGTGAATCTAAAGTTTAACAAGAAAAGAATATGTTTACACACAATTTCTGTTCACCCCCACTATCCCCTACCCCTGAAGGCCGTATGACAAAACTGAACTACATTTGGGAAGTCTTTGACTTGTATCTTGTTTTTATTGTTGTACCCACCATCCACAACCCTGCCTACCTCCACCCCACACACCACGACTTAGCTATACACTTCCACTTTTGATATAATTCAAGCTGTCCTACCCTCTCTTTGCCCCTAGAAATGAAAATGGGAATAGTCTAACTCCTGCTTTTCTTCTCCCCAACTCGCTTCTTCCCTTTGCTTTCTCTTTTCTTCACCCCTTCTTTTAACATGTCTTTTATTTGCCACTGTTTGAAATCAAATTTGTATTTTATTTTAGACATCAGGTGACCATTTTAGTTAATTTTAATGTAATTATGCTGCCTTTTAATGAAATATTTCTAAACATATACTGAAAAACTATATTTACCACCATTTGTTAAGTCATAGCTATGTGACAAAACCTACATACTTTATGTGCCTTTCCTCATTTAACTCAATGAAGTTTTATCATCTATCCCATTTTAGTTGAGGAAACTGAAGGACAGATAGGTTAACAAATTTACTAGGCAAATGGGATCCAATGATGAAAAGGCAAATTTAGTTTGAGTTGAGCCTTGATAAATAATTTAATGGGAGAAACAGGCAACTCAACAAGAATCTTGAATATGGCATGATCAGTTCTTTGCTAGAGAGGCACTTAAGAAGAAGGGCCATCTGTCCAAGACTTGGAGACATTGGGTGGATGCTTTCCTGAATAAATGATGTCTAAGCTGAAACCTGGGATCCATAGTATAATAGTTAGCCAGCAAAGGCAAAGAGTAGACCAGAGCAGAGGTCACAGAAAGTATTGCTTTGTAGGAGAGAAGTTTCATACAACTGATGTGTGACTTTCAAGGGGGAAATGATTATGAGCCATTGGTAAATTGCATTATATACCAAGGATAATGAAAAAGCATTGCAAGGTTTTAACCATAGAGAATGGTATGATTAAATTTGTGTTTTTTAAAAAATTGTTTTTATAGCTTTAGGGAGTACAAATGCAGTTTTCTTACATGGATATATTGCATAGCAGTAAAGTCTGGGCTGTTAGTATAACCATAACCTGATTAATGTACATTATAATCATTATATATTTTCTCATTCTACACTCTCTTCACACCCTTCCAAGTCTTTAATGTCTATTATTCCACTCTCTATGTCCATGTGTAAACATTATTTAGCTCTCACTTGTGAGAACGTACTATTTGACTTTCTTTTTTTTTTTAATTCTTTTTGTTTATTTCAGCATATGACAGGGATACAAATGTTTAGGTTATGTATATTTACCTTGCCCCACCCGAGTCAGAGCTTCAAGTGTGTCCATCCCCCAGATGGTATGCAGTGCACCCATTAGGTGTACATATACCCATTCCCTCCTCCCCCCTCTCATCTGCCCAACACCTGATGAATGTTATTTACCATATGTGTACTTAAGTGTTTATCAGTTAATATCAGTTTGATGGTGAGTACATGTGGTGCTTATTTTTCCATTCTTGGGATACTTCACTTAGTAGAATGGGTTCCAGCTCTATCCAGGATAACACAAGAGGTGCTAGATCACCATTGTTTTTTGTGGCTGAGTAGAACTCCATGGTATGCGTATACCACATTTTATTAATCCACTCATGTATTGATGGGCACTTGGGTTGTTTCCACATCTTTGCAGTTGTGAATTGTTCTGCTACAAACGTTCTAGCACAGATGTCTTTTTTATAGAATGTCTTTTGTTCTCTTGGGTAGATGTCCAGTAATGGGATTGCTGGATCAAATGGTAGTTCTACTTGTAGCTCTTTGAGGTATCTCCATATTGCTTTCCACAGAGGTTGTTACAGTTTGCAGTTCTACCAACAGTGTATAAGTGTTCCTATCTCTCCACATCCATGCCAGCATTTGTTGTTTTGTGACTTTTTGATAAAGGCCATTCTCACTGGATATAAGTGATATCTATTGTGGTTTTTGACTTCTTTCATTTAACATAATGGTCTCTGGTTCCACCCGTGTTGCTGCAAAATACATGATTTCATTCTTTTTATGGCTGAGTAGTGTTCTCTGTGTGTGTGTGTTTGTGTGTATGTGTGGGTGTGTGTGTGTGTATAAGGACCAGTCTGATGGTACTGGGGCAAATGGTAGAAGAAGACTAGTGATAAGACTAGTTAGGAAGCTATTTTAGGAATCTAAGTGAGAGAGGATAGTGGCTGAAGTTGATTAATATTAATGGTAGAGAGAAATGGAGAGACTTAAGAAATGTTTTTTAAATTAAAAAATACAGGGATTGGATTCCTAATGTGAGGGACAGTATAATCTGGTTTTTAAGAGTGTGTGTTCTGGGGATAGATTATTTGGGATTAAAGTCTACCTCCACCACTTATCTTCTATGCAGCCTTGGTAGAGTCATTAAACTGTTATATTCATCAATTTCCTACCCTGTACAATGCGTTATTGCAAAGGACACCTACTAGCTAATGCATATAAAGCACTTAGAAGAGTGCTTAACAATAGTGAGCCCTTAACACATATTACCTATTCCTTTTTGTACCACTTTCTAGCTTTCTGACATAAAAAGCTCATTCGTTCACCAAGCTCATATTCAGTGCCTACTATGTCCCAGTGGTTCATTCACTCTTTGGGCTTTAATTTTCTCATCTGCCAAATGATTGCCTTGGAGAAGTTCTCTGGATTGCTTCCAGCTGAAATTTGGTTGGACTAATATTCATTAGCACTGGGACTACCATGCTGATTAAGTTGCAGTTAAGGGAAAAGGGACTCATTTCACTAACCAGGCCTCTGCGTGTCATTTGTCAATCCTTTTCTGTAACGGGAAGCAGGGAGTAGGAAGGTAATTGATTCCACAACTCAGAGCGACTCCCTATTAAACTGTAGAGCAGGAGGATTTACTCCAGAGCATTTAATGACTTAGCAAGAATGTGCCACAAGGATAACAAAGTTTACCTGGGCTAATGTTAAGTTTACTTTCCAAGATGTTATTAAGGTACTTTAAACAAAGCGGTACAAGAGAAGGACAGAAAGTGAGAAACAAAACCAGTCACTGCATTGGTTCCAGAGTCTCATAGGAGGAATCAAAGGCAGGTCTCCCACTGCTGGGGATCATTAGTGCAGGCAGACAGGTAGGGCTGGGAAACTTTGAAGAGTTAAAGGTGTTTAAATGGATTTCCTGCTGAGTCGAATAATGCCAGGTACAGCTGCCTCTTGCTCTCCAGAGGTTGAGAAAAGGATGATTAAAAAGGAAAACCTTTACAACAGAATGTAATATTTGCTCTCATTCGTTGAGCACCTATTCTGGGCCGTATTTCAGTGCTTCACATTTCTGTTTTTTTATAGCCTTTCTATCAACCCTGCAAGTAAGTTAAAAGTATCATAACTAATTTCCAGGTGAGTAAAGCAAGGTTCAGAGAGTATATGTCATTTACCAAGTGCACATAGCTAGTTTGTGGTGGGACCTAGGATTCATGCTCCAGGTAATCTTCCTTTAATGCACTTCATCTTTCCACTACTAGGTATTTTGTTTAAATTATCAATTAATTTAGTTAACTATTTTATTTTCACTGATAATGAGAGCAATGCATGATTATTTGGGAGAAAAACAAAAACAAAATGTTTATGAGAAACATATCACCGATTATCCCTGCACTTTGACTAAACCACTGGTAATATTGGGAGGCATTTCTTTCTAGGTCACGTTCCCTCTTTCCAACATACACTTCCCACGTCTGTACTTTTTAAAGAAAATTGTATATGAGGGAAAAATAAGTAATGAGGTGAGAATGAAGTAGAAAATAAATACAAATGCAAGCTGTTTTACTTACTCCTTTATAATTACAAGGACTAAAATATATAAACTAGTTCAGAGGGTTCTTACACACTGAAGCAATTAATATATTAAGAAAAACTAAAGAAGATTATAGTTGTTAGAACTTGGAGTTTGGGTTGCAGCTCTTGTGTATGTGGGGGTGCGGTGGGGTGGGGAAGGAAGACTAAACAGAGGAGTGAGATGGTAATGGATTCCTTGGGGAGAGATTAGAGCCACTCAGCTAGCAGTGAGCTGTTACTTCTACTAAAGATAGATTTTTTTTTCCTAACTGATTTTTGTTTTGTTTTCCTACAAAGCTGTAATCACATTATATTTACAAATTTGCTCTTTTCAATGGACTTCATAACATAATTATTACCCGTGTTCACATAAACTTTTCATGAACCTAATTTTTAATAGAGGCATAATATAATAGCTCAGGCAGAGCTGTAACAAATAATTTTGGAAGCAGTCTGGGTTTAGAAAAATAAAATAATCATATGCACAAACTCTATTTTTCAAAATCACGTTTCTTGTTGATAGATATTTAGGTTGTCTTCAGTTTTTCCTCATTATAAATAATATAAACATTTTCAAGTGTTAAAAAATGCCATTGACATGGTGGTATATATTTTCCCACAAAAAAGTAGGTTATGTATATTCTAAACTTAGAACCTTCATCATAACAATATATATAATAATAAATTGAAAATAATTGCTTAATAAAATAACATCACCTCTCAAATTAATGATGTAAAATTTGTTATTGATTTTATGGTTTTGTTAGTTTTTTAAAAAAATTTATTTTGTTTAATTGACATATAATAATTATACATATTCACGGGGTACATAGTGATGTTGAGGTACATATAATATATAGTGATCAGATCAGGGTAATTAATAGATCCATCATCTCAAATATTTATCATTTAATTTATAATTTTGTTTAGGTTTTATAAATTTAGAATAAGTATTTATATGAAGTTTATGACTAGTTGTAGGTTCTTATAATAAAGAAAAAATGTAACTTGGCATTTATAGCTAGAAAAATTAAGATGGGAGACTCAGGGATTGGTTAAACTAGAATCATTATTTTATTATTACTATACATAAAATCATTGATTATAGGTATATCTTTGTGAACTACTTACTGTTTTTTTAATTTATATAAGGTTTATCTATTGTGATGTTCAGGACCATTTAATTATGTCCTTTATCTTCAAATTGTATTCAGGGGTTTAGTTGAAATGCCTGGTATTTTGGATATAATAGTCCTCTGATTATGGTATGTTTGCCTGAGAAGGAACTACCTTCACTCAATAAGCCATGTCCACATTGAAGCTGACCAGACACTGGTTACCCTAATGGGTCTTCATCAAAAGCTGTCCCACCTATGGTGAACCCATCTTGCAAAATGTCCCCTGCATAGTGCTTGTGACTGATTTGGCTACAGCAAATTGGTTGTTACAACAGTCTCCTGCAGGTTGCACCTGGAATTCTGATTGAGGTAAAGTGTATTTGCTCCCCTAATTCTTTTCATTCTTGCATGCTGACCAGAAAATGTAAGAGCGTAGACTTGTCCAAGGGTTTGGGCCACTGTGAGCAGCAAAAATTTTTGGAAAATTCCTGCTGCTAGCTAATCAGAAGAAGTGATTGAAGCAGTTATTTAGAGGTGGTTTTTTAGATAGGTTAGTTGAAAATGTTGCACTTTTCTTTAATGGCTTTATATTTACTGATGACATTGAGTAACCCCTGCAGTCTAGGAATTACTCCAAGATGTAGTAAAAAAAAGAAAAAAAAAAGTAAGTCTAGACACTTACTTGCCACTGATTTTCAATCAAGATTGTGCAGGTGAGAACTTTATATGCAATAAAAAACTAAGTATTTTCTCTCAGAGGGCTCTAAAATAAGTTAATAGATAATATTAACAATTCATATGTATGCTATTCTTCACCATAATATTACCCATTTTACCTGGGGTCAAGTTAATCTGTATTTTTGGAGAGTTTAATTCATGTTGCAATTCATAGTGATAGGCATTTAATTTCAAAATCAAATACTGACTCTCTACTTTTTAAGGATTAAATCGCAAAATCAGGTCTCTTATAAATCCATTTAGGTGATGGGTAGGTTGACATTGCGAATTCAAAATAAAAAAAGTTTAAATCCTTACTATATCTCTGACTATCTAAAGTCAAATATGTACTTCATTCTAGTTACTTCATTGATATATAACTAGTTCTCTGTACTTTGTTTCTTCAGCACATTTTATGTTTTTAAATATTGTACTGGAGGTTATAGGTCATATAAGATAGATATATTGCAGTGAGTTTTTAAAATATGAGTGATCTTAAGAGTATCCCTGTAACTTTAGTGGGTTGGCCCCTGTTAATTGGTAATATCTTGTAACTGAAGACTTAGAAAACAGCATCAGGCACATATCATAATCAAAGGACTATTATATCCAAAATATCAGGCATTTCAACTAAACCCCTGAATACAATTTGAAGATAAAGGATATAATTTAATGGCCCTAAACATCCTGCTCAATTATAGATCAGGAAAACAATTGGTTTTACTCAGGGCTGAATTCTCCCAGCTATGGGCTGAGTACAAATAGTTTAAATATTTGATTTCACCAATTCTAATGAAAATTTCTATTGATAAGAAATCTTCAGTGTGATATCCACTGGCAGGAAAGGGGGAAAGAAAATAGCAAAATTTTCAGTTGCATGAATCAGACAGTAGAAGTAAAAGTGGATTAATGCTTTATTACCTACTGTAACCTTCCCTTTATGAAACTGCAAAACCTGTGGTGACAATGGATGATCCATTTGCCATTTAATGTATTCACTCCCTTCTTCCCTCTCCCCCTCCCTCCTTCCTTGCGCTCTTTTTTTCATTCTTTTTGTTAGCACAAATTTATCTTTTCTCAAAGTACGTTGCTGCTTTGGCAGAGACACTAGTACTCTGTAGTCACACCACGTGTTGCACAAACGGGGACCTACCACAGTTCATAGCAGGTAATCTCATAAAGCAAAACGGAATAGTATGAAAAACATCAGTTTGGCAGTTAGAAGATGTAAAGTTCTGCCAGTACTTACCAGCAAGACCTTTATAATGTTGCCTACTCTTTTTGAGCCTGAATTTTATCATCTATAAAATAGTAATATATGTCAATGTTAGTAGAAGCACTTATAAGAATTGCAAAAGTAGTTATAAATGCAACCATTTAAAAATACTTATGTTCAGGGTATTTTAGGTACATTATTCGCTCATTAAACTTTTACAACATTCCATTTAAGTACCTCAAAAAGATTAAAGCAGAGGTTTTCTAAGATCCCATCCATCACTAATATGATATTTAGGGTTGCTAATAGGATAGAAAGCCTAATTCGATTTCAATTTCAGATAAACAATGAATAATATTTTAGTATGAGTATGTCTCAAATATTGCATGCGACGTACTATAATATTATTAGGGTTTCCATTCAATCATTATCTCCTTTTTTTCTTTGAACTATTTTGAGTTGGGTTTCTTTGTAACCAACATAATCCTCATCAATTCAAGACCTAGAGAATGTAAGATCTTTTAGAATGGGAAGGCATGTTTGTAAGGTGATGATTAAGACTTACTGTGGGTGGAAAGAATCTTTTTTAGTCACATAAATCAGATGTCTGTATTGATTGTCTCAAACCACATTCCTGATTTCTTTTTACTAACAGCAGAAATAAGAGTTTGTTCTTGAAACCCACCCTTATGCCCCTTAGACCTTTCCTTTTATCCTTCTCAGTACAAAATTCCTTTAAATGTCTCACAGAAGGTCAATTTTTCTTTCTTTTTGTGAGTAAAATTTGATAGTACAATATGTCATATAGTCCATCAGTAAGCTTCATGTCTTTTAGAATCTAACTATGAATTTACCTCATCTCTTCTTTGCCCAGAATGTCTCTGTTATAGGTTCCCTTTCCCAAAGATTTCTTCTAAAAGATTTCCGAGGCCCAGACATTTCGTAGATTCTTTTATAGTAAGACAGAACAGAATTACTCTATCTTGAGTGAAACTAGATTACAATCTTCACGAAGTCTTCAAAAAAATGTTGTATATTTAATTATTTACTTTAAAGTAAATAACAGCCCAGGACCCTATATAGCCTTTATTAAGATCAGTGAAATATACTGGGCATCACAAGATTATCTTAAGTTTTCAGTAGGCACTTATATGGGTATAAAAGTTAATGACAAAATTTTATTAAATATTTTCTCTTCTCCTAACACCATTGTTTTGCAAAGAGAAGGATAAGTCATTAGTTACTTGTAATATTCCTGGTCTTCAGAGCTACTGTGTTTCGGCTTTTCTAAGACTCCTGGCTTAGATCAATTCTATGCCTTTTTAAAACTCTTCTCATCACATTAGCTCATTTAGTCATTTAAAAAATGTTTGGTAAGGATATACTATGGCTGGATGCTGGGGGTGTAGTGATGAGTAACTGATGGTTCCTCTTGCTGTGGAACTTGTGGTTGAGTTTGGCAGGAAAACAAGAAAATGAGTACTAGAGAGAAGTAGATAGACGTCCCTTCTAAGATGTGAAAATATTGGAAAATTTTAGAAACATAAGAGAATCACAGGTTTGTTATCACCATGCCAAGGGTCAAGGATCCAAAGGGACTTGGAAAAGCAAATGCAATGCAAAATTTCATCCGGTCCTTGTGGAGAGCCAACATTTCAATGGTTACATGTGTAAGGACCAAGTGAAACCACTTCCAGGGACCTAGCACTCAAGGGACCTAGCACTCTAGGGTCCTTCTGGTTCTTGGACATATGCCCAAGTTTTGACTTCATCTTATTTTGTTATTAGTAGTGATTAGTGTGAGGGGGGTAATATAGACAAGCTGTGGCTGGCAAGTTATATGATAAATTTTCAATCAACAATAGAGTAAGCTCTATAGGAAAATATTGCTTGTTGTGGGGTCTTAGGAAATTTACTAAATCTTTCTGTTCTCATTCTCCTTACTTATGAGATAATTAGATGCATCTGTTTATATCCAGGGACTCTACAGCTCCAACAGGACCTATCTTTAGATTTTGGCAGTATTTTCTGCAGTGTCATCTGCATAAAACCTATCTCAAAAGCTGGCCCTAAAAAAGAGGGTGGTGGAATTGCATAAGCAGTGAGTATTTTTCTCCTTCTCCGACTCCACTTTATGTTGGAGAATAGTAAGGAGTCCTGTAATAAAAGAAAACCTGTTTAGCATTACCTAACCTAATGTTTGCCAAATTTATTTCACCAGTGAGTCTTTTTCTTTCCCATTTTGAATAGCATTTGTCAAACTTATAAGGAGTTGACTTTCCACACATCTCAATTTGGACTCTCTCAAGCAAGGTACAGTAATAGGAAAGAACAAACATAAATTGAACACCTATTATGTGGAAGTACTCTGATAAAAGTTGAGAACACTAAAATGAAAGTGGTGACCCCTGCCCTCATCAGATTTATACTTTGCCAGGGAAAGATCAACATCACAAATTACAAACATACATTTTAAATTACAATTGTGCTAAAACTTCAATGCAATTATCTTTTTCTTATAATACATGTGTGGAAACATATAGAGATCTGTGTGAATCACTATACATATTCATTTATATACAACCTGATTTAATCTTCATAGTACCACTTATATAATTAGATCTAATGATACTTCTACATTGCTCATTAGAGGGTCTTCTTAGGCGCAACTAAACTCTCAGACTATCATAGACTATCATAGCCCATATTTGACACTAGGATACTTAGAAGGCTATATAGGACAGTGACACAGAATGTCATCAGGGAAGCATCATGAGGGAGTCCACGTAGCAGTCCAGCAGACAGCTCAGGTATTGGGAGATGAGAGTCACATCAGGAATATGCAAAATGGGCCTGACTTAGAAGCCTCATGTCCACAGAGCCAACAGTTCTTGAAACAACTCTACAACCATAGTTTCCAGAATCTTTGCAAGGAAGATGTTAGTTACAACAGTCATTGCATTTATGAAAGTCTCTATCTGTGGTTTCACCATCAGATATTCATAGCACATCTATAGTTCCTCTCTGTCCAGATGCAATCTACCATGCAGGAGTTATTTGACTAGAGTTAACCAGTGGCTAAATTTTTATGCTGTAGGGGAAAACTATTTACTGGTGCTAAGTGGTTAAATAATTCGCCTAAGGTCACACCTCCTGGAATTAGGAAGCAGTGAACTCCCAGGGTCTGAACCCAGGTCTGTCTTATCCTGAAAGTTGATCTCTTTCCATCCTTACAGTGTCTTCCACTAGAGAAAGACTTCTCTGAAAGAGGCAGCAGTAGATGAAAGCAGAATAGAGAGAGAGACATTAGCCACGAAAAGTACTAGGGATAATTTCTTCTCTGAAGCAGGAGGGAAGAGAGATTAATTTTAAGATAATTAAGAATTGACAGTGTCATTTTCAAGATTTATGAGTTTTACAATGACAGGCCTCAAAACATAGTAGGATCAGTTTTATTGACAGGTAGAATAATCTCTTAATGTAATGTATTCACTTCTAATTAACTTTAGTGAAAGCTAGTTTCCCAAACAGAGGAATAAGGGGCACTAACTTAAAATTAGAATTTATAAACCTCATTATGTAAATAGTAGTTCAACAGTTTCAATTTCTATTTTCTTTCCTGTGTGAATGAATACCATAATCCCTTCACGGTACCAGTTGTAAATGTTTAGTAATAACCTACCTCACAGTAGACATTCTTTAAAAAGTCTGATATGATTCACAAGGTCACTAGACAAATAAAATATTTAAACTAAATCAATTCATTTGGTTTAGAGCTAAGGGGAAAGGAAGCATATGTAAATAAAATTTTCTTTTAACAAATGGTAATGTTAGTAGTCATCGTGAGCTAGGATAGTAGAGTCTGTTCATTTAGGAAAGTAAGAAACATTTTGTCAGATTCAGTACTTTTCTGGGCACTGAGATGGAACATGCTACACAAGTACTATTACATTTGTCAGTGTATTGCCCAAAGTGCTCACACTTTTTTCTGTATTATTATCTCAGTGGAGTTTCAATTGAGGAAATTAAATGTATGTAGTGGTTTAATGGGAAACAGAGGTGTTTAAAAATGCTGAAATGGATGTATTCAAAAATGGCTTGGTTTAAAATGAAACTGCAGCAGTTTTCAAAATGGGATTCCTATTCTATTAAAATGCAAATAAACAATGTCTCTTTTTCTCCTTTTCTCTGCCCTCTCCCCATACATTCTAGTCTAGTTATAAAATACTTTCAAAATACATTAGGTCTTGTCATGACCAAGACACGATTTTGTGTGTGCACTGAAATTTATTAATAAATTATAAAAAACATTATCTTCCTTGTATTTGTAGCAGGAAACTGATCAGATAAAGTTTAAAAACTTATTTTTTTAATCACAAAAAAAGGAAATTTCTCGAAGAAATATAAACTCCTGATGAATGAGAAAAAAGTGAAGTCTCCAAAATCTAAAACAATGGTTAGCTCTGAGAATTGAGAGCACTAGCTCTGCTAGATTTGAAGTTTAGGTAATTTATTTCTATTAATATATTTTACTGTATCTCAACTCCCCAAAATTAAGTGAAGAGATGAAACGCCCCTTTGCTGATTATATAACAACATAGATGTAGGCAACTAAATTTAATTTCAATTCTTACAGTAAATTTTTTACACTCAAGATATCCTGTTTATATTTAGATAGTCCAATTTAGTTCATTGTGGGCATTTTGTTCTTATTTCCAGATGGTTTGAAGCACTGAACTGGGTGTTAGAAAACTACACTTGAGGGCATGTAACTTCTCTGAGTATAGGTGTCACTCTCCTTTCTTCTCTCACTCCTGCTGCTCTGCGTTTGAGTCCTAAGTTGATGCAGGGATTCTGTCCCTTACTGCCAGTTGTGGTTGTTCTGATTGATTCCTTGTGAGGCCCCCATCCATGTTAACATTCTCATTTTCCTCTTCTACTACATTTCAACATCTTTGCTAATAGTCTTTAAAACCATGGTTTACTGTAATCGTTTCCAAAATGGTCCTGTTATCCCATAGTGTGCTAGATGAACCTTCCAAAGTATCACCCCTCAAATGATGCCATAACCATCACCAGAAGGAGTCACAAGTGGATGAGTCCAAAGCATGGTGCTAAAATTTCCTGGACTCAGCTACTAGTGCATATGGTATCCACCTCAGAGGAACATCTAGGGAGTATCTTCTTTCCCTCTTCTTTTTCTCTCTTTCATGCTTCTTTTTCCATTTTTCTACCACTGTGTTCTCCCTCCAAGATCCAGAATGCATTCTTTAAGAGATAGACAAGGTTCTTCTGTACCTCTGTGCTATTCAAGCAGAAGAGGTAACAGATCATTCTGGTTCTTACATGGTCTGAGTGTGATGGGGAAATTTAGATCCTTCATATTTTTCAGAGGGAAATAACTATAAAACCAACAAAACTTTATCATGCTACTTTTGACTGCCTCTTTTAGCTACATTTTTTTATCCATTATAAAGCAAGCTGAATCTCCTTTTTTTATTGTTTGTTTCACCAACATCTTCTTCCTAAAAAGCAGTAGGAGATAAAACCCTGCCCTGATATATGTCAAAATCATCCATAGAACCTGTCATCTATTACTATGAAAGCTTAAAGGCACAAACAACCACTATTTTCTTATACTTACTGATTCTTTGAGTCAGAAATTCAGAAAGAGTGTAGTGAAGACAGTCTATCTCTACTCTGTGATGTTTGGGCCTCAGCTGGGAAGACACAGATGGCTGTGGTGACTTGAATGATTGGAGGCTGGATTTATCTGGAGTCTTCTTCACTAATATATCCAGATGATTCTCCAGTGATTTGGGCTTCTTCATGACATGGAGAATTCAAGGTAGTCATATTTGGATCCCAGAGCTCCAAATGTCCCGATAAAAGGCGACATCGGTATGATTTTATATGTATTATTCTCAGAAGACATGTGGTATTAAATCCACTGTACTGTTTTGGTTGAAATAATCACAACTCCACCCATATTCAAGGGGAAGGGGCATAGTCCTCATGTCTTCACTGGTGGAGTGTTAAAAGAATTTGTGGCCATGTTTTAAAATTACCACACTCTCATTTTTAAGGCTATATTTTATTTCTTTTGGCTTGCTCTTTTTTGTTCAGATCAGCCAATCTCTTCCTAGTAACCAGGCAATGCTTGAATATAAGCTGAGGAATATCCCCCACTAAATGATGTTCAGAATCATCTATTTCTTCAACTTCCATCCAATTTTCATTGAGCAAATTTTGAGTATCTTGACTATATCACTCCCTAAATTGCTTGAATATACATGGGAAGATATCATTAAGCAGCAGCTTGGGGAAATTTTTTTTCTAGAAGTTGGTTATCTGACTATCTTCTCCAATATTTCAGTGATAATCTCTGGAAGAAAACCTTGGAAAAACTCTTCTCAATGTTGGTCTACAAATTTATGTCTAAGACCTCAAAAATAAATGCAAGAAAAGCAAAATATGGCCTAGTGGATTTAACTAACCTAAAATGCCCTTTCACAACAAAAGAAATGAACAGAGTAAATGGACAACCTACAGAATGGGAGAAAATCTTCCCAAACTATGCATCTGACAAAGGACTAATATCCAGAATTTACAAGGAATGTAAGCAACTCAACAAGAAAAAAATAACCCTATTAAAAATAGGCAAAGGACATGAACAGACGTATTTCAAAAGAAGACATATAAATGGCTAACAAATATATTCAAAAATGCTCAACATCATCAATCTTACGAGCAATGCAAATTACAACCATAATTAGATACCATCTTATACCAGACAAAATGACCATTTTTAAAAAGAGCAAACTTTGTTGCATAGGAGTGACTGATAACCATGAAGAAATGTGATTGGACAAAAATGATATATTCTAACACTAATAGACTGAGTAGGGAAACACAGCAAGGCCTATCTGTTCTGATTCTTTTTGGCCTCTTTGTGCAACATATCTTCCTTCAGGAATGAGGCAGAACCCTCTTTGGAAAGAGGATCTCATAACCCAACAATCAGATTAGATTCCTGCCATGGGCAGGTGAAAGGAGAACAGGAGGTTAGAGAGAGACATTCTGTTTTCAGAGGCCTGCTTCTGAGGCCTAAAGTACCCCAACATAACAATGGCTATGGGAGTTATGAGCTAGGAACTGTGGATGAAAATACATATATCTATGTCATAATATCACAAAGTATTTGATAAAAACAGTATACCATAAATTTTATATATCCACTTGGGTGAATCATATTTTAATATTATTACCAAAATTAATATTAATAGATTAAAATATATAGGTTATAGATATATTTCTCTATTTTTCAATTTTATTTTTGTCTGTTAATTCAGGCTGATATATTTTAATTATATTTACTCCCAACCTTTTAGCACCTGCTTCTATTGTAAGATCAATCCCACTTAAGATGTTAAAATAAACTAAGAGATTTTCAAAATAACTTTTTTTTGTATGCGTGTGTGTTGCTGGTAATGGCAGTGAATGATTCTGATATGTCCATAGGAAAAAGAAACTAGATATGAAAAGAGTAATATAAAAATATAAATCAGTTATAAGAAAAGACGTTTATTAAACAGCCACCCTGAGGACGTAGAACAAGGATATTTGATGAATTGTCACCATCTCTTTTTATATCTTTAATCAATACTCTATTAACTAGTGCTACCTTTTATATATTAAATTTAAGTCAATCAACTTCATCTTGTATTTTGTTTTCATCTTCACTGGCCAGAAAATAATGCTATTTGCTTTTTGCAGATGAAGTTTTTTTATGTAACAGTCTACATAAAATCCTCATTAATCACAAAATTCATTTCATGTTATAAAAACTCATCAAAGTAATAAATAGAATAATTGAGTCTTTTCAATTTTCTCTTTCAATTCAACAGAATGGGCCAAAGAGCCCATAACACTGTGCTCTGCATTTTTCATTTGCGTGGAGTAATAGCCTCTACAGAAGAACTTTAGAGTCTGCCTTCCATTAACATTCTCTAAAATTTCAATCTTTATAAGGGAGTGCGTTTTGAACAGGCAGTGTGTGACATATGTTCTCATTGTTCGGCTAGATAACAAGGGCATGTTTCTATCTTACAGCTTGTACGTGATTTAAGAAAGTAAAATAATGGGGAATCAGTGATTTAAGTTTCTGATATTTTATAATGAATATTGTTGCCTATATAAGATCATTTAAATTCACTTTTCCGTAATGATGAAATAATCTTAACTTATCTTCACTTCTCTCCAAATCAAGGCCTAATATACAATCAGAGGTATGAGTTATCTTGGATGGTGGAGAGATATGCTTTTTTTAGAATTTTAAATTTACACAAGCTGTCTTACCAGACCTACTATTTTGCTCAAAAAAATACATATATATATAAATATATATATAAACATAGCATGTATATTTGCATTTATAAATGCAGTTTAATTTTTTTAAAGAAAATAATGAGCAGTGATCTAATTTTAATGTGTGCCAATCAAAATGAATTTCAAGAACAAAATAGAAATCTTTTCACACATCAAATTTTTTTCAGCATAGCTATCTCAAATTTGAATGCATAATGGAACGTCTTGAGGCTACTTAAGTTTAAGAACTAAATACAGGTTTTTTTATTTAGCAATAAATTTTAATTATTCTGTTTAGTCCAGAGAAATTTGCAAAGCAGGTATAGTATAATAGCTATTGATAATTCCAGGAACTAACCTTACGGAAAAGAAGGAATATAGGCAGGAGGAGAAATGGTTCACTCATTAGCATTCCTTATAGGCTTAAGTTACTCACTGTGTTGTTTTGATATTAATATGGGCTGAGACATTGGGGTCAGCTATCCCCTATCGTAGAGACAGAAAGTTTCAAAAGAGGGTAAGCTCATCGGACTTGGTGTTGAGATGTTCTGCTATAGAAGCTGTTGTCACCTTGCATGTTTAGTAAATTTGATCGCCCAGTACTGAAGTGACTACAGATTTCCACTAGATACTTGACTACAGCAGAGATTGTGCTGCCACCATGGTACCAATGAAGTAATGTTTTAGTGATGTTTTACATGGCTTTAAGTCCCATAGTGTGATAATCAAGGAGACAGGAAATAAAATGCCTTTCTATTTAATTATAATTTTATTTAATTAAAAATGGAATAAATAAACAGCTAAGCTTATCAATGTTAATGTTGCTGATACCATATTTTACAAAAGAAATACACCTACTCTTGATTTAATGCCTTTGTTTCTCCCCAAAATGGAGTGTGAGGCAAAAAAAAAGGAATTTCCTGAAATAACTATTACCATAAAGTACATTTTGTATAAAAGTAGTGTTGCTTGCAGCCAGCCCAAACTTAAAAGTAAGCCTTCTCTCACCATATGATGGTCTGGCTGCTGCTCTCTCCAACTTCCTTACTCTTTTTTCTTTATCTTTTTTTTTTTTTTTTTGAGACAGAGTTTTGCTCTGTTGCCTGGGCTATAGTGCCCTGCCATCAGCCTAGCTCACAGCAACCTCAAACTCCTGGGCCCAAGTGATCCTCCTGCCTCAGCCTCCCAAGTGATTCTCCTGCCTCAGCTTCCCACGTAGGTGGGACTACAGACGCACACCACCACACCTGGGTGATTTTTGGCTGGTCTTGAACTCCTGAACTCAAACAATCCTCCTACGTTGGCCTCCCAGAGTGCTAGGATTACAGGCGTGAGCCACAGCAACTGCCTCTTACTCTGTTTTGCTGAGCTTTTCTAAATTGTTTCCAAAGATGATGTTTCTCAGTGCTCTATCAGAAACATTAGACCCCTTTTTAAAAAATAATTTTTTGAGATTCATTTACATGAAAGAAATGGCACCTCACAAATAGACAACCTAGTGCATGCCTATACAGTTAAGCACAAAGTAAAGAAAGAAGGCAGTGTTAGTGGTTTATCCTGGAACTTGCACTATTGAGAATTTTTCTGCATTGGGCCAATTGCAGGCTAAGCACAGGGGTGAACATTGTGCTACAGAGTCAGAGCTTCAGGTTTTATTTCTGCTTTATTATTGAGAAAAATTTTAAAAGGGGAAAATTATTCAGATGTACTATTCCGAAAATATCAATGCTTGTTAAGAAAGAGAAATTTATAGAGCTGAGCACCTAGTTACAGTTAAGCTTTTTTTTTTTTTTAAACTAATAATTGCTTTTCATTGTTTTAAATAGTCATTTCAACTCCTGGTTAAAGATAGTAAATTGAGCACTCATGTTTACCTTTATTCTCTGTCAAATCCCATTTAAAAAATAGCAAAGGAATTTATAACAAGATATAAAAGGACATCTGTGAAAAACATTGTTGGAAAGTTGTGGTCGATATTTCTAACTTATTGGATCAAAGAATATGGTTCTCAAGCCAGTGACAGGGAAATCTGAGAAATAAATTAAAAACTTTAAGAGGAAGTTAGACACCTAAATTCACTCTAATTTAGCTTATCCCTCCTAGACTAAACACTATGGAGTTTATTCTTCAAAAAGTGTAAAACAGGGTGGTGGGTGGAAATTTCATATAGAAAACTTTATGTAAAATTTTATACTTGAGGTTGAAATCCCTAGCCATCTTACCTTACCTGAAGATAAGTGTGTACTCTTCAGGCAGGTAATCTGACAAGCTTGGACTATGAAGATACTGAAATCCAGGGTTCCTCAACTAAAGGACCTACAGTGGATCTTGCAAACAGCAAGACCCCCGCCATGCATAGAGTTTCCAGTCATCTTCTCAGTACTCTAGAAATAGATCTGAGCATATAGTTGGAGGTCTCAAGATATGTAAACAAATTATCTTCTGTGAATGGCCAAGTCTAAAACTAACAAATAGAAAAACAAATCACAAGCTTGTCTTTTAACAAAACACAAATAGACCTTACCTTATACCAAGCATTGTTTTAATCACTTTACATGTATTAGTCGTTTACTATTCAGAGCAACTCTATCATTTATAGTATTTCTAGATGAGGAAACTTAGGCACTGAAAGGTTAACTTTCCCAAGGTCACATAACTAATCAATAGTGGAGTCAGGACTTGAATGCAGGTACTTAGTAACTACCAATAACTATATTACATTGCCTGTCAATTTAGAGTGAATAAAGACTTTTAAGGGAAAAGAAAATATTTAAAATATCATTAATAATTTCAGAGACAAGGAAAGATACTATACCCATAAAATAAAAAATATGCTACAAAAAGGAACATTTAGATGCAAAAGTGAGCTCTTAGAAGTTGAGAATATTATAGAAATCAAAAGCCCAAAAAGAGATAGAAAGAAAAGGATGAGGAAATCTCCAGAAAATAGGGCAAAGTGAAAAAGATATGAAAAATAAGAAAGAAAAGATTAAAAGATTAAAGGATCAGTCCAGGATGTTCAACATCAACATCAGAATAGTAAGAGTACTAGAAGAGAGAAAATTGTTAAGTGGAGGATAGAAAATCGAAGACATATTAATAATTCAAGAAAAATAAGTATAAATAAGCATAATTTCCAAGGTTGAAAATCCCCCCCCCACCAAGTGAAACAGCACACTGGTTGAAAATAGACCCATGGGGGTGCCCATCACCTTAAAACTTTCAAATAGAGCAAGCAAGGAGAAGATCCAACATTTTAACAATCAGAATGACATTAGATATCTCCATAGCCACACTAGATATTGGAAATGGAGCAATGGTTTAATAATTCTGATGGAAAATTATTTCCTATGTAGAATTTCTATTTCCACCAGAGGAAGATATGACATGCAAAATGCAGGGCTCCAACACAGAAGAGAACAAAAGAAATGTCCAAAATACCAGTGTGAGCAGCTTCTAAGGAAATAATAATGCATCAGACTTAGAGGACAGCCAGTTTAAAAGTTGTTCTGGAAGGGATTCTTTAAAAAATGAAAGTAATGCAATAACTAATTGTTTCAGAAAATTGAGCAGAGGTTTACATATTGTGAGATGGCTTGAGGGGTTAAGTCAATGGTAAGTACATAGAATGCTAAGAAATGAGGAAAAACAATTAGAGGGAAAGCGAAATAATCATGGTAGAGAACATGATTCAGCTGTGACTATTATGCACATAGTAAAGTAAAACTGATAGAATGTTTATCTTAATCAAATTCAGAAAGTAGAGGGTTGGAAAATGTAAATGTGTTTGTGTAGGGTGGGATGAGGACACTATCTACTTACTTCATACTGCCTAAAACTGAAAATAAAATTTAAAATTATCACTATGAGCAATTATTTGAGGATAAGGAGGTAAATATGAAAAGATTCAGCTAAAAATGAACTCTCTGGAGAGAGCAAATGAGGACAAAAAGAGTGCTGTTTTTAAAAATCATCCTTGTAGAATTTTTCAATTCCTTAAATTATGGATATACACACACAAAAAAATAAAAGCTAAATTAATTGAAAAATGTTCACTCTTAGGCTGTTATGCCTAAATGGTAAGAAATGTTTGAGGATTTTTATCCATCAGTTCATAGCAATCAGAAATCCCTAGGCATATCTACAATGTCTTATTTGTTTTTCTTGGAATTAGTGTAGTTGTTTATTGCAATTTATTGTCAAAATCTTTCTTAGAGTCTAAAAATGTCTCTGGAGCTAAGGTGAGTGCAATAGTTGAAGATTTTGCTTTTCCTTGTAGCTGAGCCCATAGGTACTTATGCTTAGAGAACATCTTGTGACTATTTTCTTTGATATTTGAATGTTCTCATAATTTCACACACATTTCACCTCCCTTGTCTTCATGAATTTATTTTGCCTTTTATATAGTTAAGTGAGCAGAGAGAAATGCTGTATTTTAGTGTGTTGATAACAGTTTGACTTTCCCTTTAACTGTAAGAAATGTCATGAAGGTGAGGTGAGATTTTCTAGTTTTCTCCATGATTTTTCCCTCTCTGTAGACAAAAAATTTAACAGAATTTAGTGTGAAGTAAAATTTGAATTAATTTATTCCCTTAGCAAACAAAACATAAAATTTTCTTATGACAGTGACGAGAATGACAAAAGATTTAAGTTCCCAGAAATAAATCCCTGAAAGGACAAAGTAGCTTATTTTTTTCTGCAAATCTTAAGAGAATATAACATTACTAAAATGTTAGAAAAAGACTGTTCATAATCCCAGCATTCTAAGATGATATTTAGTTTTATAAATTAACTTAGTCTTTTTGAAGTGTATATATTATATAATTGTGTAGTAAAAATTCTTTTCTGCATTTATTTTTACTTTTTCCCTACTAACCTTACATCATAAACTTTGTTTTTACACAGTATTCTAAGTTATAATTTAAATGGCTACGTGATATTTCTTTCAGGGTTTATGCTATATTTTACTCAAAAATATAGAAAGTACATGTGCATGTTTGTGTGTGGTTATTGTTTCACAAGGTTGTGATCTTTCTATATATGTATCTATTTCTTTCCATTCAATTATCCTTATAATAAATTTCCATTGGTGATATTACATGGACAGTATGAACATTTTTTGTACTTGTTATATGTTGCTGTATTGTTTGGATAAAGAGTTTTGCTAACTCAAAATTCAACAAACATTGTATAAACCTGTTTTATCTCCTATATATTAATAAATAGCTCTGAGTGGTAACTCTCTCTTCCCCACAACTTAATAGGGTTAAAATGGTATTTTAATTGATTTAATATGCATTTCTAAGTTTTACTCTTATACTATTTGTATTTCCTTGCTTGCTAATGATCTATTGATAATTCTTGCCTACATATCTTTGGGAGTTTTGATATTTTTTCATGAACCCAAATGCAATCTATGCATAATACAGTCATTAACTCTGTCAAACACAAACACGTTTGCCAGGCTGTTGTTTTCCTTTACAACCCAGTTTTACTGATTTTTATTGTTATGAAGCTTTTGAAATTTTGAACTATCAATCTTTCTTTTATGATTTTTTTTAAAGTTTTCCAAGCAAGAAAATTATCAGTAATGTCCAGCTCTGAAAAAAATTTTACCGTATTTTTCTGCTACCTTTTCTGCAATTTTGTATTTATATTTCAGCACTGTAATACATTGGAGCCTACTTCTGGTGTATGACCAGCAAGAAATGAGCCACTAGATCACTTATTAGCTACAAGTGAGAGAATGGGCACCATCAGAGCACTGCTGACAAAGAAAGCACCACTACAGTTGAATTTGGGCGGACAGAGGGTGGCTGTTTTATTTGTTGTCTGTCTCAGTTGCAGGCGAAAAGCATATTACAATATATATCAATTGGCACAAGTGTTTATTCAGGTGTGAAGAGTATACTCCCAGTAAAAATATACAACCCATCCAATCATCAGGGGATAGTGAGAGATTGGGGCAAGAATTGGGCCCCATGGGCAAAAAATGTTGGGACAGCTATATCCAACATAAGGTAATGGGAGACATTGAGTGTTGGGTAGGGAGGATAGAGGAGAAATAGAACAGACCTAGCCTGAGTCCTCCACAAGGGAGATTCAAAGAGCCAAATTCCCCATACCAAGGAGAGGACAAATCACTTGTGTGGAGAACCTAGTAGGCATTGTCATTCTCATAGTATTAAAAAATTATCTTTCTTTGAAACTCGTATTTGAAGTAACATACCTTAAATATAAGCTCTTTCATAGAATTGAGTAATTCCTGGGCTTCCCATTCTACAATGTAAACAAACTAAAATAAATGCAGAAATAATCAAGATTTAAAAGATATCTAATGTGGATTAACCCCAGATTATTTTTCTCTGAAATATGAAAATTCTCTGCAAACATGCATTTTAAAATTATACGGTGTTTGAAGTCATAGGTTGTGCCAATTATCCATTTATTAATCGCAGCTCAAAGTTTATCCCCTTTTTGCCCACTTTGTGATGCTAGAGCTGGACTTAGTCGATGCTTCTCATTTTCTGGTTGGGACAATGTTTGCCCTGTGGGTAGAGAGGAAACAGTGCCCGAGGGGATTTCTCTTGTTCTTTCCCACGATTCTGGTTTCCTTCTTGGTCGTAGGGCCTGGCTGCCTGACTCACAGCTGCCAGTGGTGCTTTCTCTGCTTATGATATGCAGACTCATGGGTCACACACTCCAGAATTTCACTGGTACCCTGGCTCGCTGTCGCCTGCCCTCCAGGCCGGGCTGCAGCACCTCAGCATTCTTCCCTGTGGTCCGATGTGCCACAGCCCCACCCTCTTCAGAGAGCAAGGTCTCAGCCCAGTGGAGCGACTCACCTACGGGCTCTTCTTCCTGGTGATCTCTCTCTCAGCCTGGAGTTAGTGACGCCTCTCTGTTTTGCTATTCTTGTCTTCTTTACAGTTCTTTGTACCCCTTATTAAATACCCTATTCTCAGTTAGCAATTCTTTATGTTAAACTTCCCTCTTCAAATAACTGTTTCTCTTTTCTAATTGGACCCTGACGGATAAATAGTTTCCTTCGTTTTTCACTCATTCTTATCTGAAATATTTGCTGCGGTATATTCTGCACTTGAAGACAAGCAGGACTATATAGTCTGTATATTCTGTTGCAGGGGTAAAAAATTAAAATACACTCATATACCACATACAGAGACATAGCTAAAATGTATCAGTATCTATCATTATATTAACTCGGTTACAGAGTCTTTCATCTTTCTATCAGTTTTTCTATTTGTAGGTGGAAAAACAATGACAATTTTATAGCACTATTTCAAAAATAAAATGGAAAAAGGTGTGTAAAACCCTTGGTGCAGATCTGTATTAAATAGTCAGTAAACTTTAATTGTTGTCCTTTTTGTTATGATTAGTATTATTGATAGTGGTGAGTACCTCAGGAATGCTTTCAATTAAGAACTTTGTAGTCATTTTATTGTTGTCCTATTCTTTTCCTTGCCTTCCTCCCTCCCTTCCTTCCTTCCTTCCCTCCCAGCTAGTAAATGGCTTCCTCAGATCTTCAAGGATCACAGCTGAGGTAAGAAACTCATACACTGATTTCAAATTGTTGTCTTTTTTCTATGAAATGTTCTTTCCCTAATGTGATGAATATTATGAGTTAAAATGTCCTTAATCCTTTGATAAACAAACTGTGCCCCTAAAACATCATGATTTAAAAAATCTATATGTATATATTTTATATACATTAAATATATACATATATTTTATACTTATAAAATATATATGTGAATACATGTGTACGTATGTAGTTATATAAGATATAAAATTTGATGCTAATACATGACTATAGTTTTCCCCTTGGCCATCTTGATGGGATATCAGAGAAAACGAATTGATTGACTATTTCTGAGCTTTGAGGTACCACAAATGTACTATAAGAAATGCCTTTGGAATGTTTATAGTTTATCTGACAGATTAATCAATTAGCTGTGGTCCTTCAGAGAGAGGAATGGTTGACAAAGTTCCATAGGAATCAGTCTTTCCAATGGAAACAATCAGGGGTGACCAGATGTCATATCTGGAAGAACTTTGGAGTTGTTATTCTGCCAAATCTATCCACACCTTATTTTTAGGCATCTTTTCCTATTCCACAATTTGTGTTTCATTGTTTATTTCTTCTTCTAAATCATTTCTTTTAACTTTGCTTATTTTATGCCTCCCTTACTTTTCATACAGAATTTTGCATCTTGCTGCAGTAGTTTTACCTCTTTTATACTGCATACTGCAATTAAGCACTACCCCATGTGCAAATATAAAAGACTCTGTCTCAGGGAGAGAAAAAAACTTCATTATTGATAATACACGGAGGATATGGATATTTAAGACAGCTTTGTAAGTGTGAGAGAATCAGTTCTTTAGATGTCAGCATCATAGTCCCAGATCTAAAACGTTAAATCAGTTTGCCATTTAATAAATAGAAGGAATGTAAGTTTTTCAAAATACTTTAAGAATTTCAAATATAAAATTGAAATAACTTGCAATGATAATTTAATGACCAGGCTCATTTATAAAGTGACACATTTTCTTTCTGTCTCCTTCCCTTTCTCCTTTTTTTCTCTGCTTTCTCTGTTCTAATTCCTATTCCCTTTCCTCTTACTTTGTGTCTTTATGTATGATATGAATAATGTATGGGAAAGAAAACAACTATAAAAAGTCATTAATTGGTGTCAACTTGCATATTTCCATAAAGCCGATGTTTCCTTTGTAATTATAGTTATTACTGTTTATTAGCAAAAAAATAAAGAATAATTATACATTGTCTCCTATATTTTTAGCTGAGGACTAGCTTTAATATTAACTTTGTAGAATGACAGATTAGAGAGGCATAGAGTTAAAATAAACCAGGTCTATTCAGATTTTTAGGGCTAGTGCACAGATAATCTCTAGATGGGGGTATTTAGCACATGTCTGTACCCATTCTAAACTTCATGTAATAGTATTTGGGTTATGTATATTTAGAGATTTGAGTGATTATTGAATAATTCACCTTGATTTTAATGATTTGCTTTTTCATTAATTTTTACTTTGGTCTTCATTTACTATTTTGGTCCCTTTGCCTCATTGTTCTTTGTTTTAGACTCTTATCACTTTTCCATTTTCCACATAAGAATTTATTCACTTTCTCACACTTCTCTCCTCTTGTTCCTACTCTCTCTCCCTGAGGGATTTTTTCAGTGGATGAACATGCATCATGATCCTGTAATATTTAATTGCAAATTTAAGCTTGTCTATCTCTAAGGTATGAGCCAAAAAATAGAAATCTTGACAGACTTGTTCATATGGGATTGGTCTCAATGTAGTATTTCCATGTCAGATCTTTTTTAATTAAAGAATCAATAGTTCCTGATTTTGGTGTGGTGAGTAAAGATGTAGTGATGGGAATTCTGATTTTAATCAGATCTCCTTCATCCTGCTTTAGATGACAGACATTCTTTGTTTGACTTCAAGGTTATTTTCCCTTTGAAGAAATTTTGAGACTTCTTTCCCTTTTTTAATGTTTCTGGGATGCATTTTTTTAAAAAGGACGAGGAAGAAAAGAAGAATTAAAAAAGTTATGATTGGTTTCCTCTTTGGAAAAAATGTGATGCATGAGATGAGAAGACTAAAGCGTTAATTTTTGTCTTATGTAGGAAATTATACATATTCTGAAAACAAGGGGAATAAGGCTATTTCCCTCCCCCCATTTATGCTTACTGTTAGTTTTATTTCATGCTGATTTAGAGGTAAAAGCATTCTTTTCATTCATTCCACACCTCTTTTTATGAAGATAAACACTGTCAGTTTTCAGTTTTTTTTTTTTTTATTTCAGCTCATCATGGGGATACATAAGTTTAGGTCATATACATTGTCCATGTCCTGCCCATCCCCCCGAGTCAAAGTCCCAAGCGCGTCCGTTCTCATTCTCCAGACAGTGCGCCTGGCACTCATCATGTAGTCCCTGAAAGTCTTTGGAAGCTCAACATATAGGATGTGGGTTCTATGGCTTTCATAAGACACCCTGAGACAGAAGAGTGTAGTCTAGACAAATGCAATTAGACTAATGTTGACAAAAATATTCCTAATTTCTGTATTTTCCTTTTCACCAATACTTGCCAGCTCTATTCTTTTTGCTCCTCTATGGGTCTCATGTTAGTCCCTTGGTAGACTTGGAGCTGTGTTTAAGTCTGATCTCAGTGTGGCCAGACCTTACGCTTTACTCCCAATCCTAGACTTGAGCATGTGAGCTCTACTCACTACTATATCTGCGCTATATCAGACCCTGCTTTTGCTCCCCTATTACAGTGGGGGCTCAGAAAATTGTGAGAAATTCCAATCAAAGACCTAGTAAAAAATAGGACAGAATATGTTGTTCAGTACAAATAAAAATTTCCCCTTTGTATAAAACTGTGGGAAACATGATTTATGCAAGGCTGCTCTGCTGTCCAAAGAGTATACATTTTTAATAATGTAGTTCTTAGTAAAAACACCCTGTTTTTTTTTATTCTAGCATCTTATTTTACTTAGTTAATATTTAATAAGTTTCTAGTAAATGCCATGCACTGTGCAAAGCACATAGTGGTGAGCCAAACACGGGTAAAAATTTCACTTTTCCTTTCTGTGAGTTTTCTTTCGTTCTAACCTAATTGATGATAGCTGGAGAATTATGGGATGTGTAGAGCTTTGTTCTTCTCTTTTATAGCCCTGGCCACTATTGCAGTTAAATAATTCATTGTTTAATTAGTAGTTTTACATCTCTGTCTCTTGGTAAAATGTTAAGTTTATGTAGATAAGACCACATCAGTCTTTAGTTCTACTGAATTCTCACTTGTTAGCTCATTGCTTTGCGGACAGTAGTATTCAACAAATTTGAGTTGAATAAATGACTAGAAGAATTCTTCAGCCTATCATTAATAAGGCTTAAACTTATCATCAGCATAAAAACCTGCTAAAACAATGCTTCTATCTAATCCACTATACAGAAATGACACTCGAATTTTCTCAATAGCCGAGTCTAGTCAGGATCAGCTTTAACCTGATGAGCAAGCAGTAATATCTTGGCCAATACTCCATCATTAGAATTGCTAAAATTAAGCTGTAAAGATGCCACTGAAAGCAGGTTCTTTTGCTTTTAACCGAGTGGGGTTATCTCACACAACACAGATTCAACAGATGTGTCTCCTGGGAAGGGTAGAATTTATAGCCCAAGGGAAAGTAAAGGCCTACAGTCCTCACCACACCATTCAGGGTGCTGCATTTGCTGAGGGCAGGGAGGGTGTCAAATCTTGTTTCCACTCTCTGTAGAAGACCTAAAAGCTGACTCTGTCTTGTCTGATCAGAGGAGGGCAGAAATGTCACTAGCACTAAGGCAAAGAGAATAATGGTCTTTCAAAGACATCTATGACCTAATCCCTGGAGCCTATGCACACGTTAGATTACTTGGCTAAGGGGAAAAGGGAGCAGATGAAATTGAAGTTGCTAATCAAATGACTTTGAGAGGGGGAGATTATCCTGGATTATCCAGGTGGGATCAATGTAATCACCTGACTCCTCATTAGTGGAAGAGGGAGGCAGAAGAGAGAGAACAAGAGAGATGGCAGTGTGAGAATGACTTGCCTCAGTGCTGCTGCCTTTCAAGTTGGAGAAATGGAGCCACAAACCAAAGAACACGGGTGCTATCTGGAAGCTGGAAAATGTGAGGAAACAAATTTTTCCCTAGAATCTCCAGAAGGAACACAGGCCTACTGACCCTTGATGTTAGCCCAGTAAGACCCAATCTGACTCTCCAGAACTGTAAGATAATGAATTTGTTTTGTTTCAAGCCACTGAGTTTGAGGTAACTGTAGCACCAACCATAGGGAACTGATACAAGCACATTCTAGTGGGTGCCAGGGAAACAGCACATTGTGGGGAGTACCATGTTGTCTCAGGTGTCTCAGGTTGCCTCCACAAAGAACCACAAAGGTCTCTCTTTTTTTAAATGAGGCAAACTGGTATAGCAGTCAGACATTCAGCATATAGGCTCCAAATGCACATATAGCAAACCAATACAGTCATGCACTGCATAATGACCGTTCAGTCAACGACGGATTGCATATATTACACAGTGTTGGTCTCTTAAGATTATCATGGAGCTGAAAAATGTCTATCACCTAGTTATGTCATAGACATCATCACATCATGGCATAGTGCATTACTTTGGTGTTTGTGGTGATGCTGGTTTAAACAAACCTACCGCACTGCTAGTCTTATCAAAGTATAACACATGCAATTATGTTTAATACATAATTCCCGATAATAATAATAGTAAATGATTGTTACTGGTGTATGTATTTACTATACTATGCTTTTAATCATTATCTTAACATGTACTCATTCTACTTATATGAAAAAAAGTTTACTGTAAAACAGTTTCAGGCAGATCCCTCAGGTGTATTCCAGAAGCAGGCCTTGTTATTGTGAAATGACAGCTCCATGCATCTTATTGCCCCTGGAGTCCTTCCAGTGGGACAAGAGGGGGATATAAGACAGTGATATTGATGATCTGGACCCTGTGCAGGCTTTTAAGCTAATGTGTGTGTTTGTGTCTTAATTTTTAACAAAAAAGTTTAAAAAGCAATGAAATAAATAAGTTAAAAATTTGAAAAATAGAAAAAAGCTTACTGCATAAGGATATAAAGAATAAAAATATTTTTGTATAGCTGTACAACGTGTTTGTGTTTTAAGCTAAATGTTATTATGAGTCCAAAAGTTAAAAAAATTAAATTTATAAAATAAAATAGTTACAGTAAGCTGAGATTTATTATTGAAAAAATAAAAAAATGTTTTATAAACTTAGAGTAGCCTAAGTGTACAGTGTTTACAAAGTCTACAGTCATGTATAGTAATGGTCTAGACCTTCACATTCACTCATCACTCACTCATTGACTCACCCTGAGCAACTTGCAGTCTTGCAATCTCCATTTATGCTAAGTGCTATCATCTGTCGGTTTTTAACTAATTTAGAAGAATATGGGGCAATTGTGGATGAAGACCTGGATGTGGGGATACCTTCTAAGGACAGTAGTCAAAATTATTAAAAAGGGGGGAAATATATGTGGAGTGGGTAGAGACTTGAGTAATTTACAAAGATTACTTGTCTTTAGACAGACATTGTCTTTAGTGTGTGTGTGGTTTTTTTAAAATAAACTTTTAACTTAAGAAATGTTTTAGATTTACAGAGAAATTGTAGGACCAGGCATGATAGCTCACACCTGTAATCTAGCACTTTGGGAGGCTGAGGCGGAAGGATCGCTTGAGGCCAGTAGTTCAAGACCAACCTGAGCAATATAGCAAGATCCCTGTCTCTACAAAAAATAATAATATAGAAATATTAGCCAGGCATGGTGGCACAGCCCTGTAGTTCTAGCTACTTGGGAGGCTGAGGCAGGAGGATCGCTTGAGCCTAGGAGTTTAAGGCTGCAGTGAGCTATGATGATGCCCCCACACTTTAGGCTGGATGACAGAGTGAGACAATAAGACACTGTTTTTTTTTTTTTTTTAAAGAAAAACTGCAAAGACATAGTTATTTTTTCATGAGAAAAAATATTTAAACATTCTACTCAATAGACCATAGGTGTTTGGTGGTATAATATTTGCTGTTAGAGTGTAAGAAACAAAGAAGTATAGGAGACAAAATAACTGTCTCATGAAACAGTTAAATCAAAATAGAATGTGACTAAATGAACTACTCTAGCCTCTGTTTTCCTGATGGCATTTCCTGAATATGTTGAATATAACACTTTCTCTTGTAATTTTTTCCATGTCTGTCTCTCTGAGCAGACTGTGGGTTACTTGAAAGAAGGCACTATACCTTACTTATTATTATTTCCTTGGCACCTAGCGCAGTACCTGGCAGAAGGAAGGCACTACTCAATCATTGTTTGATGAATGATGCCAAAATGCACAGTATTGATAATACAATATGGGTACTTCAGAGAATGGGAAGATTGAAATGGGTTAGAATGCTCACAGAAAGCCTCATGAAGAAGAGCTTGAGGAGGCTCTTGAAAGAAGTGGGTCAACACTCACATCACTGAACCTATATAAATTAAAGAGGCACAATGAGCTTGGCTATTTACAGGAAAAATGAAGAGTATAAAAGTATTAATGGGCCAGGTGTGGTGGCTCACATCTGTAATCCTAGCACTCTGGGAGGCCAAGGCAGGAGGATTGCTTGAACTCAGGAGTTCAAGATCAGCCTGAGCAAGAGCGAGACCCCGTCTCTACTAAAACTAGAAAAATTAGCCAGACACAGTGGCATGTGCCTGTAGTCCCAGCTACTTGGGAGGCTGAGGCAAGAGGATTGGTTGAGTTCAGAAGTTTTAGGTTGTAGTGAGATATGATGATACCACTGTACTCTACTTAGGGTGAAAGAGCAAGACTCTGTTTCAAAAGAAAAGTATTAATATAATCAGAATAGAGAGTTCATGTTGAGAATATACGGTTTGCTGCAGAGTGGGCAAATATATTTAATATTATTGATACCATATGAATTACTTAGTATTTCTTCTTCCAGAAAGACTATTTTGCTTGCCCTTTCTGACCCTTTTGAAGTCTTGGCTTTTTACTTTCTGCAAGCTCAGCAGATTAAATATTTTAGTACATGTGCAAATTATAAGTGTATCAATTCTTTTTTAGCTTGTTTTATCTTGAAGAAAATACTCCCCATTGAAATTTAACTTATTCATTAGGGCCATTATCTATTTAGTTGTTTTTAGGTCAATTCTTGAAAATTTGAGTAAAATATAATGCTGCTTTGGTGTCTTTAAATCTTTTAAGGATTAAAGAAAAGATCAAACAGAAAGAATTATAAACTAAAGATGTCTGAAGTTCATATAATAGCAGTTAAAACTTTTGGTGTGTCAAGAAATCTGTAGTTATAGCTACATTTGTTCTGTTGATAGGTGTTTCATTAACGAATACTGAGATCTGACTTTTTTAACATTTGCAATTATTATGTATGCCGTGGGTATATTGGATTTTTTTTTTTTTTTACCATATCCTGGGTTAAAAGAAAAAGTAATACGACACAGCAATTTCAAATATACATTGCCCTTAGTCCAGCACTTACAGATGTAGGAACTTACCACATTCTTTCTAACACTGAAACATCAGTCTGGAACCCTTGTTATTATCCCTATTCTACCTGCTTACTTTTCTCCCAGCCTAAATATCACTTCTGCTCAGAAGTTTTCCTGAAACACCACATTCCTCATCTCACCAGAAACTAGAACAAATAGGGAACCTATTATGTACCCTGGGCTTATGACTAAAGTAGCAGTTAGCACACCCTGTGTTTTAATTGCTGGCTTACTTGTATGCACACTTCATTAGTATTCATTTTTATATCCTCAGCATCTAATACATTTCCTAGAACATATAAAGCATTAACAACTGTTACTGAATGAATGACTGAATGAGTATTTCATTGATTTTTTTTAGTAAATTTTGCTACACAGTAAAGAAAAGAAAATTCAAATTAATTTATTGGTTTGTGATCTAATACTATTCCAGGTATAATGTACTTGTTTTCTTTTCAAATTTTTAAATATTTTTATGTTACAAATATGTATCTTGAAACTTATCTCAAATATAGATAACTTTTAAGTGATTATTAGTGATTATTATACATAACTCTATAACTCAATAAACTATAAATTGAGAAATGTACCACATTTTATCTAGAAATTTCCCAATAGAGTTAAGAAAAATTGTGATTGACTTTAGATCCATGTTCTTTCCTCTCAGACATATTAAAACATTATTATTATGAGGCAAGTTAAATAAAGAATAAGAATATAAAACAAAGATGTTAGAACAAAGCATCATTTATTTTTAAACTGTAAGGATCTAGAATATATCTGAATCAAGAACCATCTGACTATTTCTAGCCACTGAAGTGTGTTTAGTAATTTCTTAAATTATTGGGGCTCCCATGTAAAGAGTGTACTTAAGTTCTGTTCAACTAAGCCTGACTCAGATAACTTGTTTGATAGTTTTATAGCCTATTCTCAAAAAATGTGCAGAACTGCTAAGAAGAAAACCAAAACTTTTCTGAAATTCTGAAAGAATACTTGAGTAAATAAAAATACATATCGTGAGGGGAAAGAATCATTACATGTAGTAAAAAATTAATTTTCCCTAAACAAAATTGTAAATTAAATATACTTCTGATCAAATGTCCGCCAGATTTTTTTGGAGTTTCACAGAATGATACTCAAGTTTGTATAGCAAAATTCACATGTGATAGTATCTAAGAAAATTATGATGAAGAGTAATGAAGATAGAGTTTTTCAATTTTATGATAGATTGTTTTATAAAGTTGTAGAAATTAAAGCAGTGTGGTAGCAACACAGAACGAGATGGGTCAATATGTCATGATAAAGACTCAGAAATAGATGCAGTATATCTGGGGATTTCATATAAGATAAAGACAACATTTCAAATTAGTGTGTGAAAAAATAGGGTATTTAATAAATGGTGTTCAGAAAACTAACTAGTCCTTGGAAAAATAAATAAGATTTGATTCCAACCTGACTCCTTATAGCAAAATAAATACCGGATAGAAAAAAATTTGTGCTTAGTTTTATTAAATGTCTCTATTGAAGGTCTTTATTAAATTGTTTCCAATATTGCAAATGAAATTTATATTCAAACTCTTGTCTTTGTCTACAGAATTACCAGTTTAAACAGCATGATCCATTCACTATTCTCCCATACTTATGTGTAATAAATATATACAAACATATAAGCCCACACTTATAATTTGGTGATCTTTTTTGTAAATGCTTATTTTTATTAAAATGAGGTCATTTAGTACACCTTATTTTTTAAATTCCTTTTCCTGCTTACAATATTTCCTGGGTATTCTTCCATCCGAATAGCTGTTGATTAAATACAGAGTTTTAAATAACTGTTCAATATGCCATTGAATGAAAGCGCCATTATTTATTTATTTATTTACTTTTTATTTTATTTATTTATTTTTTTTGAGACAGAGTCGCACTCTGTTGCCCGGGCTAGAGTGCCATGGCGTCAGCTTTGCTCACAGCAACCTCAGATTCCTGGGCTCAGACAATCCTCCTGCCTCAGCCTCCCGAGTAGCTGGGACTACAGGCATGCAGTCTGTACCACCATGCCTGGCTAATTTTTCTATATATATTTTTAGCTGTCCGTATAATTTCTTTCTATGTTTAGTAGAGACAGGGTCTTGCTCTTGCTCAGGCTGGTCTTGAACTCCTGAGCTCAAATGATCTGCCCGCCTCAGCCTCCCAGAGAGCTAGGATTATAGGCGTGAGCCACCGAGCCCGGCCAGCACCATCATTTATTTAATCCTTTACCTACTGTTGTCTCTTTAGATTGCTTTCTGTATTAATTTTTCCTATGATTAATGCAGCAATACATATCTGTGAGTGTGTATGTATGTGCATGTGTGTGCATATCCTCAAATTCTAATTTTTTTTCCTGTGGGAATGTTTCTCAAATTGGACAAGTTCAAAGGATCCATGTAATCTTAATTTTAATAGATATTACCAGACTAGTTTCCAAAATGTTTGTAGAAATTTATGCTTTGACTATTAATAAAATTAAGACATACATTTATTCATGTCCTTACTAACACTGGATGTTGCATCTTAAAATTTTTGCCAATCTGATGATTAAAGAGTAGTACCTTATTATTCCTTTTATTTGCATTTTCCAGGCCACAAATGAGTTTGAAAATCTATTCATAGATTCATTGGCTATTTGGCTTCTAGCAAAGAAGTTAGAATAAAGCATCATTTATCTATAAATTATAAGGACAGAAAATATCTTTTGGATTAAAAACCATCTGACCATTTCTGATCACTGAAGTATGTTTGGTAGTTTCCTAAATTACTGGGGTTCAAGCATAACTAGTGTACTTAGTTCAGTTTCTTCTACTTCTGTGAAATTCTCATTCATATTATTTGATGACTTTTCTTCCATTGTTTCTTTTTTCCCTTGAATTTGTAGATTGTTAGGATTAATGACCCTTTATCTTATCCATATTTTAATGACATTTTTCTCTATCATATCTTTGGACTTTGTTTATAATATATTTTATCATACCCGTTTGAGTGTAGCCAATGTCTTTATTTTTTCATTACATGGTTTGGATTTATTATCTTAATAGAAAGAGTTCTTTCATTCCAAATCTACACTGATAATCTCCTAACTTTTCTTCTAATATAGAAGCCTTCACTGGAACAAAAATTGCCTTAACCTTTGAGTTCCTCCCTACTTCACCTAAAAAAAAACAAAAAACTAACAAACAATCCTGTCGATTAATTAAAATTCAATTCTTGTCTAATTTTGTTTTTAATATATTTGTATTCTGTAACACACATTTTAATGATGTGTATTTGAGCGATAGTGTGATGATAAATATTAATAACAATTCCTAAAAATCAAATAGTGTATTATTCTTTAAGCTTATTAAAAATGTTTTCAATAATATCTAAACTTTCTACCATTTCATTAATTGTTAAATTGGCCAATTCTCAAATCCTAAGGCATAAAGATCTATAATTAGTTTATAGGGAGATTAAACAGAGAGATGCAAAAAAAAAATTACTAAAAGTTTGGCGGGCATTTGTTTGAGACCAGGGTTTTAGTTCCTGACACCTACTGCTCTGTATATAAAAGAAAATTCTTTAATTTTATACATGGATACTTAAATATAGTTTGTCTGCAGATCTGCCATTCAGGACGTTCACAGGATTTATTTAAAATTGAGAGCAGCACTGTTATAGCTCTTCTGATCTAGGCCACAGCTGTTCACTCAGCTCCAGGTTGGCACTCTTTCTTTACTTCTCATGTTGTGCTTCCCGTGGTTCTTGATAAACATTATCTGATTTAAACTGATATATAGTCAGTGGAAGTATAAAGTACTTGATGGATAGCTTCTATTCAACTTCTTAAGACTGTGGAGAATGTTATTTTCTGCATAAAGAAGTATGGCTGAGGATATTCAGAGATTACAAATAGGTGGTGGACATAGAAGCAGATTAGTGGCAGTAGGTTCTGTTTATATTCATAAGATGCTCACATTTGTTTTGCTGAGGCAGAGACTGTGGTTTCAGGATATGGCAAGAGACTAAAAACTAGAAGTTTAGAACCACGTAGGCAGTACTGAATGAATGTATTTCTAGGTCTTGAAGTTCAGGGAGGATCAGAGTCACAACAGAGGGGTCACTGGCATTAGAACATCCATGTAAATGTTGGCAAAGCATTAGATTGTAAATCCCCAAAAGAATGGACAAGCTTAAAACATAATGTAAGTACTGACGTTAGAGTAGAAATCCTGTCTAATTAGTAGAACGCTAAACACAAACCAAAGCAAATACAACAACAACAACAATCCAGGGAAACACTGTTTATGATGGTAGAGATCATAAACTTGGCCACCTAGCAGGATAAAAGGGAAAGATTTAGAATAATATTTGTCTGAATGTAGAAAAAGGCTCTTCTGTGTTTATAGAGGCCAAGGGAGGAGCAAGGTCAATAGCAGATGACCTTGGTTAATGGTAACCAACCTATTTGCTTCAACTTATGAGACAGTGACAGGAATTTGATATTATTCCTGGTGGAGCAGAATCTAGTTTACAAATGTGGTTTTCCTAGAGTGAATGGTAAGGAAGTAGTAATAAATCAGGGGAGGGGAAATAAATTCATTAAAAATAAATTTATTGATGAGTAACTAGCTGTTCATCAATAAATTATGACAATAGTTCCTTAGAAAGTGATTCTACCTATAGTAAAAATACATCCAATGGTTTCTGCTTTAATGGAAAAACATTCCCAGAGAATATCTGCTTTAAAAATGATGGAGTAAAGTTGGAATTTCTTCTTTTCCTTCCTGAGAATTATCCAAAAGCAATGAGAAATACCAAACATACAAAGAAATCTATTTTTGTGAAACTAGGAAATAGATAACCCCACAAAATACAAACTAGATAGAAGAGTTGACAAAACCTGGGAAGACTGAGTGGGGAGGCATGTGGAAGGAAGAGGAGCAAGGACACCACTTCCGTAGGTCTCCAGAGGAACTGGTGCATGTGGACCTGAAAGCTAAGGGCACTCCCTGAGGGGCAAAGCCAAAGTCCTCCGTTTATAATAGCATCAGCAGGGGGACTGCTTGCTCTTATAGTTTAAATTCCCCTGAACCCAGTCAAATTTCTAAAAGCAGATGAGAAATGAGACCTTTCAAGAACTCATACAAGCCACATCTGTGGGATTCCACTCTCTTTTTGGCAACAGCAGAGAAGAGCCGTGGCATTGTGCACTGCTCTGTGGTGGAGGCTACGTGAACACACACACAAAATCCTAGGTCATGAGGAAAATTCTCGCTAGCTGGGGACATAACCTTGGCCCATCCCCAAATATTTATTTGAAGCCTATTATGTGCTTTCTATTTGGAAAGGAACCCAAAATATATATTTCAATAATCTTATAGACACAGTCATAATTGTGAAAAAGTCAAATGCCAAAATATCCAAAATTATGAATTATAATTTTTAATCTGATGGTTTTCAAAATATAGATATAGATTAAGGTCAAAGAGTTTCATTATCTTTAAGGGAAAGTAAATATTCACACAATATCATTGAAGATGGCTTTTATTATAGTAAAGAAAATTTTATGTGTGTGTGTGGACACATAATCACATGTCTTTAATATACATATATATTTTAAAACTCAAGAAAATGATTCCTTATAAAATAGCTGTTATTTATGGAAGAGAAATACAAATTGAATGGGAAAAAAAGGACCAAAAGCTGCCTTTTGTACCTAAAGTCTCAATGATTATGTCTCTGTTCATTCATAAATATATCTTGAGTGCCTATTTTCCATATGTTTGAAGAAATATAAGGAGAGTAAGTTACCATCCTTGGCTTCATGCAGATCACTACTTCAGAAATTAAAGTATTTGCATACATACACATTATTAGTCAGCATAATATTTAAATATCAGTATTGGATCTCTCACACAGTGGTATAAGAACATTTGCCAAAGGGATCAAGATCTACTCATATCTTCAACCCTATGCTCTTCACTCTAGGCAGTTTAGTCTACTTATTCTCCTAAATAACATTATTGATTTTTTTTTTTTTTAGCCTCACTCTGTCACCCAGGCTGGAACGCAGAGGCATAATCACAGCTCGCTGTAGACCCTCGAATTCCTGTACGCAAGTGATCTTCCTGCCTTGGTCTCCCAGAGTGCTGGGATTACAGGTATGAGCCACCGTGATCAGCCTAATAATGTTACTTTAGTAAAGGGATTTAGAATTACCATGTTTCATGGAAGCTAAGATGTCATCTATTTATTGTCAGAGGCACTACAATGTCAGAGACGGTAAAATGTGAAAAAAATGTGCATCTTAGAAATACAGCAGAAAGCCTCCTGGGCACTTGGGGAATTCCCCAATGTTGGTGCAGTGCCCAGCCCTGGTGGGTTCTCAAAGCATTTGTTGACTGCAGGTGATTATCTGCTTTCTAATCTGGTCCTATCCACACTTAACTACACTGCCTCCAAATGTCCCAGGTATAATTATCACCATATCACTAGTCATTCAGCCTGTAGTCAGATTGAAGAACTCACTAAAGTCTATCATTTTTCTTGATACAGTGCTTAAACAGACACCAGATTGTTTTTGAATAAGAAATATTTTATTATAGTTTCTCCTTTAAATAAATGCATACACTTGCTGAACGTCTTTTATTTATTTATTTATTGTTTTATTTCAGCATATTACAGGGGTACAAATGTTTAGGTTACATAATATTGCCAAAAACAATGGTGATCATGCTGAATGTCTTTTAAAAAGCTGAATAATAAGAAAACAGCCAAACTATTGGTTCATAAATAAAATTTTGGTAATGTAGACAGTTTCTGTGACTTCCCATCGTCTTTAAGTATCATATAATTTAAACACCTTCCATCAGGTATGTGGTTTGGGGAGATACTAATTTTATATATCACTAGGAACTAATGTAAGAGGAAGAAAATTTTGTATGGCTTATTTTTAAAATGTCAAAACAAATGAGAAAAATCAAACTAGTTTAAAATATTTTGTAGTAGGATTTTTTACAAAACCCTAGTAGATAAATTTCCATTCATTTTACTTGAAGGTCAAATTGTTCAATAGTATTATTTATTTGCTTAAACTGATGGCCTGGCAATACTTTCCTGAAATAGTTTAAAACTCTAGATAATTAACAGTACATTATAATTAGATCGCTTTCTATAACTTGTATGTGCAGCTCATTAGTATAAAAATACTTAAATATTTAAAAAAATGAAATGAGTTGAACTTTGATACTAAAAAGAGTTTCCCCACGTGATTATTTGTATAGAGCGGTTTTTTCTCTCCACAAATGCAAAGTCACTAACTTCTAAAACAGAAATATCTCTGATGATTTGCTTATGTTCACCATATAGAACCACAGGACGGTGATTGAATTAAATGACTTGGTTTCCTTTCACTTCATGATGAGTGTGTGGGCATTCCAACAATAATATCAATTTTTCATAATATGTCCGGGGTTTTAACATGTGATGTTCAGATCTTTATATTTTAACTAAAAGTCTGCAGCAGAGCTAAACAGGAAACGTAAGAAGGACAAACTTTTTTTTTTTTTTAACACAAAGAAACCTAAAATTATTAGTGGTGATTTCATTTCAAAATAATAGTATTATTTGTAGCAAATAACTAAGGTCAATGTTTATAATGGTACCTTGGGAAGAATCAACTCTTTGAAGTTTCTACTGATTGCTCTGCCATATAGAAAATCATAGATAAATACAAATTAAGCAACCTGATTATCACTCTGGGGAACTGAAAAAATATAAAAGACAAAGTTCTTCTTTATAAGATACTTATATATGAGAGGTGATACAAATAATAAATGATATTTCACAGCATATGCTATCAGCTCTGATCTAAATATTCCTGGGAATTAATTTGGCAGAAATTAATATCTTATCACTTGAAAAACTGAGATTAAGAGAGGTTCTCAGTTGCATAAGATCAAGGTATAAGGTATTGTTTTTTAAACTAAGCCCAGAACATTTACCTTAATTATTTAAATACATTTTCACTCATGATGGATGAAGCCTAAACAATAATAGCCTTATCCTTGAATCTTGTTCTGATATTTCTTGTTGCATCAGAGACCTGAGGAATGAACTGAAGGTCATTTGGGAGGCAAACTATGATTAATATGTTTTCTGCCTCCATGTTTAGAAGTAAATGAGAGGTATGTGTGGCAGTCAGAGAGATGGTCATCAAAACATTGCTTTCATAACTGATAGCTTAAACCTGGCTCTACCTTCAAAATGTTTCCAGAATCCATCCACTTCTCACCACCTTTTCTGCAATCACTGTAGTCCACGCTTCAGCATCTCTTGACTGCGTTATTTGAATAGTCTCCCAACTGGTTTCTGCTTCTCTTTTTCCCAGTTGCTGAACATAATAGCCAGAGTAAGGCTTTTACCATGTCACTGGCTTTCTTTCACACTTAGAGTGAAAATAAAAGCACAACATCTTTACAATGCCTTGTTGCCTTTCTACTGCTTTGTTATTCACTCTGTTGCAGCCAACTTGGCCTTATTGTTTCTCAACTGAGCCAGGCATGCTTTGGCCTCAGGGTATTTGTATTTGCTGTTATCTCTGCCTGGAACATCCTTCCCCAGTTATCTACATCACCTGATCCCTCACCTTTCTTGGGTCCTTACCCAACCATCACTATCACCTTCTCAGTAAGACTTTCCCTATCAGCTTACCTAACACTGTAGCCCTATTTTTCCTCCTATTTCCATGCTTTACTTCCTCCTTAGCATTGACCACCATTTAACATGCTCACTATTTTGCTAATTCATCTTGGTCATTGTGTGTCACCTGACTGAAACTCCATAAGGGCAGTAAGTTTTGTTGGTTTTGTTCAATGCTGTTTCTCCAGAGCCTGGAACAGTTGCTTGCCACATAGAAGCTGTTTAAAAAATATAAATCAAAACAATAGATTTTAATGGGGAGCCATTAAAGCTGCATGAAATCAAAGCTGGTACGGGGGAAGAAGGAGACAGAAGCTACAAGACGATTGGGTGTTCAAGCCTGGTATATCCTAGCTTCATTTAGCAAAATTTTCAATGTCGAATGACACTTTTTGTAGTCAGCCAATTTTCCCCAGTTCCCACCCCACTAGCTACATCTCCACTGTGCAGCTGAATTCTTTAATGCTATTTTTTTTCCTAAGGAAAATAATATCTTCTAGCATGAATTGAGCACTTAAATGAAATGTTTTAATCACCTGATGTATGTTAACCCACTTAATTACATATTACTCCATTTTTACAAATAAGGAAAGAAATTGAAAGAATCCAAGTAGCTTTCCCAAACAATATGACTGAGATCTGACCTACATTATCTTTCCTCAGAGCCCCAACTTGTAACAATGCCATTATTCTGCCTCCCCAGAGCAGCCATTTGGCATGAGCCCCAAAGCATCCCTTGACAATCTTTCCTGTCTTTCATGCCTTCTTAACAGAAGAGTTGTTACTTCTTGTATTCCAGGCTACAAATATCATCCATGTCTTTGAAGCCCGCTCTTCCAGTTATGACTTATGTTATCTTGAATCTTTAACCCTTCCTGTGCAATGACTCCTTTTAAGCAAATACAGATGTAGGTGTCTCCCATCTAAAAATTAAACAAGAGAAAACAAAAGTAAACAGCAACCTTTTATTCACCCTGCATCTGTGCATTCGATGTCTCCCTGTGGTTACAGATCTTATTCACCACTTCTTTTCATGTCAAGTATGAGTCCTGTATATAGTTCATGTCTGAACTTTATAGCTCCTTTTGTCATTGGAATTTCCATATCAATTCACTCTTATGTAGTCCAGCTTATTTTGTGCCCGACATTTTGCTGAACCTATTTATTAACACATTTCTTAGTTATAAATGAATGTTCTTTTAGATAAATTTCATGTATCAGTTGCTGCTGCCCTAGTCTCTCCCTTTTGAAATCTTATCCTCTGTTCTATCCCATAATCTCAATCTCTCCTAATCTTTTTCTTCCCTTTTTGACAGCTTATTCAGAGTTTTTCAGGGCTGCTCTTCTACCACTTGCTCCATTCACGTGGGGGTGACCAGAATTCAGACCTCAACTTGTAACTGCTCTCTCATCCTGTCTCCTCTCTTTGGCACGCTCTTTGCTGCCCCTATAGTTCAAATTTTATGACTCTTATTTATGACTTCCAATTTTATGACTCAAATTTATGTCTCCAATATCCCTCACTCAGACCTCTTCCCTCAGGCCCAACATCTATATTTCTCATTACCTATTGGATATCATAAACTAGATGACAACAGCCATCTCAAATTCAACAGGACCGAAAATAAACACATGATCTATTCTGTCATCCTTGCCCCAGCTTAAATAAAATAAAATAAAATAAAATAAAATAAAACTACTCTTCTCCTGTTTTTCCTGTCTCTGAGAATGTCCACTTTTTCTACTTACTTGTACAACTCACAAATATTATGCTCATCAGACTTCATTCTTTTATTAAAACCCATTAGTAAGTTGATCCCAAACATAATTTTGCCTCTCAAACATTTTTTTTTTAATCCAGCACTCCCTCTTCATGCTTATTGGCAGTGATTAATTGAAGCACAGGTTATGTCTTGATTGAATTATTACCATATCCAAGCCCTCTGTATTGATATACTTAATTTTATTCAGATTTCTTCCCAGTTCATCTAGCCTTCATTCAGGTGCCAGAGTAAATTTTCCAGAAACTAATTCTGCTCTTCTATACTGGTTCTTGAGTGTTCTCCATCGTATCTAGTATAAAGTTAAACTCCCGTAATTGGCCATATAAAGCCAGTTTAGTAGGTCACTTCCCTACTTACCTCCCTGGCTTCGTGTTTCATCACCTCCCTGCTTCCACCGAATGCACACAGCACAACTCTACACGAGAGCATGTGTGCATACACAAATACATTTCTCATGCCCAGCATGCTAAAATGAAATAGTGTTCAGATGCATCAGATTTTGTTTCTTTGCTGCATACATTGTATTCTCTGGTCACTGCAGTATTTCTAGGACTATTTTAAATCCTAAGCATACACATACATGTGCACGATACAAAGATAGAAATTTTCTATTATAAATTTCTAGGTTTCTATACCACTCTGCTGTTTGCCCTAGAAGAGGGAACATTTCTATTCATGATAGTTTGATTTCTAGCCTCAGCAAATGATAATGGAGTTGTATTGTCTCTATAATCCTTTTACTCTCTGATAATCTTAACAGGTATTTTTCCTTCCTCTGCCTTAGACAGTGAACTCATTTTACAACAGAAGCTGCAATTCCAGACTTTGCTGCTATCATAAATTCTGTCAGTAACTGAATTTACCACTCCATTATTGCTTGTCAGTAACGAGAGGAAGAAAGGACTTATTATTGAATAAGTGAAGTAAGAACACTTCCATAGAAATCATGATACTAATTAATTCAAATGAACAGGAGGAGACACCAGGATCAGAAACAACAGATGACTCAAGTATTACCTCACTGCACGTTCACCAATGTTTGATTTCTCTTTCATATCTAAGCTATAGAAAGGCCAGAGATGAGACCTTAAATACTTTGAAACAGTGTCAAGAAGAAAGCAAGACCTAACAGTCTGCTCGGCTCCCTAAACTGGGAATAGCCTTTTCTTTTCTTTCTTTTTCTTTTTTGCATATGTGATATTCTTTTGCAACAGTGTCTTATTAGTTAACTGTAACAGAGTTCTTAAGTAAGAGACAGACAGTAGGAGTTATTTTTGCTTCTAGCAAATGCAAAAAGAGGACAAGTTAACTTCCTTAATGGTTAGAGATTGGTCTAAGTCAAATACAGGTTCCCTACCATGAGTCATAGACAGATGTACCCTTCTATTTAGATCTACTTGGTTAGGCTCCCTTTTAGTAAAAGCTCAGATTCCATACAATCACTGCTTCCAGACATCCTTCTCTGACTTTCTCATCTAAATTAGAAGACATCATTCTGTGATGCCATTGGATATATTTATTATAATATTTAACATACTTTACCATAACTTTTAATTTTTCTCTTTACTAGAACACAAAGAAAGGAATGGGTTGTATTTAACTCTGTGCTCTTAGAGTCAATCATGTTACTCAGGGCACAGTATATAATTATTAATAAATCGAAATAGAGAGAATTAAGCAAGGAAGTGGGGAGGAAAAGAGGGAGGGAAGGAGGATAGGCAGAAAAGGGGAAGAGCGAAGAAGGTTAGGAAAATAGATTTAATTCATTGAGGGTACTGTACACCCTACACTGAAGCTTCCAGCCTGTCTTGACAGGTACATTCACTGCTATTGCAACCTCTTGGTGTGACAATGTTGAAAACCACTCCACAGAGTGAGCTGTTATCTTTGCTCTTCAGTGGACCAATAGTTGAACAATTGGTAGTAGTGATTACTTACGTTTTTGTGATAGTACAATGAACTAATAACTTTAGTTTTTAAAAAGTCTTGAACTAGATATTAAATGACATGCTTTAACTCTATCAAAGCAACTGTAATGGTCAATTAGGTGAATAATTATGACTTTAAAAAGTCATTAAATGGTTCTAATGATGGACACTAATAGTTCTTTTGGAGCTGTTAGCTGGATCAATAATTCATATTTAAAAACAGTTTTTTACATTAGATTATTAGAGCTTTCTCAGTCAATATCTTCTGAAGAGATAGATTCATGTAGTTAGCAGTTTTGTGAGTAACTCAATATATTTCTATGCCAATCAAATACACTGTTATAATTAATACTAAACAACTCACTCACTCTAAGCTTCTCTGATTGATTATGGAAATAACAAATATGTAGAAACAAAAGTAGAAAATTCTTATTACATTTTATATGTAATTTTTAATATTTAAATATTTAAATATTCATAAGAATTTACTATATATTACTCATTTTTAGTCAATTATTTTTTGAAATAGACCTTTTCAAACATCTCAGAGGAAAAAGCTAATCATTGAATAAAGAAAATTTTATATTTTGTATAAAAGCTTTCAAATATGCTTTAAGTTATATATTATTTTACATAGAATTTCACATATGAAATTTATAAATAAGAGATGGAGTCAAATTAGAGGCAGATAATTTGGGAAATTCCTATTTTACGCAGCCATATAATCTCTTTGCTTTCTTCTTATCTAGTTTCCATTGGTTTACATATTTTATCCAGGGCTGCTATTTCTGATATGGAAAACACAAGGAGGTTTCAGCCTAGGTCTAGTTGCTTGTCGCACAAAAATCCAATTATTGAGACAAGGAGGATTGCCAAGAAAGGAAGCAATTTTTTAGTGTTGGGAGAATGGAATAAGCCGCCTCAAATCTGTGTCTCCAGCTAAGGAAGATCATGGGCTTTTTAAGGAGGAGCCACGTGCCTTGGGGCAGGTCAAGGGAGGATGATCATTCTTGGCAACAGAAAGTCTGCCCTGGGCCTTCAGAATCTCAAATGCTTTGTCTTGCAGAAAATCTACCATTTCTGGGAACAACTCAAAAGGTCAAGTAGTTAAGGGAGAAGATTACAAAAGTCATATAGGAATCAGAAATTTGTTCATGGAGCCAGTAGCATTTCTATCTCTATTGTGTTTCTGAGAAGTATGGTCTTTTCTGATTCAGTAGACACTTATTGATTCCTTACTATGTGGCCGACATTGGACAAATCTTTTTTTTTTTTTCTTCAAATGTTATTTAATTAACCAGCCCAGTAACCCAGAATGTTTGGTATTATCTTTTTGAATTTCCTAGTAAAGAAATTTTGGCTCGGAGAATTTTAAATGACTCTCACACAACTACTCAGAAGGTAATACCGGAATTCTGATTTAATCTTCTGATCCTGTGTTGAGTGTTTTCTCACTGGTCCAGAGAGTCTCATATTTACCATTTCAGTAGGATAGAAACTTTGAAAAAACACTGGAAATCATTGCCAAACAAATGAAGGACTTCAGATTTGGCCTTACCACAAATCCTTCCCCCTTACATTTGAACAGTGACATTAATATGGAGGAAATCAGAAAATGCCACCCTAAAATATGCCATGTTAGTTCAAGGATTATTTTGAGCTAAAGGCAATTGAAAAGAACCAGATATAAGAAAAGCTCTCTGCCTTCCCCCTATTTGCCTAAAATGAGGACATAAATTTACAAAGGCAAGGTGTCCTTTCTCCCTTCTCTACCAGGAAGGACAAAGATTGATTACAGGAGATAACTTTAGACCATTGTTAGCCTAGTGACCACACAAGAAAAAAAAAAATCTACATAACAAACTGTGTTAACTAGCCTTTATCTACCATTTATTTGCCTTCCCACAATTTGCTGCCCCTACAGACTCAAAGTCCTTTCTCTATGTCATGTCACTTCTCTAAAAATTTACTGTTCTTCTTGAAAATGCTGTATAAGCCTGAGTTCAAAGCTGCCTCTTTGAGAATTATTCATTCCCTGGGAATCTCTCATGTACATGTGAAATATACATTTTAATAAACTTCTGTTTGTTCTTTCTCTTGTTAATTTGTCTTTATTACAGGAATCTTTCCCAGCTAAGAACTCAGAGGGTATAGAGAGAAAATTATTTTTGCTCTCCTATAAGTTGAAAATGTTAGGTTTCAGTGTGAAATGTTGGTTCTTAGAGTGCTTATGGCTGAAGAATGACCAGAGGCACCAAAGTAAGGCAAGCACAAAAATGAGGTTTATTGAGAAGAGAAAGATAGGATCATAGAGCAAGAGCAAGATATAGGTTTACAGAGTGTGGTACATATGCCACAGGTAATGACCAGACCCATTGTTGCAGCAAAAGGAGAGCAAAAAGAAGGGCAAAAGGGGTTGGTTATGGTCTCAGTCTTGTTTTATGAGGCCTGGATTGGGACCTCCCTGTGGCTCAGATGTCAACATGGAACCACTTTGATTGGACAGTTAGGAGTAACAAGACCTGAGTCTTAACTATGCATGCGGGTTGTTCTAGGTCAATTTCCAGACTCTGTGGTACCTGTGATGCTTGGCCTGTGGGCTACAGTCCTCTGCATTATTTTGCAGTTGGCACACTAAGTTATGACTGGCAGATTCATAAGGTATTCCCTCCTCCCCCAGGTATGGCAGTAGCTCAGGACACGATTAAGGTGGGGCAGGGCCAAGATGGGGGCTTGGGGCCCACATTTGTCCTTCTTCCCAGGTGGGACAATTGCATTAAGGGCAATTTCGTCCCTTGCTAACTACCTGGAATCCCTTGCTAACTATTAATACCTAACAAAAAGGTAGGTAGACATTACTGAAGATTTTTCAGGTGTCTGTATTTCACATCTTAACACAGACCATTTTTAAGCTCCTGTTTATTTGCTCTTCCTAATGTCCTTAACACCTGTGTCAATCCTAGTTTGCTTTTTAATACCTCTCTCTTCTCCTCTTAAACATTCTTGCCTTAATCTGAACATACTCTTTCTGTCTCTCTCTCTCTCTTCCTCCCTCCTTTTTGCTCCCTCCCCTGTTTCCTTTCTCCCTCTTTCTCTTCTGCTCAGGCATGTGTTCTTTCTCTTCCTCCTTTGATTTTGCTCCTTCTTCCCACTTCTCTGCTCTCCAGCTCTCACTCATTTCCTGAGGATCTTATAATTCCTAATATTTTCTTATGTAGAGTAATCACCTCAGTTTTATTTTTTATTCCCAAATGTCAATACTCAAATTCAGAACGGTCATTAAAAACATTTAAAAGCCCCCTCCTCCATTTAAAAGAATACCTAAGAAAGCAGTTTAGTGACCCCTTTCTATTACTGAAATAATCCTGAGTGGCTTAGTGCTTAAAAAACAGAGAAGGAAAGAGAGACAAGGAGAGAGAGAAAGAAAAGAGGAGAGAGAGAAAGATTTCCCCAAGAGGGATATTGCTGAATGAAATTCTTTCACTTTCATTATGTAATGGTGAACATATGAAGAAATGTTGATGGCAATACAACAAATGGGAATAATATTTCTTGATGTGAGTGTTTCTAAACATATTTAAGGTTTTAAAAATTATATTTACTTTGACCTGACATTCTATTTACTCCTATGTTCTAAGAAAATTGTCAGACAAATCACACATTTGCATTGTCTAGCCAATCCACTGGAACATTGTTTACAAGCACAATTGGAGACAACTTAATTACTGTAACTGAGTCCAAGCTAATACCACTTGTGGGATGACAGCCAATAAGTCAAGAGACAAGGTGTTGGGCAAGGAAATCAACTTTTATTTAGAGAGCCAACAAACTGAGAAGATGGTAGACTAGTGTCTCAAAGAATTATCTTAAGTTAGTAGAAATGTTAGGCTCCTTTTTATGCTAAGGAAGGGGGAAGGAAAGGACAGTTGCAAGAGATGACTAATGACTGAAGACATCTGAGCATTAGTGAGGGTCTGAGGAGGTTGTAAAACTTCTCTGCTCTTGGTCAGTTAAGTGCGATGACGTAGGTCAGGTTACAATGTTCCTATAAATCTTTTACATAGTATTGTTACTTGTGTGCATACTTTCCATATCTCCTTGGGAATTAGTTTTGGGAAAAGGATGGTTATCTGCCTTCTAGATTTGAACTATGAACTAAATTATTCCTGTAATTAGCTGGCATATGTTCAGAGCTAAAGAAAAGATTTTTAACCTAAAGGATATTACTGCAGAGGGCAGAAGCAAAATGGAGCTAGTCATGCTAAGCCTCCCTTCCACTATTACATTATCAGTAGGTAACTGATGAAATAAACTATGGTATAGCCTAACAGAATATGTTACTGAGCCAAACTGGGGTCTGTTTGCCCGGTGCAGCAAAGCCAGGCACTGAAGCTGAGAGTTGCAGTGGGAGAAAGAGGCATTTTTATTACATGGCACTCTGCAAAGAGAACAGGCAGCCAATGCTTAAGACTCAAAGTCCCCAGTGGCTACAAGCTAGAGTTTTTAAAGGCAGGGGTACATTTTAGGAAAGCAGAAGCTGACATCAATACATGGAGGTTATACATTGGCCTGGCCCAAAAGGATTTTTCAGAATATCCTGGAAAAGGGCCATAAGGTCATAGGGGGATTCAGAAATTTTTGGGTTAGCAAAAAGGAATGTTAAGATGGGTCTGACTCTTTCCGGGCCCCTTGGGGGGGATTTAAAACAAAGACAGGTGGTCAGAGTTCAATTCCTCAGTTCCCCCTTACCTGCATTTTCCATCAGGTGGGGGTTTCTGAAAAACAACTGAAGAATATATGTGAAGATGCCATCTTTTAGTTTAGTTTAGTTTAGTTTAGCTTAGTTTAGTTTTAGTTTTATTTAGGGAACCAACCAACTGACTCTGGCTGCCTTGGAGGGCCATTGTTCTCAAAAAGTTGCCGGTTTACTTTTCAAGGCTGGCCAGATGCCCAGAACTTCCCCTGAAGAGACTCAAGATTTTCTTTTATTTCTATGCTTGTTGGGCCTGGCAGACTCCTAACCGGGGTGCTTGGTCCAACTTAAATAAGCTGCATTATCAAACTAAAAAATATATATTTATATTTGTTGATATAGAAATAGATTCCTTACTTTTTTTTTATTAGTTTGTTGCTTTTTTTAAAAAATCATTTTCCAAAGAGTAGCTACAGTTTGGTCTTTTTTTTTGGTAACATATGTGTGTTTATGTTTGTATGTACATGTGTGTATGTTATACATAGGAAAAACCTAAAAGAAATGTTAATTGGAGTTATTTTGGTAATGTTATTATATATGTGCTTTACTTTTTTTTTTTTTTTGAGACAGAGTCTCACTTTGTTGCCCAGGCTAGAGTGAGTGCCATGGCATCAGCCTAGCTCACAGCAACCTCAAACTCCTGGGCTTGAGCGATCCTTCTGCCTCAGCCTCCCGAGTAGCTGGGACTACAGCCATGTGCTACCATGCCCAGCTAATTTTTTTCTATATATAATTTTAGTTGGCCAGATAATTTCTTTCTATTTTTAGTAGAGACGGGGTCTCGCTCTTGCTCAGGTTGGTCTCGAACTCCTGACCTCAAGTGATCCACCCACCTCGGCCTCCCAGAGTGCTAGGATTACATGTGCTTTACTTTTTATGTATTTCCCAATGGTATGAATATGTCTAGAAGGGCTTTGTAAGATTCTTTATAATTAGCAAAAAAGTATAAATGCTAAAATAACATTAAAATTTCTTAATTAGTAACAAAGTATAAATATCAGACCCTTTTAAGGGCAAACTTCAGTGAAAGAAAGCCTACTTTACACATGGATAATAAATCTAACTGTATCTTAGACTGAATCCTCTAATACCAAAGCCTGAGATAAGAGCTTGCTTGACCATAGTTTATTTGCAAAGTGGTCCCAAGGAGGTGAAGGGTGAGGGACAGTGGGACTTAATAGAAAAGTAGAGATAACACAAGGATGCTTTATTGAGTGACTGGTGCTTATTCTCATAGCACCTTCTGGAGAGCCATAGAAAGTGTGTCTTAGTACTGTCTAAGAGGATGAAAGGAGGAGGGTTCATCCATCTGTTCCAAACCCTATAGTTAAGGGTGCTACTGCCATAATTAATCCTTTTACACTTATGGACTGTGCCTGTAGGAGTGCCAGCTGGGTGATCTGGGTGTCCCACGCTAGGAATCAGAGAAGACCTCGAATAGTAAGTCTGGAGAGGAAGCCTAAGGAGAGGCATTGAAACCCAAACTCACCCCACAGTTTTTCAGTAAGAGATGGACCTGATAGAATCTGAAGCAGTGCTTGTGTCCTTTATTAGATCCTAAATATCATGGAGTTCCCTTTAACTTGTTGGCTAACCGTAAATTCTGTAAAAGCTCATAAGAAGTTTACTGGAAGAACAGTGCCTATTGCTGCAGTTGGTCCAGAGGCTATAAATAATATAATTCATCTCCTTTCCCGATTAGTCATTTTATATTTTCCTCAACAATGACTGGTACATTGTCTGGTTTAAGTATTTACTTAGTGGGATAACCCCAGGGAAATGCTATGTGGGATACTACACCAATATATCAGGCATTCTCTGAGTTTTGGTGCAGTTGGCGGAAGAGCTATGGGCAAGGAAAGCAAATACATATCCACAGTAGGTGTCAGTTTTGATAAAGATATATTGATGTCTCTTCCATGGTTGAAGGAGTCCGTGTAATAGACTTGCTCCCAAGAGGTTGAGTAGTCTCCTTGAAAAGCAATAGCATGTTGACAGCTCATTGTTAGCCTTTACTGTGGGGAAGTTTGGGCTTTCATTAGTGGCATTAACTAGATCAGCTTGATGAGAAGTTGGTGCAGCTGGTCTTGTGCGTAGCCTTGTTCTCTGCCACCAGTGCCATTCATGGGCCCCTCACACCAGCATTAGAATGGCAGAGGAAAGAGGATAGCTGAGTCCTTCTGCCTGCCTGGTTTTGCAGTGCTTCCCTGTGTTGGTTGCTCTCTGAGTTACTGAGATAATATACAAAGATCCTTACACTTTGGGCCCTCTCTCATATTCTGACTACCTGTCTCTTCCCTAAATTTCTTTATCTTAGATCTTCTAATCTTATTCTTTTAGGTCTTTCTGTTCCAGCCAATCCTTTTGCCATATTACTTCAGGCCACTTCTCCCAAACAAATTGAATGATCAAATGTGCTTCTCACAGCTCTGCCCACTGGGGTGGGGGAGTAGGATTTCCCTTCACCACTGACCTTTAGTTCCACTTTTGATGGGGTTCTATTATAGTGGCAGCAGTGCATTTATGGCAGTGACCACCTATTGTGCTGATTCATGTGAGAACAAGGCTTAGTTTTTTTTTTTAATTAATTAATTATTATTTTTATCCTTTTACAGGTGAATATAGGAAATTCCTCCTAAGGCCAAATGACTGAGTTGAAAAAAAGGTGTCAATGCAGCAGGGGTGGGTGACGTGGAAATTCAGGCTACTTGTTCATGTAATTTATTCATAATTTCTATACCTTTTTGGGTCCAGTTCTAAGTGTAGAGTTTCCACTGTGCAATGAATTATAGCTGATACCACCCATCATTTTGATTTGCTATGATAATACCCAGCTCTTATTGTTTTTTTTCTGGTTACGTAATCACTGTTGTCTCAATACATGGCAGTCAGTATTTCTGGAGTTTAGTATCATAACATAAACTATTTTTTAAACAGTGAGTAGTTATTAGAGAAAGAAGGCATCACCTTCCTCCAAAATCCTAGGGGAATGTCATGAAATTTCAGGCTTGTCAGGAACTCCACAGCATCATCATCTACCATGGTTGCCTTTAGTACTTTCAAACCCGCTGGCCATACTGCCCAAATAGCAAGCACCAAGCAGCACAGACCGAACCTACTGAAAAACTTTCCCTGTCTCTAGGCCTCAGTCAAAATCGGCAGCCTTCTAGGTCACCTGAAAAATGGGATGGAGCATTATTCCAAAGTGAGGTATGTAGAGCCTCCAAAATGCAAGAAGACTCACCAAGTGCCTTTTTCTTAATAGAAGGTTGTAAAAATTGCAACACCTTGTCCTTTACCTTGGAAGGGATATCCTTATATATTATTATTGGAATTTGGAGCCCTAAATATTTTACCAATACGGATATATATATATCTCATAACATATATATCACATAATATATACCCGAGTATATATTAATATTTGAGATTTATCTCTTACCCATTGGCATGCATATGTCTTATTAGAGCATCTAGAGTGACATCATATGTGCTCACCAGATCCCTGATAACATAATTCATCCATGTGGGAACAGCATGATATTCTGTATAATTTCAAGGCAAGTCAGGAATATATAGTGAAAGAGCAGGAGAATGAATATGATCATGGGCCAAGACAGTAAATATGTTTTCCTATTTAATAACAAAGAACTACATTCAATCCTCCTTATTGATAAAGATTTGGAAGTACATTTACCAGATCTGGAGTGCATTTACCAGATCAATAGCTGTACACCTAGTACCACGTGCCTCATTGTTGTGTTCCAGTGAAACTGTCTCATCTGGCCTGGCAGCTGTGATTGGGGCTACCACCTGGTAAAGTTCATGGAGCTCAATATTCTCTACCATTATCCATTTAGCTTGGGCATGGCCCAGCAAGTCTATTGACTAAGGGACACGATGGGCATCAGCACACCTAAATCTCTTAAGTCTTTGATGGTGACCTTAATCTCTTACAGTTCCTTTTGGATATGCTATTGATTCCGATTTACTATTATATACTGATGGCTGAGGGAAGTTTCAGGGACTTCTTAAAAGGGGCTTCATACTCTCTTCAGGTCAGAGTTGCCGCATTCACATTTACAATGGAACAAGAGAATATCGAGAAGCACACAGTGGATTACTTGTGTTCTGCTCATATCCCTTCATGTCTCCACTGTGGAAAAAGAGTACTGTGTCCTCTGGATAGTTAGAGTAAACTACTCCCAAAAGAAGATAAATCCTCTTCTTCCATGTTGACTCCTGGACACAAGAAGTGCAAAATATCTTCTTGGCCGCCATGACACACAGTTCAATAAGACCCTTATTGTGTACCCTGGCAAGATTGCAACCTCTTTGGAAACAAGCTTTCCAACCCTGCATAGTCCAAAGTTGAGGGAATTGTAAGCCTGAAGTCCTTCAGTGTATCATTGAAGATAAGAACCAATCCTGAGTCTATAGTTTTTTTCCTAGACTCATGGTTTTATTCTATAGAGGAAATAGCACCATATACTGGTCTCTGATTTAATGCATATTCCATATCTGAAGAACAGCAACACATCAATTCAGAATGTACCTCTGAGCTGGCAATTCAGCTGTACATCTGGAAGGGCATTCCCATGCCCTTCCAGCTTCTAAGGCCAGCTTTTTCTGGATGATGCAGTATGTGATATAATCACTACTATTAATGGAATCTAGGAAAGGCACATGGAGAGGGAAGGAGAGCAGCAGTATGAATGAGAAGCATACATACTGGGGAGAAAAAAACAAATGGACTTCATCAACATTAGAATCATTTTGCTAGATTTACCTGTCTCTAATTGTAACCACCCTTTCTATGCACTATGTGTTGTTTATGTGACTGAGGGTGGTATGAAGATATAATGATAAGATGAATATTCAAGTCTTTGGAGAATTCAAATTGCAATTAAAGTTTTTATCCAGGGAGAATTTTTTTAAAATGTAACAGTTGAAGAGAGATGAGTAAGGCTTCCAGGCAGGATCCAGTTAACTCATAAGCTAACCCTTGAGTAGCCAAGAGTGGTTTGCATTTCCACTTTATTCAGAGGGTCATACAATCAGTGTAAGAATGTCAGAGTTTTCAGGAAGTTTGAGATGATTGGTCTTGACAATGACTTCCAGAGTTTCTGGATAGTAAATAGGATCATGTAAGTGAAATGACAGTTTTCACTAGGTTTGCAGAGAGTCTTTCCATCATTTAGCTCTACCTTGGGATGCCACAATTCTCATATCATTTAGGTCACACTGCTTCACAGAAATTCAACTAACCAATTGTGATTGGTTGGGATTTTAATATTCACTAGAATTTACAGAGGGACGAGAATTCCAATCCTGCACTCACCTATACTGGCTCAAGACTTATGTCCCTTTATCAAGCAACCTTCCAGGGGAATTACTGTTGCAGATTTTTATATAGTATGTCTGATAGAAAATAGTTCTAAGTAAAGATGGTAGCAAACGTTTCTCAGAGACAAGCACACGTACATCAGTGTGCCCCTAAGATAACTGAAGAGTTTCAAGAGTTTTTATGCCACTTCCTTACTGCATGAGCAGCTTACAGAAGTTTGGCACACCCACTGAAGGAACACATGACTGGTCTGACCTCTACAAAGTGACTTTCATTAGTGGGTCTGGCTTCACACTGGGCAACATTATAGGCACCGCACTGAGCAGCTCACAGGCAAGTGGGGCTGTTTGTGTCTGATGGCTGGTGTTATATAGAAGTGTGTTGCTTCATGGGGGCTCTGAGCAGAGGGGGGTCTGGCCTCTCTCCTGTTTGTTTGGTCGCTTAGACTTTGTACCATTAGTGGGAACCTGGATGCCATGGTTACTCAGTTTATAGTATGAATGAGATAGCTCATTTGAATGCACTTTGCATTTTGTGAGGAAATACTCTATAAATATCCAAGGTTTTATTTGCCGTATATGCAAGGCTCTCACTGTTTTTTCTACTGTTTGTTCGCATACCATGTAGAACCAAGCAATGTGAAAGAACAGTCAGTAGTTATATTAACTACACAGAAATAATCTACATGTTTTACAGTACTTTATGTACATGTTTATGTTAGAATTTCTCTATAAATAAGATAGAGTACAGTACTTTGGGCCATTATGGATTCCATTATCCTTGCAAATACTGAGCAAGGAAGTAATTCTCTTTTATCAAATGAGCCAATTGTAAAACAAATGATGTCAGTAGGTTCATTTGTTCAGATGTGCTCGATGAGTGATAACAAGGTGTTAAATTGAGTTTAATAGAAAGATTGCTGGGAAGGTTGCCTCTTTATTGGGACCTGGAGGTTGTTTGCTTTTAATTATCTGGTTCTGGCAGAGTAGTGGTAAAGGCCTATATTTCTGTATAGCTAGATATTAATTTTTAATTCATTCATTAATTTACTTACTTATTTTGAGACAGAGACTTGCTCTGTTGACCTAGCTAGAGTGCAATGGCATCATCATAGCTCACTGCAACCTCCAACTCCTGTTCTCAAGTGATCCTCCCACCTTAGCCTCCCAGAGTGCTAGGATTACAAGTGTGAGCCACCATGTCCAGCCTGATTTGTAATTTTAAAATATTTTTTGTCCCCCATTCCTATTGAATGCAATAGCTATTTAAACTTAAGTAGTACCAGAGATTTTTAGAGAGCATTTCTCTCTTCAGTCATTCAATACTCTAGATAAACAGCATTTGCATCTAAAATTTATAAGAAAAATATTAGAAAAGCAGCTGAATTTTTTCTTTAAATGTTATTTTAGTCAATTATATTTTTAAAAGAGCATTAAACTCTTCTACTGCTTTAAGTGTATTTCTCCAAATATTTTGGGTGGGTAAAAAGATGCTTTTTAAAAAGAATTTTATTTTTAAGTTCACATGAGATTTATTTAAATGAAAGTAAATTAGTTTGATACAACTCAGTTTTACAAAAATAATTGGTAGATAAAAAATAATTCATTAGTGTTATTTAATTTACTCCTTAATAACACATTGATACTTATGTAATTATGGAAGCTCTTAATATATACTAAGTTCTATCTTCAAAATATCCAAGAAATAGTAACCATGAATAGGTCATTGCCACCTGTTTTTGGAAGGCTACTGATGTTCTAGGTTTTTTAATTTATTAAAAACTGATCTTGATAGAGAAATAAGTTGCTAGACGTAGTTCATTTTGTAACAAACATCAAAATTAGTCATGATTTCCACTAATTCACAATGATACAATAATCACTTCTTCAAAAAGAGAATTTCAAACTATTGGTAGTTTGACATGAACTATATTAAAAATTGGTGAGTGTACCAGTTATCAATTTATTGCCTTTCAGCTCTGAATTATCTTTTGTTGTCTTCTTTGTGATATTTCTCCCTTGCCAGTTGGCTCAATGTTGAGTTTGGCCAGTAGAAGAAGCAGGAGGGGTGCTACAGGAGGGAGGAGACTTTCTTCCTCGTTGTGCTATGCTCCTTTTCCTACTGACTCCTTTGGTGCTAAATGGGCATGGAACATACCTAGTGAAAGCAGCATCTCTGGGGTAGCTGTCCAGCAGGTTCTGCAGGTGCCACATCTGGTTTCCTTACCAGCATCCCACCCAACTCAGGTATCTTTTTTGTGAGTTTCTCAGCATCTCACCCCTCAACCCAAGGTGGCTTCCAGACACAAGTTCCATGGGTGCCCCACACAGCTTTCTGATGAGTTCAGAAGCATCTTACTCACTCCCACTCCCACCCTAGCCCCGGAAGCTTCCAGGGAGTTATGCTGGCGTTCAACCAGCTTTCCAGTGAGTTCAACAGCACCCTGCCATGGGCAGCTTCCCTGTGAATTTCACTGACACCATCAGGTCATTCTCTCTCCACCAGCTTCAGCTCACTGACTGTGGATCAGCTCTGGCTCAGGGCAATGCAGTGTCTGGGACCGCCAGTGTGCTTCAACCACACCTTCTCCCACAAGGTCTACAGTCCCAGCCTAGGGAAGGGGCCCCTTCCCAAGTTTCTTCAGCTCTAGTGCATTCTTTAGAATTGCCTTTTTATCTTCTGGAGTAGTTAATCCCCTATAAGTAGTTTATATTTCTTTATATTACCCTCCCGTATTCATATAACTATATGGTTTCTGGTTCCTGATTGGACACTGCCTGCTATGAGGATTAAATAGAACGTGGTGGTAATTATAGTAGTTCACTGAAAGCTTCATTATAGATGTAATTTAATCATCTGTTACAAGAATTCTTCAATTTCTTAGTGTAAAGGCACTATTTAAAAAATATGACTACATTTTAAAATACTTTCAAAAACTAGGAGGGAGCTAGGTACACTTAAACTATTAAATTTGGTTATTTTACTATGATTGAAATCTTATTTTCACATGTTAATTTCTTATTTTCATATTGATTACTATTAAATCTTCTTGCTTTTTGCTTCTAATATTTTTTGGTCCCTTTGTATCTTTATGTATCACTTGCCTTAGAACATAACACAATACTCTCAAATAAATGATTTTTATGTTTTCTTCACCTGTAGGAAGACACATTCCTATTTCCAAAAGTATATTCATCGAATTGTGAAAAACTACTCTCTGACATATATATACATATGTATATATACACACACACACTTTAAAAATGAAAGTTTTTTATATGTAACTATATTAAAAATGATTTCTAATTTACAGTCATTGCCTACTTAATTTTAAAATTATTTTGATAAAATATAAATGACCAGCTTTTTTTTAGTTCATTTTAGTGTGGCTTTGTAATGTTCAAGGATCTAGGTTGATTCTAAATAAAAACCAAAGAGTAAAGTCAAGCTAAAATAGTCTGCTTAGTGGAATAAAAATTAATCCCAAACATATGTGGCAGTAAATAAACTAATTAGGTGACTTTTTTGGTTTTGTTTAGTTTTTCTCCTTTCACTGCTATGCTTTAGTTTCAAAGCTTTGTAAACTGGCTGAGTAAAATGTGGGGATGATGATAGTAGGTCACCTCCATATACAAGTGAAGCCACAGACATGAGGTTGCCTACGTTGTAGCACTCAGGGAATCTCTCTAGCTTCAGTTCATCTTCCTTTTCAAACCATGTGCTGTCTTACTGACTATCCCTTCACTATCTTATTTTAGCATGTTAAGCCTGGTTTTGATTTCTCAGCCCAGCTTCAGATTGAAATTTGTTTTCAACTCTTCAGTTGCTTTTTTCCTCAGAAGATTATCTCAGAAACATTCTTGTCCACTCTGCAACCTATAGCCTAGACTTGATGCCACCCCATAGCTGGCACTTGATCTTGGAGTCCTAGCTGAAAAAGAAGGGGCTGTTGGCAAGAAGTCTATTTCTTACAATACTTACACAGAAATCAAACAAATCTCATGGCACTTGGATAAATTATTAAATTATTTAACTGCGAGTCTTCTGAACAAGCCCAAAAGCATGTTTTAAATACTTAGGTCAGGTACACATTGTCTCTCTCTCTCTCTCTCTCTCTCTCTCTCTGTGTCAGACATATACACACGCTTGCAGAATCACACACACATACTCAGATACACACATTCATACACACGATCACAGACATGTGCTGTCAACATAAATGCCTTGACTCTTAAGTCTACCCTGCTCTTTGTTTGGGATGGTTAATTTTTGAAGCCAGGAAAGTGGCCATAGTTTTTGGCTTATGAGGATATTGAAGAGATGCCTTAACAAAAGACAAATAACGGGTGAATTATTCTTCTATATCAGTGATTCTCATCCCTTGCTGCAAATTAAGATAATCCGGGGAGCTTTTAAAAATTAATGCCTCGACCCAGCTCCAGACCAATTATTTTAGATTCTCTGGTGGTGCAGCCCGAATATTAGCAGTGTTTTACTTAAAAGCTCTCCAGGTACTTCTAATTTGCAGCTGGGGTTAAGGACCACTGCTCAACTCTCCTATAATTTTAACTCCATTGCCTCCAATATTACTCTCAGCTAGGCTTGCAGCAGCAGAAACCGTATCAGACTCTGCTGACTGTAGTTTAGCTAATTTTGCCACTGTATTCTTGTTTGCTAACAACGGGTCAGCTAATATTTATTGAATATTTAACATGAAAGATTGTTTTGGGCTATGATAATAGAGAGGTGAACAAAATAAAGTCCCTGTCTTGAGTAGCCAGGAACAGGAGACAATAAAAAAATAAACAAATATACATACAGTATGTCAAGTGGTAGTAAGTGCTATAAAGAGAAATCAAGCAAGGCAAGGCAAGAGAGAGTGCTAGGGAGCAGAGAGAGGTAAACTGGTAGAGAGGGTGTCATGGAAGGTGTTTTCCATAAGACGACATTCCTCAGAGATCTCAAAAAAGTGACTGAATCATGTTGAGATTTAGGGAAAGATGCTTTTTGGCAAAGAGAAAAAGCAAATATAAAGGCCCAGAGGACACAGTCTATTTTTAAGTGATGCTTAGTGAAAGATATTTAAGTGGTGTGTCCAATCAGAATAGAGGTGGTCTTTGTAGACAATTTTTCAAAGTGCATTTTCATTTCTTTAAAATCAATTTTGCAGAGGTATAATTAACATTAATAAAAGGAAAACATATTGAGTTCATAGTTTAAAGTTTGACAAATGTATACGCCCATTTAATCATTGTCAAAATTAAGATACGGGAAGTTCCCTGTTTCCTTTTGCCCTCACACTCTCCACCCTATAGGTTACCAGTGATCTGAGTCCTATCACTGTTGATTTGTTTTGTCTGTTTTAGAGCTTCATTGAAATGGAATCATACTGTTATGGAACGAATTGCTTCCCCCCCACCCCAAATTCATATGTCAAAGCCCTAACCCCCAATGTGACTGTATGTGGAGATAAGTCCTTTACGGAGGTAATTAAGGTTAAATGAGCACATAGGGTGGGGCCCTAATCCAACATGACTGGTGTCCCTATATGAAGAGAGACAAAAAGGATGCATGTGCACAGAAAAGGACATGTGAGGACACAGCAAGAAGGTGGCTATCTGCAAGATGAAGAGAGAAGCCTCAGGAAAAACAAAACTTCCTGACACCTTGATCTTAGACTTCTAGCCTCTAGAACAGTGAGAAAATACATTTCTGCTGTTTAAATCATCTAGTTTATGATTTTGTTATGGCAGCCCTAACAGACTAATACACTGTATGTGTACTTTTGTACGTCTGGTTTCTTTCTCTAAGCATATTTATTTTTAAATTCATCCATGTTAATGCATGTATAAATAATTATTTCTTTTTTATTGCTGAATAGTATTCCATTGCACAAGTATATCACAGATTGTATATTCACATGTGGATGGACATTTGAGATCTTATTAGTTTTTGGATATTATGCATAAAATTACTATGAACATTTTCATACAACTTATTTATGGACATAAGTTTTCATTTGTTTTGAGTAGATACTTAGGAGTGAAATTGCTGGCTCATATGGTACATGTATATTTACCTTGATAAATAACTGCGAAATTCCTTTGCAGAATGCTTGTGTCAAATTATATTCCCACTAGAAGTGTATGAGTGTTGCAGTTGCTCCACATCTTCATCAACAATTGCTATTGTCAGTGTTTCAAATTTTAGCCACTGTAATGAATTTGGAAGTGTAATATTGTGCAAATCTCTAGATATCCAGAAAACTTACCTGGCCTTAAGCCTAGAGGGCAGCAGAAAAGGGTCCCTCATCAATATTACAATGCTATTGTGGCCTCATTTGAATTATATTTTTATTGCTTTAAGTAAGAATGATATTATTTCAGATTGTAATTGTTAAAAAAATAGAGTGGAGTCAAAATGAGAATTAATAGCAATCACAACATTTCTGAGTGTTCAAGAACAGATGAAGTCACATGAGGCTCTGCTACTGGCTAAGTCCTAGGTGTGTCACTTAACCTTTTTGAGCTGTATTTTCCCAGTGTGCAAAATAGACTAAATGAATAGCACCTTTGAAGATTTGTTGTTAGGAATAGTTATAATATATGGCTCATACTTATTGAACGGTTTCTATGTGCCAGGAATTTAAAATACATTATCTTATTCCATTCTCAAAACAACTTTTTGGAATATGGTACATGATTAGTTTTGTTTTCATATGGAGTATTAGGGTTTTCCAGAGAAACAACCAAAAGAGGGTGTGTGTGTGTGTGTGTGTGTGTGTGTGTGTGTATGTGTGTGTTTGTGTGTATAGAGAGAGACAGGTTTTAAAGAATTAACTCATCCTATTTGAGGGGCTGACAAGTCTGTCAGGCTGGAAGCATGGAGTCATTAAATGAGAATATTTCTGGGACTAGGTGGGTATAGGGTCATGAAACTCCACTGGACAAAATGACTGAAAAGCATCTTGCAAGCAATGACACCTGCTTTCTCATCTAAAGGTACTCGTGTTGCCCCTACCCACATACACATATCCTCACTTACTTTGTGCAATGTAGCATGCTGAGGGCTAGATAAGTTTCAGAGGAAAGTGTCTTTATTAGTAACAGCTTATATGACTTTTGTGGCTGGCCAAGATGAAGGACAGTGACCAGATTTACCCTTCCACCTGAAATGATTAAAAAATTGGGAAAAATATATTAAATAGCTCTCAGATATTGGCAATCTCCCAGTCTCTCTGAGGAGATTAAGCTGAGAGCTCAGGAAGGCCAAGGCAGTTAGAATTCACTGAGCAGAGTACAATGTTTCAGAGAGAGAGGAAAGGAAAGAAACCAAGTACACTCACTTTGCAGATCTTCTAAGGTCTTCCTAGAGTTCTCAGCTGAGCACTGATTTGCCCTTTCATATGAGGAAATCACTCAAGGCCAGAGAGAGAACTATTTGAAAGGAGCAGAGGGAACAAACCCTGTTGCTCACATAGAGCCAGAAAGGAATAGTTTTTGTTAATGCCAGCCAGAGTGTAAAATTTTAAAATTCAAGGTGCATTGTGTAGAATAGTTAGAATGGTATTGCTTCAGTAGTGGGGTAAAATTAACCCTAGACCAAAGGCTTCTCTAGTTTACCTAATAAAAGTTGTTTTGTTTCATTTTGTTTGAAAATCAAGCCTAGAAAGGATGAAATTATTTTTATGTAACATAGCTTTGTCCTTGGAAATAGCTTTAGAATATTTATATAAATACAAAAATTCCAGATCTAAGAAGGGAAAACTCAATCAAATATTACCAGGCAAAAAAAGGAGCAGGAAAATAAAATGCATAATGAGGAGAATAATTAATCATTGAAACAGACTCAGAAATGACACTGATTATAACATTGACAAATACAGACATTAACAGGGTTTTATTCTATACTTCACATGTTCAAGAAGGGCAGAGGAAAGAGAATTATGTTAAATAGAGACATATAAGATATAACAAACCAATATCAAACTTCTAGAGATGAAAACTATAATGTCTAAAATAAAAAATGCACTGGAGGGAATTAGTAGCAATTAGACATTGCAGAAGAAAAGATTAGTAAATTTGGAGACATAACAATGGAAACTACCCAAAATGATATAGAGATTGAAAAAAGAAAGAGGGAAATTCTTTATTTCAGATACTGTTTTAAACACTTTACATATATTATATGATTTAATCTTAATGAAATACTAAGAAGGTACTATTACTATCCTAATTTTACACATTGAACCAACAGGCATAGAGGAATTAGTTAATTCATTATACAAAGTCACACATTAACTAAATGCCTGAGCCTGTGTCAGATTGCAGACAGTTGGTTCCAGAGGTCTGTGGATACATCCTCCTGAAGATAGAATCAAAGACAGAGAAGAATTGATCTTAAGATAGAAATTGGAGCTCTGAAAACTACATTTAAATTCCAAATCTTCTGAATAATTTATAAACTCTGTATAGGATGGTATTATAAAATTGATGTAGGTTTTTTCTGAACTGGGTTCTGAGTGAATTCCTCAGTATTATAGTCCCCCTTACAAATTCTCCTTGTGCAACTATAGAATTTTCTTAATTATTTTTTATACTAATAGTTTTTTTTCTGTAGATTTTATTGATTATTAGAAGCATCAGAGCTTCTTTATCCTTTTGCTTTTTACAATTAAATTGCTACAAAAATATGCAAGAAATAATGGTAACAACAACAATCAATAACACTTAAATACTCGTGTCTGACCACCATCCCATGGGATATCCTTCCGGGACATGTACTGGGCTTTATGGGTTGTTAGCACCACAGCTGTGTACCTGCATGAGTTTCTTCAGGGTATATGCCTAAAGTGGAATTGCTTTGCATAAGCTATCCACAGCTTCAACTTTTTGGATAAACAAGGCCAAATTTTTTTTCAAAGTTGTTTTATCAATTTATACTGCCCCCATAGTATGGAACAGTTCCTGTTGATGCATATCCTCCATGAAACTTAGTACTTTTTTACTTTTCAAATTTTTCTACTTTGGGTGTGAAATGGTGTTATCTGTTTTTTGTTTGAAGATTATTTCTTTTCACCTTTATATCCCCAGATTCTTAGTTCCAGCAAGATTCAGCTGGCAATCACTGGGTGTTTATTTATTGAATGGATGAATAATAAAGCTCAAGATTTAATACTGGTTGATTAAGAGAGTGGTGATGCTATTAATAGAAATAAAGAGAAAGGAGGAGAAATGTGGGAGAAGTATGATAAAATTGTTTCCTGTGTAGGGTAGGTAGGATCTTTTTAAAAAATTGAAATAGACTGAAAACCTGTATTGTCAATTAAAAGATACAGTAGGCAAGTCCATTGAAGAAATCCATATATTACCATGATCTCTTTGTATTATTGACTCCCTAAATTCAGTCAAATATGTAAAGATAAAATTATTTGTACCATCTTATTTTTTAAAAGATTTATTATTTTCTTTATAGTAGAAAAAGGAAGCAAATCATCTTGTCTTGCTTTAATATTTTAAAATTTGTCAAGAAAGCATATGCAAGTTGTGTGTGTGTGTCTTTTAGCTATCACTGATATTAAGTCACTGAATTTTTTTATGATTAGGACTGCATGCTGAGATGAATGAGTCATTTGTAAGAAACCTTTCCTGATGTGAATCACCCATTATTTTTAAAAGAAGACGTAAGCAGTGCTAATGCATACTTCAGTGTAAGAACTATTTCACTATTAAAAGAGTAAGTGCCCTTAGAAGTAGAAAAAAAAAAAAAAAGAAAGACAGAAGCCATAGTACACTGACCTAGTCATTATGGCTTACAAAGCAAAGCAGAGTTTTATGATTACCAGTGGATTAATAAATGCCTATATAACTTAATGTTTTAATTCACTGAATATATTTAAACTGACTATATGATGAGTTCTATTTTCAATGAATAATCGTACAGAGCTTCACTTTAATTTAGTTATGTCTGCCTTGGCACCTCAGCATTTCAGCATATCATTAGAGTGTCATTTCCACACAGATATACCTGTTTTCTTATTAAGATAATAATGGTATAAAAGTGCTTTGATGCTGTCCTTTTTGATGCTGGAAAGGATTCTTTGAATATATTGTGTTTATTTCAGTATAATCTTTATCCAAAATCACAATCATATAGTCCTATATAGAGTGAAGTTCATGATTGGTATAAAAAGTGATATGTGCTTATTCTACTGCAAAATATAGTTAAATTCAAGACATAAAAATTAGCATTGTAAGGTTCTTAAATACCTGTAGGTGTCTATTTGTATATTAGCAGAGTTAGCTTATCAGATTCATGATTGTTGTCAAAGGGAACCTGACCTTGAGAGGATAAGACATAGGACTAACAAAATTTAGCAGAACTAGGAAGTGCGCGAAGGCAATGCTAGTGACATCCATATTTTCATTCACTCTTTCATCTGTTTTCTCATTCAGTTCTTAATCTCTCTCTGATTAATTTACTGAGTTTACATTACATACAAAGTTCTGTGTTAGGTGTTGTAATAGGTTGAATTGTGTCTTCCAAAATTCATATGTTGAAATCCTGGCCCCTAGCACCTCAGAATGTGACTTTGTTTGGAAATAGGGTCCTTGTAGATAAAATTAGTGAAATTAAGATGAAATCATACTGGAGTGGGAAGGCCCTTAATCCAAATACAATTTGTGTCTTGGATTAGGGGCCCAGCCTACTCCAGTATGACTGGCATCTTTACAAAAATGGGAAATTTGGATACAGACTCACACATAGGGAGAATGCCATGTGAAGATTGGAGTTATGCTGACATAAACTGAGGAACTACCACAAGCTAGGAGAGAGGCCTGGAGCATATTCCTCCTTAGCACCTTCAGAGGGGCATGGCCCTCCTAAAACCTTGATTTTGGATTTCTGATCTCCAGAACTATGAGACAGCAAATTTCTGTTGTTTCAAACTATCCAATTTGTGGTGTTTTGCTATGGCAACTCTAGCGAACAAACACAGGTGGAGGTTGCATTATAAAGAACTATTTGTCTCTTTTAGGGAGATACAAATATACAGTATAATTAAAATAAAGAATTAGTATAAGTAAAGAGCCTAATAGAGTGGTGCAAATACAGTCCCATGGGATTTAGAGAAGGAAGGCATACATGGAAGTTACGTTCACCTCTGGAGAACTCAAGGTAAGTAGATGGAATGATATTGGCAGTGATTGTTTTGCTATTAGGAATAGTTCTTGCTTCTTCTAAGAAAATGACTTGTTTTAATTTTCTAGATTTTTATTCCATCTTTATTTGTTAGAGCCAAATTTATAGTCTACCTATAGCATGTTTATTGGCCTTCATGACGTACATTTTTGTATTTCCTCTTTTAATGTTTTTGCCGTGTTTTTCCCCCTTCTTTTCTCTCTCAGCTTCAAATTCATATTAGATTGATAATTTTTATTTGCCCTTAAAATCCACCCTTAAGTCCACTCCAAATTGGGAGGTCAGATTTGGAAACAGACATGCAGACCAGGAATGAAATGAAATTGAGTGGAAGAAGGATGGATTCAAGAAGTTGCAGATCAGGGTGGGTAAGCCCTGTGTACTGCCACCACAGCACTTGGCATCAGGCTTCCAGGGGAAGCATAAAGAGTTTAGGTCAAGGACAGCAAAAGTGTGGCACTGAGATTACATTTTTCTTTCCATGTCCATGAACTCTAAAGTTCATTGGAAGCTTTAGAATTCTCTTTGAACATAGAAGTAAAGTCAACGAGATCCCAGCTTACATACAAGATGAAACTTAATTTTTATCTGTACTGAGATAAAAGAGGGAAAGCAGAATTTGGAGAATCTATAGAGTTAGGTTAAGGAGAAATCCATTTACTTAGTAAATTCTGGCAATTAATTAATGGGAAAAAACAGCTAAATTGGAGAATTAAAAATACACATGTATATCCTAAACATTTTATGTTAACCCCAAACATATACATGTACATTTTTCAATCTTTTGATGTTGAGTCAAGACTTCTCTTTTTCACTGACTGGAATTCAGTATCATCCTTTTAGCATAAACCACACCCACAAGACAACATCTAAGATTTCCAGTTTGAACGTATTAAAATAGAACGAGGCCTTAAATATGCTTAGAAAACACACTAAATGAATAATTCTGGATATCTATGACTTTTTTACTCAATCTTTTAAAGTTAACAGCCAATAGCAATATTTTTAAATATAAATCCCATTTATCAAGTCTTTCTATATTATTCAAATTAGTTTTCACAGAAACCACCATTTTTTTCTGTCATATTCATATTATATTGATTTACATAATAATACATTACTTTATGTAATGAGATTGACAAATCCAACTGATAGAAGCAGTTTGCAAACCAGTGCTATTGCTTTACTGGTAGAAGAAATAAGAATGCTCACAAATAGTCTAATAGCCCTGAGAGTTCAATATTTTCTTAACATCAGGCTTTATAGAGGGAATGGATGGCATTGGTTAATCGGAAAAGTTGAATTGGTAGAAATTTATTAAAAGATTTTCCACTAGTATTTTATTTTATTTTTTCATCTTATACTCTTTTTGTTAAATTTCAGAATATTACGGAGGTACAAATGTTTTGGTTATATAAATTGCTTTTGTATCATTTGAGTCAAAGTTACAAGCATGTCCATCTCCCAGACAGGTCAGAGTTGTAAGAGAAGAGGAAATTGATGAGCAGAAGAGCTAAACAAAATCTATAGTCAATCGACAAGTATTAAGTGCATATTATGTTCTACACATTGGAGTTACATCAGGGAAGGAAATAAAGTCCCTATTCTCAAGGAGCTTATATTTGTACTAAACATATAAATATATAATTAATCAAGTTGTGATGAGGGACGGGAAGAAAAGGGAACTAGAATAATGACAGAGAAAATGAGTGTTATTTTAGGTAAGGTTGTTAGGAGGACCTCTCGGATAAAGTGAGATTTGAGTGGAGACATGCATAAAGCAATGGGGATATCTGCAGGATGATCTTTCCAGGTAGAGATAGGAATCAGCTGGCACAATCAAAGACAAATAAAGGACAGGTGTGATGGCTTACACCTGTAATCCGAGCACTGTGGGAGGCTGAGGTGGGAAGATTGCTTGAAGACAATCTGGGCAACAGAGGAGACTCTGTCTCTACAAAATAAATAAATAAATAAATAACACTAACAAATAAACAAGCAAAAAACAAAGACAAACAAAACCAAGTGAGCACAGTGGGGGAGGGACAGGAGACAGGAGCAGTGATTGCAGAGACTGTGAAGGAGAGTAGAAAATGTACATTATGGGAGCCCTTGTGGGAAGATGGGAATTTATTGAAGGGATTTTAGCAGAGCAGCAAAGTGATCTACTTGTGTTTAAAAGAATCATTGTTTTGGTTGTGTAGAAATTCAGCTGAGGATGGGAGCTAACAATAGTGGAATTTGTACTGGAAACTAGACTCTGTTAAGCCCAGATCTTGTCAGTTTTGTCTCCATCCAGCTCCTTGACATCTTTATGCCTCTCTCCTAGAATTCTTCAAACCTGCTTTAATTCTGGTGAATTCTGTGTCATTCATTATATGGCTTTCTCAAACTGCCCAGTTGTTGATAACATCAACCTAAAATTAATTCCTGATTTATCCCCAGATCACTTTGCCCACATCCAATCAGACACTAATTTCTGTTTTCTTCTGTTTCCACAGTTTGAACTTGCCTAGACTGTCATCTTCTCAGATCCTTACCCAATGTCCCATATCTACTCTTGCTCTAATACATTTTCTACTTCGTTGTCACAGCAAAACTTCAAAGGTGTTAATCAGAGAGTTTGCTAAAACGCATTTCATTCTCCTGCTTACAATCTTTCTCTGGCTTCCGTTTTCTCCCAAAATAAAGACCAAAATCTTTTTGTGACCCACAGGGCCCTTTGGGATCTTGCTTCTGCCTACTCACCTTACCTGTCAGACCTCATAGCCCACCACTCGTTTCTATTTGTTCAGTATGTAGCTACTTTTGGCCGTCTTTTCTTTTGTTAAACATTCTAAGATCAACCTTAGTTAGGTTGTTCTGCTTTAGCATAAAATAACCATCTCCCCCTGTTCTCTCCTTCTTTCTAACTCTTCTTTAAATCTCAGTTTTGCTATTATAAGATTCTGCTGACCTGTGATGTGCACCTGTATTTCACCTGTGTGTGTCCATCACAGCACATAGATTAACCCTTCTGGACTGCAAGCTCCATGAAGACAGATGGTATGTTTCTCTTTTATCCCATGAATTTGTTAATGTCTGGTATGTGGTAGTGTTTAATAAATATAGGAATGAGTGAATAAATGAATGAGTTTTCCCTTTCATCCTAAACCAGGAGTGCTTATTGATGATCTTTTACCTCTTCTATGCCTGAGAATGTCCATGATATTGTTTGGAAGGAGTAATTCCTTTTCTCCATGAGGAGACCAAAATTCATCTAGCCTTATTCTTTATGAAGATCTTCAGTATGAAATTGAATCCTGAATTCAAGATTAGAGTATACTGGGTGAAGTAATGCAAGTATGGTAATACTTACCATGTAATGAGTTTTCCTCCTCTTCCTCAGGAGGCCAGAGGAGGAAGGGAAGGAGATAGTTTTTATTCATTTAATTCTTTTCTAAAATGGGACCTTCTAGGGAGTCTTTCCTTACCATGTTATTTAAAATTGCTACCGTCTACATCCCCCTTCCCACCACTTTCGATCCCCTTTCTCTGACTTTTCTTTTTAAATATACCACCATATGACATATATACACACATGCATATATATAGTTATAATATATGTATGTGCATATATGTTCCTCTGTGTGTGTGTGTTTGCCTGCCACTGCTGGAACTCTGTTGATAGTGTAAAGCTATAGTTATTTTGATTACTGATATATCTCTAAAATTAGAATGATTCCTGGAATACGGAGGATGTTCAATAAATATTTTTTGAATAAATGAGTGCTTCTCAGTAATCTAATTAAGATTCTTATATTATCCTCATATTCTAGCCAGTTCTAGATGTTTTTCTAATATTTCCTTCCTCCATTTAGGTGGAATTTCTGAGATACTCTGGGCTGTAACTAACACTATTCCTGTTCTTCCTAGGTACGTCTGAACCCCGTTCTCTCCCTTTTCTTGATCAGCTCTCTCTTCAGATCCCAAAACAGTCCTGGAACTTAATGCCTACGTGGGATTCTTTTTCACACCTGATCTTTAACTGTTGATAAATAGGTCAGGATGAGCAGTGTATGTCTGCCTCGTGTCCTTGTGTGTTTCCTTGTTTCTGGCTAACTCCCTTCTCTGAGGAACAATCCTCTCACTCGCTACATGGTCGGCACATTTACACTGGGTGGTCTGTGCACCAAATGTCCCATCAGGGCTAAATCCCGACAGATACTGGCACATCCCCTCTCTGGTGTCCTTTCTAGCGATTCCTGTTGCCCTTGTATGTTCAGGATTTAATCCAGTGATAGGAATTACTCACTGAATTTATTATGTGATCCAAGACGTACGGTTAGAAAGGGTTAGCTGGAGTCAATTATGGTATGTTTGCTGGGGCATATTATGAAGCAAATTGTGGAGGTGCCTGTGTACGGAAGGTGAGAACAGGCAGATGAGGTCCCTGAAACAGGAACCGAAGAAAGAGTTATTAGGACAATATTACTGGAGGGAATCAACTGTTTGGCCTTAAGTAGCTTTTGGTGGATCACATCTGCATTGTTCTGTAGTATCTTAAAAGCATTATCAACTCAATCATTCTAATTTAGAGTGATCTCTTATTTTTCTTAGCAGTCTATTATTGTTTGAGCTCTTTTAATATTTAATTGTTATTAAAGTTTTTGTGAAATTATATCTTGCCTTTTCAATTGTAAAATTTTTTTGAAGGTAGGCTCACCTCCAGCACCACTGTATGTTGCACCTTATAGTGCTCAATAAATATACGATAAGTTGATTCAGTACTCTTCTGTGACAACAGTGACTAGAGTGAACACTTGCGGGGGGGGGGGTTGCTGGGGAGCATCTAAAATAGATGCCAAAAATTCAAACTGAACACTATTACACTTCATGTGTGTTTATTCTCACATTTATATGTATTTGTACCTGCCTACTAAGAAAGATTATTGAGGACATGACACAAGGTCACTTAGAAAGCAATGCAGGACTGGTTGGGAGATAAAATGACTTCATCGTTTTAAAAAGGCAGAGTTTGATGAGGTCAGTAGTTTCCTTAAGCACAATTTATTTTATGATTTTCTTAACTCTGCTAGTAGAAAATGATGAAAGCAGCAAAGTTTCATTTTATTGCCATACCTCTCATCATTTCAGGAAAAAAAAAAATCTAGGCCAAATCTAAATTTAGGATAATATGTAAGTGATTCTAACTTGTCCCACAGTAAATCTGTGACCTGTATGTCAACAAGGCTAAGAAATATGAAGCACAGGCTGTTCCAGTTCAAATTAAAGAAGTCCTGTCTCATTGAAGGGTTGCTAAGAGACATTTTGTTGAGTGTACAGGTTTTTTAAATGAGAGTTTACCAACATCCTTCTTGATTTTTTCCTCTCATTGATTTTTTTAATACCAGAAATGCTTTCAAACTTCTGCCAGAAAATGAGTTTCTCTAAAGAACCACAAAGCTCCTTTGAGTAACATATACAAGGCATTCAACCAAGATGGTATCACTGCCCACAGAGCATCTTTTTAATTGGATATATGTGCATTTGCTTTCTATCACCCTTACCTAATTGTAATGTTTCTGTGCTTCCAAGTAACTTTCTTAAAATTTAAAGTAACACTATAAGCGGCTTCATTGCAAAGTGAGCTACTGCCTTACAGGATACTTGAATTCTTAACTTAAAAAATAAATGTTGTTAAGGCTGGTGCAAAAATAATTGTGGTTTTAGCATTGTTGAGATTTTCCCTTTCATATTGGAATACATTCTTAAATAAATGTGGTTGTGTTATACATCATTTTAATGTGCATTTCTTGCTTTATGTTTTTTTGCTAATGACTTATTACTTGCTGTTTATTTTATATTTATTTTAGACTATGGAAGTGATGTTAGACAAAAAACAAATTCAAGCAATTTTCTTATTTGAGTTCAAAATGAGTCATAAAGCAGCAGAGACAACTTGCAATGTCAACAACACATTTGGCCCAGGAACTGCCAACGTGCAGTGCAGTAATGGTTCAAAGAGTTTTGCAAAGGAGATGAGAGCCTTGAAGTTGAGGAATGCAGTGGCCATCGGAAGTTGACAATGATCAGTTGAGAGCAATCACCGAAATTGATCCTCTTACAACTACCCGAGAAGTTGCCGAAGAGCTCTATGGTCATTTGGCATTTGAAGCAAATCAGAAAGGTGAAAAAGCTCAATTAGTGGTTGCCTCATGAGCTGACTTAAAATAAAAAAAAAAAAATCATCATTTTGAAGTGTCATCTTCTCTCACTGTATGTAACAACAATGAACCATTTCTCTATCAGATTGTGATGTGTGACAAGAGTGGATTTTATACAACTGGCAATGACCAGCTCAGTGGTTGGACTGAGAAGAAGCTCAAAGCACTTCCCAAAGCCAAACTTGCACCACAAAAATGTCATGGTCATTGTTTGGTGGTCTGCTGCCCATCTGATCCACTACAGCCTTCTGAATCCCAGCGGAACCATTACATCTGAGAAGTACGCTCAGCAAATTGATGAGATGCACCAAAAACTGCAACACCTGCAGCTGGCATTGGTCAAGAGAAAAGGCCCAATTCTTCTCCACGACAATGCCTGAGCACACAACCAACACTTCAAAAGCTGAACAAATTGGGCTACAAAGTTTTGCCTCATCCAGCATATTCACCTGACCTCTTGCCAACTGACCAGCTCTTCTTCAAGCATCTCAACAACGTTTTGCAGGGAAAATGCTTCCACAACCAGCAGGATGCAGAAAATGCTTTCCAGGAGTTCGTTGAATCCTGAAGCACAGATTTTTATGCTAATGGAATAAACAAACTTATTTCTCATTGGCAAAAAATGTGTCTATTGTAATGGTTCCTATTTTAATTAATGAAGACATGTTTGAACCTAGTTACAACAATTTAAAATTCATGGTCCAAAACCTCAATTACTTTTGTACCAACCTAATAATTGGCATATAAATCTGATAAATCTCACTTCAGCAAAAACCTAGACATCTCCTACCTCCTTCAGTAATATTACCCCCACCTCCATGGGTAATAGCTTTAATCACTGGCCTGCTACACTTTTCTCTGTTATGCTCTTTTTCTTGGAGACCTCCTTTACTTCCTAAGCTTTGAATTTGCATCTCTTTATATGGCTTCAAAACCTTCATCAACCTTAACTTTCTTCAGTGTTCCAGACACACAGAACTATGTTTACCTGCTGGATATTTCTTATTATAAACCTATTCATTACTTCCATTTCAAATGTCAAGAGCCAACGTTGACATTGTATATAACGACCTTGACGCTTTTTCTCAAATTTCCTAATTATTCTTGATAATAACATTGAAGTGTGCTGTGAATAAAGATGGTGACGATGGGAGAAAAGGTATACTGGAAGCAGCACAATGCAATCATTGCACAATGGAAGTTCTAAGAGAGGTCCAGCTTGGATATCAATCTGCATCAGGAACGTATCCATTCTCTTCACTTGACTGGGCAGCTGGTAATATGCTTCCCTAATGACATCACTTCTATTCCTCTCTCCTTTTATGTGCTCCCACTTGTCATTTGTGGTTTTAATCATCACTTCTTTTATCTTCTAGAAGATGACATTTTCAGTAAGGAAGGTCAACAACTTATCAGATAATGTTTTTAGCTGAATAAAATTTCTGATGAATGTCTAAAGAATTGAAGTTCTCCACTACTCCTATAAAATGCCTAAGCTAGAGCTCACTGTCCCCATTTCCTTCCATTTAGATAGAAATATACCCAGCATTTCCTCATGGAACTAGATTTTTCATTAAGGTTGGTGCAAAAGTACTTGCGGTTTTAACATTGTTGAAATCTGACATTTGATATTAAAATACATTCTTAAATGTGGTTATGCTATACATCATTTTAATGCACATTTCTCATTTTATTTTTTTTTTGCTAATGACTTATTACTTGCTGTTTATTTTATATTTATTTTAGACTATGGAAATGATGTTAGACAAAAAGCAAATTCAAGCAATTTTCTTATTTGAGTTCAAAATGGGTCCTAAAGTAGCAGAGACAACTCTCAACATCAACAACACGTTTGGCCCAGGAAGTGCTAAGGAATGTACAGTGCAGCAGTGGTTCAAGAAGTGTTGCAAAGGAATTGAGAGCCTTGAAGACGAGGAGTGCAGTGGCTGGCCATTGGAAGTTGACTATGATCAATTGAGAGCAACCATTGAAGCTGATCCTCTTACAACTACATGAGAAGTTGCCGGAGAACTCAACGTTGACCATTCTACAGTCATCTGAGGGAACTTGGAAAGGTGGAAAAGCTCAGTAAATGGTTGCCTTATGAGCTGACTGAAAAATCAAAAAAATCATCCCTTTGAAGTATTGTTTTCTCTTCTTGTATGCAAGAACAAACCTCAATTACTTTTGCACCAACCTAATAATGGGGAACATTCGTCTGAAGACATAGTCCAATTCCATCCCTTCAAGATCAATAATTGAAAAGGAAGAATGTTCACTATACTTTATTATGATTTCAAATTGAAATCATGATAATTAATGTTCTGTGAATTTGAACACACTTTCTAGGTACCAGCAAGATGTAGTACAAAAAGTGTGGTGTTTGTATGCAGCAGACCTGACTTTAAACCCTAACTTCATCAGAACTTTTGGGTCCATCACTTACTTGCAGAATTAACTCAGACAAGTCATTTATCTCTGTGATTACAAGATTTTTCAGATTTTGGTAATGAGGATAATAGTACCTATCTTTTATGTTCATTTGAAAGGTAAGAGGTAATTTGTGTAAAGAGGCCTGAACACAAAAGATATTCAAATAAGGGTAGCTGGCATTTTCTGAGGTCATTGCTATCATTTCCAACCATCTTCCCAATTATATTTTCGTGAGTAATTCTTAGTGTTCCTCCTGTAATGGGTTTTCATTCTATGTCATATAAGCTGTTAATCCAGTTTTCATTCTTTTATTTATTCAACCAGCATTTACTGAGTATAGGTGTGTGCCAGTGAGTATGTTAGGTAATGGATGGAAAAGACCCAAGTCTAAATAGACAGACAGATAAGTAAAACAAACATTAACAGAAAATTTATAAATACTTTAGTGGAGGTATTCACAGAGTTACTATGCCATTTACAGTCATAGACATCCCAGTGCTATTTGAGTGATTTTTTTTCCTTTTGGTTAGTCAGGCCTTCTATCAGAGTCCTTTTTTCCAGGCTTCACGAGGTGCTTTTCGTCCTTTCTTGTGAACCTTCTCTTCTGGTTTCTTAAGAAATAGCTGAAAAACATAAATTTATTTTTATCACTGAGTACCATGACATACAGAGACAAGGTGTAGGGATTGAGGACACACATCACCCAGCAAACTGTTGAAAGCTACGTTCAAACTGAAAGAATCAACCGATGTGTTCTTTTTCAAAGCATCCTTATTTAGATATAATTTGCACACATAAATTACACATAGTTAATGTGTACAATTTGATAATTTTGAAATATGTTTTTGTCCATGAAACCCTTACATCAATCACAATAATGAACACATTCATCATCTTATTAGTTTACTTCTGCCTGTTTTGTAGTCCCACCACCTGCCTCTCTAGGTCCCCTTTCATTCCCAGGCAACCACTGATCTGCTTTCTATCACTTATAGATTAATTTGCATTTTTTAGAATTTTATTTAAATTAAATGAATACTGTATACTCTTATTTTTGTCTGTTTTTTTTTCATTCAGTGTGATTATTTTGGGATTCATCCATGATCACACATCCATACGTGTCCTGATACATGTATTTTCATATATCAATAGCTTGTTTCTTTTAATTAATGATATTTCATTGTGTGGATATAACACAATTTGTTTATTTATTCTAGGTTTCCAGTTTAGGGTGGTTATAAATAAAGCTGCTATAAATATTTATGTACATACCTTTGTATGAGCATAAACTTTTATTTCTTTTGGATAGATATCTAGTTAGGAGTGCAATAGGTAGGTAGTTAAAATTATATGTTTACTTTTTTAAGTTGCTGCCAAACTACTTTTCAAAGCATTTTTAGGTTGTATGTTTTCTAAATTACTGCTTCAAATGTTCTTTATATATTCTGGATCCAAGTCCTTTATCAGATATATGATTTGTAATTATATTCTTTCAACCTTTGGCTTGTGTGTATGTTTTATGAAAAGCAAAAATTGTTAATTTTGATAAAATCCAATTTCTCATTTTTTTCCATTTAGAGATCATGTTTTTGGTATTGTTGGGATCATCAGAAACTCTTGCCTAACCCAAGATCACAAAATTTTTCTTCTATATGTTCTTATAAAATTTTTTAGTTTTAAAATTTACATTTAGGTCTATGGTCCATTTTGATTTAATTTTTGTAAGTGATGTGAAATATAATGGCCAGAATTTTCAATCCTGTGTTTTAGCCACCGTATATTATGATAAAATGAACAAAACTGATGAGTATAGGAAATTGGGGAGGGAAGAAAAATATATGACAGAATCATGAGACGAAAAACAGTGTAATATGCTTGACTCATGACTTATGTGTTGGATCCAATAAATTAAGTGCTTAAATTCAGGTTAAATAAAACATAGCTTGATAGCAGAAGCAAGTATGAGGAAAATAAATTAGTAATTTTAGTGATCTTAATAGCAGTAATAATAAAGTATTTTATGTAATGGAAATGCTATTTTGCCAAGCTTCATTATACTATGCAAGTTTGTTCTCATCTTTTTTTCCAAATTTGTTTTCCAACACAGTTTTTCATAAACCCTAAAATCTCATTCATCCCTCATGGCTTCACAGTTTTTCTGTAGCATGATGTGTTTTTTCTTCAAAGTCTGTACATTGAAATATGTGGACTGATGTCATTCTCTTCTAACTCAGAAATTTCTAGATCATCCAAGTTTGAATCTTACCCCATAGTGGATACTTCTGTCTTCACAGAAGTTAGTCTTCTCTAGGCAGAGTGAGTTGATACTTCTCTGTTTCTAGCACTTTGGGGACACCTCTGGTACAAGATTGTACACAAGTGTTTATAGCTTTCCTATAGCACACTGAATCGTGACTACTCTTCAAGAAAAGAGGTCATGCCTTGAGCTTCACCCTTTAAAAAGAGATGACAAACCAGAACTCATTCAGGGAAGAAGAATAAGGATAGTGAGAAGATTAAAAATCTCAGTTTATAGATAATTTAATGGAGCTGAGGGAGTTTGTAAAAAGTTCAGGGTGGGGGCCTAGGTTATCTGAAGGACTTTATGTGTGGAAATGGGGTCAGATTGCAGAGATTCAGAGACTAATATTAGGGACATGAGATAGATCTGAGATTTTCAGGTAACTATAATGAGGAACTTGTTTTTAAATAAAGTTGCCTGGAAGTAGAATGATCTATTTTAATAGCTATTACTGTCAGCAGAGTTTGTTCAATATATATTCTGTAACTACTTGGCAAGAATGTTACAGATGAAATCAAAACAGTTGGTGAGTGTAGATGAAAGTCCATGTATAAAAATCTGTGGTTATTTAAATTTGGAACACTGAACTCTTTATTCAGACATTGTCCAAGACTTGCAGATGTTTTACAAATGTCTCCCCATCCACTCCCTTCCCTTCCCTTTCCACTGCATTCTATTACATTCCATTTCACTGCCATTCTCAGGCCCTCAAGGAAAGAGAATTCAAGCAATTAACACAGTTTAGTTCTTGATTGACGTTTTTTGCATCCAATTCCTATGTTTGCTAATTCATTATTTACACAAGAGAGCTTGAAGATTGCTGTCTCAACCTTATATTTGCTCAAAAACTTTCAATGACTACCCTTTACTGAAGAATCATAGTCTACAGCTGAAAGTTATCAAGCATATTCTAATTGTTTCCACCATACCTGTCTTATCATCTCATTTAATCCTTCCAACAATATTATAAAGTGCTAGTATTATCCTTATTTTACACACAGGGAAATTTGCCCAAGGTTATTTAACTAGTGAATGGCAAAGATGGGAATGAACCCTAGTCTGAGTCCAAAATCAATGATAAACATGATGCTTTACATTCTCTCCAAACACTGTTCTGGCTCTCAAAAACTTTTATTTTGTTCAACCTGTTTGCCCATCCCTATTTTCCACTGATTATTGTCCTACATTAACTTATTTTAGATGAATCAATCTATTCATTATTCTTCAAACATTTCTGATATATTCTCCATATAATAGGGCAACTTTCTTAGCTTTTCTGAACTTTAGTTTTCCTTCTATAAAATGAATATAATAACATGGCTTTCTGCACAGGGCTATTGTGAGGATTAGATGAAATACTTGCATAAAGTCCTTTTATAGTGCAAGAACATAGTAAGTTTTCAACAAATATTACCTATCATCATTATAATCATTACTGTTACACACTCCACAGGATCAAATGGGTACTATGTAAATGGGTATTATGTAAATACATTGTAGAAATATATAATAAAAAGCACCATGTAGATTCACATTTTATTTTATTTATTTATTTATTTTTATTTCAGGATATTATGAGGGTACAAATATTTTGGTTACATTTTATGTCTTTGCCTCACTCAAGTCCGGATTAGAGGTATGCCCTTCCCCTGTACAACACTCACTGTGTCCATTGGTTGTGAGTTTACCACCCCCCCCACCCCCTAATCCCTGGAGAATATTCACATTTTAACCTAGTAGGCATTCGTGAATACATTGTAACAGCACTATGGAGGGGATCCCTGAATGCAGATCCACTAAGTTATTGCTGTATATGTTGTATAGATATCTTCTAGGAAAAATTATTTGAGTGGCATTTATTAAAATTAGTCTACATTAAAATATTGTCCTATTGTGTTTTATTCATTAATGTAGTATTACCTAACCTGTAGTAGATTTGTAATGTTATGTACTGAATTTTAAATAACAATTCGATTTCAAGATAATTTGTCATTATTTCTATGTAGTTTTAAGGCATCTTAAGACAAAATTGGTGAATCTTAATATCCTGAAAATAAATGACAAAAGTACCTAGAAAAATTTTAAAAGTGTTTAATAAACACATATTCTGAATTAAAGAGTATAAAAGAATTATCTTCTTTATATTAAATAATATATTATTTAATGAAAACTAGCCTTTGGGCTAAAATGAAAGAGAAAAATGGTAACCTTTTACTAGAAGGTTTATATTCTTGGATTTTTATATACTTTTTTTTTAATTGTCTGCTTTTATTTATTTATCTTTTAATTTTAAAAAAATTTATTTCAACATATTACGGGGGTACAAATGTTTATGCTATATATATTGGCTTTCCCCCGCCCAAGTCAGAGCTTCAAGCGTGTCCATCTCCCAGATGGTGTGTGTGCACCACACCCATTAGATGTGAATATACCCATCCCCTCCATAAATGTTGGCGTGGATTTTTATATTTTTATGTTTTCTCCATTATGAAGTTTAAAACATGAAGCATTAACTTACAGATAGCAGGAAACATAAATATGTGCCTAGTACTTACAAAATGCAATGGAACGAGATGTTGAGATAAAATTGGCTGGAGATAGAAGTGGGAAAGGTCAAAAGAGAAAGATTCAGGCCTTAGAAAGTGCAATCAGAAGACTGTCAAATTTCTCTGATATCTCAATGCAGCTTGTAGATGGATGGATGCTGCTAATAATATATCAATGGCAATGTCTATGGCAATGCTTGATATGTTTTTATCAGTGTGAGAGAGGATGTCTGTAAAGATTGATATAAATATTTTGAAGTCTACTCTCATTGTTCATAAGTGCTTTTGATCATCAATTACAGGGCCTATGCCCTATTCCCTTTGTGATTTTTATTTGAAATGACATACAAACATGATTTACTTACTGTTTTTCACTCTGTTTTCAATGCCTTATTTTTTCAGGTTGTGTTATGGGCGGTATGCAAGTGTGTGTGTACACATGAATGTGTGTGTTCATGCACATGTATGTGACACATTTTATGCATGCATGTATGTGACACGTTATGCATGCATGTGTACTCTTTTTCTGTTCTTATTGGAGTCATTTCCTACAATTTTTCGTTTTCACCCAGTGACCAAATAGTCTTTGATCAGATAAATGCAACACATACATTAACAACAACATATAGATTATTAGGTAACTCATGTGCTACATTATAGAAAAGACCACCTGTAATATCTCTGTGCCATACAACACCAAAAACACACTATGCTCACCTGAATACCTGAGAAAGAAATTAGAAAACATTTTCTTTCAAGTTTTTTTTTTTTTAATAAAGTCAGACTCATAAAAGAAAAGCTTTCTGAATTGGAGAAAATCTTTATTTAAAGCAATATTTAATATTTTCAAAAATTTTCAGCAATCTCAGTATACACACATGGGATTTCATGAGTTTATAAACCTACTTTTGGTGGACAGCTCAATTTTAAGAAACGTTAAGCTAGTTCCATTTGGGCTGACAGTAAAGTCTTCCTGTGAGAACTGTTTGAATGGATGCAATGAGTTATCTTTTTTTTTTTTTTTTACTCTTTATAGCTAAGGAAAGTGCACATGACACAACATATTTTAGGTAAAAAAGGTTCTTGAGTTTGATGAATGAAAATATAGAAAGTAGATTTGTATTCAACCTGATTTTCTAATCAAACATTTTTTTCCTTCTTAGAAGAGAGTGTGTAGTTCTGTTGCAGATGTAATTTTCCTACATATATATAAAATCCAGTGAAAATATTTCATTTAAAATAAACGGTGGTTAGAAGAATAATATTTTAGCATATGAATTAAATAGGCTTATACATTACAGCAAAAGTTAAAAATAATGTAGGATAAATTGCATTTAAAAATACTTCTGATTTGTTCAATAAATGTGTGAAGTATTAACTAACTCTCTAGTGAGTAAAGTAAGACACAGTAGATAATGCTGAAGATAGTCTTCAATGAAACTAAAATTAGTTTAAATCAAACATTAGTTTATTTCTCCAACAATTGGTTTAATTCTAGTTTTACCAAACTAAATTAAAAGCATCAGATATGAAAAAATAAGCAGAATATAGTAAAACAAAGTCAAATTCAATAAAAAATTTTTAAAATAGTCTGAAACAAATTAATCCGCAAAAATTGAGGGATATTAACTCATTTTTAACCACAAACATCTGGTCTAGACTGTGTTTATGCTGTGATTACTAAGCTGAGACCTGTCTATTAGCTGAGAGGCAGATTTGAAAATAGGAATTTTCAAAATAAAACATTAGTCATCATATTTTTTTAGGCAATAATGCCATGTCAAATCTTCAGGTATTCAAAGTAAGCACAACAAGTAAAATATAACAATTAAACCATTAATATCTGTGTATGTAAATCCTTTTCCTTTTAACTAACTTTAAAAAATATTTTGTAGTTCAGTTTTGTTGGTGACATATTTACTTAGTTTTTGCTTTTCAAGAAAAAAAATTTATTTTGCCTTAATTTGTGATGAATATTTTTGCTGGATAAAAATTCTAGGTTGACAATTATTTTTTTTTTCTCTTTTGGCACATTAATAACATTTTTTCAAAGTTTTTTGGCTTGCCTAGTTTCTCATGGGATCTTTGTGATCATTATTATTCTCGTTCCACTGAAAACAATGTAACTTTTTATCTGGCTGCTTTCCAAATTTTCTCTTTATCACAGTGGTCTTTAGCTATTTGAGCATGATGTGCTTTGGTGAGGTTGGTTGCATTTTGTGGGCTCACAGTTTTCATAAAATTAGGAAAATGTTCAGCCAGTATTTCTCCACAGATTTTTTTCTAAATCCCTCCCTACTTCCCAATTATGAGACTATATAAGTTAGAATGCTTGATATTGTCACATAGTTCACTAAAGTATTTTAATTTTTTCAATCTTTTTACTCTTTGTGCTCATCTCTAAAATTTTTATTTAGTTACTTTTTAATTATTTATATTTTACTGTTTATGATGTTCATTTTTTTGTATAATTTCACATATTTATAATAATTATTTTAAAGTTCTTGTCTTTTAATTCCATCATCTCTGTCATTTCTGAGTCTGTTTCTTCAGACTATTTGTCCTATGATAGGTCATATTATTTTCAGCTTCTTCATACATCCTGTGAGGTTTTTTTAAAATTATATTTTGGGTATTGTAAATTGTATATTACCTGACAGATTTTGTTATTCTTTAAGACTGTTGGACTTTATTTATTTGTTAATGTATTAATATTTTTGCCAGGCATTTAAGTTACTTGCAGAAAGAATCAATTCTTTTCAGTCTTGTAAAGCTTTGTTAGGACAGGTTTAGAGGAGACATTTTCTCAGAGTAGTGTCTAGGGCACACAACACCTCAAGAAAATATTTTTGTGTCATCCCTGTCTATACAAACAAATTGATTCACATATGTATTATAGGATTCATGGGCCCACGTTAAATATAGTATTTATCACTGAATATTTAGAATTATGGCTGGAACAGAGGTTCTTATATATTTCATCTTTACTATTATGTCATGTAAATATTCTTCAAGTTTATGGTTATCATATCTTTCTTTTCACGTCCAGGAACCACTCTTTATTTTTTTTATTTTCCACTATGCTTTTCCTGGCTAATTTTCTCTCTCCCACCCTGAATAAAAGAAAAAATCTTGGTGTAACTCACAATGCCCTAGCTCTTTGAAATCTGCTTATATTGAAACAAATAGATCTCCTTCCCCTCCAGTTTCCCCATAACATTTATTTGACACGAAATTATTTATGATACACGACAAATCATGAATCATGAATGAGGTTTCATCATCTGATGTGTTGTCTGTGAATCTAGCTTCCGATCACATTTTCCAATTTTTTTACTCTTCTTTATTGATGATGATCATGAATTTGAGTCTTACCTAAAGACTTCTTATTTGCAGAAAAATGCAAATAATAATTTATTATCTGGTTATGTTAAATTTACCATTCTGAATTTTATAGCGTAAATGTAGGACAGAACCACTTTCAATTATTTCTTCTCTTGAACTCTTCAGGTTAAAATCACTGCATTCCTAAAATGTAATCTTTTCAACATTTAGAGCACTCTTGACTTCTATATGTTGCCATCAGTGAGGGAAGGATGGTTTAAGGGGCTGTGGTTGGAGTGATAATAGCAGTTCAGGCCAGGTGCAGCGGCTCACGCCTGTAATCCTAGCACTCTGAGAGGCAGAGGCGGGAGGATTGCTCAAGGTCAGGAGTTCGAGACCAGCCTGAGTAAGAGTGAGACCCCTGTCTCTACTAACATAGAAAGAAATTATCTGGCCAACTAAAAAAAAATATATATATATATATATATATATATATATATATATATAAATTAGCCGGGCATGGTGGCGCATGCCTGTAGTCCCAGGTACTCGGGAGGCTGAGGCAGTAGGATCGCTTAAGCCCAGGAGTTTGAGGTTGCTGTGAGCTAGGCTGACGCCATGGCACTCACTCTAGCCTGGGCAACAGAGTGAGACTCTGTCTCAAAATATAAATAAATAAATAAATAAATAGATAGATAGATAGATAATAGCAGTTCAATTTGCTTAAGGAATGCTTTGTTTTTGTCTGGCACAACATAAGGCCAACCCAGAAAAGCACAACATCACCATATAGACTGAAGGCAAGAGAGGACATTAATCAGAAGAGTCCATTGGAGTGGCAGAGCAATGGTATGAAAACTCTTGGGGGACACGGGCATGGCCACCCATCAAGGACTGCCTGACACATGATTCTATAGAAGAGATGAAATGACTGCTTTAGGTGTACGAAGTTATGGGAGAACAAATAGGGTAAATAATACCTGCTTCTATGCTATCTTCAGAAACTGAAGACTACAGGTGGTGATACATGGTCAGAAGGACTACTCCACCAGCCCATACAAGCTTCTCAAGCCCAAGGGTCAGTGGTGGTTGTTCATCAGCCTCAAGACTATTAAATTCGTCCTGTATCCAACATGCATGAGAGACACAACAAATCAGCATACATGTACTATTTTGATACCTAATCACATGCAAAATTGTGAAAGACATACTTTGCCAGTCATCAAGAGTGAGAAGTTTGCTAAGCCTCCTTCATAGAAACATGCAGCATTTAGACAATTCTATAAACATGAGTACCAGAACTCCTTGGGACATCTTGTGGACATCATACATGGGAAAGGTCTGAGAGTCCTGAAGGAAGAAATGGAGACGGGGGCCCATGTAAATTCTGACTGAGTCCCAAGGGCACTCCACTCATTTGTCACTGTCAGCCTCAGATATTTCCAGGTGATAGAGACTTCCTTAGACAAAGCAAGAAAAAGCAAAGCATGGAGACCTACTGAGGTGTGGCACCAGGGTCAGGACCTCCGTATTTAAGGATATCACTGCCTTTTCTCTAGTGCAGGTTTCTAACCTCAGCACTATGATATGTTAGCTGGACAATTCTTTGCTGAGGGGGACTGCCTTGTGCGTTGCAGGATATTCATCAGCATCCCTGAGATGCTAGTAGTACCCCTCCCCCCACCCTCTAAATGTGACAACCAAAAATGTCTTCAGACATTACCAAAAGTCTTTTGGGGGAGTAAAATCATCCCTGGTTGAGAACCACTGTTTTACTGTTTGTTTAGTTCTCCTAGTAATGTATAACCCTTCTACTGTTTTCATCGAATCCTCTGGGTATTAAATGAGTTCTCTCATTTTTACTATCCAGACTTTACTGTCTTCTAGCTTTATATGAGCTCTGGAAATTGCTTTTCTTAAAGTGCCCTGGAAATTTTTTTCAGTTAACCTTGTGAAGTTTCTGCCTATGTATTTGTGTAATATTTAGCAGCAGATTCAAGGAAAGCCCTATGTAAATTTCTTGAGTTCTATCCTTGGGTAGCTTCCTTTCTCTGTCAATTTGTCCTGCAAAGTTCACGATCATCCCTTGCCAAATGCTCATCTCTGTCTCTTCATTTTGGTCACAATTCCAAGAATGTCTTCTGATATCTTTTTCTCCCAGGTCCAGAAGGGATCCCTAGGCAGAAAATCAGGGCAAATGTAGGACACATTTCATTCTCCCCTAGGTCACAGTGAGAACCTGCCTGCTGATACTTGAAAATAGGTGTTCAATATAATTTTTAAAATTATTTTATTTATTTTACTTTTAAATTTTTATTAATTTTTTAGCATTGTTCTTTGTTCTAAATGTTCAATATGTTTTGTCCAGTATTCTAGTTGTTTATGTCAGGAAGGTAAGTTCAGTTCCTGTTACCTGCTAATAGCTGAAAGAAGAAGAGTCGCCCCTGCCCACTTTCTTAAGATAAACTTTTGGACCAAGTTTTCAATTGTTTCAGTCTCTGTTTTCTCACGTCCCTTTCTCACTTCAACTCGCTCTATTTTGTTTTCCACTTTCATCATTCTACTGAATTGTTCTGTTGAACACTATTGAATGATTTCTCTAAAGTCACTTGACATTTTTTTTTCACTTTTCAAGTGTCTGATCTCTCAGCAGGGTTAGACATTTTTGATTAATATCTCCCTCCTTGGAAGAAAACAAAAACAGAAATAAAATTAAAGAAAACCAAATCTTCTCTGTTTTCATGACACCAAGTGTCCTGGATTTCCTACTATTAATACTTTACTGATGGCTGGGCGTGGTGGCTCACACCTGTAATCCCAGCACTCTGGGAGGCCGAGGCAGGAGGATCACTCGAGGTCAGGAGTTCGAGACCAGCCTGAGCAAGAGTGAGACCTCGTCTCTACTAAAAAAATAGAAAGAAATTAATCGGACAACTAAAAATATATAGAAAAAGTTAGCCAGGCATGGTGGCACATGCCTGTAGTCCCAGCTACTCGGGAAGCTGAGGCAGGAAGATTGCTTGAGCCCAGGAGTTTGAGGTTGCTGTGAGCTAGGCTGATGCCATGGCACTCTAGCCCGGGCGACAGAGTGAGACTCTGTCTCAAAACAAACAAACAAACAAACAAACAAACAAACAAAAACTTTACTGACCACATCTTTGCGATTTTACTCTTTTCCTTTCAGCTACTAGAAACCTCACAGCTTGTACCTAGACCCCTCAACTGGGCTCTAGACTTCTATATTCATTTGATACCTTGATATTTACACCAAGAAATTTCTAAAGAATACCAAATGTGATATCTCAAAGACTTACCACTTGAGCTCACTTGCTATGAAACATGATGTTCTTCCTAAGTTCCTTATCCATCTAGCAGTGCCAATAAAAGACATCTTCAACAGCTTCCTCACCTTCACTCCCATGCCATCCATCACTAAATCCTGTCAGGAAATTGAACCTCCTAACTATCCTATAAATTCATTAACTTCTTCCCCTTCTATCCTCTGATTAAATCAAGTTCATATTTTCAAGTCTATTGAAATACTTTTCTCAGTGATCTTTTCTTTATTTGCACTGGCTTCTATATAGCATCTTCTCTACCCTGCAGCCAGAGTAATCTCAAAATGCAATCCAGTTGTGACAACCCATGCTTAAGTGGGTTGGGTGGTATCCAATTGCTTTTAGAATAAAGATGAAAATCTTTAATATGGCTTACGGAAACCTGCTGGATATCCCTGCCTTTCCATTTCTGCACTCTAATTTTACTGGAATGTTTTCAATTCCTTGAATTAAATACTTCAAATATGCCTTTCTTTCTTACATTCCCATGTGTTTGCATAAAAGACATATCACTGCTGATCACAACCCATCTCCTCCAACAACCATACACAAATGGATTTATTGCTTTTCTCATCTGCAGATCTCAGATCAAGTGCTATATCCTAAAAAAAAGTTTTCCCTGACCAGGTTAGCTTCTTTCATTTTAAGCTCTTATGGAAACTTTATATATCCTATCTCTGTTGTGATCATTTAGTTTGTATTTCTCTCTGCAACTGTACAATGAATTCTATGACAGCAGCATCTGTATCCTTTTAGACAGGTTTTCTTGTATAGTGCTGACCTTGAACATGGTACATACTCAATTTGTTGTATGTATGTATGAATGAATGAATGAATGGTGGAATTATCTTCATTGACAAAATTGGAAGTCAAAACCATGCAAATGTACAGGATTACCCTGATTTATTTTAAGAAGTTTATCATGTATTATGACAAGTTTTAAAAATCATCTTTAATGCATTCTATACAAAGGAATTTTATAGATTGATCTGAATTTTCCCTGCACGTTATTTGTGTACTTCTGATCTACGGTTTGATCTGACATGTTTTTGTTAACGAACAGAAAGAAAACAGTGTTTCAACACTCCATTACTCAATGCCTGAGCTCCACACAAAGACCTCTAGCTTTAATTCCTCACCCTCATCTAACTTACCTATAAGGAGCCAACTCTTGTTTTTCCTTCGATTTATTCCACTTCTTCAGTTTTGCTGACCTAGTTTTCTGCCTGAATTTGTTGTCCCTGTGCTTTTCTGCCTCTCTTAGTCTACCACTTTGGCCTGACTTCTTTTGTTGCTATACCTAGCCATGGTTAAGCACTTTCATGATGAATTTGCAATAAATCTTTAAGTAACTTTACCACAGAATTTCTGCCATTTTTGCTTTGTGAAAACCCAGTCCTGGTACTCATCCTGTTGTTTCTTTCTCTATCCTCCCTCAACCCTCAGGCAAGTAAAGCGAAGTCATTCTAGAAGTCGTAAAGTCATCATAATTCTATTTATTATGTCCTCACGATATTCAAATACCACCCTTATTTATCTCACGACACTCTTGTTTGTATTTCCTGTGACAACTCTTCCAAGCTTATTCTATGTTATGTAAGCCCACACTTATTCCAACCTCAACCTTCTGTTTTAGGAAATAAGCTCACTTCTTATTTTACTGCCTACCCTACAAGAAGAAAAAAAAAGAGATTAAATTTGTCTTAATTTTACCCCTGTTTTCTTAAAATATCTCTGATTTTCTATTCTCTCCATCTTTTATTTTTGAAAGAAAAGTGGCTTCATATTTCCCAAGACTCATAACTTTCTACTCAAAATTTAGAACCTAACCCTTTCCTTGTCTGTTATGAATCTTTTTTGTTCATGGCATCCCATCATATATACCTCATATGTATGCAGTGCAGGTGTGTGTGTGTGTGTGTGTGTGTGTGTGTGTGTGTGTGTGTGTGTGTATGTATGAAGGAATCATCTTAAGACAATAGTGGAAATCAAAACCATGCAAAGCATAAGATTATCCAGATGTTTATGTATAAATGTATATTTGATGTTGTCATTTTACCACCACTGAGTTCTGAAGCTTATGCCATCTGACTTTTACCTCCAAATTCTACTAAAATTGCTTTTGAGAGTTTCCAATAACCTCCAAGTTGCCATATCCTTTTCTAAGATTTCACTCTTCTGAAATTCCCTGTGGCATTTGATAGTGATGAGCAACATCTCCTTTATGAAATATCTGTCTTTTGTATTTGTGGCTTTGTTCTCACCTGACATCACCCTTCTTCTCCACAAGATTTCATTCTTCTTTATTGGATCTGATGCACTTTTCTCTCCCCTCAAAATGAGTGTTCTTTATAACTGAGAGTTTCCTCAATTTCTTTTCTCTTTCAATGTTAGTATCCCTAACTCATACATTTGGGTCAGTCTTTGAGAGCTGTTAAGGATTTTGCATAACTCTAACATCTTCGTTTACTAACTGTAACATCTATTGGAATGTGTCACTCAAACCTCAAACACATTATGTCTAAAACTTAATTATTTTACACTTCCAGGCCTGGCCACTTCTTAACTATTTTATTTATGGAAAGGGAGAAGTACTTTCTGAGGCATTAGCCTTGGGTATTTGGGGATATCTTCCACTTCTCCTTTCTCCCCTATAGACAACCAGTAAGTCCTGGTGATTGCAATTCCACAGTGTCCCTCATATATGCACACACATCCCCACATAAGTTATTTAGGCTTTATCTCTCACGTACACAGATACTCTGTATACAAGGAGCTTTGTAATTGATTCTCTTACTTTCATTCCTTCCTCATTTTAATCCATCCTAGATTGTGAATCAGATAAATCTTTCTAAAATGTAGACTCAATATGCCCTTTCTACTTCTTAAATGAAAAAAAAAAAAGAATATTCATTAATGATTTTTTTCTTACCATGGAAGAAAATACAGACTCTTTAGCCTGGTATATAAAGTTTCAAGCTAATGGTCCTTTCTTGTTTAACCCTCATCTCCCATTATACCTGCCCTTTGCTTCCAATTACACTACTTCTAGGTCTATGGACACACTTTGCCTCACGCGCCATCCTCATCAGTCTTAGACTTTAAATTCTATCTAAAGAAGCGTCAGTAAATCCATTTTATCACAGAACTGCAAAACCTGCATGGTGAAAACTAATAATGTTCCCCTTTACTATTCTAGGCCCTTTCTTTGTAGCAGTCCTTGTGATACTATATTGAGTTACTGTATCATTTTCTGTCTCCCTAACTAAACTGTAAGGTTTTGAAAACTGAAACTAATATTTGCTAAACTTTGTATTTCTGTTACTATCTAGTTCAATGGCTGTCAAACAGAAGATATTTAAATACATATTTTTAAAGTGAATTTATTTAGTTAGAATTGGGTATAGTATTTTAGTTTACTGAAGTCTGGTTTCTTATGCTTACAAGTAGATTAGCTAAGAGCTAGAACTGATATCTTTTGCTGGTATGCACCTAAAGAGGACACTGCTAAAAGATTTGATGATTACTTATAGATTCCTTTTAAAATGATAATATTAATTGTTATAGCTAAAGTCTATAAAGCATTTACTGTTATTAGCACTTTAAGCACATTAATGAATTTAATCCAGAAAATAACCTGATGAGGGAGGCATTATTATTCCCATAACATATGAGGAACCTGAGATACAAAGACATTAGGGACTTATCCATTCTTATGGTTTGAATATATATGTCCCTTTAAAATTCATATTTTGTAAATAACCCCAAGGTGATGGCATTAAGAGGTGGGGTCCTTGGGAGGTGAGTAGGCCATGAGGGCTGTGCCTCATGGATGGGATCAGTGCCCTTTTAACAGGGCTTGAGGGAGAGAGTTAGTATTTTTTTACCTTCTTTTCTGTTCTGTCACGTAAAGACACAGTGCTTGACCCTTCATCATATAAGCATGCAGCAATAAAGTATCATCTTTAAAACAGAGGTATCTCTTACCAGATAGCTAATCTGCTGGTTCCTTCCTCTTGAACTTGCCTGCCTCTAGAACTGTGGGAAATAAATTCCTACTATTTATAAATTTCCCAGTTTGTGGTATTTTGTTATGGCAGCAAGAACAGACTGAAACACCCATGGTCACAGAGTTATTTAATAAATTCAGGATTCAAACCCATCTTATTATTAATGCACTTACCTTAAATTTATATATCTCTCCTTATTAACTTGCCTAAAATGAATAACATTTTCGACTTGTAAGATAAATCCACCCACAAAACTATTTTTCTTCTATAGAAATATTGCTATTAAGTTGATTAATACCTGAAAATATTTGACAGGGGCATTTAGGCCAATCACTTCAGTGGAGTAATGGCTTCTCTTAATTATATCCTTGTTTGCTGATTAAACAACAAAATTAGTGCCACATGAAGTAACACATACTTTAATTGTATCAGTTATATAACAAACATTGTATTCTTATATTTTTTGTTATTTGATACTGATTGTTCAGTATCTTCACTATAATGTGCACTGTTTGTAATATTTTAGATTATTTACGTAAAGACTAATTTACAAACATCCATGCTGTTTGCTTTAAATACTCTTGCCTATTTGTGTTGATAACTTACTCATTTATTGTGTATTCTATTGTTGATTACCTATTCTCCATTGGCTTGATATTCTTTTCCCTAGACCCATTTGCAAACTAATAAGATAGGAAAATTAGGATTGATTTAAAACCAGTAGCAACATAAATTTCACTCTGAGAATATATTTAAGGGTAAAAGAAGAAATGAATAATCTATATGCTATATGAACTTAACTCTTTAAAAGTACACATACCAAAATGTTGCACATTTCAGATTTTATATGACTTAATGAATACTGACTAATGACTAATCAGAATAATTATTTTGTAGGTGTTCAGTATCATCTTAAAGCATCTGGCTCTACTTTGGTGGATAGTCACAGAAACCCTGCTATACATACTTTATAGCCTCATTCTCACATTTCTGATGATAAGAGTGCTGGTACTTAAAATACTACATTCTGTTTTTTCACATCTGTGATGTTCTCTTTTGTCATGCTAAGATAAGCATGATGTTCTGAGAAATGTTTCCAAATTCCAACTCTTCACTTGAACAGCTAGATTATAGGTATACATCATAGGCTGGTCTCATTTTGCACAGTTCCGTGGTGAGATCAACGTAAGGAGATAGTTCTTATACACACAAGTATTGTGGGTTGCATGATGGTCCCCCCCAAAAAAGATGCGTTCATGTCCTAATCCATGGAACTTGTGGATGTTACCTTTTTTGAAGAAAAAGACCTTTGCAGACTTAAGTTAAGCATCTTGAGATCAGAAGATCATCTTGGATAATCCAAGTAGATTCTAAATCCAATGATAATTTTCATTATGAGAGAGAGAAGGGAATTTGAGACAAACTGAATAAGAAAAGACACAAAGTAGAGGAGACGGTGTGACCATGAAGGCAAAGCCCTGAGTAATATGGCTACAGGCCAAGGAATGCAGATGGCCACCAGAAGATGGAGGAGGGCTTGGAACAGATTCTCCCCTAGGCCCTCCAGAGAGTGCAGCCTGTCGACAACTTTAGTTTGGACATCTAGCCTCTAGAATCATGAGAGAGTAAATTTCTATGGCTCAAGCCATCCAGATTGTCATAATTTGTAATGACAGCCACAGGAAACTACTACAACACATTTCAGTTAACATGGCATCATGCAAATCTAGGACTGATGTATTTATTATTATACAATGCTATCTTTCACTCTTTTAATTCAGGCCTCTATATGATGCCCATATACTCTGTCACATACTATTGAATTTATAGTACTTGTCTAAATCATCTCAGTCCATATGAAAGAAATTTCACAATTTACTAAAGAGGTATTTTGGTATTGAGAAGATCCTTTAAAATTTATTGGAAGCAGGCATTTTACATTTTGCTTTGTTTGTTTAGATGGAAGATAGAAAGAAGACTTGTTAATATCTGAGTTCTAAAACATGCTTCACTGCCAGCTTATTGCCTCTAGGCTAAATGCTCCCAATTACCTTAAACTTTTCTAATTGGAAGTATTTTCCAAATATTTACTCATTATTTTGCTCTTCTTATATTAATTGATTGACTCCTTTTAGAGAACACTTTCAAATCCATATTTATAGACTTCTGAGCATTTCATAACCCACTCTAATTGCTATTTTTGGTATGCCTTCAGCTGATCTTATTTTTTGATACTATATACATACACCATGTCTCATCTAAAATATATTGATCACTAGTTATGTGAATTGATCACATTTGTTTCTCTTCTAGTTTTCCCAATGCTCACTAAAATATAACATTTTAAAAAATGAAAACCCACTATAACAAAGAATGAAGGAAATACCTGTAGAAAAGAGGCTTTATAAACTTTTGCACAATAAATATAGCTAGAGGGAGGAGGAAGGTATAGAATAAAGTACACTCACAGTGATGCGAATAAGAAGAAAGTTGATTAGAGTCACTGAATCCCAGAGATGATCCCATCAAAAAGGTGCTGGTTAAAACAGAGAGCAGGGGCAAGTTAAATAACTTAACATGAGGACTGACTGGAAGTCAATATTTGGAGAATCAATGTTTTCTCTCCTTTCACTCTACTCACAGAATGGCAGCACCTAAATGTCTACATCCTTGCTCTGATTAAAAATAAAGGAGGGTCTCAAATAGAGATGCCAAGTGGGGACTAAAGGAAGAATTTAAGGTGCAGAGGTGAAAATAGGGAATCAAGTAAAAATATTCATATCAGTTAACTTTTAAGACGCACACCCTCAATCCCCAAACAAAATGCCAGCACCCTGGTGTTAACTTTTCACGGAGTTTCTGAAAAAACTGACCTAGAGAAGAATTCCACAGAGAAACAACAAACTCTTTTCCCAATCATCTTTGATATAATCTTTCCTTCCTATCCTAGTTTTAACTGTTTCTTTAGTAAATATAATTGATGAGCCAATGATTATTAGACATTTGATAAACACTTGAACATGAGCAATAGAGATAACAAATAACCAGAAAAACGTAAAACTAGAAGTATCACTTTACAAAATAAAAGAAAACTTCCTCTTTCTAGTTCACTAATATATAAGAAAATCCAATTCTCTTATACCTCAGAGGTATATAAAATCATTGCATAAATAGAAAGTAATATGATTTTATTTAAAATAATAAGAGCTCTTGAAAGTTCAAAAAATATAATGGTTAAATTTTTAAAAAAATATCCAATGGGAAGATTTGGTGAAAAATAAAAGAAATATTTTAGAAAATAGAAGAGAAATAAATAGAAAATATGAGAGAAAAAAAGAAAACTAAGAAAATGATGTTTTCTGAGAATCGATATTAGAAGAATAGAACAGAGAAAATAAATGAAAGTACTTAGCAAATAATAATAGAAAATTTCTCAGGGTTGAAATATATCAGTTATCTGAATGGCCACATGGAGAGGTCAGTGAAATGAATGGAATGCACTCATCATTAAGCACATCCTATGAAATTTGAAATCTCTGGGGAAAAATGAGCATAGCCTAAATCTTTCTAGGGTGAGGATGGTTTTTCTTGTTGTTTATGGTGAGAGGTTAAATCTGGTCCCTGTTATACCTTCTTGGCTGGGAGTAGGAATTCATCATTAAGTTATTATAATGCAGGTGCCCATCATCTGAATATAGGCACATTAGATCTGTGACTAAACAAAAGTTAGGTTTATGAGATGCCCAAAGGCTAGTAGATATGCTTTAGTGCTAGAAAATGCAAGGAATTTTTCAAAGTGACAAATTCAAAAATGATGTATACGTTTTCCAAGCATCAATGTTTATGCCCTTCCTATTGTCTTACATATCTCGTGGTTCCCCTTTAGTTAATTGTCTTTTCTCTTTTATGTAATGGGAATAAATATTAGACTATGCCATATATGAAAATATGATTAAATGCCACTTTAATACTATCTATGTATATGTGAAAGTAACTTGTCTTCTTTTGATTTTGTTTCATATATCTAGAATGGAGCCCTACTTTCCTCTTTCTCATTCTCTTTTATTATTAGACTGGACAAATTAATAGTAAGGCTTATGTAATATATTTACAGCACTTTGAAAAACATAAAACCATTCATAAATGCAATTGATCATTTTTGGAAGTATCAGGGCTTCAGTGTTTTTTATAAGCAAGGCAACTACAGAACGTAATTTTTGCATTAGGAAAAAAGATTCTTATATATTTTAGACAATCCAAGCTCTTTTTTTTTTTTTTTTGAGACAGAGTCTTGCTCTGTCACCCTGGCTAGAGTACATTGGCCTCATCATAGCTCCCTGCAGCCTCAAACTACTGGGCTCAAGAGATCCTATGCCCAAATAGCTGGGCATACAGGTGCTTACTACCACTCCTGGCTAATTTTTCTATTTTTTTGTAGAGACAGGATCTTGCTCTTGTTCAGGCTGGTCTCAAACTTTTGACCTCAAGCGATCCTCCCGCCTTGGCCTCCCAGCATGTTAGGATTACAGGTGTGAGCCACTGCACCCGGCTGACAATCCACACTCTTATTCCAAAGTACCCGCTTACCTCCTCAAGCTCCCTCAAAAAGCAGTTTCAGCTAGTCAGAATCCCTTTTGATTCTGATGGTCTTTGTAAGGGAAAGGATTATCAACCAATTATTTGGCTTTAGAATCCCATCACAAGAAAACAGACAATCAGCAGACATGTCCATAGCTTGCAGCTTTTTTATTAACCACAGCCATGCATGCTTTTTGTTAATAACTTCAATATTTAATTCTGTTCATAAGAATGCTGTTGCTTATATCCGATGTCATAATTTTGCTAACAACATAACTCCCATTTCAGATATTTTAAGTGAGTATGTTTTCCAAAGAGTATTCCTTTTAGTAAGGGAAGATAATGGTTAAAGGAAGAATAAAAATGTTTTATTTTAGGAGACTAGAATTATACTTTCTCTTGCCACTTATAGGCCAGTTGGAAGTAGTGATTGTCTTCATTGTGTTACATAACTCAGAAGTGAAAGTAATCTTAAACTCAGGTGGGCAGGAGACAGTTTAACACAAAATCTGGTGAGGCTAAAAGTGAAAATATCAACGTTGCTGCCAGGGGTTATTTAATAAATAATTCTTGGTAAGAGAGGAACACTTTTATTATAGTTCTCAGGCTTTAAGTTATTTTCTACTTAAAATACGGAGAATCTTACAAAATTCCACCAACTATAGTATTCCAGATAAGTAAGTTTGAACACAACGTGTCCTCGATAGAGAAGAGCAAACCTCTAGTGTTTCATTATTTTCCAGTCTTGGTTGATTATTTGCTGCTATGTGTGTCTTTGTTTTGAAGGCAAATCAGAGTAGGTATCACTAAAACAATATAAATCATATTAACATAGTCTATAATTTAATGCCTAAAAATTGAGTCATGAATCATTAGCTTACATGTAAAAAGGAAGTCATATCTGTGTTAAAAGCTACAGTGTGTTATACCTTCCAAAACTCAGGTGACTTCTTTAATCCCCAATATAATATCTCTGGTAAATTCTTAGATCTCCTACACAGTATTTCACATGCTGGGAAAGTAAGATCTCTCAGATTGTTCACTCTTGGGCAACCCTGGAGAACCTCATGGGGGCACTGTGGCTGTTTTTCATAACGTGAATGCTGTTCTGCTCTCTGCCATGCCAGTGATGCGGTCCTGCCTCCCGGGCTATTTCTTCTCTTGTGGCCACCTTATGCACTCTGCCTGCCATAGATACTCAAGAGTTTGTGTTAGATTTGGTAAAAAAAATTCTCCCCCCAGCTCTGTATTTCTCTTTATCTTTTGGGCTCTACAGCAATACTGTGTGAAAGTAGCTCCTTTATCTTCTGCTCCTACTGACTTGTGGTTGGCAGAATTCTAAAATAGTGCCTAAGATTCTTGCCCCCCATTGTACCTACTCTATGTAACCCCCTCCCCTTGAGTGTGGGTGGCCACAGGGTAAGACAGCCATTCCCATAATTAGTTATGTTATATGGCAAGGTGAAGGGATTTTTGCAGACTTAAGTTCCCCATTAGTTAATTTTGAGTTAACCAAAAGGCGATTATTCTGAGTGGGTCTGACTTAATCAGAAGAGCCATTAAAATGAGGGTCTAGAAGTCAGACACTCTCTGTCCTGCTGGCCTTGAACAAGTAAGCTTCCATGAGTTCCACAGCTACAAGGAAATAAATTCTGCCAATAACCATGTGAACTTAGAGGAGGACGCTGAGCCTCAGATGAGACCCTGGTCCTAGCCAACGCTGTTATCTCACTGTTGGGGAAACCTGAGAAGAGAACTCATTTAAGCTGTGCCTGGATTTCTGGCCTATAGGAAATGTGAGAAAATTAACAAGTGTTGTTTTAAGCCACTAAGTTTGTGGTAATTTGTTGTGCAGCAATAGAAAACAAATGTACCACTCTTCATTCGTGATACTTCAAAAACAATCAAAACCTTAATGCTTCGGCACTTCTTAATTTCCCCACCTTTCCCACCCAGACTTCTTGTTAAGTACTTTCACACAGAATCATTTTCCAATTTCTGTAGCCCAAATTAAAAGCATTAATGTTTAACAGCTAATATCAAGAAGTTCAATTGAGTCAAGGAAACGCAATAATTTCCCCCTCCCCACTTACACCTCACTCTAACAAATACATGTACATGTCCACGCACACACACACACACACACACACACACACACACACACACACACACACACACACAGTCCCGACAAGGTCTCAACCTGGCTCCCTTTGTACATATAAAAACAGAAACTGAGACTACTCTAATGAAAGTAAGTGACAAAATCTTATGTGGACTGATACCAATTGATACATAATGCACTAGTTGTCTTAGCTATGATATGGCATAAGAGAATAAAGACCCTTTATAGAATCAGGAGACAGAGATCCATAGTTATTCTGGGTTAAGTTAGGGGTGCCAAATGCATGCTGTCACCTGCCATTTTTATACTCATACCAGCTGGTATTCATTGCTCTACCATTTTTTCTCAGTAAGCTTCAATACAAACTCAGACTCTTTCTCAAAAGATCAGTCCAATTACTTCCTGTAAATTGACTAGAAAAGTAAGAAAAAATACCTAAGTCATATTAAAGTTAAGGTTTTCAGCCAAACACTAGTAAGAAATTTGTTTACCTTCAAAACATTAATTGAACACCTCTCATGTGATAATGACATACTAGGCCCTGAAGATATCATGGTGAATAAAGTCCTGAATAATTATGTCCTGAGGGATGCATTTATTTCATTTGGTACATATGTGAATTATTTAATATTTAAAATATATTTTACTTCACAGATTATGATTCCCAACTATTTTTTTTTTCATACAATACGAATTAACAGAAATCCTTCAGAATTTATAGAAAAAAACATACTGGGTAGATCCAGTTGGCATTTTCCTTCATGATCCAGATGCCCGAGTTGCACAGAATGACTATGCATTACCCTTGGGAAAAAAATGATATTTGAAGGAAACAGGCTGTTTGAAATCAGATGGAAGCTTAAATTCAGTGCTCTGAGTGCTTGCATCAGACACCAAACTATGATGGGATATATCTATAAGGTAAGTCTCTGTTCTCTTGCACCTTAAATAAATGGAAGCTATTGAAATATTAAGTAACATTAAATTTTTGAATTGAGAATCTGGATTGACAAGAGATTAGGTAACCGTTCTTATTTCAAACACCTGTGCCAGACATATAACTAGGATATTACCGTGTTCTAAGAGCTCTACAAGAAAGAAAATTAAATAAGTTGTCTCATTTGTTAAATTGAGATTCAGTAACTTCTAAAAAACTTGAATCTCCTCAGTAGCATAATCAAAGCTCCTGTGGCAAACCTGAGGTACAAACAAGGGCAAAAATGAGAGGCAGAGCTGAAGAAAAGCCTTTGGCATGGGACAGAGGAAAACTGATGCAAGCTGATGGAAAGAGCACGGACACAGCCATGGAGACTATAGATTAGGATTTCTTGTCCTAAACACTGTTGACATTTTGGGCTGTGGAGGAGCTGTCTAATTCATTGAGGATGCTCTACCCCCTCTACCCACCAAATACCAATAGAACCCACTACCCCAAGTTGTGGAAACTATATCTTCAGGCATTGCCAAATGTTCCTTGGGGGACAAAATCACAATGATTGAGAACCACTGTTAGGGTTGTATAATGTAATAAACTTTGGTAGAAGTCAATGTTGTGGAGAGACACCTTTTGAATAATTCACTTCATGATTAATTATTTGTGGACATATTAATTCATTCTTTCATCCAACAAATATTTGTTGAATGGTTTTATGTGCTAGGAACTGTTCTAGGTGATTAGGAATCATCAGTCAACAAAATGGACCACAATTTCTCCTTTCATTGTACTTGATGTCTAGTGTGGAAAGGCAAGCAATAAACAGTATACATGATGATTAAATAAATCTTATAGTACATTAGAAAATGAGAGGTACTAAGAAAAAATAGAGTAAGGAGAATTAGGGTGTTGAATTGACAGAGGAAAGAGTTTGTGGTTTTAAATAAGGAAACAATTGGATTATAAGTCTGTAGAATTAAAATTAAAAGCTTACAGGTAAGGATCACATTATTTTTCTTTGTATCCCTCATAGAACTAATAGAGTATCTGATACATTGTAAAGATTCAATATATTTACTTTTTTATTAAGCAAACATTTATTGAATAATGGCTAATTTTCCAGACACTAAGCTTAATGTTGAAGATACAATGATTAACAAAATTGACATGTTCTCTTCCCTCATGGTATTTATAGTTATGAGAAAGATACAGCAATCTTACACTCACAAACTATATATAAAATCATAGCTTGGATAACTCCATAAAGCAAAGGCACATGGAGTTATGAGACATAAATCAGATGGATCTGACCTAGTCTGTGAGGGAGGATATGTGTGAGTAAAGGCTTTCATGAAGAAGTGCTTTTATATTAATAGTTGAATTAATTTTGCAAAGTGGAAAGAAGTGCATATGAAAGTTGTATGCAGAGAGAACAACATATAGAAAGAATAAGTTACTAACTACAACTTACAGAATAGGGAGGGCATCATGGAATACTATGAAAAATGAGAGGTGAACCCTGCCTATAACATGAAGAACATACTATAAATTTGCATCTTTATATTAAGAGCAATAAAACACCAATGACATGTTTTAATTGGGAATGGAGAGAAACTGATGTGATTGCATTTACGTATTGAAAAAGTAATCTAGATGCAGGGAAACAACTAGGTTGAGGGGGACAAGGTGGAATGGAATATGAGTCAAAGAAGCTATTGAGGCAGCAGAAAGAGTAAGGAATATTTGAATTATTGAGTTGGCAGCTGTGCTGGAGGGAAATATATGGATTCTTGAGATGTACGGAAGGCAAAATTGACAGGACTTGTTGATCAACTGTATGTGAGATGTGAGGCTAAGTGGAACAAAAATGACTCTTACTCAAACAATACTATTGATAGTATCTTAGTGATTTCATTAGAAAGTACCTGATTAGGAGAAGTTCATGAGTTGGGTTTCAGACCTATTGATTTTAAAGTGTTTTTGAAACATCTAAAATAAATGCTTTGAAATTGTCACTATCTTCATTCCATTTTGTAATGCTGTAATAGAATTCCTGAGACTGGGTAATTTATTTCTGAAGGCTGGGAAATATAAGGTCAAGATGCCAGCAGGTTCAGTGTCTGGTGAGGGAAGCCATTCTCTTCCTCCAAGATGGTGCCTCATATACTGTGTTCTCTGGAGGTTAGGAAGCCTGGATCCTCACATGGCAGAAGGCCGAAGGGCCAAGAAACAAAAGGCGGCTGAACTTGTGCTTTTATAATGGCATTAATGCCACCCATGAGGGAGCCTTCATGGCCCAATTGCTCCCTAAAGTTCCCACCTCCCAACTAAAAGCCTATAAACTAACTTAGTGAGAGCTGGAATATTTATATTGTTCAGTTGTTCTATCTAAGAACATGAGCTTTCTTTCCATTTTTTAAGTTTACTTTCATATCTTCTGCATTCTGTTTATTATTTTATTCCTTTTGAACCAAATTTATGATTTTTAAAATGTTCTTTTGCTTCCTGCTATAAACAGTTTGGGTATTCCTTCATCCCTCTAAGTTTTCAGAATAATGATTTCTCTCCCTTTTGCTTCAGATTATTTTTGTAGCTTATTGTTACCTTTTTCCTAGTAATATATTCTGGGAATATTATCTACACATGGTAAATTTATAGTTGAGTACAACATCTAAAGTACTTTTACCACCCCTAACTGTCTATAGGAATAATGCAAACTCATTTGTTCAGATCAAAATTTGGAGGTCAACACCTCACCATACTTCTAATGTTTTTCAATTATTTACCATTTGTAGATTTATATGAAATATTTTCCTTCCATGACTTTTAGACTTTCTGAGTATGACAAAATAGTGTCTTCAGTTCTTTGGCACTTAAAATCTACACTAATCACAATCATGCCTGAGTGATATGTCTGAATATTCACTGAGTTGTAGAAATATATTAATCAAATATAAATTCCAGGAAGAATTATATCACCAATTGGTCTTCTCTTTCCCAAACAATACTGCATTATTGTAGGTGTAATAGTCAAATGGTATAAAAATAACAGACCTGAGAGGTTGTAAGATACAATGATAAGTCAAAAAAATTGTTCACAGTGCAGTAAAAAAGGGTTTCATTTTTCCATACTTTTAATATTTTAAAAAATATTCATTTGTTTTATAACTCATAGTATATGAAAATAATTTTTATAAAATATTTTCAGATAGATAAATATTAAAGTTAAATTTATAAATATGGTGCTGTATATTACTTGGCAAAAAAACTATTAATTTTTGCATCTATTTGTTTAAAAAGGTGAGCTTTTTAGAATTCATGAAATGTTTGCAAAATTTGGGAAAGACAGATTCCAACATCTATTTATATGATATTTTAAACTCTTCATTTTCTTTATTTAACATACTTTAAAGGAAACTGTAATTTTTAATTACTACTAAGTTGTTTTTTATAGCATAAATGTTTTCATTATAGAATTCATACCAGATTTAACTTAGATTTCCTGCTAACAATGGAGATACAGTTATCTAACCATCCTCCATGAATTGCAAACAGGTGGAGTTGGGTCAGACAGAAAAAAAATTGTCTATCTGAAGGTGTATTTGGATGAACTAAAGGGATGAACATAGTAATTAGTGAGATAGCATGCCAAAGCCACTGAGGGCAAGAACTATGCCCAAAGTGGCCATATCAACAAGTAATTGTTTGATTCCTGAAAAATATGATCAAAGAATAGTAGGAGGCAAGAAAGATGGAACCTAAGGAAGGAGCAGAGAGGCTTTTTGTGAGGCAAGTGCTGTGCTGCATATGTGTGGGCCGGATTCATTTTAATCTTGGCATGGGATTGCTAGGAACATAGCTTTAATAAACATAAACAGAAAGGAATTAGCTGACCATCTTACCATGAGCAAGAGCCAGATAACTGCCTGAATTGTCAGAAGTTAGGCATGACTTCTCATCAGCAGGTTTCAAGAGTACTTTAAGAACTGCAGCTCAATCTGTTTAGGACTTTAAACTTAAGAAGAAGGGTTTTATTCAAAGCTTGCGTAGTTGAAAAAGTTCAGTTGAGGGTGAATTTTACTCCAGAAGGCAAATTTGGCCATAGGGGAAGCTCTCATATGGTCAGGGACTGAGTCAGGTCCCGTGGCTTATTTGGCTCAGGTACTTACTGCACTTTAAATCTGAAACAGCCAAATCTCTGAACACCTGCTGTATATTTAATGGGACCCTTATGATTACAGAACGTCTTTAAAGTCGGATTTTTAAAATTAATATACTTGAATGAAGATGGATTTTTCTTCAGATATTGGATTTTTTTTTCTTTTAAGACTTCTAATTAGACTTTTGAGAATCTTTTGAATTTTTGGAAATGTTTTAAAGTAACTGTATTAATTTTGATTTTTATACATTTAACCACAAACAGCCCTATTATAGTAAATACTATAATATAAGCATATTAATAGAATTTGTGAAGACAGTATTAATAAACAGATATTTTGATAGGTTGCAATGACTTCAGGCACCTAAATTTTAAACAAATTTATCTATGTAAAATTAAACAATTTCTTTTTCTTTTAAAAGATTCTATAGAAATGTTGGGACTTAGATAATTTTCATCTATATATTTAGGAAATAATTTTAATAATGATGGATAAATGTGGGGTGGAAGGAGATATGAAATGTATTTTTGCAAAGCAAGGGAATGAATAAATAAAGTTCATTGCTTAGTGTGTATGTCTTTCATTGCAATCGAATTCTTTGCATAAGGGTTAGATACTGCATAGCTTTCCTCTAGATCATTAATTATCACCAGGCTTTTTGCTGGATGACTGTTTAATTTCAATTAATAAAAGATAAAGGAATTCTTATTTACATTTTGGAAAGTTTCCAATAAATAAGCATATTTCTCCTGGCAATTACATTTATTTGAACAAATAAAACATAAATCTAATTTTATCCTGACATTTCAACTTTTGACTCCTATCAAAGTTATTTATTAGCTAAATTGGCCAATTATAATTTTTGATTTTGTCTTATTTTCCCTACCCACACTCTGGGAAAGATCAAATGGGTACAAGATGGAAATAAAAAAAGATATATTACTGGACATGTGATTAAAACTGGTAACCATGATCCAAGTTTTATATGATGTGCAGTAATAAGTCAACTAATGGGTTATGTGAAATCAGACTTTTAATATATATATGCAGTTATGTTTAGGGAATGCAATTTCAATGATGGTATATTTGATACTATTAATAAATATCACTATTATAATGTAATTGAAATATTGTAACCACTAAATATGGCATGTTAAATAGGTATCATGATTTCATTTTGAATTTACCTTCATTAAACAAAAATTATGATTATATATGTGGGAGACAGAAAAACATTTCAAATTATTATTTAAACAAAACTGTAAAATTCTAGTAATCAAATTTTATGAAACACTTAAAATATTTGTGTTTTTTCCTCTATTAAAAACATGCTTCTGGGGCTGGTTGTGGTGGAGCATGCCTGTAGTCCCAGCTACTTAGGAGGCTAAAGCAGGGGGGACCTCTTGAGCCCAGGAGTTGGAAGTTTCAGTGAGCTATGATGAAGCCACTGCCCTCTAGCCTAGGTGGCAGAGAGAGACCCTGTCTCAAAAGACAAAAAACAAAAATAAAACTCTGGCTCCTATGGAAGTGACCCTTTCTTACTGGGACCTCCTATTTTCGCTCTCAAAGAACTATCAAAATTTTTGGTCCCACATCTAGCATGCCGGGAACTTCTCTTCTCTCTTTTCTCTAGTTAAGATTCTCTTGGCCACTCCTGAGGACCACAAGGAAGGCCTTTTCTTACTCAGTCTTAGAGGTCATTGCTTGAACAAACCATCTTACACTACACAGTATTCATATGGTTTTTACTTCTTTCTCAAAGGTAGGAGTTCATAACAGTATTGAGAAAATTTCCATTTGCAAATATTGTTTTATTATGCGTTGGCTTTGGTTAAATAAAACTAAAATTGTCGCAAAATATATTTGAGAAATAATTAAAATATATTGTCATTTTTGTAGAAAGCTTCTGATTTAAAAGGTCAAAGATAGGACATGAGGATCTATATTTTTAATAAGTATCCCAGTTAATTTGAATGCAGAGAAACATCCAAAGAGGAAATTAAAAACTACAGGGGCAAATGTATTAAAGACAGATGACAATTTATAAGAGCAAACAGATTTATATACCTTCTATATCTTTGAAGTAATGACAAATCTAGAGCAGAGTTTCTGTTTAAACTCATTATGAGTCATCAGTGAAAGTTAAATTATACTTGATATATTCTATTTAATAAGGAAAAACATTCTATATCGAAGATTTTTATCAGATAATCTTAAAAAGTATATTTGGAAAAGGTTACCTTCATCAGCTAGAAAATCACCTCATCCAAAACAATGGATTTTATGCTAGACAAGGAAATGTTTTGATCAGATTCTTCTGTGCATTCTGATATGAGCTACAGAGCTCATACAATACTAGGCATATCATTTATAAGGATTTTCAGCCAATCACAGACGGACCTACGTGATATAATAGATGCTGTTGAGATTGAAATATAATGATCTTCTTAGTACTTCCTGGCTGCTGACGTTAGCCATGATACTAAAAAACAAAAAATGTATTGCATCTAACACGTTTAGTAGTTTGTTTATAAAATATGTCCTTGGTAAAACCATTTTAGACATAAATATCAGATTTTAGAGAAAGAAAATAAGATTCAGGTCTAAAGCTTTTTTGAGGCATACAGTTAAATATCAAAGAATACACAACATTTCTTTGTCTGCTGTTTTCATCTCTGTTCTGGAATCAGCAATACCATGTAATTTAAAATTGACAAAGAGTTAAAAGAGCCTTTTGCTTATATGCTTTGAATTTCCCGCTGTATCAGCAGGTGTGTGGTTAGCCTCTGGGTTAGAACACATGTGGGTTAGTTTTAGCTTTGAATTGTGACATCCTAAAATAAATTGCATCTGGTGGAGTTCTTGATTTTGTTATTGTTGATGATGATTTTAGAAAAATGGCAAAGTGAAACGAGTCATTCAATGCTTGAGTAGACTTTGGGATTGTAGTCTTTAATTCCTGTAATTGAGATAAAAGGAAAATAAATGTATTATTAGAAACATTTACTCCTAAGGTACAAAATTGTTGTTTTATTAGTGTTGACAGCTGAATTAACTCTCAGTTATGTACAATGGCAGGTAATAGATTGGTTTAGAGCAGGGTACCAAATGCATTGCGTGAGTTTTATAGTATCTTTGCCAGCTACCACTTCTTTGAAAATAGAGTTATAATAGTGCAAAACTGTTACATGCATTAAGATAACTAAAAAATCAAGGCTTCTGCAATGATGAAATATTATCATTAGTTTAGACAGAAGGGGCCTGGTTATTTGTGGCCAGAAATGCAGAAATTTTTATCTACTCTGTGTTCTCCCTGACTTTTTATTAGAAATTGTAATAAGCATGGAAGAGTTGGCTTGGATGGCAAATAATTTTCCTCTCTAAATGACCCTCTGGAGGAAGTTCTAAATAAACAAGGGAAAGGCCAATAAATAAGAACAAGAACAGCAACAAAAAGAGAATTAAGGGACCTAGATCATTTACAAAATATACAACCTGGTAGACCCTTGATAATAGAGTACTAAAGATTTTATGTTTTAAGCAGGGTAAAGGAAAAAAAAAACTTTTTAGTTTATAACAAATATTTGCAAGAAAGGGAGTCTAGAAACCTTTGAAGAAATACGAGAACTTGGTTATTGTGGGAGGAAGTTTATTTAAGAAGGGTGTATGGTAGAGAATATAAAATTATAGATGAAAATTTATATTTTACAATATAGTACATATAGTAAAATAATATGACATATACTATTATATTATAGAAATAGTTTCATGTATTTTAAGCATAGGAAACATTGAAAATATAAAAAAAGAAAAAATGGTCTTAGTTTTAGCTTCATGAAACTACAAATACTGGAGATGACTTTGGGAAAATGTTAGGTATTAAATCGTTTACGCAGAACAAATCGGTGACATAAGAATGGTTATTCTTTAAAACAAATATAATCATGTATGTCTCCTCCCTAAGATACCTATAGCATACATCTGAATGCCTTAATATGGCACAAAAGACTCTGGTGTAGACTGTAAGCTTCGTGAATTCAAAGATCACATCACTTCTTTCAACACATTGTAGCAGCAGAGACAAAAATGTGTTTACACATTAAAATCACCCATGAAGATTTAACATTTCCAATGCTCTATCTCTGTCCCATCAATAAAATCAAAATCTCTGGGAGTGGAGCTAAGGTATTTTCTTCCTTTTTATTACAAGATAAAACCTGGATACTGAAAAATCTCACCATAAATGTATAAGTTAGAGATTATACCCTTGTAACCACCACACAGGCCAAGAAATAGAACATTGTCAGTCTCATCCCAGAAACTCGTCCATATGCCCCATTCCTATCACAACAATTTTTATCTTCCAAAATAACCACCATTTGACTTGCATACTAATCACTTTTTTACATTTCTTATAGTTTTGTCACCCAAGAGTGCATCCAGGACACTATAATTTAGTCTTGCACATTTCAAAAGCATTGTCATTTCTTTTATTTCTCCATTCTTTCTTTCTTTATTTTTATGATTTATCTATTGAAGAACCTGAGTTACTGGAGATTGAAAAATAGATATATGCTAATTTAATCATTTTTCTTTATTATTTGCTTACCCAGTAGTAAAATTAACAAAGGAAAGGCAAGATAAGGATTTGATTCTTTCCTTTTATTTACCAGTTTTGAAGATAATGAATTATTTCCCTGTCATCTTCCATCATCCTTAAATTAATTTTACCCATACTCATAGATTCTATACTTCTGGTGCCTGCTCTTTATCTCATGCTGTGTCTACAAATCATGTTGCGTTGCTGTCTTTTTAGTATTTGCTGTATATCATGCGACCAAAACTTCTTAGGAATGTGTATCTTCAGAAAATACAAAGAAAAACAAAATATTCTTTTGCTTACTTCACATGTGAAAATCTTTCTTTTTATGTGGCCCATGTTCTAGCCTTCCAGCTTTCTTTTGTTGAAACAAACTCCTTATGGGATAGAAATTGTGAGGTTTCGCTTGGTAAAAAGGGAAGGAAGAAATCTTTTGCAGGGATGGTAAATACTTTATCATTTGTGTCCTCCTTGTGGGCACTAAATTCTGCTGACAATAATAGCAAAACATGGTATGGATTGAGAATCTGATGATATGTGGTCAATTTAAGTTCCCAAGAAAGAGATGGTAGGTCTGTAACAGTCCTCCGGGGAAACAGAATAGTACATTAACCAGGACACAAGAGAGGAAAATGCCACCTGAGCTCCCACTCTCTGGAAGCTAACAGCAATTTCAGAAACTTATCCTATGCTGTGGTTTTGTGGAATTGCCATACCAAGTAACAAAAAGAAAAGCCCAGAGGAGCTCTTTGTAAGACTGACACCATCAGAGTGTGTTTGCCAAGAGGATTTCTGTCACAAATCTAAGTGGGGCCAAAGTAGACACCAGATATTAGACTCCATTTTCTGAATGTAAGACCTCTGCTGGGATGGGTAGCTTGGATCTGGGTCTCACTTGCACCTAGGGATGCTACTGTGTTTATTTTGGGGAGTGTGTGCTTGTCATTATATATATTACTTAATGGTTACATAAAGAGGTAAGAGATTTGTATATCATTATCTTATTTTTAATACTAAAGTGAGGATGTACACTCATTAAAACAAATTAGGGTAGAAAGGTGCATTTTAAAAAGTGAAAATTCTCCAATTCTATCTTCTCTCAGCACCTCAGTCCAATTCTGTAGACATAATCACTGTTAATATTTTACAGTATAGTCTTCCAGAGATTTTCTAAGCATATTTAATATATTACTATATATCATTAACATAAACTTTAAAACATATTTTTTCAGCAATTTGCTGGGGATTTTCTAAGGTGAAATCATATCAAGAACAATTTTCCACGTCAGTATATATACACCTGCTTTGGTATTTCTTAACAGCTGCACATTATTTCATTGTATGAATATAGTAGTATGTTTGTAACCAGAATAATTTCCTTTTGGATTTAGGTAATTTCCAAGTTTTTACTATTACTGTTCTGGCCTGAACTTCCTTGTGTTTGTCTCTTTGCAGACATATCAGAGTACATCTGATAGCTGTTGCCAAATTGCCCTCCAATTTACACTTGCAGTCAGAATATGTGTCCACTTCCTTATCACTCTTTACAACTTGAGTTGAATGTGATACCCATTCTTGTTCAATTTGAATTTTTAGTAAGGTGGACCACTTCTTCTTGCATTTATTGCTTTTAGGGCAACGTAATATAGTGGTTAAATGTGCAGGCTTTGGAGTTAGACTGAATCAAAACTCCAGCATTTAATAGCAAGGTGACTACATCCAGGTAACTTCTCTATGCTTTGTCTTTCTCCTGTGTAAAATGGGATGATAGTGGTATTACCTACATCTCACTGTTGTGAATATTAAATAGGTTAATATATCTAAATCATTTAAATTCCTAAGACATTATAAACATTTATCATTATTAAATTATTTTATTAAATTTTTGTTTACCATTTTTAACACTTTTATTAACCATTTAAAAAATTTTCGTAAAGGAACTACATAATTATGTTCTTTGCTCATTTTTTTCTATTCAGTTATTTGTATTTTTGTGGATATGGAAGAGCTTGTTTGAGATTAAGAACACTAGCCGTCTTTCTTCTTTCTTCAAAATTTTAATTTCGTTAAGCAAGGACCATATCTCTTTGGATACTCAAGAACCAGCACATTCAAGTACTTTATCAAACTTTCCATTTATTGAATCATTCAAAATGTGTTGAAGCAAATAATTAACTTATTTATTTGCCCAAAACTGTTATGACACTGAGAATATAGAAGTAAAATATAATAGGTAGTCCTTGCTTTTCTGACGATGTAGTGGGATGACAGATGCAGGTTGCTATTTTGATGCAATGCAGTGAATGCTGTAATAGAATTAACACAATTTATAATATGTTTGGTTGGGGTAAAAGAAGAGCCCTTTATGATGCCAATAAAAGTCAAGGGATGGATGGCTTTCAAACAAGAAGGTAGAGTGTTTTTTAGAGGAATGGAATTACTCTCTGATGAATGACAATAGAAGACTCAGTATTGACCCTCTGTAATAAAATGTTTCTGTAGGACCCAATTCAGAGTTATCCTTTTATTCAAGTTCATATGGGCACAAATTCTCAGAAGCACAAAAACACTGCATCATTATTCGATGAGATGTGGTCAAAGAAACTGAAACTCTCTTAGGAAAAAGGAGAAGGATGTAGTAACTCTATGTATGAGAAGTTGAAATCACTAAGATTTGTACAACCTCTACTTGTTATTTTTCTTAGCTGTGGAGTTGATGGGTTGTCTATGCGAACATTTAAGTTTTCTTAACTTTTGGCAGCATAAGTTTATTGACGATTTTTCATAGCCTATCATCCCATTTCAGATTGCACCATAATTTCCAGCCATTTAGCTTTCAAAAATGAAAAATAACATATCTAAATTGGTGTGTGCAATTTATTTCATTCAATAAATACCTTATTGTACTATGTCAGCTGTGCCAGTTAGATTTTAAATAAGCCCTCTTTCTTCAATCTTGGAAAGTTTTTCTTAGGCTTATTACACTCATACACAGACACACAGACACAGACATAGAATACAGCCACAAAAACACACCCATATTTATATGTTTACTTGATTTATATTAAATGTAGCAGTTCTGAACAGTGGAGAAATAACCTTCTTTTCAATAAATTGTACTAGATCACTTGGATATCCATATAAGAAGAATATTGAATCTGGCCCTCCATCAGTTTCACATGGATTATAAAATATAAAATAACACAAGTTTTAGAAGAAAGCCTAGACAATATTTTCATGTCCTTGTGGATAGGTAGAGGTGGATAAAGTGATTGTGATGTATTCACACAAAGATATTTCACAGAAATGCGAAAGAATAAACTACTGCTATATGCAACAATATGAATAAGTTCAGAGGCATGTTGTTGAGTAAAAGAAGATAGATATAAAAGAACATATATTTTAATACTCCATTTATATGAAGTCCAAGAATAGGCAAAACTTACTTATTATGTTATTTCTAATTGACCCTCATGATAATTCCTATACCAAACTTTAAGATCCACGACCTTTCTTGAACCAAATGATGGTAATTAGTGGTGAACCATGGATCTTTCTGAAGGCAGTTATTGGAAGAGCTATGATATTTGCTTTGTTCTGTAGTTAACATTACAAATCACTCAGCTGTCCCAGAATAGGTGTTGTCCATATTTTATAAATGCTATTTATATACATTCTGAGCACATTTCAAGAATAAAAAATAATAAACATATTTAATATTGTCCATACCTATGAAATAGATTAGCCCTATTTTCTTTACTAACAAAAGCAGAAACTCCTGTTCAATGGAGTTAATATGAATCTTTGAAGGTTTAGCAGCAATTGGCCAATTGGCCAAGACCAAACATTCAAGTTGAGTAACTTAGAAGCAATTACACTTAGAAATAGCTTCCTACCTTATTTCACCAATGCTAAAATGAAAGCTGTTCCAGTGCTAAAAACTGTACAAAAAGTTTAATGTTATTAAGATATTCTGTGTGACCAAAAGCAAAGAAAGGGAAAACACAAATAATTTAAAAATTGGAAGAGCCAAGGACAACCGACCTCGAATTTCTTCTCAGAGGAAAAATCATACTCTTTGGCTCTAGAATTCTTATGATTTCATGCCTTAGGTTTAAGTCTGTTATCCATTGTGAGTTGATTCTTGTGAGAGGTAAGAGGAGTGGTGCCCTGCAAGCATGCCACAACTAGATCCCACTCTGCACTCTCACACCTGATCTACCCCTGTAGGCACCCACACATCTTGAGACTAATTCACAACTATCCCCTCTGTGCCCTCTGACAATGCAATCAAGACCTGGGTAGACAGGATCTGGCCTGCGAGTATGTCCCCCAGGCCCCAGAGATCAAACCCTGACCATGCCAGGGAGAGGATACTGGTCCCAAGTCACCTTCATGGGGTGCCCAAACGAGCTCACAGTCCAAACACCCGTCAGTCTGCTGCAGGACCCCAAAAGGAAAGATCTGAGCCCCGTTCCTTGTGAGAAGCCTCTGTGTGGTGGCTCAATTGTCTCTCTCAGCAGGCCCAGGTTGCAGAGGGAAAGGGGCAAAAAAGAGTTTAGGTGGAGGAAAGTCTACCCTCTGGTCATCTCCAACATTCTCTCTGGGAGGCAATCTACTTAGAATGACAGGGCTCTGGAGTCACACGGATCACTCCGGACCCACTGGACCCCTGTGGCTCCTACAGTCTGTGCCAGAGTTGGGAAATGTCTGTGTGGGGATGAGCAAGACAGAACCTGAGGGGTTGAGGCCCCCTGGGGTGGGCAAAGGCACCCAGCCAGTGGAGAAGCAATATGGCACCTGCTATCCGGCTCAGGAGGCACCATGGGCTGGGGGTGGGGTGTGAGAGCCTGGTGCCCTGTCCACAAGACGCTCTTGGCTCACTGGCCACAGCGGTTTCTGGGTTTGCTTCAGCAGAAAGTCTCTCCAGCAGCTTGGGAGCCCACCAACAGTCCAAGAAGGGAGGGAAATGATGTTAGCCAATCCACTTACCATTCTTGCTGGTCTCTGAGACTCTCTGAGCTTAATCTCCACCAACGCCTTTCTCCTTCCAGTTCTGCTCCGCATCCTCTTCCTGTGGAGTCTCCTGTAGATTCAGGCACTGTTCCTTCAGACTCGTCCAATCTATGTTTGTCTGTCTGTTTTTTCTCTTTCATCTAAAATTTCTCCTTCTTACAGAGACGCCCTGGCTGGTGGTGTCTTTGGTCTACCATCTTGTCTGAGAGGGGGCTGTTTTGATCATTACTACTAATTGGTGATTTTTGTTTAAAGAATAAATATCAAAATGTGAACATGTATGCATCTTGACCATAAATCCCTCTGCTCATCAATTTTATATTCACCTGTCTTTACCTCAACTATATCATCAGATTCTTACAAACATGCATGGGAGAAAGCATGTGTTGTGAACAAAATATTCTTATTAATAAAAATAATATTCAAAACACTTTTTTGAGAAAGGACAGCAAGTGATGAAAATTTTTCATTGAGTTTTTTTAATGAAAGTAAGAAGAATGCATGCTTTTCTGTTTTCCCTTTTGAAAGCCATCTTCCTTTTCCTAAGAAATGAAATAGAGATGAACCACATTAAAATGATTTCAAATGGGGCATTACTTTGATAATTTTCAATTGCCTTTGTTGCTGACAAGTTCATGGGCCAGTCTGACCAGTTCTTTTTGTGCTGTCACTTTTTAATAGATTCAAGCGTCAGGGTTAGAGTAACATTAAATGGTTCTTATCTCATCTCTCTACTTAACGATGCTTTAAAAAGCCTAAAGCAGATGATATGATTCCATTTTGTGTAGATGCTATAAAAAGTGAAAATATATTTCCATTGCTTAGAGAACAAAAGGGAAACTAAACCATATTTAGATTGATAGATTTGTAATAGTTTGATTTGATCAAACTATTTACGGTTTACACTGATGGCAGTTAGAATTTCTTTTCTCTTTAATAGATAATTTTATTTATTATTGAACTAAGAAACCTATGCCTAGAACACTTTACTCCGCATTTTACTTTCTTTTCTCCCAAAGTGCTATAAACTCTTATAGAATATTGCCAGCAACTTACCATTTGACAAATCATACATTATAGTGTCTCTTGTCTAAGCTATCTATTCTACTAATATGTCAGTTTCTTAATTTTGAATAAGGAATAAGGAAAAGTTTGGGAGCAGTGTGTAGTTTATTAAAAAGGTCTGGAAGCTCAGAAGCGTAAAATACATTGCCCAAGGTTAGAAAGGCAGTCTTTGCCAGAGCTGATACATGAATCCATCTCTTTCTGACTCTGCATGTTTAACCTCTACACTTTATGGTTATATAAGCACTTTATTTGTATGTGGTTGTCTCTTCCACTATATTAAAAAAATTTCTTTGACACAGGGCTGGGTTTTATTAATCTATTCATCATCTCCTGATGGACACCAGAGTGTACATAGCCCAATGCTTACACACAAGGTACTTTTTTCTTTTCTATGTTCAATAACAAAACCTATTGCTAACTGTGCTTGTATGATAAAATATCCTAGGGTTGAAATGAGTGTGATCACCGTGGTACAAAGAAGAAAACTTCTATGATTTTCTACTGCCTGAATACGTCTCATTGAGTATTTTACTCTTCATTACCTTTCTGTTGCCATCTTATTTTCCATTGGAAAGAAAAACTAATGTGTTGATATGAGAAAAGTATAAATATTAATTATAATTCAAGTTTATATAAAACATTATAATTTATAAAGTACATTGAGATACATTATCCATTCTATCCTTAAAGTCTAAAGAGTATACAGAGCTATTCAATTTATTCTCATTTTGCAAATATGTAAATCAAGTTTCAAGAAGATTAAAAACTTTTCAAAGGTTATGTGACTGGAGAATGGCAGATCCTGAATGAGATCTTTTAGTTCTCATGCAAGAATTTTTTTAATTTCTTTAATTCTTCAGAGGAAATTAAAGCCAATGATTATTGACATGGCATTAATATTGAATATTATCTTGAGAAAATTATGAGTTGCCTGAGGTAAAGACATATACTTTTTATTTGAATATTTTCTTCTTTTTAAGTAGAGACTCACCTGAGGTGAAGTTGACTCTAGCCCCTGGTCAAGGCTAAATTCCAATCTTGAATTAGCTTTTTAAATTAAATTAAATTTAAAGATTGTCTATGATACAATTTGGATAATGATTTATGAGAAAAGACTATGGTGGGTAGGAGATCTTTTGGGAACAGTTCACTCTCATCTAAAATGAGACATACAACATGGCACACACCATCTTTAGAATGGTGTGTGCAGATATAATGCTTGGAGCTCCTGCACCTTGTGATGATGAATGGTATTCTGATGATTCAAGATAAAACTTAGGTCTTTACAGTGTTTTTAAGTCTTCAGATTAACCGAACATATACTGACCTTACTTCAGATATTGTGTTGTACGACATAGGAAATAGCTCTTACTGCTTACATCAGTTTGTGTCATACTTTCTTTATAAAAATACCTGAATTGATAAAATCAAGTGTTTATTGAAGTAAACAGAAACAAACAAACTGTGAACCTTTAGAAACATGGAATAATTCCTAAAAATAAGGTTTTATTTATTTTAGGTAGCATATACATTATGATGTACTGGCTGAAACCTCAATGCTGTTACACTGATAAAAGATTCCCATAGATATCCATGTCTTCCCAGGTTGGTCATATAATTATCATATTTAATTTGAGTTTGGTAACTTAAATCACTAGACTTAGTGAGATCCAGAAATAAAATAATAAGTTTGCTTTAGTGTGATTTGAGGGCATGGCTTTTGGTTTCACATACATTCTAGTACTCATTCATGTTGATGAAGATGTGTGTCCTATTTCCCCAAGGAGCTTTATATATTTTAACCATTAGCTTCTAGTTTTTGTGCTCCGAAGATAATTGATAGCTTTATTTCATACTTTAGTAACAAACTGAAAATATTTGGATATTATTTGTTGTTATCTTCTGTTTTGGTCATCTATAGCTATCTCCTCATTTCAGCCATTTCTCAAAATTTTTGCATCTCTGTTTATTCACATCTTTCCTTTATTCATTATAATCATTTTGTTAAGATCTTTTTGGATATCCTATCCACCTCTTGGAATTCTTTCATTAAATTGTCTATGTATTTATACAAAATCCATATGTTTTTATGTATTATATCATGTGACCTTTTTATTGAACTCTTTTACTGTTTATAATCATTTTTTCAGTTGAATCTTTGAGATAGACAATATTGTCATATACCAATAATGATAGATTTGCTCTATTTCTGCTGTTAAAACTGCCATTATTGTCTAATGCTACCAGACAGCAATTCCAATCTTCTCATCCATGGAGAACTGCACAGCTTTGTTAATCACGCTTTTCTGTCCACTGCAACCCTGTCACCCCCTTGTTCACTGTCATCGGTCCCCTGTCTAGTGTAGCTAACTGTGTCTGACAGAGCTCTGTTGTTTGCAAGTGAAATTGACCAAACTGACTTAAGCATGTAGGAGTGTTTGCTCTTGGCAGTCACTGAGCTCTATTGTGAATACAGCTAGTGCAGTCTCTCCTATTTTAAAATTTAGTGGGTCATTTCCTTTAAAGGATGATTCTGGAGTGAGGGTGGAGTAGAGAATCAAATCATGTTTATATTTGTACTTAGGTTGCCACTTTTCCCTAGAAATCTTCCTATGCTCTTTGAAAAATAAAAAAAACCTTTTAGCTTTAAGGTGTTGATTTTTCAATTTTTGAATGGTTTATTAAAATGTAGTTTCCCATTTTGCTAGTAAGCCATTTCATTTATCCTTTCTCTCCACCTGCCTATTGACAATAAACAGAATTTTTAAAAGTTTATAGGATGTTTGTGTTAGTGGTATAAGCTCAAATTCCATGTTCTCAGACAAATATTTGCAAAGCACTGGCTTTTAGACATTATTTTGAAAAATTACCTCACTCAGTATTTTGAAATGTTCTCTCAATTCAGAGACCTCTAAACTCTGAAAAGGTTTTTGGAGCATCTTTATACTTACATTTTACCCTAAACATTGACTTCTCTTTTAGAGATTCATAAAGAAGAGCATATTTAATAGCAAAAATAAAAACTTTAATTCAACCAATTTAGCAAAACAATGACATTGTAGCCTCTGCTATCCATTTCCAATGTGAGGTAGATCAAACTATACCTTTTCACTTTTCATTTGATTTGGTATATTAAGAAATGATCTTTATGATGTGATTTCAATAGAATTTTTGTTTTAGCTTCTGTAATAGATTCAACCCAGATCATAATAATTATTAAGCATGATGCGAATCATCATAAAAGAACTTAGTCACTACATACTGTAAAGTTCTGAGGCACAATAGGAGAAAATTTTCAAGGCGATTCGTAACTGCAGTAAGAGATGGTATGCATATCTGAATATGTTATGTGAAGTAAAAACAATGACAGCATTATGATTTTCAGCACACTTTGAGTTAGACATCACTTAAAGCATTACTTACATGCAATGCCTCTGGCCATCATGCAGTAAGTATTCCATTCTGCTCTCCCCCCTATGTTTTTAAGAAGGCGATAGAGGTAAACAAATCATAGATCTGCCTACAAGGGTTATAGTATCATAGGGAATATAAAGCACATGCACATACAAACCCATATAGCCACATATATTTGTGATAAAAGCATACACAAAGATAGACATTATTTTAGTATTAATATTTGGAGATGGAAGAATTTCCAGTTGAAAAGAGAGGATGTGTGCTAAAGTACAAAGGTAGAAACATGAGATGAGTATAGAAATCACCAAAAAGTTTGCTTTAATTGGAACATAAAGAGAGGGAAGCAGAGATAAAAGGTTGAAGGCTCATGGCCAAATGGTGAAAGCTTTTGGGAAGCTTCCATCCTCTGCTCATGTTCTTTTTCTTGTTTTCATTTTTACTTTAGAATCATGGACATTTGTCATTCCATTAGTAACATTTAAACATAAATACCCTGTGATCCACTAAGGGACTGCAAGGACAAAAAGAAATACTCTTTCATACAGCCAAGAAGACAAAACCCTTTACATATATGTTTTCAAGATAAACAATAACTAGTCCTTAAGAAAAAGGACTTGACAGTAACATTTGTCACACATGATTCATTCTTAGTTTATCTGGTAATTGGTGTGACCATCTGTGTGAGCTAATTGGCTTAATCCAGAGGAGAAACAAACGTCTCATATGTTTATGATAGGAGGTAGCTTTGCAATTTGGAGCAAGCTGCTCACTGAAGTCAGGCCGTCCCCTCTCACAGAAACTGGGAGAGAGGTGCTCTCTTCTTGGTTTACATTTCACAGACATGGCTCCCAGGTTCTCAAGAAAGGCATTCCTGGGTCATAAAGCTAACAAAAGTCCCGCTGACAAAAGACTTATCCAGTCTTCAAAAAGATTTATATACATTGGCAAAAGATGAGAAAGTATTCAAACTACAAGTTTTCTAAGGTAATGCTGTGAGGAAAAGGAAGGAAGGGAAATCTCTTCTCCCTTTTTCACCAGGGAGAATTAAGCCTCTTATTTTTTATTTATATTTGTTCTTACAGTATCAGTCATTCATACATTCATTTGTACATTCTAATAGATAAAAATAACAACAATCTTGAATAAAAATGTTAAATAATTAAATAAATAATATTAAAAATTAATTATGCTCCTACTATATTTTAAAAATTCTTCTGGGTGCAAAAAATAAATCGTTAATCTATTTTACATAAAGTTAGGAGAGCAGGAATGATCACAATGCAAAGACCTTAACCTAATATTGACATTTCTGACAATGCTTACTTATTATGTTCTTCAGTTTGCCTTTGAAAGAGACTCAATCAGGTTCAACTAAAACAATATATGATGCTGACATGAAGTGAGTCCTTTGTTCCTTCTAAGTTAAAAAAGAAAAAGAATAGAAGAATACCTGATAACAGTGATTTGTCATACTAGAACTAGACACTGTTAGAAAGAAATTAAAAGCCGGCCGGGCGTGGTGGCTCACGCCTGTAATCCTAGCACTCTGGGAGGCCGAGGCGAGTGGATCGCTCAGGGTCAGGAGTTCGAGACCAGCAAGAGCGAGACCCCGTCTCTACTAAAAATAGAAATAAATTATCTGGACAACTAAAAAAATATATATAGAAAAAATTAGCCAGGCATGGTGGTGCATGCCTGTAGTCCCAGCTACTCGGGAGGCTGAGGCAGTAGGATCGCTTAAGCCCAGGAGTTTGAGGTTGCTGTGAGTTGGGCTGACGCCACGGCACTCACTCTAGCCTGGGCAACAAAGTGAGACTGTCTCAAAAAAAAAAAATTAAAAGCCAAATGAACAAATAATAATTTATCAAGCTCAAAAGTAGTGATTTCTGTAGCTCTACAAAGCGAAGCTAGCAGTGACATGTAGAACATGGCTATTTAATTAAGACTACATTGGCAGGTGTATTTCTTTAACTATGCAATTACATCTTGCTGAACATACTAAACCTTACTACTATAGATGCCACTATATAAATCAAATTATCTTGAAATCTACTACCATGTTGCATTTATTAAGCCATTGTTCAATATATTTCAATAATTACACAATTAATTTTCATAAAATAAAAGGTATTTTCTCAGCATAAAATTCACCATAATATTTATAAAGCACTGGAGTCCAAAATATATTGCAAACATTTATAATACCCATCTATATCATGTGTGTCTTATGTTCTGAACAGTTACCATTTGTTGCTAACTTGTTAAAAATGTATTTACTACTAACGTCAAAACACATAGCAACAGGCAAATCTTTTGAAATATTTCTTTAAGAGACTGAAGTTATGCTATTGATACAAGTTGAAAAACATACTGAAATGAGTATGGAAATAAAAAAGCCATTTCATGCTGGAAATCATTCACAATTTAAGTTCCTGGACTGACAGAACAATGCCTATTTAGTTCATTTTGCTAGCACTATCATGAAGCATAGTACCTTGAACTAACAGATTCTCAATAAATATTATTAAATAAAAAATGAATAAAAACCCAAAGTGTGGAATTGATTGTTTTAAGTATATCTATGATATGTTCAGGTTTTTATTAAAGTTAAAAACAGTTATAAAATTATCACATAATTAAGCCTATTTCATACATTAAAACAGACAAAAATATAAGTGTGCAAAATAAGAGAAAAATAATCATCTGAGAGGAATGTTAATTTTTAATCTAAGACTTCAAATCATGTTTTGTGTATTTGAACAATTACTTTTCAATATATTAATAATATCTTCACTGGTAGTCTAATATTTTAATTTTTTACTCAATGAAATTATTTCTTAAAGGTTAATATGACATTGGATCTTTCAGGTAAAAGTATACATGATAATATTAGAAATTATTTAAATAAAGGGCTGTAGTCTCAAACGTTTGAACTCCTAAAAGTTCAGTGAATGTGCTTCAGTCAATCTGTGTAATTGTATGCAACATTCTTAGGTTATAAATGTATACACACACTTTTGGAGGGTTGGGAATGTCCGTAGTACTCATTATTATTATTTTTTTAAATATTTTATGACTTCTAAAAGTTTAAGAGCTATTAGCTCAGTCCTGTGGCCTTCAAACTATGGTCCCTGGACTAGCAGCATCAGCACACCTGGGAATTTTCTAGAAATGTGATTTCTTAGGCCTCACCCCAGACCTAGTGAATAAAAAACTCTTTATGTAAAGCCCAGTAATGTGTGTTTTAATAAGCCTTCCAGGTGATTCTGATGAACGCTAATGTTTGAGAACCACTATTCTCTAGCCAAGTAATTCATAAGTCTAGATTCAAATTTCAGTTATCTAGGTGTTAAAACAGAAATACCGAATCTCAGAACACATGTTGAACCAACAAAATCACAATCCAGATGGGTAAGAAAGGTAAGGCCCAAATGTCGGGATTCTTTTTAATGCTCCCCATTGAATTTAATTTTAAGTAAATGTTGAGAACCACTGGGCTTGTCAAATATCATTTTTGTTTTAACAGCTAACATTTAAATTTTACTTTGAAATTATCAAAATGATTTCAACAATACCCCCAGTTACCTACCGAACATCAGCAGGCTTAGGTTAACATAATAAATATTTAAATGTCAAAATATGTAAAAGGTACAAATTATCTTACAAACTGTTAAAATCTATCTTTCTTCTTTGACAAACATCTTCAAAATGACAAAAACAAAAATATATGTAAACCTGTTTTGTTAAGTTTTTACTAATATTTATTGAGCACCTACTGCCAAGAGCAACAAATACTATCACAAATTCTGTTTACAACAATTCTAAAAAGTAGGTAATAGTTCCAATTAACTTTTAAGGAAGCTGAGGCACAGGGAATGTTAGGAAATTTGCTCAAGGTGAAACTGCTATCAATCAAGCTGCAACTGGCACGGTTGTCTTTAGCTCCCCTCCCCCACCTGAACCCTAAATATTAATAGTAATAACAATAGCTAACATTTGTTAAGGGGCTATCATTTGGCAAATACGTGCTTAAGTTTTGTTTTAATGTATATAGCATTATCATGTAATCATCATAATGCAATTATTATCCTTATTTTACATATGAGGACACTGAGGCAAAGAGAAGTTAAGTGACTTGCTCAAAGTCTCACATACTAGTTTTCTTGAGGCCTGAATTTAAATCTAAGCAATCTTAACCTTGAACCTGGGAAACAATTATCTGGGGATTTGTTACTGTGGGATATGAAGGTGCTTTTAAAAAACAGAACAGCACCAACCTCCCTCCCTCCCCTAGAGCTGCCAGGTCATTGCTGTCACCGTTTTGTACCTACACCCTTCTACAGATGACAGGTAACAAATCCTTCTGATCCTAGATATATGTTTAGTTCTTTGTTGCCATGGTTTTGAGCTTTAATGTTCTCTACTCCTTTCTAGTTCAGGGCTTTTCTTAGAACAACAAAAGATACATCTGACTTCTCACAGGACAGTTGCAGTCCAATGTGCTTCTGCCATTTTGGCCTAATTCTCTCTTGATGTGGTTTAGAATAGGCCATTATGACTGCTCTTCAGTGATGAATGAAGCATTGATTGAAACTGTCTACTCTTTTACTGTCAGCAGAATCAAATAGTGGATGTTTCAGATGCTTGGATGGGAATATTTTAATGGAATTTTCTACCATAGCAAGTCAGTAGTTACTGACTTCCAGTTTCTATATAGCATTCATAGGTATTTTTATTTGCTAGTAACATCTTTTAAAAGTAGTGTGAGATTAGAAAATTGAGCCTCCAATCTTACAGCTAAATACAGTTGACCCCTGAACAAGGAGTGAGTTAGTAGACCCCCCACATAGAAGAAAATCCACATATAATTTTTGACTTCCTAAGAACTTAACTACTAATAGCCTACTCTTGACTAGAAGCCTTACTGATAACATAAACAGTTAAATGATACATATTGTATGTTTTATGTGTTATATACTGTATTCTTACAGTAAAGTAAGCTAGAGAAAATAAAATGTTATTAAGAAAATCATAAGAAAGAGAAAATATATTTATTATTCATTAGATTGAAGTGAATCATTATAAAGGTCTTTATCTTCATCTTCACACTGAATAGGCTAAGGAAGATGAGGGATTGGTCTTGCTGTCTTAGGGGTAGCAGAGGTGAAAGAAAATCCATGTATAAGTGAACCTGTGCAGTTCAAACCTGCATTACTCAAGGGTTAATTGCACTAGTGCTTGTACTGATTGTTTTATTGTTAGACTCCACAGGCTAAACTCTTTCTACTTCAGTTTCATAAATTCAATTATATTTCTCTATTTTTATCTTTATCATGCTATTATTTTTCTTAGATATTCTTGATCGCCTACTCTGTATCTTTAACTTTTTAATCTCTTTTAATAAGCTTGTTCTCGCTCTTCTCCCCGGTTCTCCAAAAGTATTCTGTAGAATTTCTTTTTCTCCTTTTTCTTTCTTGACTTCTGTAAGTTATTTATATCCCTCCCCATTCTTTTCATTACATTTAACAAATCCATGTATTCAAATTTTCCTCTTTCCTATAGAAAATATCTTTTTCTCTTTCTCTTTACTTCAATAGCTCTATAGCTTTCCTTAACACATCATTCTCTTCCTGTTTCTTTTCTGTTAAAGTAATAGGTTATTCTAGAATAGATGAGCATGCAATATTATTTTGGCAAGGTAAAAATAATATCTGAATATATAATACATATGAAACTTATGGCAATGGAAACTAAAAGTACAATTACTGAGGGCATATATAGGCCATGATTTTTCTAGACCCTTGAAATCGTGGAAAGATGAAGTTTTTGGATCCAGGGTGAATTTTCAGTTGTAAATAACTATAAAAGAATACTTTGGATGAAGGAAGTACTAGTACCCCCCTTGGCCTACTTAGCCACTTGAAGCATGAGATTTCTATCTATCTATTATCTGTCTACCTATCATCCAGCTATAGCTTTATTATTCTATCAATCTAGCATCTAGCAACTATGTAGTTCAGTGAGTCTCAATATACCTACACTATTAATACCACTTGTGAAATGATTTGAAAATGTGTGGGTACTTTTGTTTTTCATATGACTGTGGAACACAACTGGCATTTAATAAGCAAGGTCCAAGGATGTCAGAATGCCTACAAGATATGTTATACTAATTTTTATCTTATATTTGAAATAGATATTCAGAAAATGTGTTGAAAATTTTTAATATTTAAAATTAAATTTTTACTTTTTGTACAAATAGTCATCAATATTTTAATTATAATATTTTTGAAAATAAAACAAAAATATTAAGTATTTTATAAAGAATTATGCTGATAAAGCAGATAAAGTTTGAACACATTTTGAAAATTTGAACAAAATATTGAAAACAAAAATCCATCACAGGAATGTTTATAAAATTTCCCTACAAAAAGATAAATGCATCATTACTTCTCACAGAAAGTACAAATCTTTGCAAAGTGTGGCAATTCACACAGTATTGGGACAAAATTCTTTACTTGCCAGGATTATTAGAATTGATCTGGTATAATTGTTGGAAGAAATCAAATGAAACTTAGTGAAAAATGACAACAATCATCAAATGTTTTTTGGTAGGTGCTATTAATAAAACTAAGTGTAATTTCTAGAATAAATTATTTCATAAAATGTGCAGTGACAATGGCAAAAAGTTTAAATATCTTATCCCATGAAAAGAAAGCTTTGCTAAGAAAATTGCTCATAGTTTGTTTGCTATCTAATATTTGGTGACACATTTAAAATTAAGTCAATGAAATGTAAATATCAAGGTTGAAATATTGTGCAATAATATGTCATATCCTTTGGATAAATATATTTAAAAAGTTTAATGATTACCTTAAGGTGCAATAAAAGAGATGCCTCATTAAAATGAAGGGAATTATGGGATTTGTAAACAAATTTATACACTTTAAAAAAAGTGCTTTCTTCCTGAGAATGTTATTTTCCAACATTGTAAAAGTTACATAAGAATAGGCTTAAAATGAATTTACAGTGACTTGAAAAAATATATTACTCCTAATTGGATCTTATTATTGACATGAACATAGAACATACTTGTCAACATTTCTTTTCTTTTTCTTTTTCTTTTTTTCTTTTTGAGACAATCTTGCTCTGTTGCCTGGGCTAGAGTGCCCATGACTTGTCAACATTTCTATAAAGAGTAAACTGAAAAGAAGAGAAAAAAAAGAAACCTAAAAATCTGTGATGCCAAAATAAAATTTAATCAAATTACCAAAAGTTGTGTATTCAATTAAACTTTCCTTCCAGTTTCTTTTATATTGTTAAAGAAAAAAATATTCAATAATACTTGTTAAAGCATGATAAGAAAGACTTCATTCACCATCATTTTGGGTGTAGGGTCCACTGTAAATGGGATTTTGCAGTGGGGGAGAGAGATTGGGCTTAACTCTGAATACAGCATGGGCAAGTGGGAATTTATAGCCAAGGAACAGGTTAGGAGTCGATGGACTGAAAATTACTGAGAGTAAACATCAGGAGTAGGGGGGATTCTGGCTAAACTGACTTAGCAGGATTCTTGCTGAAGCCAGGCCAGGGTCGTCAGACATCACCTGGGGGATGGTGGAGGGTGAGAAACCTAATCAGGTTTCAAGGATGATTAGATATCAAGGGTGGGGTGTTCTTGCACTTAGCAAATTGACTTAGCAAAGTTCTTTGCTAAAGCTAGACTTTACAAGGAAGTTTACATATGAAGCTAGAAGACTGAGAAGCGTGACTAAATTTTGGTCAAGCAGAATCTTTGTCAGTATCCACTGAATTATTTGTATAATATTCAACTATATACAGCAGGTCCCTGAATAACATCCTTTCATTCAGTATTGTTGATTATAATGTTGGTAAGAGAAAAAAATTGATTCCCAGACAGGGCCACTGTCTGTGTGAAATTTGTATAGTTCTCCCCACACATGCGTGGGTTTTCTCCAGGTACTGTGGTTTTTTTCCCCACCTCCCAAAATGCACACGCTATGTTAATTGGCATGTCTGAATTGTCCCAGTCTGAGTGCGTGTGGGTGTGTGTGTGAGTGCACCCTGTGGCATCCTAAGCTGCCTAGATAGGCTCACTACCCTTTGGAACTAATGTTGGAAAAGCGTTCCTCATGATAAATTCTCCCTTGGAGTGTTTTGTCTTGCGGGTCAAAAATTCACTCAAGGTATTTCTGTAGAGAGTTAGAAGTCATAGGCAAACTTACAGCATGTATTTAAAAACACCTAAAAAAATCTGCTACACGAAGTGCAGTATGCCTCATAAAGTAAAATATCACAAAATGTTTTCAAATGTAACCATTTCTCTGATTCTCTTTTTAGTGTCAGGCACCTCATAATATCGGGGTTATAATTGATTATACAAAAGGGAGGCATAGAGCCTTGTGTTTATAGCTGACGGATTAGGGGAAACTGAATATTTAATTCCAGTCTCCCAGTTGACATACGCTCTTCAGGTGGAAGAAGTAAACCTGCATTTTTTTCCTGTCTCTATTTACTTTTATTCTGCTAAAGCGATTTTTCTTGAGATGGCAGCACTACTTAACTTCTATTTGCAAATAATGATAATAGGATCGAGATACTTGGGAGAATACAAGAGCCTCTGAGCCCATTTGATTAACTTTCTGCTCGCCTTTTAGTTTCAGTACATCTTGGAGTAAATGAAAAAAGGAGTTTTTTCACATGTGTTAATCAGATGTACAGAAGAGGCAGAAAGATAACTTTCTTTCTTCCTCAGAGTCACAGCCAGTTCTGTGAAATGGTTTTTAGATCATCTTCTATGCCAAGGGGCTTTGTGTGATGTTCCTTTTTGTCCTTTGTGACCCTCAAATAAAATGGAAACTTTCTATGTTCATGACTTTCTTTTCATGGTGAGCTCTTAGGGCCATGGGGTCATGCTACCAATATATTTTTAAGCTTCACACAATTACCCTCAACCCCAGTAAAGCACAGAGCAGCAGGATAGTATTTATAACCTATCCCAATGAAAGCCACTGTCTTAGGCAGACCCACAGGAAACCAAATATTATGCAGTGCTTACATAGGATATGAGGGACAATGTGGAGCTAATATATTTAAACATCCCATTACTATATCTTTGAATATCACTCCTTCTGACCTGGATGTTCTACTCCTAAGTTAAGCAGCGTGGTTCTTCTGCAGGCTGCTGAAGTAGAAGTTATTTCTCACTCCGTTTTTCTACTGCCTATTATTTTCCAACCAAAATTATCATCCTGCATTATATAAAATTGAGGAGGGGTGGTTATTAACTTTAACAACACAGATACATGGACACTTCACAATATTTTGCCACTTTATTCCACTAAGCTATGCCATTTAACTTGCTCTGATTATGGCACAGATTTGAAAAGAAATTTTTAGTTTTCAAACTGTTGTTCCCCGTGCTTTATTGTATTTCAATAATGCTTCACACTTTTTGATTTTTCAAAAAATCAAACAAAATCTACAAAATAAAAAATGAATATTAACTTGTAAACTGGAACACAATGTAAGGAATGTTTGATTAAGATGTTTGAACATCTATTTCTGGAAAATTAAATTTTTTCTCCAGGATATTAGGGCAACTGTGGTCTGGGGCAAAATAAATAATATATACTCTATACTCTCCCATTTGTCAGATGTGTTTTCTCAACTCAGCTGTTATGTTTACTTTGTGCCTTTCACAGGTGTACTTGATAGCTAGTATCTGTCAAGACTGTCAGTGTGGGTATCAGCAAGTCATATGCAAATAACAAGCCCACTGTGGTGCATTTTCAGTCTCTGCAGCTTAGAGCTTGTCTTGGAATCTTCTATGAAGCTAAATATAGTATTCTATCTAACATCTAAGGTGACACTGGATCTGTTAATGACTCCATCTCTGCTGGCTTGTGCTTTTGGATCAATGTCAGCTGCAGCTTGATTAACTATGGGTATGAAGCGTCTGGTCGGGAGAATTTTCTGCATTCTCCCTCAGTCCTTGTGCATATCTTTCACAATTAGTCATAGTAATTCAAAGGCCTAATACCACCCGATCAGGAGAAAAGCCCTGTTGTGCAGAATTTGTGAAGATAAATAAAGCAGGGTAAATACATGACAATACAGATTTGGAACCTAGGTTGTTTTCAAACATTTCACCATGTTATCAGAATGAATAATTGATATAATTAAATCACACTTAGAAATCACTCTTTTTAACAAGAGTATGCTATTTGGTTATAAGATGGAGCTAGATTCTATTATATGATCACTTTAACAGAGATAGCAATTCATGATTTCAGTGTTACGTGAATTGATGATTAAATGCATCATATGGACAATTTCTATGGAATTGATAGTGGATTTTGAATTTAAAAAAAATGCATGCCCCAGAGAATATTATTTCCCTTTAACAATATTTTCCTTTTAGATTTTAGATGTGATTTAAGCTTATTTGTTCCTAAATAGAGAATTCAATGTTTTATAATAAATAGGAGAATAAATTATGGCAAAAATCTAAGAATTTTGTCTTTAAGTGATTGTCTTGTGAGAACAATGAGACAAAGCCAAAGACAATAAAATGCATATGAATACACATTATTTCTCTCTCAGTATATTTTTTAAAAAACAGATTTAAAATAAGAAACATTCTTATATAAAGAAATATCACCATTTAAAATTGAAATTTAGCCTATTTACAAAATAATAAATATTTATTTTAGAAATTTCTGATAATATGAGATAAGCACAAATAAATTGTCTCCCATCATGCCACATGCAAATGTATCCATCACTAAAAAGTTGATACCTTTATTCCTGACAATTTTCTATTCAAGTATATGCATATAAATATTTTTTAGAAAAATGGAATCATACTTTACAAACTGATTAAAACTTCGGTTTCCTCATGTACTCTAAGCCCATTTTCTATTGGCATAAACATACTCCAATGAACATCCTTGTAGCTGCCTCTATTATTATCACTTTGGACTGTATCCTCAAAGGTAGAATGTCTAAATTGAGAAACTTGCCTTACAGAAAGATTGCACCAGTGGAGAATGATTTCTTTCTCTGCATCCTCACACACACACACACACACAAAATGGCTCATGTGTGCATGTGTGTCCGTGTGTGAGTGTGCATGTGCAGGAGTTGGAGCTATAGTTATGTATATTTCCCAGTTTCAAAGAAGAAATATATATACCTTTGTGTTTTAGGGTACAGTCCTTTGATTGAACTTTTGCTCACTTATGAAATTTTCTTTTCTAATATGCTATTGGTCATTTGTAATTCCTTTATGATTGTCTATTGACATCTTTTCCCCACTATTTTTGGGGACTGCCTACTTTTTAAAATTGACTTTAAGAACACTTTATATGTTAAGGACATTAGCCCTTCCCCTCTCATGCTTTCATTATTGGCAGATTATGTTTTACCTTTTATGCTTGTTTGTTTTAAATATAAATTTTTAAAATACTATGTAATAATGTTACTTTTTAATTTATAAATTCTTTTGCACATATGTTCTGAAAGATTTTCTCCAGCCTAAGAACAGGTAAATAATCATGAACTTTGGATTAAACAACTTTGTTGTTATTGTTATGTTTAGAAAAATCTCTAGGATAGATGGCATTGTGAGTTTGTGATTTAAATTATTTCCCCTTTGTCCCCAAATGAATGCCCTTGGTAAAGATTAATATTTTTTTAATCAGGATCTCACTCTGTCACCTTAGGCTGGAGTGCAGTGGCAAGATTATAGCTCACTGTCACCTTGCACTCCTGGGCTCAAGTGATCCTCCTGCTTCAGCCTCCTGAAGTAGCTGGGACTACAGGTGCAACAGCACTCCAGGCTCATTTTTTGAATTTATTTTGTAGCAACAAGGTCTCACTAGGTTGCCTAGCCTGGTTTTGAACTCCTAGCCTCAAGCAATCCTCCCACTATTCAGTCTCCCAAAATGCTGGGATTATAGGCGTGAGCCACCTCACTCAGCTGCTTAAGATTAAATTAATTAAAATATACTTTACATTTAATTATTAATTTAAGTATGTAGATTAATATGTTGTATGGTTTTCTTTCTACCAAAAGTCAACAATATTATAGAATAATCCATTCCTTCCCTACTGATTTTAAAATGTCATTTTTATTGCATATATTGGCTTCATTTTTTGAACACTTAACTAATGTTCAAATTTGTATTATTACATGGCTCAGATATACACAATACAATTTATTAAGAAAATTAAAAAATTAAGATATAAAATATTTAAGTAAAAATGATGTCAAACACAAAAGCATAAATGGAAAATAATATGCTATATTGATTAGAATAATATAAAAATGAAATATGTATGCAAGTTGGCAAAGTTCTGAAGAGAATCTGACATGATTCAAATAAAGTTTAATGATCATTACCTTTTTTCAAGGTATAAATTTTTTTATATTAAAAAATATTAATTCTTAAACTCTTTATTATTGTACAATCTCTCCACACACCAGATTTTCTGTGCAATGTCTAATTTGAAATATGGTGGCTGATAGTCTCTTTTAATCATTAAATAAAATCAGATATTACGATATTTCTGCTTGAAGATCCCTTCTCTATTTCTGCCACACATATTTGTTAAGTAGCACAAAATACAACATATCTTTATTGTATGAATAAAAATTATGAACAACAAAAACAAATATTAGAATTCCTCTCTCCAAATAAGGGACCATTTGTGATTTAATGTATCATTTGAAAGTCATGCAGAGTGGAACTTAACATGTTACTGTTTGCGGTAAGGTTGATGTGATAAGAACTATCGGAGTTCCGAAACTAAACTACAATTTATGTCATAATCTAAGGTAGCTTAAACGCAACAAATGGAAATTTCAGTTAAAGCATGAGTTAAATTAATTCTATAAATAATTGGAAATTTTAGGCTAATGCTAATTAGTGCTGAGTTTTATGAGGTTTTATATATTTGCTTTGGTTTAGACTTTATTCATCTTCATTATATATCTATAATGGTTAACATTCCATTAATTGTCCAGAAATGTTGATGGTGCTTAAGTGTAGTTAGCCTGATTTGAGGGGCTACAGCTGGCATATTTGATCATATGTCAATCTTGTAGTCCTAGTGATGACTATGTGAAGTTAAATGACTGTGTTTGTTCTGAAAACAGAGGTGGGGAGTATTGAATGCTATGATAATGAGGCACAAACAGCTGTGTCATTTAAACATGAAATGTCTAACCAAGTAATGCCTAAATAGGTATGTACTTCCTGTGAATGTGTCTTTCTCCTTTTGCTTGTTACTTCTCTTTAAGAGTAAAAGAACAATTTAGAGGGCCACTTTAGTGCAGTTTTATTCTGATGGGAACAGCTATTAATTTATGGATATGTGGAAATAACCTTCTGATAATGGAACATTTTTCTCCTTTGAAAATTTACCCTAGATGTGAAATGTCCAGGTATTTTAATTCAAGCAATTTCTCCTGCACTATACATCAGGGCACTCAAAATGCCATTGCTCTAAAAATTGATAATGGAAAGAATAGTAGCAAAAGCACTTTAGGTTAAGCTGTAGGAAATGTGAGAACAAAGAGCGTTTTTGCAAGCTATCTGCATGTTATTTTGCTATAGGAAATTGGGGTTAAATAGAACAATAACAAAAAGCCTAATCTAACATATAAAATATTGATGTTTATAGACATTACATGATATTGATGGTTATGGGCTGCAACACTTTCAAGTTCAAATTGATATACTATATTTCACTTTCATAATTTCATTTTAATCTGTCAAGAAATACTAAGCAGAATTCTTAAAACAACAATCTCATGACTGACAGGTAGTATTCAGAGAAAGAGGTAGCCTGTCTTGTTTTTCAGTTGATTTTTAGCCTTGTGAACATAAACAGTGGAGAGATAAAAATTGTGTGTTTGTTGGGTGTGGGGGCGCAGCTCAGGCATGAAGTTTTATAATTTTGTGATAACCTAATTTACGTGCAAAACCAAGAAAATGGGTGTGTGTATGTGTGTATGTGTTTAGTTTCACAAGAAGTAGTTATATTGGGATATAAAATTGAGGCATATTCTTTCCTAGGGATTTGAATAGTTAGGAAAACTTTTGGAACTACTTTACTTTTTGACTTGGGTCTCTATCCTGAGCTATCCTGAGGGGTTAATACTTAGCTCCTACTTCCTACTTCTTCCACCTATCCATACACTGCCGTGTTTTTTAATTCTTCTACACAGATGGATGAAAAAACAAAAAGAAAAATTTCAGTACAAAACAATTATAAGTATTGATAACAATATAATACGTACCATGCCAGTACATTTATAAGTCCATTTTGTTCCAGGATATGAATAGATTTAGTACATTTGTTGAGTTTGATAGAGTGATAGAAGATTTTAATTTTCTAACTTTGGAATGATGCTAAAATCATTTGAAAAGCACTATACCCAAAACCTACCAGATTATAATTTCCTGGAAATAACAATAGGTGGAACAAATAATGCTTTGTATTGAAAAAGTGATGAAAGATCACTGGATAAGAACAAGAAACGGGGAAATCAAAACTTGAAAATACAAAAAGAGGCAAATCAAATACTAATACAAACACAATAATAGCATAGATAAAGCCCTTCTGGGGAAAGATAAAGGCAACAAAAACTGATTAAGTTAATATTAAAATCAGTATTAAAAAAATAAGACACTTATTGAGAAAAATCTGTAGGACATTATAGAATATTGTGGCCGGGTGCGGTGGCTCACACCTGTAATCCTAGAACTCTGGGATGCTGAGGTAGGAGGATCTCTTGAGATCAGGAGTTTGAGACCAGCTTGAGCAAGAGCGAGACCTTGTCTCTACTAAAAATAGAAAAAATTAGACAGGCATAGTGGCGCATGCCTGTAGTCCCAGCTACTTGGGAGGCTGAGGCAGTAGGATCGCTTGAGCTCGGGAGTTTGAGGTTGCTGTAAGCTAGGCTGATGCCTCGGCAGTCTAACCTGGGCAACAGAGCAAGACTGTTCAAAAATATATGTATATTCTACTCAAAATATTTTATTTTCTAAGTAATGAATGGCAAGCAGTTATTTTTTAAGTATTTATTTCTTTTTTGTGTTTTTTGATATAGTAAGATATAAAAGTATAAAAACACTGTTTAAAATTTTTCAAAAACTTGATATAATAAAAATTAAGATTATTGGAGATGAAATCTTGTGTTGTATTTTTATTTTTTTAACAAAAGGCAAGTCCATTTGGCAAAAATAGGTTATATTTAAAGGCATATTACACAACAATTTTTCTTCAAGAGAAATAGATTCATTTTAATTGTCATAAATAATGAAATAAGAAATATGGTGGAGGGCAGATTAGAAGACATATAAATTATATATATATATATGTAAGTCTTTTGGGACTACATTGTCTTTCTGGATAACTAGGCCTTGGTAAATAAATATTTGGGGGTACAAAAGATGTATTTTGGGAAAGCCATGATTATTTCCCCCAAAATGCATAAGATGTATACATAATTGATCTATCTGTATCTTTCATTTAGACAAATGAGCTTCAGAGTTCAAATCAACAGCCCTTGGCCTATCTTATCTGGACATAGCACTACAACTCATCCCAATTTCTTCTTTTAGTGGCTTTGTTAATATATAGTCACACACCATAAAATTTACCTATTTAAAGTGTAAAATTCAACATTTTGGGTATATTCAGAGGATTGTTCAACCATCTCCATAATGTATTACAGAACATTTCTGTCTCCCTGAGAGCAGCCCTGTACTCATTAGCAGTCACTCCTTATGTGCCCCCATCAGCCAGCCAGCCACAGGCCACCACTTACCTGCAATCAGTCTCTAGAGATGTGGGTAACCTGGACATGTTATATAAATGGAATCCTACAATACGTGTTTTTTATATTATTGGCTTCTTTCATTTAGTGTAATGTTTTCAAAGTTTTACCCATGTTGCAGCATGTATTGGAACTTCATTTCTTTATATTTCCAAATAATATTCAATGTATGTATATAGGCCCACTTTTCTATCCATTAATTAGTTGATGGATATTTGGGTTGTTTCCATTTTGGGGATACTAAAAATAATGCTGCTGTAAGCATTTGTATATTATGTTTGTGTGTATGTTTTCATTTCTGTTGGGTGTATACCTGGGATTAAAATTGATTGGACATGTGGTAACTAGATATTTAATATTTTCAGGAGCTGACAAACTGTTTTCCAAAGTAGATTCATCATTTTATATTCTCACCAGCAGTATATGAAAGTTCCAACTTCTCTACATCCTTACCAACACTTGCTATTGTCTGCCTGCTTGATTACAGATATCTTAGTGGATATGAAGTGGTGTCTCTAATTGTGGCTTTGATTGCCTTTTCTTATGACTCATGATGTTGAACATCTTTTCATGTGCTTACTGGACATTTCTATATATTCTTTGAAAAAATTTTTATTCAAATATTTTGCCATTTTAAAAATGTATTATTTCTCTTTTCATTTTAGGATAGCAAGAGTTCTTTATTCTGGATACCGGTCTCTTATCAGATATATAATTTGCAAATACGCTATCTGATTCTGTGGCTTGTCTTTTCACTTTTGTGATGTTATGTTCATCTAGTCACACTTAGTTTTTCTTTCTGGCTGTTTGGCCATTATCTTTATGACCATATATCAGTGGATGCTGTAAATGTTGCCATGCTGGGAATGATACACCCCTTATAAAGCACTTCCTACTAGGGAAGATTTGAGCAACTAGAGGTTGCTTTAAGGCACAAACAAACAAACAAACAAAAATACCTTAAATAAGCACAAATTCTGTAGACCAGGTTTCTGATTTTCTTGCCAATAAAAGCCCTGGAAAATGTAGATTTCTTTTTATTTTATGTAAACAATAATATTTCCCTTACTTTTTCTTAGAAGCTTTCATTGAAGCTCCAAGAGCCACTCAGCCTTTTCAACAAGTAACTGCAAATGTCTATTTACCAAATAGTTTTGTCATTCCATATCAAGAATCACCACTTTACAAGTTACAATATCTAACTATTAATATGAAATAATTGCTAATACAGTGCCATTTAATGTAAAGTGTTTCAGGATCATCTTCCTGCTAATATCATTTTCTGTATTACTTAGTTATAAGACTCCTAAAATATAGCAGCCTACATAAGGTAAATATTTGTTTTTCTCATACAAATTACTCCAGAGTTGGGAGATCCAGGACTAGTGAGAAAATTTCACCCTCTCCAAGGTTATTCCACTCATTTCTATTTCCCAGCCAAGAGAAAGTAAGGAAGATTTTCTCTTAGTGAAATAATGCACAGATTGTACATGCCATCTTCCATTATATCCCATTTGTCTTGAATAGAGTCACTTGAGCATACCTAGCTGCAAGAGAGTCTAAGAAATGTATTTTGTACCTAGATGATTACATGTACAACCAGAAACCACAAGTTTTATTACCAAAAGTGCATTTGAAAGGCTGTTAGCCATCTTCTTCTGAGCAAAGGAACACAGGGAAGTACATCAGCTCAATATCCAGCCCTAAAAACATAAATAATTCTCACGTTTCAACTCAAGGGGGAATTAGCACAGGAAATAAACACAAAATTTTTGGAAAATCTGCAGAACGAAAAGAGAGAGAAAAAAATATATATGTATATATATATATAACCTTGAGATCAGGAAACTCTGAACAATGCTGATCTGGAGTATAAAAGAAGAAACATATATTTAACATAGATGAAGAAAATATTGTCATGAGATAGAGCTACAAAGTGGGAAGAGAGTGCTACCCTAAGAAAAAGGCAGTCGCTATTATTCTTGGGCTGGAGACAGTGAGCCATGCTCACTAAAGAAAATGTTGGACAGCAGCACCAGTGCATCACTGCTGTAATTTGTGGAGCTAACAGACACTGCTATTTATGCTCTGAAGCTTCTGTCACCAACACTGCTGAAATCACAGAGCTACGGTAGCTGTGACCACTGATGTTGCTGTGCCTACTGCTACCACTGGAGGTAACATCAGAAGCAAAATGGTACTTTTTTGCCATCTTCTAATGGGGCATTAGTGTCTCCCTGTGGAAGAAACAACCTGGAAACTAGCTGGTAATGAAGTCTGAGAAATGTAGTTTGGCGAGATACAGCTTCAGTGGTATAGAGGGAAATACGGAAATGTGAAAGTGGGGCTGAGAGCTAACAGGTAATTTTCTGGCACAGGACAATAGTCCTTTTATAGATAGGGTGGCCAGGAAAAGCATCTCTGATGAAGTGACATTTGGGGAGAGAACCTGAATGAAATTAGGGCCAGACTTACGTGGATAACTATGGAAGAAAATGAGAAAGTGAAAGAGTATGAAGTGGAAATATGCATGGCATAGAGCACATTGTGGGTAAGCCACAATGAATGACTTACTGAGACCAGAAAGTCAGTTGAAGGCCATGATCATATAGAGCATTATAGTTCACAGCAAGGACTTTGGATTTTATTCCAAGTAAAATGGGAAACCAAGAGAGGGAGGCGAGGGCATTGTTTTACTAATGTGAAGAGGTGAGTTATCACAGGATCTTCACTTATCAGATATTCAAATGTGCTACAGAGATTCAATAAAAAATAACTTGGTCAATGTTTTTTTTTTTTTTTTTTGCGACAGAGTCTCACTCTGTTGCCTGGGCTAGAGTGAGTGCCATGGCCTCAGCCTAGCTCACAGCAACCTCAAACTCCTGGGCTCAAGCGATCCTCCTGCCTCAGCCTCCCAAGTAGCTGGGACTACAGGCATGCGCCACCAAGCCCGGCTAATTTTTTCTATATATATTTTAGTTGGCCAGATAATTTCTTTCTGTTTTTAGTAGAGACAGAGTCTCGCTCTTGCTCAGGCTGGTCTCGAACTCCTGACCTCGAGCAATCCACCCGCCTCGGCCTCCCAGAGTGCTAGGATTACAGGCGTGAGCCACTGTGCCTGGCCTGGTCAATGTTACAAAATACCAGCATATTAAGTGAACTAAAATAAAAAACATAAAATAAAAATATATAAAATAAATACTAGAACACAGAAAAATTTAATAGGTGACACAACATTATAGGAAAGTAGATTGAGATGACTGAGAAATAGGAAATTACCTCAAAATAGGTACAATACAAATTTAGCTGTGTATAATGGTCAATGTTATGTGCCAACTTGGCTAGGCCTTGATGCTCACTTGTTTGGTCAAGCACTAATCTAAATGTTGCTGTGAAGGTATTTGTGGATGTGGTTTACATTTGTAATCAGTTGACTTTAAGTAAAACAGATAAAAACAGATTACTCTCTACAATGTGGGTGGGCCTCATCCAATCAGTCGAAGGCTTTAAGAAAAAGGACTGAAATTTTCCAAAGAAGCAGCAATTCTGTTACTTTTATAAATTTCAGACTTGCCAGTCTCCACCACTGTATGAGCCAGTTCCTTAAAATAAATTCTTTCTGTATCTCTCCCTGTCCTTCTCTGTCTCTCTGTCTCTTTCTCTCTGTGTGTATATATCCTATTGATTCTATGTATTTAGAGAACCCTAATACCATCCTGATGTTACACACAAATCAAAAATAAATTCCAGATAGATTAAATAATTATATATAAAAATATAAAATTGCAAAACAATTTATAAAATATACTGGTTCGTATACAATAACTCTCAATGTGGTTGTAATGAATAGAAGAAATCACAAGTAAAAATGATTAATACATTTGACTAAATTTTAAAAGGAATAATATTCTGTATACAAGTAATCATTATAATATCATAAATCTAACAATAAACTAGAAAGCAAATAAGACCCGAAATGATTAATATCTTTAATATATTAAGAACTATTACAAGTCAATAAGAAAAAAGTTACACTAATAGAAAAGAAGGTTTAAGGGCATACACAAATAGTCCCCACAAGCATAAAGATAAATTAATAATAAAAATATGATAAAAATTGATTGTCATATAAACAATTAAATGAATTTTGATAATCCTTACATACACTCTTGGTTAGGTTTTAAATGAATGCCCATATTCTGACAAGTCATTTGGTTATATGTACTGAGGTCATTGACACAGTAATTCTGCTTTTAGAAACATATCCTAAGGAAATAAACAGAGAGGAGACAAATACTTATGTCCAGTAATATTCAGGGCAGAGTTATTTGTAAGAATATAAAATTGGAAACAACTTGAAACAATCAACAACATGGAAATTGTTAAATAAATCATTATACTTTCAAGTAAGGGAATATTATAAAGGCATTAAAAATCATATTTTGAGGAATACATAATGACATAGGAAATGTACAAAATGTAATGTTACTTGAATTTCCTTCTTTAAAAGTATTCTGGAGGTGCCTACATCAAGATTGTGGTTTATGCTAACACATTTAATTCCCTTTCACCCTAAATTTTCATTTAAATCCATAAAGAATAAAAATGGGAAATAATTTACTTCAGTATCACAAAATAGGGAAGAGATTAAGAAACCAAATCCTATGTAGCAGGACATGAACATTAGCACATAAAACTTGAGGGTTTTTTTTTTCCCATTTTTGCTATATTTAGTTTGAATTTCCTACTGGCATGGTGGGTGGGAATGGAAGTCACATCTTTCACTAAGATGGAATGTAAATATACCCCCAGAATAAAAACCGGTATTTCTTAAATGGGCATTCTCTAACCATAAAGAAGTAGGACACAGATTTTTCATTTTTATATATCTGGGTGAGGTTAATGTATAATTTTTCTCTTCCTGAATCTACTGTGAGTTAGTGAAAGAAAGAAAAGATAAATAAATAGGGCAAGAGCCTGAAGAAGAGGGGGAAAAAAGTGTGTGAGGCAGAGTCACATATAAGAAAGAACCTTTATAATAATGTGGACCGGAGTTCCCCAACACAATTAGTCTGCATCTGTGCTGTAGTCATTCAGGTCACCTAATCCCCCAATCTCCTTGGCTTCCAGCTGGAGACCTAAAGTTGTGAATATCCACGGGTAGACCAAAACCCAGTGTAGAAACGCTTGAGCTAAGTTGATCGGTGGTGATTTTTTGATTTATATTAGTTTTACCTTAGAGTCTAGAACCAAATAAGATAAAAAATAACGTCTTATATCCTGGTTATTGTCGTCACTTCTCTCCCCAAGCCTAATCTCATATGCAGGCAAAGAGTAAAATCTAAGCTCAGAGCACATTAGCAAGCACCCATGGGGAAATGAACAGCCAGATAGTTTTCCCTAATGTTCAAGGCCATTCATGACAGGGTACCAAGCCTTGGAGCTGCCTTCTCTTTCCAGCTGCTCAGAAGAAATTTTATCCTAAGAACAAACTACCATTCACTTAATCATTCAGTATTTATTATTACTGCCATGTGCCGGACACTTTGCTAGCCTCCACATTCATATAATAGTTAATAAAACAAAAATAAACCTTTTCCTCCCAGGGCCTATAGGCTTGTGTGAGAAGCAAGTAAAGTGGGTGGTAATAATAGTGCAATGTGATTTGGGAGCCATATACCAGACCTATAGACTCTGTTAAGTCATTTGAACTTTATTATAAATGCAGTTGAAATATATTGCCTTGATGGAATTTATCCACTGGGGCATGAAGAGCTTTGCATTATGGAGAGATCCCTCAGGCTGCTCGCTATGTGGAGAGCAGACTAGAGTGTGGCAAATTGAAACCAATGAACAAGGAAAAAATCACAGTATCCAGCTGAGAGATGACAGTGACTCGATTTAGGAAAATGGCAGTCAAAATGGAGAGAAAAAGAATGCTATAGTTGATCCTTGACGTGGGGACACCCTACACAATCAAAATTCCACATGCAATTGTTGACCTTCCAAACACTTACCTACTAATAGCTTACTGATAGCTGGAAGCCTTAGAGATAACATAAACAGCTGACTAACACATACTTTGTATATTATATGTATTATATACTGTAGTATTACAATAAAGTAAGCTAGAGAAAAGAAAATGTTATTAAGAATATCATGAGAAAGAGAAATATATTTACTATTCATTGAGTGGAAAGGGAACATCATAAATGTCTTCATCCTCATCATCTTCACCCTGAGTAGGCTGAAGATTAGGAAGAGAAGGGGTTGGTCTTGCTGTCTCAGGGTGGCAGGAGGAAGTGGTGGAAGAGGTGAAAGGGGAGGTAGGAGAGGCAGACACACTAAATTTAATTTTACATAAATATTTTGTAATTTGTGTCTGACTTTCTTGTTTTTTAATTTCTCTAAAAATTGTTTCCATATACTGCCGATCCTTCTTCCACTGTTCGCTTCAGTTTCAACTCTCATATAAGAGAAGGGTTTATGTCATAAAAGAAATCAAAACCAGTCTTGAATAATCAGAATCCTTCTGCCGGTTTGTCTAAAGTCAATTTTTTTTCTAGCTCTGTTTCTTCTAAGTCTTATTCCTCGTCATCTAACATTGTTTTGGAAGCACTCATCTCCATGAGGTCATCTTCTGTTAATTCCTCTACTATGCTGGCTCTGGCTCTTAAAATTTTCTAATATCCATATCTTGAAACTCTTCAGCTCATACTTTTTTTGCCATACCCATAATCTCTTTCATGATTTCCTTAATTAGTTCTATTGTAAATCCTGTAAAGTCATGTGTGACATCCAGACACAGTTTTCTCCAGCAGGAATATATTGTTTGGGGCTTTATGGCTTTTTCTTTCTTTTTTTTTTTTTTTTTGAGACAGAGTCTCACTCTCTTGCCCAGGCTAGAGTGAGTGCCATGGTGTCAGCCAAGCTCACAGCAACCTCAAACTCCTGGGCTCAAGCGATCCTCCTGCCTCTGCCTCCCGAGTAGCTGGGACTACAGGCATGTGCCACCATGCCTGGCTAGTTTATACATATATATATATATGTTTATACATATATATGTGTGTGTATATATATATGTATATTTAGCTGTCCAGATCATTTCTTTCTATTTTTTTTTAGTAGAGACAGGGTCTCGCTCTTGCTCAGGTTGGTCTTGAACTCCTGAGCTCAAACAGTCCACCCGCCTCGGCCTCCCAGAGTGCTAGGATTACAGGCGTGAGCCACCGCGCCCGGCCTATGGCTTTTTCTATAACAACAATGGAAGCTTCAATGGTGTAATCCTTCCAGATTTTCATGATGTTCTCTCTATTGGTATTCTCTTCCATTGTGTTGATAATCCTTGCCATATAGTACCATGTTGACTGAGTCTTAAAGATTCGTTTGACTCCCTGATCTAGAGACTGAATTAGAGATGTGTTTGGAAGCAAACAGATCACTTTGATGCCTTTGGTATTGAATTCATGGGGTTCTGGGTGCCCAGGAGCATTGTCCAATATCAAAAGAACTTTAAAAGGCAGTCCCATACTGGCAAGGCACTTCCTGACTTAAGGGGCAAAGTATCTATGGAACTAATCCAGAAAGAGTTCTTATTATGCAGGGGTTCTTTTTGTACAACTAAAAGACTGGCAGCTGGTGTTTATCTTTTCCCTTCAAGAATTGGAGCTAGCAGCTTTATAGATAAGGGAAGTCCTGATCATAAACCGAACTGCAGTTGCATGCAACAGTAGAGTTAGTCTTTTTCTTCTTGCCTTAAATCCTGGTGCTTACTTTTCCTCCTTACTAACGCATGTTCTTTGTGGCATTTTTCCCCCAGAATATGGTGCTTTCTTCTGCCTTAAAAAAAATAGCCTGTTCAAGCAGACAGCCTTTCTTCTTAATGATTTTCTTAATGATGTCCGAGAGCTTGTCTGCTTCTTCTTGGTCATTAGAAGCAGCTTCTCATGTTATTTTGACATTTTTAAAGCCAAACCTCCTTTTAAAATTATCAAACCGTCCTTTGCTGGCATTAAATTTTCCAGCTTTAGATTCTTCACTTTCCTTTTTCTTTAAGTTGTCATATAATCACCTCTCTTTTTCTCAAATCATATTAGAGTCTATAAGCATGCCTTTCTTACTGCAACCCTGCACTCATATAAAAGCTGCATTTTCAATATGAATTAAAAAGATATTTGACAAAAAGTGCAATGTTTTCATGCCTGCAAACATAGCTTCAAAGACAGCTTTATAAATCTTCTTTTCTTTCCTTACAATGATCCTTTTATCTGGAAATGGTGGGCAACTGAAGCTGCAGACCTCAATCTACACTACATATAAAGCAATTTAACTTTGTCTTGTAATGTCATGACTTTTCTCTGCTTCTTGGGAGCACTTCCAGCACCACCACTGACACTTCATATGGGTCCCATGGTGTTATTCAAGATTTATGGTATTGCACCAAACAGGATGAAAAACGTGAGAACAAATCACTTTTTATGCAATACACGATTTACTGGAGAGACAAACTGTTCAGGAGGAGATGATTAACGTCACATGGCATTTTAAACAGATATAAAACTCAAGCTTATTGCAATAGCAATAGGAGGTGTCCACAAAATTTTTACAGAAGTACAGTTTGTGCTACAGTTAATTTTATGGAGTTATGATTTAATATTGCATCTTTACATTTGTTTACATTTCACTGTGAATGGTGCCATATAGGATATGCTAATGTTTGTGTGCATAAGCTTTGATAAATTTTAACTTTTTATAATTGATTTATATATATCTTATGGTAGTAAATGATACAATAAACTAGTGTCTGCATATATTTTATACATTCATGACAAGCCTAATGGTTTCTTAATTTTTTCAGTATTTCTAGGTTACATGGTTCATATGTAAGTTTTTTCAAATTGTTGCAAATCCCCCCAAATTTTTCCAATATAGTTATTGAAAAAAAAATCCACATGTAAATAGACCTGCACAGTTCAAATGTCAACTGGATATTTAAAGTAGAGTCATCAGGACTTGGTGATATGGTAAATGTGCAAAAGAAGGAGTAGAATGGGCAAATGATGTCTCCCAGGTATCTGATTTATCTTTCTGGGTAGAATACGGAGAATATAATGAAATAGAAAAAGGTAGGTGGAGTAACATGATATGGGGGAAAGACAATACCTCATGGGAGCTGTGTTCAAATGAGATATCTCAGTGCACATGTTGAGAAGTTAATTGTCTATAAAGTGTAAAGTTCAGAAAAGAGGCTGGAATTGGAGACAAAATTGTCAGACTATAGTCACATAGCTAGTATTTAAAATCATGAGAATAAATAAGACCATCCAATGAGAGGCTAGATCAACAGGGGTTATGTTATCCCTCTCTGCTGCTATAAAACTTGGAGCAATCAGAGATACCCAGTTTAACATAACACTAATGCTCTAATACTTTGTGATGGTGTGAACAGGAAAAGAGCAATAGAAAACCATTCATTAGGCAACATTTAATTCCATTTATAGTTTCTCTCTATACTTGCTCTATTTTATCTGTTTGCTTTAAAACTGATAGAAATATTTGAGTCTATTAGTATAAGGTTTCTATCAATTTTCCTGGTACTTTTGAAATTATTATTTTAAATGTTTTGAGGTGATAGTCTCTAGCCCCAAAGTATTCACACTATTTTGTCCTTCCTCCTATCTAATGGCAATTTCTATACCCTGGATTTTTACCTCTTCTTTATATTTCTTCAGGGACTTCCATCAAACATCCCTTTTCTTTTTTTAGCTTCAACTTTGTCTCTCTACTTAAGCATTAAAACATGTTCAAGAAAGAATGAGCTTTCTTTTCCTTTACAGTCATAATTCTCCATTCTAACACTCCTTCTCTCTTTTTTGTCTGTACCACTTTACTAAATTGTATTTGCAATGTCACCCCTGATATTGTTGTTGCCAAATCCAGAAGACACTTATCTTACTTGACATCTCTGAACCAATTCATATCTCCTCACTCATCCACTTCCTTGGTTTCAATTCTATTAATATGCTAATGACTGTCAACTCTATTTTTCCTGATCAACCTCTTCTGAGTTTCAGTCCAATATATTTAGAAAAAAATGCACAATTTTTCCATTTGATTGGATATTTTAATTAAAAATTGAAAGGGTCATCATTAGAGCTCTGTATTTACAATGCCATCTTGCTTGGAAGTCAACAAGGTCAGTAAGAAACTTCAAAACTTATAATATGCAAATAACATTAGACAAACACTGTTGGTGGCTTATTTTAAAAATTGTATTATAGACATTACATGAAATTGTAAGTCAGTGTTTATTAATAACGATGAGGATGACTTCAGTAATAGGCTTGAAATAATACATGCTTGTGAGGTAGCTTTGAGTTATTACAGCAATTAATGTTCATTTTCATTATGCTATCTTGATATAGAGACATTTATGTAAAATTAAATTTTACTTGGATTAATGGTTTGGAGTAGCTGGTTATTGTTGTGCTTCCTGGTTAAGTGTGCATTATTTGAAGATGGTGACATCAGAGTGTTATGACAGTCAATAGTTGCACCCTAAAGACTGATTGTTAGTTTTTTCTTGTAGTCATTAAAAGAGTATCTTGCAGAATACATGATCATTTCTTTTTATTTTACTCTTGAGTTTCAAATCTGTGCAGTAGTCTTAAAGGCTGCATGTATCAAAGCATTTTTGCATTTTTAGAGCTAAGTGAAAATATAAAAAAAATACAGGAATTTAGCTGTCACTATTTGAAAAGGGGCTTGATACTTCTGAAATCATGAATCTTTGATGTAAAATATACAAATAATTTTATTTCTTCTCAATTTTCCATAAGTCTTTTTTTGATGGTCATATTTTTACAACTCTTTAGTTTTCTGTGGTTTACTTCTCATAATTCTAATTTTCTATACCTGCTTAAATTAAACCTCAACATCCTTATAAGTTAATATAAGAATTTTAGTTTTATATTTTCATAATCTGAACTTTAGTTTTATTACTATTATATATAATATTCTTTATTCAGACAAAACAATTTTAAATAATATAGCTAAAGACCACATTATCTGTATACTATAAGAATCTACCACATAAAAATCATAGATATTGCTACAAAAAAGATGATATCTGAATTCATATTTGGAAGCAGCACAGTTTACAGTGGACATTCAGCTTTAAGTAAAGCTTAGTTCAGGTCTAGAAACACCTAAACCAAATTTAAAATCAAGCCATAATAGAATCAATCAAACAGATCTAAGTTAACTGTATGCCAGAACAAAGTTAATTTTGAAAGTAAATAATACTCATTATTTAACAATATCAAACAACATAAAGTCACAACTTTGAGCCTCCAATTAAAATTACTAAGCAGAAATAGAAGCAGGTAAATATAACTCACATCCAGGAAAAAAGTAACAAGGACTGAGAATCCAGAGATGAAACCATCTGTATATGGTAATCTAATCTTTGACAAAGAAGACAAAAATATACACTGGGGAAAGAATCTCTTTTGAATAAATGGTGCTGGGGAAAACTGGATGGCTACATGCAGAAGAATGAAACTGGATTCTCACCTCTCACCTCTCACAAAAATCAATTCAAGATGGATAACAGACTTAAACCTAAGGCATGAAACCTTAAGAATTCTAGAAGAAGATGTTGGGAAGACTCTTTCAGACATTGGCCTAGGCAAAGAATTTTTGAAGAAAACCTCCAAAGCAATCACCGCAGCAACAAAAATAAATAAATGGGATCTGATCAAATTAAAAAGCTTTTGTACAGCCAAGGAAACTATCATTAGAGCGAATAGACAGCCTACAGAAAGGGAGAAAATATTTGCTCTCTATACATCCGATAAAGGGCTGACAAAAAGAATCTATTTAGAACTTAAAAAAAATCAACAAGAAAAAAATCAAACAACCCCATCAATAAATTGGCAAAGGAAATGTACAGAAACTTTTCAAAGGAAGATAGAATAATGGCCGGCATTCATTCTTAGAAAAAAAGGAAGACATAGAAGTGTTTGGATTGGGTACTAATGTGAACACAGTTGAGAAATATTGTATTGTGGAGGATAAGACTCAAGCTATTTAACCAGGCAGGTAACTATGAAAAGAACCTAGGATAGCAGCCCCTAAGTATAGCACATGCCCCCTAGGGGATAAATAGGACTCATACCACCGTGTAGAAAGACAATGTTTGAACTGTTTATTTTAAATTTATCCTTTTGTACTTTCTGTTTCATTGTTTTCTAATTATCAAACATAGAATAGTCCAAAATTTAGAAACAACATAAATGCACATATTTTGGAAGTTGTTGCTTAATATTTTTTACTGATATGAACTTGTGATTAATAAAGGCTCGGTGTACACTGCTGTAGGCAACAGGTGATATCAACCTGAACTAGAATAAAAGCAGAAGAAAGAGATATATAGATGAATTTGAGATATTTACAAGGCACAATTGGCAAGATATAGTAATTTATTATAAGTATGGATTAAAGAAGAAGGAGGAATTAATGATAAATCTAGATGTCTGGTTTACACAACTCAGTAAATGATGAGAAATGATTTTATATGACATGGAAAAACACAAACCAGAAGTAGAAAAAAACATTCCAAATACCTGTCTTTACAAGGAAATGTAGGAAAATGAAAGTAATAGATAACAAGATAAGATGGTGAAGCTCACTGAGCTTTGTTTTGTGATATTTTAATGTACTCAGCACGAAATATTTCAAAATGTCTTCATAAGAAGCCGAAGGCAGTTTGAGGATTTATTCCAGTTTATTTACTAAGGAATTCTGTTATGCATTGAATCATGATTAATTGAAGTCTTATTGGAACAGAATAACAACTCACCACCCCATCAACTCAGCATATTTCTTGAATATAATGAAACTAAGTTTTCATGTAAAATGACACATGGCAATTATTTGTAAATGAGTATGTAAAAACTGGGAACACAACTGTTATATTTACTTACTTATAAAAACATGTAGTAAACAATAATAAACAAAATCATGATCAGACAATAGCAACTCAATGCAAGCAGTAACACATGCCTCCAGCTCCTGGCTGCACTGTCCACTGTTTTCAGTTCTCTCCAACTATGATCCTATGACAAAAAGTCAAAGTGATAAAGTGGTTTAATTCAACATGCAAATTAGTACAGCTCAGAGCCTAAAAGAAATCATGCTGTGGGCAGGTAAAGAAAATTGGAAAGATGATCCACAACTCTACAATGTATTGGTTTGGAGTAAATAATTTTCTTCTATATTACATTAGATGCCTAATCTCTATTAATGGAAGTAAAGAAAAATAGGCAGGTTAAGAAATTATTGTAATATGTAATATGTATTACATAAATAAATACATTCATATCGTGGGATATTAATGTTGATGCAGACCATTGGTATATGATCTTGCATTTCTAGCATAAGTATATTTGGAAAGTCTTTTTTCATAAACAATTTTTAAATAAAACTAATGAGAAAAATTATTTTAGGTCTTATAGCTGGAAAAATAGTCCATAATATATGCAATTAGTTTCTTTTTAATTTTATTGACATTTTGGACCATGTATTACAATTTTTATCAAGTACAGTAAGTTATGTGGTAATGTAGTAGGAGAAGGCCAAAATCATATACAATATGGTGGGAATTTTAGTTTGTTTTCCACATTGATAATAATTTGAAACATGTAAAATGTTAAAATATAACTACATATATTATGGTGGTGAAAACAAATTTTCTGGGAATATTCAAGATAAACATGACAATTATTTCTTTCTTCTGCCTCGTAACATCACTGAAATAGTATATTCACTCTATAGTGGAAGATTATTTAAAAAAATGATGCAACTATTCTGTTTCCTTCTTCAACATGATTTAAAGAAATAAAGCCCAGATGTTCAGTCTGTGAAAAATTTATAGGGCATGAATTTTGAGTACTAAACCTTAACCATAGCTTCATCTTATATATTTTCTCTTTTCCTATTTCTTCTGATTCTCACTTATATTTTACCTTTTGATAATATATACCTAATAAAAAATTTCAAATTCATTTTAAAAAATGATACTATACATTGAATGTTGTGTCTCCCCAAAATTAATATGGTGAAACATAGTCCCAAATGTGATAGTATTTGGAGGTGAGGCCTTAGGAGGTATATGGGATTAGTGCCCATAGGAAACAGGCCCCAGATAAATACCTTTGCCTCTTCTATTATGTGAGGATACAGGAAGAAGACAGCCGTCTATGAGCCAGGATTCGGGCCCTCACCAGCCATGAAATCTGCAGCTACCTTGATTTTAGACTTCCAGCTTCCAGAGCTGTGTTCATAAGCTACCTAGTCTATGTTGTTTTATTACAGCATCCAAATAGACAAAAATAGATGGATGCAAGAAAGAAAATGAAATATTTAGTTAATTAGGAAGGTACAGGCAAAAAATAACAAAGTCAGAAAGAGTTAAAAGAGTCATTCCTAACCATTTTAACTGATGTCGGCAGTGTATATGAGAAGGTAACAATGGCTTGGGTAATGCAATTTCTTTACTAATGCAAATACTGTAGTTCTTAAATGTAATGCCATGCTCTGGGGATTGTGGCTACATGGGTATTGGCAAAAAGAATGCAGTTACCCTTTCACCCTCACATTGTTAAACTCAATAAAATAAAATTAAAGTTGAGGGAGGATAATAGGATTATTATAGCATCATCACTCCTCTCAGCCCATCTTTTACAAATTTGACCTTTGCCACTCTTCATTATTCCAAAATTGATAGATCATTTTCACAGAATAAAATAATCTTGACTATCTGAGGGTTACACTGCTGCTGAACAAACAACTGCATGTGTTCAGTTTTTATAATGATTTTTTCCTTCTGTGCTAATGTCTTATAAAATTTTGTCCTTGGCATTAATTTCCACTCTCTGCAGTTATAAAAGTAACCTCTATGGAAAGAATTTAAGTGAACTAATTCTATTCTTTTAACCTACCTAATATAGGAATTGGAATAATGTCTCATGAATAATAATGATGGACGTCATTAATACACTTCATCCTAAATGGAGAAATAAAAACATCACCATGCCAAAAACAATTACATTCATATTTTGCCTTTTTGATTTCTTAAGTTCTGTGAAAAAACATATTTTATTTAGGAACATTTTATAATACGTGCTATAAAGTTTAACATAGTGTTTAGGAAATAGACATAACTGTTGATATGGTTCAAATACATTTGAATTTTACTTTTTATTTCCTATATGAGGAATAAGGTCTCAGTGTAATCAACAATTAACACTGGATTTATCAGAGAAATAATAGAAATTGATAAGAAACATTAACACATGCAAAGTTAACTAATATTTTTATTAATAACATTTTATTATTGAATAGACTTCAGTCAGGTCAGCTGGCCTTTATTTAAGTAAACTTTTGCCTCTATCTATAAACTTAAGCTTAAACTCGTGCCCTGGGTGTACTAATAATTGTAAGTTTTCAAAGAAAGAAAACTACCTGCTAAAATGCTAGAATTTGGTGTTCAGTTATATCTAGTCTCCTTCTTGCCTTTAATGCCAGGCCAACTTACTCTATCTCCCCTTTAGTTGTTTTATATAAAGCAATATAAAAATACTCTTTCTGGACTCACCTGAGTCTTTCCCATCACTTTTTGACAAACTATATCCAGCTTCCTTACACATTAGCCTACTTCTTATTTGCTTGTTCTCAAACTTATTTAATAATTTGTCCACTTTCAGTTCTGGCAACCCCTTGGCTTTATAGTTATTTGCTGCCTTGAAGTGAATTTGGTTTTGCTCGTTATTTTGGTTTTAAATATCATTCATTGACTTAGTTTAATTTTTTAGTCCCCTATAAATTCATTTTTGGTCATACTAATCTCTATTTTCTCTCTTGAACACTAACTCCTTCACTTCTAACCCAATCACAAGGCAGTAGGGAGAGGAAGGTATACTGGTAGAGAGAACCTCACTCTCAGGTTGAAGTTTAAAGCAAAAATAAACAAACAAAAACCAGCTTCTGAAGTGTCATGTATAATCCAATATTGTCATCGCTCCTAGTAGGAATAATATTTTTAAATAACATATCTTTTGCTACAGCTTCCAAATATGCCCCAATGCTGTAATCTACAGATGGAAGGTGAATTTTTTCCAGTGATGCTTGTTCCATGTTTATGTCACAGAGATAAAACCCCTTACCTTGAGTAAATATTGTTCCATCTTTCATTACTAAACTCTATCCCCTTACCCTACCAGGATGTTGCATTAAAAAAAAAAACCATAAAAACAACTCTATAGATAAGTAAAGAACTCTTACAACTCTGCCAAAAAGAAAAAAAAATCAGGAAGAGACCTACAACAAACTCTTACACAACCAGCTCTAGCACAACTTGAATCAAAGACATACAGGATATATAGGGTGAGTCAATTTATCTCTTTTTAGGGATGTACAAACAGAGGGGAAAATCATATTGTCTTAGAAAAGACCATGAGACTCAGAAAAAGGGAACTATTTTAGGGACTTGGGAAAGTATCCATTTGAACTAAATTTCCTTCAAAAAACCAGAATGTGTTAGACTTGAGTTCTTAACAAAATTCAAGATATTGCATAAATGAGCCTAAAGTACACATCACAAATATAAAATAATTTGAGGTCAGAAAAATTTCAAGTAGAACAAACAATAATATATAAATTAAAAAGCACAATGACAGCATTAAGTAGAAGTTTGAATAGCATAGAAAATCATATTGCAGTAGTAAGAGATACATGGAGAAACAGTCTAACAATTTAGATAAAAGAATAAAGTCATATTCACAATGAGAGAAAAGATGACTCACCTGAAGAACAAACAAAGAACAAATGGAAAAGAAATTATAAGTAATAAATAACAGAAGAAAGCATTAGTGATATAAAACAACAAAAATAAACAAACACTGTATGAAAATATAGAGTCTGAATCATGTTTCTGGAAACTCCAATGAAAACAAATTCATAGTAAAGAAAATACTTTAGCGAAGTTTTCAAATTTCATAGATAAAAAGAAAAAAATTCACAATAATTGAAGGAATTTAAAATGATATTATACCAAAAAAAGAACAAAATTGGATTTATATTCAGCTTCTCCCCTGTGTTCTTGACTGGTATGATATAACAAAATAGCACTTAATAGAACAACATAGGAAAAAATTTTGACATAGAATTTTATATCTATGTTACTTGTCATTTATATGTGAAGGCAACAAAATGTTATACATGGATTCAGACTATATGAGCCCCAAAATGTTCTTCATAAAACATCCATTTTGAATCAAAACACTATCAAACAAATGAGGATTTGTTTCCCTGCAAATGAATGACATTGGAAACAGAATTTGCTAAACTTTAAAGACATTCATTGCTAAAGCTTCCAGGAATTGTTCTAATTCTCTTTTAATTTTTGTCATGTTATATTTCTCCTATCTTTTTGGAAATTTTGACAGTGAGCTTTGGTGAGATAAGTCTGGATAGCAGAAATGGGCTTTTCAGTTGGACTGGACAGTTTGTCCAGCGAGGTGGTAGTAAGAACTGGATTCAGATTAGGTCAGAAAGTTCGTATGAGCTGTATTCACAGTTAGGAGGGGAAGAAATAGAACTAAGGGACTGTGATATTTGTGGTTAGAGGCAGAATTAGGCAGAGAGAAGTCAGCATTCTAGAGAGCTTGTTGTGTGAACACTTGCTTAAATTGAGTCTAGTTTATATTGAGGCATTCACCTTCAGAGTTTCCATCTGAGTAGTAGGTTCTGATCCTTTGGACATTTAATTATGTAAAGAACTCATGAGAATTTGTTGAACCACCATTGTACTTAGATATCCTTTCTATCCATCTAAAGATGTTCATTCTATCCAACTATTGAAAGGTTTATATCTTGATTTTGCTAGGTTACCTACCTATTTTTGAGAAGCTCCTATAAGCTGGCCCACAGAGAACTCATTCTGCTAATGATCGAAACTGTTGCTGAGGCTCTACTTTGTCTAATTAAAGTCCTAGGCCATGCCAGAGGGTCTGGTTCATGATATTAAATTTCCTTTCTCTCTCTTATACAGACTCTTCAGATATTTTGCATATTTTTTCATATTATTTAATTTAATATGTTCAATAGCATCAAAAGGTTGCAAGCTCCTTAAAGACAATGCTGGTGTCTTTATTATATCTCTACATTCCAGTGTCTGGAATACAGAGAGTATACTATATAATAACCATTTTTAAAACTTCTACAGACCGAGATGTACAATATTAAATATGCAAATAGAGATTACAATATTAGCAACTATATTTAAATATACAAATTACATAGGCATGGCCTAATCGCTCTATAGCTTAAGAAATATTTTAAAAATTCAAATTATTGATAAAACATTTTGACATGAAAGTATCATATACCAAGCATTAAAGGAAGGGTATTTCATTGTCAAACACTTCAAATCACTAAAAGAAAACAGATAATGGTGTCTCTTTTGGCAAATATGCTTCATTTGTGTCTTAGAACCAGATGTTCATGTTGGCTCAAGAGCTGCCGATAGAGAAAAACTCAAGAGTACACAGCAAGCAGGTTAGGTCATAATGTAATGGTGTTTCTTTCTTAAACACTTCAGTTTACTAAAAGAAATCAGATGATGATGTATCTTTTGAAAAGCAGGCTTCCATTTGTATAACAGAGTCAGATAGTCAAGTTCACCTGATAGCTACAAACAGGCAAAGAGAAATCTTTACCTAACCAGTGTGTTGGCTTCTATTGTTAAACCAGTTCCTTCTCAAATGCTTCCACTCGCAGAAAGAGATCAGATGTTGTATCTTTTGACAGGTATGCTGTCATATGAGTTTTAGAGCCAGATATTCAACTGGGCCTTACAACTAAGTAAACCCAACCCTAGGCCTATCCCTAACCTAGCCCCAGCCCTAACCCTATCCCTAAACCTAATCTGTCATATCTGTCTTAGTGCCAGATATTCAGGAGGGAAATTTTTCTCCAGTTGAAAATTATCTGTTTGAATCACCAGAATTATTCATTTCTCCATTCAGATATTGTTTAGGTCATTAAATATGAAATGTCTGATTTCAAAGCAAAAGTGTAGTTTATTGTATTTTAAACAAGAAGCAGTACAATTAATCAAAGTATGGACACCTAAACTATTGACACAGTTTGCCATGTTAATGGTTGCTTGTTTTTGTCGGCATCAAGGAAGCCTGAAGAGCGAGTGATGATGAAATCGCCAAAGGCATTTTCTACATCTTGTTGAGAATTGAATAGTTTTCCTTGCAAGAAGTAGTCCAAAACCTGGAAAAAGTGATAGTCTGTGGTGCAAGGTCTGGTGAATACAGTGGATGAAGAGAGTTTCCAAGTCTAGATTTTGTAGTTTGAGCAGTGTTGTTTGTACGACATGTGGTCCAGTGTTGTTTTGCAAGAGGATTGGTCTATCTCTATTGACCAATCTCAGCTGCTTAATTGAAAGCATCTTTATCATTTTGTCCAGTTGGTTGCAGTAGACATCCACTGTAATCAATAGACCAGATTTCATGAAGCTGTAGTGGATAATACTAACACTGGACCACCAAACAGACACCATTAGCTTTTTTTTGATGAATATTTGGTTTTGGACTGTGTTTCAGCATTTCATGTTTATCTAACCATTGTTCCAAACGCTTGTGATTGTCAAAATTGTCAAAAAGAATCTATTTTTCATCACACGTAACAGTACGGTGCAGAAATGGTTCCCCTTTATATCATGACAGCAAAGGAAGGCAAGCTTTGAGACAATTTCTCTGCTGATGCTAGTTTAATTCATGTGGAACCCATCTATCCAACTTCTTACCTTCCTGATGTGTCTGAAATGGTCCAATGTTGTTGGAATACTGACATCAAACCTGGCTGCCAATTCATGCGTAGTTTGAGATGGATGTGCTTCCACTATAGCTTTCAGCTTATCATTATCTACCTTGGTCTCAGGTAGATAAACATGTACTGTATATCAATCAGTCTAGTAGCAAACTAGAGACTTCATTAGGTTTTTCAACAGAGAGAATGTACTTTAGGGAGCCAGGAGAGCAATGTTGGAAGCTGAAAAAGCAAAATGGAAATCTGAGATAACAAAGAAATAATAACAATTGAGAAGCAGCTACAACTCCTGGGGCTGAAGAAACAAAAGGGAAAAGTTGGGGAATATGGTCCCGTGAAGCTGGAACTCAGACTTCTAAGGAGGGGATGCAACCCAGTTTCTGCTGGTACCACAAAGCAGTGGCCCCACAGAGCTGGAGCTCACACTTCTGAAAAGGGCAGGCTGCTTGGCAGCTGCTGACACCCCTGGGGCGTGCAATTAGTCCAGCTCTGGTAGTGCCTGAATAAGCTGAAGGCTGGATCAGGAGTGAAGGGTCATTCTCAGGGCAAGTAGCCACTAAAACAGGAGGTAAGTAGTTCCCTTTCCCCTCCTCCTACCTTCCAATCTTCCTTCAGTGTTACCTGCTGGCAGAATCTATCAAGAAGGTAGTGAGAAAAAAGAAATGTAATTTGCAAGGTACCAGCCAAAGCACCACTAAGGTACAGAAAAGTAGATCTGGACTTGATGGACAATAGCTTAATCACTGATACGGGTTCTACCATCAACATATTCATCATTTAGAGAAAATATAATATAATCACTATAATTTAGCTGTTCATGATGTTATGTTACCTGAAATCATGAGAGATGGCAGTTAGGTATTTGACTTGAATAACTTACCCACATTGCAAAGTTCTGCTGTTCCTAATAAATAAAAAATAGTTTTAAAAATTCCATATGTAAACCAGTTCTCTATTTGATGATGAAATTTCTCCATACTTCAAATTCAATTAATTGCATTTGCCTATTTATAATGAGTAAAACTCAACAGTCAATTCAAAGAGTGAAAAATGATTTTGAGTTTGAGCTTATAAAGTCCTAATAATGCCATTTTAAAATTAATGTGTATTCAAAATCTCTTACTTTTTAAAAATTAATCAGTCTAAAATCAATCTTTTTACCTTGGTTGTCCACAAATCACTGCTGCTTAATGTTTCCAGAAATTATTGAGAATAAACTGAAAATCAGAGATGAATGCATTTTTGTTGCACTAACAATTTGTGATATCTGCCTAAAAGTCAGACTTGCTTCTCAACTTTATGTATATTGATTCAGCTTTCAAATTACAGCATTTGACAAATATCACTTTAATATTTAAAATCTATTACACTGATTATATAGTGAAAATTTAAAAACAAGACTTAATACATATTTAAAGCTGGTAAAGTTGTACATTAATTTTAGTATGTGCTGTCAGATTTAATTAGGTTATACATCCGCATGTTATTGAATCTGATTATATATTAGATGAGAAATAAGAATTCCTGAGAACCTGTAGCCTTCTTGGTAACTCATTTCTTATAATATTTCACAATTTATTCTTTGAATAATGAATGCAAAATGTAAATGACCCAGTGACTGTATGAAAGAAAAAAGAATTAAGTTTGACAATAAACTTTTAAACTAAATTTCTTTCAACACCCACAGTCCCTTTTAGAAAACCTGCAGCTCATCTTCATACTGAGGAGAAAGAATGCTCTCTGCCTTTGTCACCTGTTCTAATTACCAACACAGATTGCTGAGTGATTGCCATAGTGGCAACTCATACCCAGAGAGAGAAAAATTAGCCATGAAGATGGTTACAAAAGACTTTTGTTTATGTTCCAGCCTCCATTTTCCTGCTATCCTAGTGACATTATTTAAGTTTCTTTACTCATTAGGATAGAGACAACTATGTAATAATTCAAACCTAAGAAAAACACTAAAATCAATTAGCTGTTTACTCAAGAAAAAACATTATTTTTTAGACTTGATTTTGGATTTCATTTTAAAAAATTTCACGTTGGCTATGCAAACATTGTGTACCAAATCAACCTCCATGAAAGATGGTTTAGTTTTAAAGCACAGTTCAAAAGTTGAAAACAGAACAATGAATGAAATTGCTGAGTGGTCAATCTGATCTGATTAACTTGGTTGTCGACATATGATTGTTTTGCTTCTCCTAGCAAGTCTGTTGACAAGAAAAGACATTTATTGCTACGGTCAATCAATCACCCCTCAACCTGAAAAAGGTTCAAGTCAGTTAAGTGCCAAAATACAGCTTTATAAAGGATTAAGCCTCAGCTAATTCCTCAATAGCAAGAACATTTTCCCAAGACCAGATCAGTTATAAAATGCCACGTCATGTCTCTCTACTTTGAAAAGCATGAAGTGTTAGTTTCATTACAGAGAAAATATCTAATGGCTGTCTTTATTAGTTCAACTGTGACATTTATGTTGCTATATGGGGTGTTTAAAAGTATTTTGATGAGAGACTTGTGTACATATTTAAAAGTAGGAACAAATTTGCAAAAGATTAATGATAATTACAAAGTTATATAAATGTGTTTTTTCAGTTTTCTAGAGCACTGAAACAATAGCAGAAAGATGAAGTAGAACTAACAATTTTACTCATTTCTTTCTTTTTTTTTTCAGAGTTATCCAGAACATTTCTCAATTCATTACTTTGTGCTTTTAATATTATGGCAGAAATATGATACCTCTCTCAAACATTGCAAACCTTCATAAAATGTTGATCCGATTTTTCCACACAAATTGCTTTTATACATAATAATTTCATCTGAAAGTACTTATGTTGTTTCATAAATGCAATTTACTCTATGTTAAGATATATCGTCTAAGTTTATTTCCATTTTGGAATGAAACCTAATATATTCCCATAATTAAAAATTACCTTCTAAGCATGTAGCTACTCAGTCTCCATTTGTGTAGCTAAAACAGTAGGATTCTGGTGGTAAAATACCTAGGTCCAAATTTCAGCTCTGCCACTTGCTATTTGTTTATTCTTATCAAGTTCCTTTTACTCCCTCTGCATCTCATATGTAACATGGGAATCCTAATTAAAAAACCTCATGGATTTGCTGTATGAAGTGAGATAAAGCATGTCAAGTGCTTATAATAGTTCCATCAATAAGAGATGAATAAATGATACATTTTATTATCTTAATCATTTATTATTAAAAGTAAAAATTCTCAAATTTTATCTTTTCTGTAATGTTTACATGTATTTTAATTTTATTTTCCCTCATACATAAATATGTCTTACATATGAAGTATGCTCTACAAAATAAACAACCACTTTTACATATATGATTTTATTTTAATCCTCAAAACATCTTGTATAATATAGGACAAATATTTTTGGCTCTCTTTCATAAATAAATTATAATCCTATTAAATCAAAATTAAAGTTATGGCTAGGGTTAGAATGTTGTAAAAGTTAAGTGACTTTCTCAAGTTCTTGGACTTACAAAAAAGCAGATTTGAGATACAAACTAATGTTTTGGAAATATTATATATTATTAATGAATGTGTCTTATTTGGATTTTATTTTTAAAAGTGAGTCTATTTTCAGTTTATTATAATTCTTCATCCATTTCAATTGGATAGATGATATTTGCCCAGCTCTGTTTTCTTGAGGAACCATCTCAACCTCTTGTCCACTGTCTATCACAATATCCTATTCCTCCCCATGTTTTACCAACTAAGAAGTGGGCATTTAGCCCAGGACTCAGGCATGACCTTACCTGGCTTTTAATAGATATTTCTGCATTTGTCTACTCAGATTCTAAAAACAAAGGCTCTTAGATTTATGGATTTTAATTCCTTTAATACTTCAATTCTACACGTTATTACTGTGCTTACAAATATATTTGATATTTATTTGTTTATTTATTTATTTTTCTAGCTGATGCAGTGGGGCATTGGCTTGCCATGTATTACTGTAGCCTGTCCAGAAGTAGATTTTCATGTATTTTTTATATTATCAAATGTTCTGTTAAAATCAAGTAAAACACAGAGAACTGTCATGACTGGGGATATCTCCCTTCCAAACTAACTAAACATCATCAACCATCGAAGAAAGTGAACAAAATGATTTGTAATGTCCTTGTGAGGAAGGCCAGTGTTTGTGGGCTTAATCATCATTTATCTGCCTAGCTGAATATTACAGACGAGACTGCAAGATATATGACAGATCAAAAAGAGTGAAGGGCCAAGGCAAAGTCACTGGTGCAGCCAGAGCATCTGAGTTTTCCAGGAGTTATGTGAATTGTCTCCCCAGTACCCACCCAGTAGGGCTGCCCACTAGTCCAGGGGCATAGAAACAAAATGAAAATTTTAAAAAAAGTGAAAATTACAATCAACCTCAGTTAAAGTTATGTTTGGTTTTTTTCCATTCTTCCCTATCCTAGTTATTTTATATTTTATGATATTGTCAGTGACATCTTTCAATTTAGTTTTCTAGTTTTTTAAATCATAATGATTTCTACTTTTCAACATATTCATGAGTATAATCATTTATAGATATCCAGTAATGCACTGAAAAAATTGTCATATTCAGGATCCATTCATTTAAGGTGGTAAGATCATCTCAGAATACCAAGTTTATCAAACTGTTGAAAGTACTAGTATCCTTAATTTTTTAAAAATCTGGGTTAATAAGCACCGCTGGGTCCCTTGCTGCGGACTCTATTGAAAATCCTGGAGTATCAAAAATGGTAGCACTTGTCATCCTGTTACATTTGGAAATAGAGAGTTTTCCATTTTCTGGGAGTTAAACTATTCATTTCACTGACCTATCAAATTGTAGCCTGAGTGAACATAGCTATCTCTTTAGTCTACATCTATACCAATGCAGTAAATATTCCCAAGAAAATGAAACCACTGAGTCAGTTTGATGTCCCTCTACAGCTATTGTCTTCAACTTCAAATCTTTAAATATGTACTTCACATTATTTGATAATCTTATTTTTATTTATTTATTAAGTTTGTTCTCCTCACTTTCTGCATTGATTATTCAACTTTTCTTTGGCTTCCACTTCCTGCTATTCAAGATTTTTTGTTTCAAATAAAAGGAATATACAATACTCAATATAAGCACAAAAAAAGGGAAAGAGGGCCCTGGGAGAGGCAGCTTCATAAATCAGCAGATTTGGAAATCAGTCTGGAACTGTGGTAGACAGTCACTCCACCTCCCACGAAAATGTCCTCATCATAACCCCAAGAATCTATGAATATGTTACTTTAAATCACAAAAGAGGCTTGGAAGCTGTATTTGGTCAAGGTTCTTGAGATGGGCAGATTATCCTGGATTATCTGGACAGGCCCAGGGTAATCACAAGGGGCCTTACAAGGGGGAAGTGAGAGGATGGAAGGCAGAGAAAGGGATGTGAGGATAAAAGCAGAGGTGAGAACAAGAGAGGGAGAGGGAAAGTACACACAGAGAGAGAGAGAGAGACGAAGAGAGGGAGATTGGGAGAAAGAAGGATTGATTTGAGGTTCTGTGTTGCTGGCTTTGAAGATGGAGGAAGGACCCATGAGCCAGGGAATGGATGTGACCTCTAAAAGCTGAGAAAGGCAAGTAAATAGATCCTCCCCTCAACTTTCCAGAAGGAACACCATCCTGCTCACATATAGGATTTAGGATTTATGACCTCCATAACCATAAGATGATAAATTTTGTGTTATTTTAAGCCACTGAACTTGTGATAGTTTGTTACAGTACCAAGACGAAACTAATACAAGAACCAACAGAGGGCTCACATAGTCATTAACCCATCGCAGGAAGTATTTACTTAGGATGTTAAAGCTGGCTCAACTCATTCTTGCCAATTCTTCAGCCAGAATTTATCTTCCTCATGGGTTTCCAGATGATATCTTTCTCAGCTTTCACTTTATTTGCTCAGGAAGATATTCTTTGATCACCCAGTCTTAATAAGGCCCTCCCAATTGTTATCATTCATTATACCATAGCTTTTATTTCTAAATACTTACAGCAATTTGTAACAATATGTTTTTGGCGTCTTTTCTTATTTAATGTAAGCTCCATGATGATATAAACTATGTGTATTTTTCTTATTTCTAGCTCTTAACCTTATATCTGGCAGGCAGATAGTACTGAACAAATACTTTTGAGTGAATGAATGTGTTAGTTTCTTACGGTGGCCATAAAAAGGAACCAAAAACTGGGTGGTTTAAAACAACAGAAATTTGTTTAGAGTTCCTGCTCTTCAGTTGTCAATTTTGTTTTGTTAGATAATGAGGCGGATGGCGGGGGGCTCTGCTTTATATAAAATATGGCAACAGTGTTAGTTACTTAGGATAGTCTATGAATTCCCTCCCCAGCCACACTGAATAGGAAGAGGATGTTAAAGGATAATGCTGGCATCTCCCCTATCATAATGACTAAAAATAATCTTTGCTTCAAGCTATATGTGGGGGGAAATGCTGTCTCTAACAGCGTTACCCAGTTCCTAGGAAGGAACCCATTTTGTGGTGGTTAAAAACAGAGACCGTATGGCCATATTACTGGATTTAGTTCTTAGTTCTGCCAGTTACTAGCTATTGGCACCGGACTTAGCCTCTCTGTGATAAAATGGAATAAAAAGAATACCTACCTACCTCTTAGTATTGTTCTCAATAGTCACTCATAAATGAATGCTATTGTTTAAAAAATTGATCTTGATGTTTACGTGTGTGATCTAGTCATTTTATTTGAGCACACCAAGTCAGAATATACTCCTAGATGAATAAATGACTGGAATAGAGCAGCTATGTACTAATAAATGTGGCACAGGCTGCTTACTATTATCAGACAAAAAATTATCCATTGAGAAAAAGCATATGGGTACACAGGGACTCTAATGAGTGTTCTACACAATCGAATTAGATAGATTACATAGACAGGTAGGTAGATAGATCGATAAATAGACAGATAGATAGATAGGATAGATGCTTTGGCTTCATTTTATTTCTTTGTTGTTTCAGAAAGTCTATACAGTCTACAAACTGCTCAACCAGAAGGTTGGAAAAAAAATGTAAAATATTGAAAAGCATTAAATCTGTTACAACAAAATTGTACTTTTAATGATAACCCATCTGTTCCTGATCTGTGAACCTAAGAAAAATATTAAATCCCAAAATGACCTGCTTTAGTTTATTAAAATCAGACATTTTCTAGCTCCAATATTCAATTTCATGGTAAAGGAAACTGTGCCTTATCAGAATATTTTTCATAACATATTTCTTTTTTTTTCTTTTTTTTATTCTTATTTCAGCATATTGTGGGGGTATAAAAGTTTAGGTTACATATATTGCCCTTGTTCCCCCACCTCCCTGAGTCAGAGCTTCAAACATGTCCATCCCCTAGACAGTGCCCATCGCACTCATTATGTAAGTAGCATACTTACAGTTCTTTTGATAGACAACATTGAACGGAGTATCTCTTTCACTTCTGTCCTATTATGGGGCAGCAAACCTGAAACCTCAAGGCTACGTGTGGCCCTCCAGATCCCCAAGTGCAGCCCCTCAACCAAACCCAAACTTCATAGAACAAAACCCTTCATTACAAGGATTTGTTCTGTAAAATTTGGATTCAATCAAAAGGCTGCACACAAGAAACTAGAAGGCCACATGTGGCCCTGGGGCCACAGGTTCCCCACCTCTCTGTTACACTGAGAAACAAAATGTGAAAGAAAAGAAAAAAATTATTTAAAATTAACTTTAAAAACCTGTGCCTAACTTAAGAAAATATTTTAAATTATATAACTCTCCAAACTACTAATGGAAATGATAGTCATTACAACCTATCAGTTTATGTCAAAATGCAAAGAAAATAATGTTTTTTGGAGTTATAAAAATAGAAAGGGGCTTGGCTTTAAAAAGTGGGTTTTGGTTTTGTTCTGAAGGTAACATATAGAACAAAAGTGCATGCATTTAGTTAATATATCTCATTTTAGACAAGAATAATTGCGCTTTAATTATAGCATTTAAAACAAGATCACATTTTAGAGACTCAGGTTCCCAAAGCAAAGGTTTTAACAAATGTTTCAGTTTAGAAGTGGGTAAATGGAGGTTATTTCTAGGCAGAAGGAGGATCCCAGATGGCCAGCTTTGAATCAAATACAAAATAATATGGGGATAAAACTTTAAACAGCTTTTGTGGTTCAAATTTTATGCAGCTATAAATTGAAGATCAAGTCTTATAAATACATGAAATATGCATGCAATTCAAAATTATCTCCATAGTTGTGTTACATTTTAAGCTATAACTGTTAAAATGTCACTGTTTACTGTTAGTGATTAGAAGTGTGTATTCACTAGTAGGAAAGGTCCTGAAATCCATGAATAGGTCTCCAGGGAACCTGAACCTTGGGAACCTGGAGGAACCAGGAAAAACTGATTAAAAATTATCCTGGGAAAAAAGATAAGATATGAATGGACCCTGATAATCTGATTAAAAACACACCAGGGCCAGGTGCGGTGGCTCACACCTGTAATCCTAGCACTTTGGGAGGCCGAGGCGGGTGGATCGTTTGAGCTCAGGAGTTCGAGACCAGCCTGAGCAAGAGCGAGACTCCGTCTCTACTAAAAATAGAAAGAAATTAGCTGGATAACTAAAAATATAGATAGAAAAAAATAGCCGGGCATGGTGGCGCATGCCTGTAGTCCCAGCTACTCGGAAGGCTGAGGCAGGAGGATTGCTTGAGCCCAGGAGTTTGAGGTTGCTGTGAGCTAGGCTGATGCCACGGCACTCTAGCCTGGACAACAGAGTGAGACTCTGTCTCAAAAAAAAAAAAAGCAACAAAACACAAACACACACACACACACACACACACACACACACACCAGGTCCACATGTTTGCCTGGGTGGTCTACAGAAGGATATTATCAATGAAACAGAGTCTTAAAAGAATGGTTGTACATTGAGTCGAATCCTGGCTACTCTGCAAGAAGTATCATCTTTTTCAATAATAATAATAATGCTATAGCAGCAGTAACTTACATAGAACATTTAATGTACCAGATAGTATTATAAGTGCTCTTATAGCTAATCTTCACAACAACCTTAGGAAGGGGGAATTATTACTATTTTAAATTTACACATGGGGAAAATATAGTACAAAACCTTAGTTTGCCCACAGATATACAGCTAATGAAAAGTAGAGTCAGAATATGAACCCAGGCATTCTTAATCCCCAAATCATGATTATGATAGTGTTTTGCAGCCTTCTGAGAGGATAAATTTTAAAGAACTACTTGGGGTTGCATTGGAAGAGCATGCACCAAGTTTATCAAAATGCAGAAGAATCAGAAACTCCTGAAAGACATGGATTGTTGCAAGTTAGTTACGAAAAACTCTAGAGTCACTGAAATGGAGACAGTGAAGTTGCAACCAGTATTTTGCCCTGTTATGCTCTTAATGCAGTGTTCATCATGTTGCTTTATAACATTGTATTCACTGAAATGCAAGGAGTCTGCTAGGGAAAAATAAATATAAAAAAAAGAAAAGAAAAGAGATAAAAATGAAATATATGTGCATGCTAAGTTACACACTATATTCTTTTCTAACACAAATTCAATTAAATTTATGCTTGTTTTCCCACCACAAAAAAAAAAAGAACACACTATACTGCTTTTCATCAGACTTAGCACATACATTTGAAATGGCATGGCATAAAATATTGAGTGAATAGTATGCATATATTCAATTTTGGAGCCCCATGGGCACCTCAAAGAGTTAAACAATCATTGGCTAGAGCAGAGTTTCTCAGCATTTGTACTCTTGCTATTTGGAACACAATAATTCTTTGCTGTGGAGGATGTCCTGTGAATTATAAAAATTTTAACAGTGTTGATAGACATCAGTAGTGCTTTCTTCTGATGGTAACAATGTCTCCAGAAACTTCAAAATGTCGCCTGTAAGACACAATTTCTCCCAGTTGAAACCACTGTGCTAGAGCATCTATATACATAGATTAAATTAAACTGCTTCTAATGTAGGCCTCTCTCTCTCTCTCTCTCTCTGCATATACATATATACACACACACATATATATAGTCATAATCTAAGGTGAATAGCAGTTGCTATCTATTTAATAAAGTTTAACAAAAATTCCCTCAGAAAAGACATGTCAATGCAGCTATAATTGTGTATATGTGCACATGTATTTGCATGTTTCAAGTTAAAAAAACAATAACAGATGCTGGTGAAGATGTGGAGAACCATCATACACTGCTGGTGGGAATGTACATTAGCATAACCACTATAGAAAACAGTATGGAGGTTCCTCAAAAAGCAAAAATACAATTACCATATGATCAGCAATTCCACTAGTGGGTATATATCTAAAAGAAGGGAAATTGACATATCAAAGAACTATCTGTACTCCCATGTTTATTACTGTACTATTCATAATAGCCAAGGTATGGAATCAACTGAGGTGTCCGTCAACAGATGAATGGATAAAGAAAATGCGGTATATATACACAATTAGATATTATTCAGCCATAAAAAAGAATGAAATCCACTCATTTGTAGCAACATGGATGGAACTGAAGGCAATTATGTTGAATGAAATAAGTCAAAGACAGAAAGACAAATATCACATGTTCTCACTCCTGTGTGTGAGCTAAAAAAGTGGAGCTCATGAAGATAGAGGGTAGATCGGTGGTTACCAGAGAGGCCAGGAAGGGGATGAGGGAGGGAGAGGACAAAGGAAAAAAATACTATCAATGTATTTATTACCACTGAATTATACACTTAAAAATGGTAAAGCTGGTAAATTATGTATATATATTTTACCTCAATAAAAATAAATTTTAAAAAAGATAAAGAAAACAGGTTATTGAAGAACTGAAAGTTTACAGATTCATAGGGAAGCATTCTCTAGCATATACAAAATACTATCCAACTAAATTTGAACAGAGATGTACATATATAATTATATTTTATTAACTTTTAATTTTGAAATAATTTTAGATTTACAGAAAATATCTTACATGACCATAGTACAATTACTGAAAGAAAATTAATATTGATTCAATACTATTAATTAATCTTTAGATAATATTGGAATTACTCACTAATGCTCTTTTCCTAGACTCGAAATTCAATCCTGGATCCCAGATTTCACATTTTGTCTTAGTCTTCAATTGGTGACAGTTCTGCAGTCTGTCTTTGTTTTACATGACCTTGACACTCCTGGAGAATAATGGCCAGTTACTTTTTAAAGTGGTTCCTCAATTTTGGTTCATTTGATGTTTTCTCAAGATTAGGTTAAAGTTATGTATTTTGGGGGGACAGGATTAACCTAGAAGTGATTGATGCCTTTCTCAGTGCTTCATACCAGGAAGGACATGATGTCAATATGACTTTTATTGGTGATGTTAATATTGATGACATGGTTAAGGTAGTGTTTTCTGGGTTTTACCACTGTGAAGTTACTATTTTTCTCTTTGGAATGAATTTCGTCTTGTGGTGAACTATCTTGAGACTATGCAAATATCCTGTTTCTTATACTTTAGCTCACTAATTTACTACTCATTGATGACTCTTGCCTATGACAATTAGTACTAAGCTGTTTTCCTAATGGTCATTTGGGAATTCTTCTATAAGGAAGAACTATAGCTACTCCCACATTTATTCATTTATTCAATTATTTATTTGTATCATTAGACCCATGGATAGTTATTTTATTTTAAGGTTTATAATACATTACTCTCATCATTTATTTTGTCCTTAGAGACAATAGACAATATAAATCTAGAAAACTGAAAGAAGTCAGTTACAATTCAAACACATTTTGGGTACTGAGATCAGGTAGAAAGCACAGAGTTTTAGAAGAGAGCTATTATGACAAATGCAGATTTTAATAGGTTTTTAGATCTATTACAATAGAAACATTTGTCTGTTTCAATTGTCAAGGTTATCACAGAGATTTAAAGTGGCTGTTTGACTCTTAGGATCACATAGTGAGAGGCTCACAAAGAGATTTAGATGTCTGGTGAGAAAGACACATTAAAACAACAGTGCTTTAGGGAGGAAATCTGTATTCTAAAGAACACTGATTTAAATTTTTTTTTGTCAGAAAGGAAATTTACAAAGTTTTTTCTGTTTGTTTATTTTCTTCAAAAATATTTTTTTCTTGTGAATATTTAAACCTGGAATGTCCTTTTTCAAAAAATCCTCTGGTATAGAATAGTTGTTAAGGGCATGGGCTGGGGCCAGATAAATGTAGTTGGAATCCAGGCTCCATTCAGGAATTTCTAAGATTTTGCAAGTTACTCAACCCCTCTAAGCCCTAGTTTCCTTAGCAGTAATGGCAAACAAAAATGATAACTACCTCACCTGGGTGTTATCAGGATTGGAGGAGATAAATAAGAGTGAAGTGCCTGGTGAAGTACCTGGCATAAGGTAAGACCTTTAGAAATGGCAGACATGATTATTTTACTGACATTTTATAGAAAGACAAAGTCAACTAAAAATATTAGAAGCACGTGGAAAGCATTTTGCTTTTCCTTGAGTTCAATTTGAATTACCTTAAAAGAATGCTTTGATGTATTTTCTCTAAGAAATCATCACTATCATCTTATAGAATTGCCTGAAGTTCAAGTTTTTGATGACTGGAAATGTGTTTTTGCTCCATCCTTTTTATTCTCTCCTTCTATTAGCACTTTCACCTTCTTTCTTCCATGTCTAAAATATCATTTATATTATTCATTGCTTTCTCTAGGTGAGCCCAAATTGATGTATAGTTCATTAATTCTTTATACAACTATGGCTAATCAATAATTGAAACCATACATTGATGTTTTATTTTATTTTGTTAATTTAAATGACTATAGTTTTTATTTCTATAATTTCTACTTGGTCCCTTTTTCAAATCTGCCTGCATTTTTCTTTCTCTTTATACATAATAGCCTACTTTATTTTGAGGTTCCTTTCAGATTGTTTTCTAATGTCTAGCTATAAGGCTCAAGTTACCCATTTGTTTTCAACCTTCACTTTCTGTGATAGTTCATTTCTTTGCCATGTTTTTAAGTCTTTGATTCTGAGTTTATCCTCAGCAGGCATTGCTCCATAGGAGCCCTGTGCTCTGCACCGTGGGCTGAACTCTAGAGGACAGGTTAGCCTTCCTTGCTGCCAGAGCCCTGTGGGTCTGGCTCTGTGTTTATACAAATTTCTCAGCTGGTGTCCCCTCACTGCTTCAATACTGTGAATTTAAACCCTACAGCAAGGTGCTGGCGTGAGATTCTAATTTTTCAAAGATGACAGTTTTCACCTAAAGTCATAAATGAAAGCAAACATTTTTGCTACTGAGATGGTGGGTGGAGGGTTTTGTTGTTGTTTTGGCCTCATTCTTTACCACTTTTGTCTTCATGCAGATAATGCTTTAGGTCACCTAAGTACCTATAACCCTAACACACTGACTTCTCTCTCTCTCTCTCTATTGGACTTTTTTGACACTGTAAGATGATCAAGTACTGGCCATTAATCCCCTCTTCATTGCTAACACAAAAATATTTGTTTTCTTGGTATAAAACTCAGTTATGTATCTAGAACTTTTAAATATTTTATTGTATCCAACATCTTTATGTGTCTAAAACATTAAGAGTAGGTTTATTCAGATTAGTTCAGTCTATTGTCTATTAGCTCAGCATATTGACTGGAGCTCTTAGAACTGGTTTCCAAGAATGCTCGTAATAAGACTAAATTTATTTAATAATTATGGAAATGAAATTTATGATGGCAATTTAAGTATTCATTTAACTTGTTGTTAAGTGTTTTAGAAGACCCTGAACTTAGGACTCAGGAAATGAACCTGATATCAATTGAAGAACCCTATAAAAAGGAACATTCTTTCTCCTCTAAAGTTTGCAGAATCTCATCCTTTTCATAATCACCAATTTCAGGACTCAGTATACTTCATATGAATGTTAGCATAGCCTTCTCTCTTTCTCCCTCTCTTTTTCTGTGTCTATATCATATATATTTACCATAATAAAATATGGGTGTTTACCAAGTTTTTATGATTATAACTCTATTCTTAACTGCTTTTTTATGAGTTAATTACTTATTTTGTTAATGCAATTATTGATGTTTCATCTTGCTTAAGAAAAGTTTTTAGTAATAGAGAGTATTATGCAGCATTTAAAAGCTGTTATGTGAACTCATTAATACCTAAAGCATAATTAATTATTTACCTAAACTCTGTGAAGTTTCATGGGACAGATAAGCTTTGATAAAACCAGATTTTAATCACTTGTCCTTGAGTTGCTTAAAATGGTGCTTTCTTAGATGGCATTCACTTTATGTTGAAGTTCAGTATTGCATCACTCCATTCTCCATTTAATAGAATTATAGATCAAAATTTTCTTATGCATAGCATTATGTAATTTTTAATTACTAGTGAAAATGTAAACTCTTTTTACAGACACAAACCTAAGAAAAAATATAGAGAAAAGAATAACTTTTCATGCAAGCTAGATATTCCTTTACTTCCTATTGTGCCCCAAAACAATAATTCAAGAGATGAAACTGTCTTCTAAATTATATTATCTTGAGGAATTATATGCCTCAAGTCTTTTCTGAACTCACATAGTTTCACAGTGTATTTTGAGAAATGGTTTCAGTTACCAAAAATTCAACAGGTTTTGAAGCTATGAGCCCTATGTCCATCATAATTTTAAAACCCTGAAAAATGACAAAAAATATGTTTATTCTTTAGCTCAGCATTGCTTTAGGTCCAGAGTTTATTTGATTATTGTATATTTTACATTACTTTAATCTTGGTTCAATATACTACTTTATTCCTATTTTTTTTTTTTTTTTTCAGAATTGACGTAGAAAACTTCCCCTGCCAAACTTTATTTTTCCTGTTATAGTTCCAGGCACTTGCTTGATGCATACATAAGCAAAGTGTTCCTTACAATGCTATAAGAATACATTTTTTTTTTTTGGATTTTTATCTTTTTTTTTAAATTTTTTTTTAATTCTTATTTCAGCATATTGTAGGGGTGGAAACATTTTTAAAAATACAAAATACTTCACACTGTGAATAGACTAACCAGTATCCTTTCCAGGTACAAAATTCTGTGATGCTCTCACCACAGGTATCATGGCACAGAGGTTTGTAACCAAAGATACAGTATACACTTCCACATTATTTCCTTTATAAATTTGATTCCATTTTGTTTAATATAGTAAATGTAATACTGTAGGAATATAAAATGTAAACTAATTACAATAAGGACAAGATGGTAATGAAATTACATTTTATTATTCTATATATCATGCTGGAATATGTTGGTCAGTTCGTGTAGGTGATAAGTAATTGCTCATTTCCTTTGCATAGTATGTATTGTTATACGGTACAAACCCTGCGAGCGGGAACTGTGTATTATTTAAAGCTGTAATCACATAACCTGGCCTGGTAGGATTTGTATAATGAAGGAAGAACTGAGTATGAAAATATTGATAATATTATAACCTGATATGCTATTAACCTTACTAACCATATCATAGGTTTAAGGAGAGTTTGAGATTCCAAGTTTGAATATAATCCATATCTAGCCTCTCTGATCAGGCCCCTCTTCATTAAACACATAAATACATGAGTAAGCAAATTAATTAAATAAACAGTCAAATAATTAACTAAATTTTGATCTCCCTAATTAGTGAATTATAAGGTTTTAACACAGAACCACCTCTTCAAAAGTTACAATGCTATCAGATTACCCATATCGGGTGTGACTTTGATAGCTATAGCACCTAAATGTTACTCCTATACCTATGAAAGAATCAAATGACCCATAACTCTCAGACACACTTCAAGGCATCTCCAGTGATCTGAGAGCAGAGCCAGAAGGCCATAGAGCATAGGTGAAATTCTAACCAAGGTGGTATTATATTTCATTGATGACGTCAGAGAGTTTTCCTCAAAGTGGTAGGCATATAGCAGTGTGCCTAAAAACTTTTTTTTCACCATTATTGTCCCCTTAAGGAGTCTTCTATTTCAAAGAACCAACTTTTGTTTCATTGATTCCTTGTACTGTTTTTTTATTTTCTATTTCATTTAGTTCTACTCTGACCTTGGTTATTTCTTTTCTTCTGCTGTCTTTGAATTTGCTCTGTTTTTCCTTTTTTAGTTCCTTGATGTCTGTCATTAGATTATTAATTTATGATCTTTCTGTCTTTTGATGTAGGCATTTAAAGCTATGAATTTTCCTCTTAGGATTGCTTTTGTTGAATCCCAAAAGTTTTGGTAGCTTTTGTGCCTTTGTCATTAAGTTCAAGGAATTTTTTGATTTCTATCTTTTAATTTCACAATTGATCCAATAATAATTCAGCAGCAGGTTATTTAATTCCCAAGGCTTTGTGTAGAATTAAGTGTTTCTCATGGAGTTGATTTCTAGTTTTATTCCACTGTGGTCTGAGAAGATACATGGTATGATTTCTATTTTTTTTAATTTGTTGATACATGTTTTGTGGCCTAAGATAGGATAAAACTTGGAGAATGTTCCATGTGCTGATGAGAAGAATGTATATTCAGTAGTTTTTGGGTAAAATGTTCTGTAAATGTTTTTTAATCCTGTTTGTTCTAGAGTCCCATTTAAATCCAGTGTTTCTTTATTTATTTTCTGCTTGGATAATATGTCCAGTTCTCTCAGTGGGGTACTGAAGTTTCTGGCAATTACAATGCTGCTGTTTATCCCTTTGCTTAGATCTAGTAGGCTTTGCTTTATGAATCTGGGTGCTTCTGTGTTAGGTGAATAAACATTTAGAACTATTGTGTCTTCTTGTTGAATTGTGCCCTTTACCATTATATAATGATCATCTTTGTCTTTTTTGTTTGTTTTTCCTGGCTTTTTATTAATGTGACTGCTGGATCAAATGGTAGTTCTACTTATATCTCTTTGAGGTATCTATCTCCATATTGCTTTCCACAGAGGTTGCACTAGTTTGCAGTCCCACCAGCAGTGTATGAGTGTTCCTATCTCTCTGCATCCACACCAACATTTATTGTTTTGGGACTTTTTGAGAAAGGCCATTCTCACTGGAGTTAAGTGATATCTCATTATGGTTTTGATTTGCATTTCCCTGATGATTAGTAGTCTTAAATTTTAGTGAAAACTTAGGAAGCAGGAAATCTTGAGTTGTCTGTCACATTGTCAGTGTTTTATAGATGAGATCAATTTCATAATTTTTGGAAACATATTTCTTTATAACATAATTTTTTCTTAATTGAAAATGACCCAGACATTTAATGAGTACTATTTAATTACACATAACCTTAAGATTTTAAATTACATAAAATGTTCATTTGTAAGTGTTTATCCTATTTGCATTTATCTAATTTATTTATTTTTAGCAATTTACCTAGATTACTTATGAGAATTGAGATATTAGAAAAAGCTAGCTATTATTTCAATTTATTTCCTTGTTAACCATTTTTATAGCTTGTGAATATCAGGTGTTCATTTAAGTAAGAAATTTAAAGTTAAATATATAAAAATTTTTGCCAATAACTCAGAAGATTCAGCTATTTTCATTAAATCAACAATATTAAATTAATCTAACTTATCAAAAGTTATACAAAGATCATTTTGTCTTTGGCTAGGTTTATAGTCTTGTAACCTGTGTGCCAAACCCTGAGACCTTAGAATATTTAGCAAAGACAAATATAAAACTGTTCGACCAGTAAACTCAGGTAAAATTGTATGCTGACAATTTGTAAGACATTTCTGTTTTAATTTCATCAATAATTTTAAAACCAGCTTACTTATTAAAGATTAACTTAATCCATGTGAACTTGGAAAACATTTGGGGATACTAATTTACGAGTGCTCATTTATTTATAAGTCAGTTTGTTACCATGTAGACACATACATACCAAAATACATACACACACACACATAAATACATATAGACACACATGTCACGGATCTTATAGCTTTCATTTTGGAATTTTAGTCATAAGATAGTAATTAAAAATCACTTATTTATAAAAGATGGTTTGGTCTAAATTATTTCTGGTAAAATCGGAGCCTATGCACATGGTTAAACTTTATTTGCCTAAATGGGTAATTTAATGAAGACTGTGAATAAAAATTTTGGGTAAAACAGTTTCTGTGGCAGTTTGATTTAAAAACCTCTTTTATCCTTTTTTTTTTCCTCTTCATTTTCAAATGAGTTTAAGGTTAAATTCTCAATGCTTACATTTTAGCTAGAACTAGCTGAATTATATAAGAAAATCAAAATCTCCAAGTAACCTTGAATTAATAATCATAAACAGTGAGTTTTACCTTAATACCAGCAGAAAAAGTCAGCAGATTCAAAGTAGGAAGAAAAAAAAAAATAGAGAGAGAGGAACTTAAAAGACTCTACATTTTAGCTCTAGAGATGCAGGTTGACCATTTGAGCTCTGAATTTTCTTTGATGTAATTTGCCCATCAGTTTAAAAATGTGCACAGGAATGGGCCATAATATGTAGCCAGCTGGAGTCCCAGAAAACCTGGCATGCCTTAATGCTTGAAAATCCCATTTTTGGCCATTTCAAATGCTAAATCTTCTTTAGTACACCCCACCCATCCAGGGAGATACTTGAAAGTGTGGCCTCAGCATGTGTTATATATGAAGCCATTTCTTCCTAGTATTCTTCAACTAGGAGAATTCTCCTTCTCCAGACACAAAAAGTCTCAAGGAAGAACTTACCCCTTTGGCAGGGAGTAAAAACAACTATCTGCATAAAACTCAGGACTATCAACCAACTGGGGTGGTCTGAGACTCAGGAGAGACTCACCCAGTCATCTGCAACCATAACGGAGCTAGAGGGCCTCAAAGACCCCATGCTGGTACTGAGGTGCCAGATCCTGCAATGTTTCAGATGATCCTGGCACTCTGCTCTGAGTCTCTTTGTGGTCACAATAGTTGTCAACTGAACAAAAAAATTCAAGCTTTTAAAGCATTAAAATCAGTTTTGTTCAGAAGCCTTCCTGAGACTTCATATGCAATATAAGAATATGTAAGACACACACACACATACACACACACACACACACACACACACACACATATATAGAGAGGTAATTCCTATATATATGTAATTCTTATATATGTGTCTTACAAAATTTAAATCAATAACATAAAACTTTTTCTTGCAGGAATTCTTGGGGAACTCACGTACAGTTCTACTGATCAGTAGTTATATATGCAAGATTAGACAAAGCTTTCAAACTTACTGGACCTCACATTTAGGGCTCTTGATTTATATTAAGTCTATTCTGAAGCTGTGACAATTCTATTCCCATTTCAAGTTATTTTCAATATTTCAATATGAAATGTTCATAAAAACTGAAGAACACTTTGGAATCAGCCTAATCACTCCTGTTAAGTTGAAGTTTCTGTCCTGACAAATGAATTTTTACTTGATTTTCCTGTACTCATTCCCTTTCTTAGAAAAATATCTAGAATTCCAGTACTTCTACAATTGGGAACATATTGTCTTACCACCATATTATAGTCTCTTAACCTCCTACTCCATCCAAATTAGATTTATGTTCCAGGCAACAACTTGATGGGTATTAGACTTCACTGTTACCAATTCTTCAAATTTTGTTAGATTTGACCAATAGGAATTCTCCAAATCTTAGAAATTTTGAGGGATACTAGCCTTGGATTTATCTTAATGCCTTATTCATTATGTTAATATATATATTTTCATATGCAAGACAATCTGGAATACCAGCTATGTTGCCATGCTCTTCAGAGTACAATTTTTTCTGTTTTGATATTTCTCTCACCAATTGCAGCTAACAATGTGACAGTCCCCCAGTGCATATCTTAACTAAAGAGATAAATCTAGCTGAAACCATGGCCTTTTGGTTTTTTACTTTGTCATTATTAAAGTTTATTATGTTCAGATGGATTGTGGAGATTTATATAACAATGTTGATTCACTGTATTTTTATTTCTGGCAGATTGGTTCCAAAGGCAAAAAGAACAAGTCCCCAGATAAAAAATATATATTGATCATTTTTCAAATAAGAAAAGTACCTATTATATATAAGTGACTGTGACACATAATTATGGAAACAACATCAGAAGAACATAATACATTGTCCTTTTTGGGAAAAATAGGTTAAATGAGGATTAAAATGACTTATAAAATGTGCTACATTGCTTTCCTCTGACTCTGTAACTAGCTAAAAAACAAGGTGAATAATTTTGCCAAGAAACCAGATAATAATTTCATTACCTTGCTCATTTGAAAGATGTACCTTGTGCCTTCAGATAGAGGTTGGATGCTTTTTTTCCTGCATCAATTATTTATTGATCATATGTTTATTTTAATATTATTCACTCATTAATTCATTAAACAGATACTGATTACTACTTTGCCAAGCTCTCTGCCAGGTGATGAGTATGTAGAGATAAATAAAATAAGTACCTGCATTCTCAGCACTCACAATCTGACAAGGAGGGAGATCCATATATACTCTTACAAAGACAAGGCCTATTAATAATATGAAAAAGAGGACTAATATTAATTAGGTTCTGTGGATTTGATGCTATACATAAGTCATTTAATTTTATTCCTACAGGAACCTGTGAAAGAGGAATTCATTTAACAAACATAAATATGATTTCTTACTATGTGTTTTGTAATATTTTTGGCTCTGGAGACAAAGCTGTTGGTAAAACAGTCAGAAACACCGTCCCTTGTGGAGATTGCCTATCTCTGGGGAGGGGAACCAAACATAGACGCAATAAATACATAAGCAAACTATATAGTGTCTGTAATTGTGATAAGAGCTATGGAGTAAAGCAAAGATAGTGATACGAAGTTTGGGGTGAGTTTTAGCTGTAATGTAAGGGGTACTATTTTTCATTAGATAATATTTAATAATATTATTAAATATTTATTGTTATCGATATTGAAGCCAAGGTTCAGAGCAGGTAAATTTATTTGCCCAAGGTCATGTAGTATCTAGAGGATCCCAGATTTAAACTCAGACTGCCTGTTACTGTGATTTCCTGTTATGGTCAATATAGCTTACAATCTCCCAAGTGCTTATTCTTGCTACTGCACGAATTTTACAAAGTTTCTTTAAAAATCATCATTTTCTTCTCCCCTCAAATATACATTCATCAATTAGATTGAAAAGTGGGATATATTACTGAATTGGCTTTCCTTTGAGCAGTGGGAAATCTAGAGATCTTGGATAGCACTGGAGTGAGAGCTCATAGACTTTTCCTGAAGCCTGTCACTCAGTTAAGTGACTGATGTTGGGATGACTTTAGAAGTCTTGAGTGTAGCACTGTGCTTCTGACATTTTGTGACTGCCTGCTTTTGCTAAGTGTAGCACAGCACTTTGTAAGGCATTTTAAGCTTTCTACCTCCCTGTGAGCCAAAACACATCTGGCAGGAGGACCAATAAATTTGGCAATCAGCCAGCAAATCAGACAGCAATTTCCTTTTGAGAATCAGCCTGGTGGAACAAGAAGAAAGGAAGTCACCATTATGCCTATTTACCTAGCAACCCGCAACATCTTTACTTCTACTTTTTTCAACTCTCCTTATCATTGTTTTATAAATAGGACAATAGTTTCAAGTGGTTCTGGATATTTCCAGCAGCTCTTATTCAACCTTGGAGATTAGCTTTTTGCTCTGCCCAAAGCTAGCTGCCAGGTCACCACTTAAGTCCCTCAAAGACCTCCCAGCTGATCATTACTGCTGTTTTCTTTGCGTTACTGAAGGATTTGTACTTACTTTTTGACCATGAATCTATACAGATTGAATAAGATCTGTTAGCCCAGGATCACTCCTGTGAATTTTTCAAGTACTGCACAGTGCCACATTGTCTTGAATTAGTTAATCCTATAAAAGATTTTCAGAAACCATATGAAAAACAGTTAGGTGGAACACCATGTAAAAAGAAAGTGCACATTGTCATGTTTTCAGAGACATTGCTTAAGACCACCTCTGGTATTTCAAATCAAGTTGGGAACATGCTTAATGGGATTATAATGGAAGAGAAAACCTTATTCTTCCATCTCATCTTATTTCCCTCCCTGTGAGAGCTTGTGCTTTCTGAAATTTACTAAAGAACTATCTGTTTGGGGGCACAACTGCTAAACTTTCTCTGACAAATTTTGTGACATCTATGTTTTATGTATTCTTGCATTTTTCTAATGTGAATATACTACTATAATATATTTAAAGACAGGTTTTATAAACCATTTTATTAGCCTGGAAATACAATTTTATAATATGACAGATTACTTAGCAATATAAACTCATCATTTTAGATGAAAGGTCATTAAAAATACCTCAACTTTTAGAGTTTTAGTCAGTTTTACTATCTGTTCTGTCAAACCTCTCAAATTTCTAAATTTCCAGAATAATTATAGTTGAATGAATACATCAATGTTATATGTTATGCTCTGAATCCATAGCAGTTGAATGAGGAGGTAACAGGCAATAAACTTGTACCCTGAGTGCATTTAAATACTTGCTGTTGATATCTTTATTTACTTGCTTCCTCTCAACTTCCTGCATCCAATGCGAGCTCCTGAAACTGTTGCCGATGGGAGGGCACTGCAAGCTGCCGGAAATCTGTGTATGTAACCTTTATCACTGTTAATAATGTTAGGCTCTCTTCTCTTCATAGAATTTTAGAATGTCAAAGCTGAAAGTTTCCTAGAGGAGTTATTTAGTACAACTGCCTAATTTTACAGATGGGAAGACAGAAGTCTAGAGAAGTAAATAAATCAATGTTACACAGATAAAACATAATGGATGTAGGACTATATGGTAAGCAGAATTCTAAGATGGTCTTCAAGATTCCTACCTCCCGATGTTCATGTGTTGAATAATCTCCTCCCTTTGAGTATGGATAATTGAAATGATAGGATATCACTCCCATGATTAGGTCACAATATATGGCAAAGGTAAAGGGATGTAGGGAGATGCAGCTCAGATCCCTAATAAATTAAGCTAATCCAAAGATTATTCTTCATAGGCCTGACCAAATAAGATGAGCTCAAAATGAAGATCTAGAGGTCAGAGATAAAATAAGTCAGAGTTATTAGAAGCAACAAAATTCTTTTCCACAGAGGTTGTACAAATTATACTGTGTATCTTCTCAGATCACAGTGGTATAAAATTAGAGTTCAATTCCAACAGAAACACTCACCACTTCACAAAGTCATGGATATTAAACAATCTATTGTTGAATAACTATTGGGTCAAGGAGGAAATACAGAGGGAAATCAAAAGATTCTTCAAATTTGTGTCCCTGTAGCACGTAGCATTATGTTCAAGCTCTGAGAGTCTTTCCTCTGTGATCTATTCTGTTCTTGAGGCTTTCCACTGTGTTTTGAAGTTCCTTGAATGCTTCCTTCATTTCCAAGATTTCTGTTTGGTTTTTCCGTAGTATTTTAATTTCTTTAGAGAATTTTTCATTCTTTTCCTGTATAGTTCTTGTGGCTTCTTTATGTTGACTTTCTATTTTCTCTTCAATTCCATTGACTTTTCTTACAATCCATATTTGGAATTCTTCCTCTGTCAGTTTAATCATGTCATGTAAGTTGGTATCTATTGATGGAGATCAAATATTTTCTTTTGGGGTGACTTTTCTCTCTGATCTTTCATGATTCCTGTGTTCTTTCGCTGATTCTTTCTCATTAGGCTGCTTTGTCAAGAACTGGGGATGCTGGGGCTGGTTTCTGGATTTAACTCCAAGTTCCTGAAGGGAGATTCCTTGACAGTGCTGGGGAGATGCACTCTGGTCCTGTATTGCCTTAGAGGTGTTTTAGCCCATTGGGTTGCCTCTGACCTGTTGTCTTCACCTCTTGCCAAAGGAGATTAGTGCATTTGGACCCCTTGCTTAGTCTCCCAGGTGGTGAATCACTCTTGTGTGTGTAACTCCGCTGCCCTCCACTAGTTTGAGGTGGAAGTCACTGTGTTCGGCTATGGTGTTACCTTCTCTTTTGTTGCTTGTAGTTTGCGTGGAGGAGTCAATTATCAAGGTATTCCAATACCTTTATATTGGGCTCTGAACCCCCAAATGGGGTATACAGTTGCCCCAATCTTTGGGAAATGTCTTGTCACTCCCAAGGGTTACCTGAGCCCTGTTGCCACTTTAGGTGGGTTAAGAAAAGCAACAGATACCCGTGAGCCTGAGAGCACATACTTCTGTGGTTGCCTGATCTGATGCTAGGGGAGAGCTGCTAATACGTTATTCAGGGCTCTTTCGCCACACTTGTGAGGCAGCTCCAGGTGGGGGGTGTCAATTAGTGCAATTGCAAGGACGCTGGCCAGGATTTTCCTTCCCAGACCACAAGCCCCAAAGCTGGCGGCAGCCTGGGCGCCAAAGGCGAGCCCTAGTGTTATGTTCTTATCAGATGATTAAAACCTACCTGCTGGACTGAATCAACAGTCTGTCCTCTTTTGCTTAGTTCCAAGGTCTCGCAGATTCACCCCAGTCACACAGAGAAAGCGACTTGTCTCCTTTCTCCCTGCCTCCAAGCGGGAGCCTGCCTTGCTCGGCCGGGGGCGTGGTGCTGCCTGAGGCCACCGGGCGTCTCAGCCCGGAAAGCGGCTTCTCTCCTGACCTCGTCCCGCCGAGGGCGGGGTTTGTCCCCTCAGCTCGAAGTACGAGCAGCTGGGTTGGGGGAAAAGAGCCTCAGGAGGCCGCTGGGCAGCTCAGCCCAGAAAGCGGCTTCTGTCGCTACTCCGGCCCTTCAAGGGCGATGTTTGAGCTGCTGGTGTGAAAAGGCAAGTGGCTGGGTTGGGGGAGGAACGTTCACAAAGTGGCTTCTCTCGTTATTTCCTTCCTCCGAGGGTGGGGCCTGCTCTGCCTGGCAGGGTCAGCGGCCGCCACTTGAGTCCATTGCCCGGGCTCGCCCTGCTGGGCTGGAGAAGGGGCGGTGCCCAGGTAGACAAGGTGCCACAGAGTTTTTAGGCTACGAAACCCCAAATGGCGGCTGTCCTCCCACAGAGAGTCAGCACTGGGGGTGACCGCACGGCGGGCAGCGGGTGCTGGGTTCGGCAGGCTGTGTAAACCAGCCCTTGGTGTCTCCACCGCTTCCCTGACGCACTGTCTCACGTCAGTCCAGTTAGGGGGCTTCTGCACTATCTGTCCCACCCTGCACCAGCCGAATCTTCCACGGTTTTTTCCAAGGGCAGAGCCTCCCTTTCAGTGTTCACCGCCCTTGTTCTGGTCCCGGCGACCGCCAGAGGGGGGCTGTCTGTCTCCTAACTCCCTCCTGCGGGCCTGGGAAGCGGCCACTCACACCAGTGTCCCCCCGCCCCGCCCCGGTGTGGACCCAGCCCAGAGCACTGGAGAGCTCACAGTGGTTCCCACTTTTGTGTCTTCTCCACAAGCCTGTCATCCCGTGCTACCACTTTGCACCGACTTCAGGCACTTCCTCACCTGCGTGGGTGTGGAGGTCGGTGGAGGAAGAGTCGTCCTCTGTGGGGCAGATCACTCTGTCCCACCCCTGACGGGCGCGGCCGTCCCACGCTCTATTCCCTGGTGCATATCTCGCACTCTCCAGACTTAGCGGTGGATTCTCCAATTCACCTTTTTTTTTTTTTCCAGTGCTGCTTGTCCCACGCTGCTTCTCTGTAGCTTCACGACGCTGTTCCCGTGGGAGAGCGATCCCCTCGCGTGTCGTTGTCCACGATCTTCACCTCCGACTCCGGGAGCAGAGAGCCTGGAGGTCACCACTAATCCGCCATTTTCGAGAGCCCCTTGCTTGTGAGTCTTTTTTCTTTCTTTTATTTTTGTCCTCCCGTTCATCCTTTTCTATTTCCTTTTGGATTATTTGACTATATTTTTAAATTTACCTAAAAGCTTTTTAGCTATAGCTTTTTGTAATTTTGAAATGGTTGATTTCAAAGAAACTTTGTGAAGTCGTATGTGGGAGCTAAAAAAAATCCAGATCCTATGAAGTCTATCCAATAAGTATTTAATACCTTCTGGTGAGTCCATGTCTTAATTTTCCCAGAATTATTAATGAAAAAAGCTGTGTTTTATTTTGATTTTACTTAAATATTTCTTTGCACGGGGCTTGTCTCTATCAATCACATAAATGGATATGCTCAAGAGCAAATTCCCTAATCTGTAAGCCTCCATCTTCCTCAATGGTTAAAATGAGTTAAGAATACCTCCTTCCTGACTCTATTGTGAAAAATAGGTGTTAAATAATTTATATATGAAAGCACTAATGTTAGATACACAAAGGAAGTTTCATGTTTCATTCCTTCCATCCCTTTGTTTTGTTTCTTTTCAATTGAAAGAGGTTTTCATATAGTTTAAATACATACACAGAGAAACAATATATAGCATATTCTAGAAAGACTATATAACGGCCTACAGGGATAACTTCTTTTGTACAATTCCTTCAATATTGTGTTTTGAATTGCAGAATATATTTACTTAAATGCCATTCCTTTTGGATTTTATTTTAAGCCTATTGTTCTTTTACCCTTAATAATGACACCAGTTAATATTTATTCAGCACCAGTAAGTTTCTAATATAATCCTCCTAAAAACCCTACAAAGTTTTCTGAATTCATGTTGCACCCAAAGTAGACCCAGAGACAAAGTCTTGGTCTCAGGTTGTCATTTGGGAAGTGATCTCAGGAAGCAGACGTAAAGAACTGAGACAGGAACAGCCAAACTACTCTATGTGTTAATGAGAAACTACTGCTGTGGTCAGCTGGAACTCAGTTCCATGAAGGACCCTCTGAAATAATGGAGAGAGTGGAGATGCCCTATTACTTGGGGAGTATCTATACTGAAAATAACTCAGAATCATCCACTCAGAGTTGCCAGATTGAGCAAGTACAGAGGATGCCAAGTTAAATTTGAATTACAAATAAACAAATATTTGATGGTAAATACTTACACTGAAAAAAAAACTTATTTGTTGTTTACCTAAAATTCAAATTTAACTGGGTGTTCTGTAGTTTATGGGCAATTGTAAACCAGAGGAAATAGAGATTGGGGCATTCATCCACTGATTCCCATTCCCCCTTAGCTGGGAAATGCACTCTGCCATGTTTCAATAATCTTAAATTTGTCTATGAGCAGCTGAGCAAGCTCCCATAATGCCAGAGAAAATCCTTAGTCAGAAAAGAGGAGATCCAGACACAGGCATGGAAGTAAAAAGCCCTGAATGGTACCAGAAATGTTCACAGTTGCAGGTGAACTCAGGTGGACCCAGGGAATGAAGAGGTAGGACATCAAGTGTATCTGCTACAGAAATACTGTTATTTTTCTAAATTTACAGATTAGGAATTTAGCCATCTACGGGAACAGACAAACATTCCTAAGTCATGAAAACAGTAAATAGCGCAGCTAGGAGTCAAACCAGGTCTGTCTGACTGGAGCTGTGACACCCAACCGCTACATAGCTTCCAGCTAGATGGAAAAACCTTTGATGGGAGTGTGCCTTATCCTTTATTGCTTGGCCTATATTATGTAACACTTAGAATGCACTTTTAAAATATTTCCTATCTGAAATATAAAGGACTATGGCAAAGAGCATTCTTAAAACCATAGCTGAAATCAATGGTTAAGAAGCTTAACATATTTAATTATACTGCAGGTATCTGTAGGTAGGAGACAGAACAGAACATATTAGAAGTAACAGCTTTGTAAAACCTCTAAGGAAAATCATATCTTGCCTATTAGAGTTGAGGGGACAAGCATGACTAGAGTGGGTTTTATGGAGAACAGATTGATAAGAAACAGAAAGAGTAAATATAAATTATAATTTTAAGAAATTTTGTTGCAAAGTGAAGCAAAGAAACAGAAAGTGTAATCAAGAGGTAATTTTTAAAATTTGGTGGTGATAATGTGATATTTGTAAGTTGCTGAGAAAAATATAGTAGAGAATGAAAATTTCACGTTTTATGAGTGAGAGGAGAGAACTGCTAGAGCGATGTCTTTAAAAGGGAGGGGGAAATGGATTTTGTGCACAGGTGGAAAGATTTGCTTTCACCAAGAGCATGGCTTCTTGATCTGTGGTATAAAATACATTTATCTGAAAACATTATGTGTCATAAATTTAAAGTGAGTCTAATCAGAATGAGTATATATTTTTGCAGCCACATTCAGCTGCATAGATGCAGAAATGAAAAAAGTACAGTTGGATTTACCAGGGACATTGAGTTTCTCAAGTCAGTAAGATGCAAGGAAAATCAAGAAAGTAATTATAATAATTAATTATAAAATATAAGCTGAATAAGAAGAAAAGGGAAAATATCAAGAGTATGAGGTATATAAAAAGTTGATAAGGTGTATGGATGCCCTTACATGACTGAAAGAGGAATAAGGAAAAAGGTACTTGATGGAGTAAGGTATGAATGAAGTTATCAGAGGGTTGAATTAAATTGAGATTATGAAAGTGTTGCAGGGTATTTTTGTAATTATATGGTCTAGCCATGCTTATTGGATGAATGGAAGAGGCAGGATGACAAACAAGTTCTTCTGAGAACAGTTTATAAATTTAGAGGCCAGGATAATGGACAAATCTTTAATGTATATGTTGAAATTTTAAGAATTAAGTCCGTTGTAGTGTTAGAGACTGAGTAGCAATAATCCAGGGGGAAAATGTCAGACTGTTTATTTCAAAGGTGAGCATGTTTAGAGGGTAACAGGGGAGAAATATAGGCACTCCGCAGTGAAGAGCAAAAAGAAAACCTACCTCTAAGTCCAGTATTACATAGAGAGTGGAAGAAAAAAAAATCACCACTTTAGAGGACTGCACAGGAAGACATGTCTTCAGGGAGAATTAGGTTTAGAGCAAGGGAATGAAAAGAAATTTCAAGATGAGATTAAGAATATAGTGTATATTGCAGATGACATAGCATGAATCAGGGTTTCAAGATTTGGGAAGGAGTGGTAAAATGGGATAGGTTAGGGAATAGACATGGTCTTAGAGAGGTAAAGTGTAGAAGATGAAAGCTACATGAAAGTTTACTTTTTGTTTTTGAATTTTATCTTACATAAACTAAGATAATGGGAATAATGATATTAATCCTCTGGATTCAATGAAGAATTGGTGGCAAGGCTGTGAGTTTTAGGAGCTTCCTTTCTCACCAGTGATGATAGGGGAGGTGAGGTTCTGAGACACAGTGTCTAGATCTTTCCTTGATCCCCATAATACTGGTAAAAGGTCTGGAGACTATAATTTAGACCCAGTGCATTCATTGATTCCAGATCTCTGTTGCAAGAAAACTAATCTTATTGTCAGTATTGGTTCAAAGTTGATTCTTTTTGGTTGATCATCTGGAAGACTTCTGGGAAAGCCTGAATGGGTCAGATATACAATTTTTTTTTTTTTTTTTTTTGTATTCCAGCTCTGCCACTTACTAGGTGTGTAAGCTGGAAAATTACTTATTGTCTTTGAATATCCTTCCTTATCTCCAAAAAATTGAGAGTAATGATATTTACCTCCCAGAATTGTTATGAATGTCATTTCTAGCTATGGTATTTGGCATATGTTAGGTGTACACTAAAGTTACATTAACCTTTTGTTCAATCCAACTCTGGACTGTGGGATTGCCTGTAGGAAATACCAACTTTTTCCAGCAATAAGTTGGAATGTCTTTAAGGAAAAACTTCAATGTTCAGTGCATTGAAGATATGTCTGTGCTTTGGAAGAATTTTGAAAAGTGCAGTTACCCAATGTCCACTTATACTGGTTCTAATAACATTTGTTAATAATTTTGGTCATCACTTCCAAGCAGGGAGTTCTCTAAGGAAGCACATCTGCAAGATGAAGTAGAGATAATTAAATATGTGAAATTATTAAATAAGATGCAAAACATGGCTGTGAATATGATATTTTTGACTTTAGTCTAATTAATATTCATTCTTTCCTATTTTAAATGAATTAAGACTTTTCAGTAAATATATACTTGATATATATTATCAATTAGACTATATTAGACAAGCAAGGTACAAAACTGTAATTACCGTATTTTTTATGCCCTTGAAGAATTAGCAATTTAATTGTTTTTCCAGATGAAATTGCATGAGGCCATTCCAAGAACATGATCAAAAGACCATACTATCAGAATATAAAAGTATGCTTATCTCCTGCTTTGCTAAGGTGAAAGGACATGCATTTAAATTGTTCACATATTAGGACAAAGTAAATAGAATGGCTTAGTATATCTGTTCTTCTGTTCTAAGAATGATAATTTTCTTAACATAGTCTAGGCCTACACTTGCTGGTCTGGGGGAATATATCACCATGTCTAATCACTGGGTTTACTGTTGACTAAAGTCGCAAAGGTAATTTTTTTTTTCTTTTATCTTCATGCATGCTGATGCTAAGCAACTTTTTCCCATTTCCTTCTTGTGCAATTGGATTTCAGTACATTCAGCCATGGTTTTATTCTTACAGTGAAAACCAAATAGATCACTGAATAAAAGATTTCAAAATATCTTTTTAGATGAAACATACAAATGAATTAATATTCACAGAGAAGAATAACAGTGTTATTGTTATGCAAAGAAAGATCAGCTCTCTGTATATGTTTATATCCCATGAAAATGAGCACATGTGATCTTGAAGACAGGTACATACTAATGTGCTTTTCTGAGCTTTTATGAATTGGGGGTGCTTGTACTACTTAAGCTTTAAACTAATTCATGTTATATTTTAGGTGAAAGAGCAGTCTTTCTGAGACATATGCTGGGTAATTGATTTTTTCTTATGAAATGTAGGCTATTCCTGCATATTCTGATGTATTAGTTAAAACAATAGACACATGAAGCAGACATAGAATTGTGTTAGGCAATTAGCAAACCCTTCTCTTAGTATATTTCTCTTGGTATGTCTTTGATTAATCTTGATACGTTGAATTATGTCTATTTCTCAGGCAAAACATTGGCTAGAGGTTTAAAAATTAAGAATTTGAAGGTCTATTTAGAACAAAAGTAAACTTGCATTCCTTTTAACTCATTTAAATAATGGGTTTTAATGTGAAATTGTATCTAGAGAATATAAATAAAGATATTTAACTTGAAACAAAAAATAGAAAATAACTTTATTTTGAATTTTGGTTTGGTAAAACATGAAAATTTCCCACATTTAACATATCTGTTAAAATGAGCAAATGTCCTGGTCCAGACTTTTAATTCACTATAATTTTTCCTGTGTATGGGTATGTGTGTACATATATATGTATTTAAGTGCATTAATACAATTGAAATTACTGACAGACAAGCTACATGTCTGCCCCTTAATATGCCTTAGAAAATACGCACTGACGTACATTCTCAGATGCTGTGTCTATGTGCAGTAAAAGTATCTCTAAAGACAATGTAAAATTTTCAGACATGTTAATAATAAAGTTTTCATCCATCGATGAAATGTATTATATGATAGGTAAACTGTCTATTAAATGTATAAACATTTCAGGTTGACAAATAAATTCTGTAAGTCTCATATACTGATTTTTCTCACCTGAAGGCCCCACCCCATTGTGTGTTTGACCCAATTCTGTTTGAGGCATAGTATATTTTTAAAATTTGATTTGTTGTACCTTCCCTCACTCCTAGTCTTATTACAATTAGCCAATAAGTATATATGTTGTCATTATTTGTTTTAATACTCCAAATATTGATACTCTTAATTCCTAGCTGTTTGGGTTCAAAACCTCAGTCTGCCCAACCACCCCTACTGTCATCAGTCTTACCTAGTTGTTTTTGAATTCACCCTGGTGGAGATTGTTTTTCCCATTTTCCTCCAATTCCTTGTCACATTGTTTTTGCTCTGTTCACCCACAGTAGGGCTCTAATTTCTATCTCTAATCTCTAATCTTTATTTTATGATGCCTTCTGATATTTTCTTTTGTGTTTTATTTTTCTATAGTAATTAATTCTTTCTTTATTTCAAAATATTAAGAGAGTATAAATGTTTTTGTTACATGGATACCTTGTATAATACTTAAGTCAGGGATTTTAGTTTACCCCTCACCAGAATAGTGTTCATTGTACCCAATAAGTAAGTTTTTACCCATCACCACCCTCCCATCCTCCACCCTTCTTAGTTTCCAATGTCCTTTATGTATCTGTGCTCATGTGTGTTGTGGTGTTTGTTTTTCTATTCCTTAGATACTTCACTTAGAATAATGTTTTGTAGTTACATTCAAGTTGCTACAAAAGACATTATTTCGTTGGAACTAACCTATCAGCACTCATGTGCCTAGATGGAAGTAAACCTCAATGGAAATCATGCAGGTGGGAGGCGGGAGGAGGGGATAGATGAAATCATACCTAACAGGTACAGTGTACAGTATGTGGGTGATGGGCACACTTAAAACTTTTACTCCAGTACTACAAAAGTAATCCATGTAACCAAAACATTTGTGCCCTCATAATATTCTGAAATAAAAAAATAATTAAAAAATAAAAATACAGAAAATCAAACAAAAAAATAGAATAGAATAAAACAGAAAAAAAAATTGACCTTGCCTAATGCAAGTTTTCCAACTTTTTTCTTCTTTTATAAAATCATTTTTACTATTCAAGTTTTAAGGCATTTTCATAGCAGTTTTTAAATCAGCCTTAAATCTTTTTTTACCAAAAAAATACTCCTTAGATTTTTATTGGAATTGTATTGAAAATATGGAAAAAATTGACATTTTAATAATATTGAGTCATTTGTTCCCTTAACATGGCATATCTCTTAATTAATTAAAGTCTATTTCTAGCAGTATTTTTAGTTTTTATTTCATAGGTCATACACAAATTTTGTTACATCTCTCTCCAAGTGTTTCTTGTTTTTTTAGGTAATTGTAATGTTATTTGTTTCACATTTTAATTTTCAAATTTTTATTTCTAGTATATTAATAAACTTTTTTAAAATATTAAAATTGTATCTGGAGATACTGTTAAGCTCACTTATTAATTAAATACATTTCTTGTAGTTTCCTTAGGCTTTTCTATGTAAATGATCATGCATGTTGTCTATAAACACCCACACCCACACATATTCATTCCAGTATTCATAGCTTTTATTTATTTATTTTTCTTGCCTTTTTTACTGGCTAGAACTTCCAAGATACTGTTACATAAAAACGGAATCTTTCCTTGTTTTCAATCTTAGGGGAAATACATTCAGTCTTTCACCATTAAATACAAAGTTTACTGTAATTTTTTGTAAACTCCTTTTATCAAGTTGAAGACTTTCTCTTCTATTTCACAGTTGATAGTTTTCTTAATCATAAATTGATTTTGATTTTTTCAAATGCTTTTCTTTATATGTAAAAACAATCAAAGTTATTCTTTTTTTTTAATTCCTTATGGTTAATTATATTTCATTGATCTTTTGTGGTAGAATAGCTTTCTTTAGTCAAAAACTCAACTTAGTCATAATAAATTATCTGCTTTTATAATTGCTAGATTCAATTTTCTAATATTCAGCTAAAGATTTTTGCATCTGTGTTTGTAAAGAATATTAAACTCTTTATGGGTTTAGTTAACATTTTTGTCAGGTTTTGGTATTTTAGCCTAAAATAATTAATTGGAAAAGTGGTTTTTTATTTCTATTTTCTGGCAGACTCTGTTTAGAATGGGTATTTTTCTTTTCCAAATGTTGGTAGAATCCACTGATAAAGCCATTTGGAAAGGTCTTTTTGAAATAAGCATTTAATTTGTGTGTATAGGTGTGTGCACATACAAGTGTGCTTAGGTAATCTATCTGTTCCTGAGGAAGCTTTGATACTTTTCATCTTTCAAGGATTTTTTTTTCATTTCATCAAAGATATTACATTTACTGGCAAACATTTCCTTATTAGCCTTTTAATGTCTTTTAAGATCTGTAATGATATGTTCTCAACCATTCCTGATATTATTTATGTATGTCTTCTCCCTTTTTTCTGATGAATCTGGCTAAAATTTTATCTTTTGCTCTTTTCAAAGAACTAGCTTTTGGTTTCACTTATCTCCCCTATTACTTTGTTTTTAAGTTCATCTGCTGTTATACCTTTATTATTTTCTTCCATTTTGAAACAAAAATTGTTTTAAAGATTAGAAGGAAAAGTTAAAAAACTGTCATTATTCACAGATAACATTATTAATAGATGATATGGTTGTCTAAACCATAGATCAAAAAGAACACATAGTTAAATTGTTAAAACTAATGAGAAAGTTTAGCCATATTATTAGAGAGAAAATTAATATATAATCTTCAGTTGTATTTTGCAGATTAATGACAAAAAGAAAACTGCAATTTGTAAATATGCCTCATATAGTAACCAAAAAATGAGGTACATAAAGCAGAGTCCATCAGAAACATGTACAAGAACTTTATGCATAATATTTTTAAGATTATTAGTTCATTAAAGAATACTATACTGATGGAGATTTATAAAACCTTTATGACTAGTTTACATTACTATAAAGATGTTATTACTTTACAAACTGACTTATTGACATAATATAATTCCAATAAAATTTTCCATCAAAAACATGAGTTTTCCTAAGATATTAAAAATATGATTCTAAAATTTAAATAAAAGATTAAAAAGCCAAGAATAGCCAAGAAAATTGTGAAGAGGAATACATTTTCGAGTAAAATTTCCCTTAATAGATACTTAGTTATTTTATCCATTATCCCTCCCAATTTTTGATAGTTGCATTATATCTGTGTAGCAGAGCACATAACATTTCCATATCAGTCTTACATGTTTACTTTTATCGTACAGTCTTAATGCTACCCTTAATTATATTCAAGGTTTATCATCTGTCCTTATGCCCCAACATCTATGATTTTTTGGTAGTCTTTAGCTACTTTCTCTAGTAGCTTGTTTTGTAAAATTAGGCTAAAATTTCTTCCCTATTATTGTCTGACTTTTTTCATGTGCCGTCATTAATTAGGTAATTTTCTTCCTTTTTCCTGTAACATTTTGGTATTAACAATTTTTTATGTTATCCCCTTTAAATTAGATAGTTTCCTATGGAGGAGTTGAGGGTGTGACTGAGTGGCTTCATTAACTATTTACATTTAAGAGCATTTAAAAATATGCCTGTTTGTTCAGCCTCCTCTGCTTTTCTGAGATCTCTGCCTTTTGGAACCCTTTTTCCGTCTTTTTTTCTAAGCCCCAATGTTTCTGCCTGTTAAAGTTGGATTCTACCTCTATTAGATTTTCCTCAGTGCAGTTTTCAATCCTTTTGAAAATGTGTTTTGGTAGTTTCCTCTGAAGCCATCAGGGCTTTTATTGTGCCCCTGTAGTCTTTTCTACACTAATCCCAATTTAGAGTAATCAAATCAAAAGTATCTCTTCAAGCATATTTCTTATAACATTACATTTTCATTGTTAGCATTTAGATATGTTACCAAATCAAAAAAGCTCCTTATTAAAGTAACTCAACTTACAAGATAGTTTAATTTATGACTTCAAGTGAATTTGTGTTGCCAAAAAAATCATGTTTTCTATATTTCAAGTCATGCTTTTAGCTAATAGTGTTTTCTTTAAGGCTTATCTTCAATTAAAAATTAAGTGACATCTAACATATGGAGTTAAAATATGTGTTTTACTGCATCGAATCTTCTTTTCTAAACCTAGTACATTACAAGGCATGCATATTTATAGAATTATGTGAAAAATATCACTTAAAGTACTACTGCTTATTTATTTATGCCAGGGAATAAAATCTTTTCATTCCTTTCCCCAAATTTTATTATTCCAACTAGTGGACTGAAATAATTGTTTTAATCTCTTGGGTCCAATAAGGCAATTTAGCTCTTTAATGAATCTTGTTAAATTTGAAGATCAGTGCCTTTTTGGGATTTTTTTTTTTTTTTTGCATTAGTGGTACATTACCTGCTGAGTCATCAGCATGGAAACCAGAGGTTAATTTCCTTCCTACTGAACGAAGCAGATAATCAGCCATCAGAGAATGGTTCTTATGCTGTAAATAAGTCTTGACAAGCTGAGGGATGGCCCAGTGTATCTCTCAGTCCTATTCATGCCATCTGTCCACAAATTAAGATGAAGTAAAGATATTAATTCGTTACATTTCAAAAGCTGTACTGACAAACCCATATGGACATTTTAAATGGCAATGGATAGCTGAAACACTTTACTAATATTCCATTTGAGTCATGGGTTATAGTTTTATAAACTTCCTTTCCAGCAGCCAACATGTGGAAAGCGTTTTTGACCAGATGTACAGCTAACGACTATCAAAGCAGATGCTTTCCAAAGCATGACACAAAGGAATTTTTAAAAAACCTAAGTTAGAAGTGATATCAACTTGATGGCATAAAATTTATTCCTTTTATTGAAAATGAATTATACAGCCAGATGAGCTTGCCAAAGAAATTGTATTTATGAAATACTTCTGTCTCCCTCAAAGAAATATGTGTCACAAGCTAGAACTAGGAAATTGCAAAGGTTGCCTCCTCTCATGTGGGAATACCATGTCAGGCAATAGGCAAAGATCCAGTTCAACTTCCTGGGTGGAAGAAATCAGCAGGTAGGTTACAGGAAAGCGAATAGCCATATAAATGTATCTTCTATTTGTCTTAGATTAAAAATAAATGTATATCTGTTCATATATGTATATTTGAGACAAATTGTGTGACACATTGGCAAAAGTTCTGTTTAATGTAAGTCTTTTGAAAGAGTGACAGTAGTATAAAATATATCACTATATGAACAGACTTTGATAACATATTTATACAATTAATGTGATAATTGGCAAGACACATTTTTATTTCTTCCTTTAAATACCTTTTATTCCCCACCTTCTGTTTTTAACTTGACTGGAAAGATGTAACCAAGATACATAATAGTTTATTCTTTTTACTACCATTCTACATAAAGAGGAGTGTATCTAAGAGTGTTTCGTGTAAAGCATCTCCTGTAACATATACTTTTTTATTTGCTTATTTTTATTTATTTAATTTTTAATCATTGTAACAATCATCATTACTTATTATTTAATAGTAGAAGACTATATCTGCCTTGAATCAACATCAGTAATATATGTGATATAATTGGAATTGGGAGGAGATTTAACTCTATACCATTAATCTAAAATACCAGGAAAATTTTTAAAAAGGTGCTTCTTTACTATCTTTATATTCCTTCATCAAGTTTTCGTTTCAAATTCTAAGAGACTACAGAGCTTTAGGAATAGTTGGTTCCAGGATTTGCTCATTTGGAATCAGAGTTTAACATGTATGTTAACCCTCAATAAACCAGACTCAAAATGAGAAATAAGATGAGCGAAAGGATGAGGAAAAACTAAGTGGACATTTAGAACTCACTCAAGGACAAAGCCAGTAGTCAAAGCTCAGATTTCAGATAAAAATAAGGTGAAATCCAAAAAGCCAGTCACTGGATAGTCCAGATGGTTTAACTGTACACAGATGGAGTAAACTTCTTCCTGCTCCTTGTTTTCACTAACAGCAATCTAAGAAAATAGTATAAAATCAAATTTCAGCAATTCCATTTCCCAAAATTGAGAGGGCTAAGGATCATCAAAGTTTTAGCAAAGGAAATAATTTTCTAGAACCAATGATTTCATAACTACTTGGATTCGTTCTATATAACTATTCCAGAAACACGGGTTTGATACATATAGTATTGTTTCAGAACTTATATTTGGCCATGGCAATACGAATGACTCCTAAAATTTAAATTCTGTTTTTGATTTACCAACATTTTTAAGCCTTGGCCTGTGTTTTATATAATGTCAATCATTATAGTATTTAATGAAGGTAAATGTTAATAACACTAATATTATCTTAATGAAATTTGCAGGACTTGTCACTAAAGGATTAAGTAACCCAAGGCAATTCATACCTTTTCCTTCTTCATGTGTTCTTGTTTTGAACTATCTGCAGAATTTTAGAAGCAGCCCAGAAAGATTTATTCCTGTAATTTTCTTCGTACTGTTCATGTATCTTTCTTAAGCTATTACAAGAACCTATGCTGAAGTTGCTTTTATGAACAAAGCCATATTCTTGTCATGCCACATTTTATTGTTAATATATGAAACTTTAATGAAGATACATCATAATTTTTTTTTGGTAGACTTCAAGTTTTACTAGTTTTCTATTGTATTTTTGTGGGACTGTATTTTGTCTGATTTCGTTTTGATATCATGTCATCAAGCGGCTATTCAGATGGAGAAGGTGGCCACTAGTCTGGAAGCAACAGGCAGGGGGTACTAACATCACATTTTAATCAGTCCTTTAATCTTTATCAAATATTAACCCTAAAGTTCACCTAGAATAGCAATATTAAACTTTTCTTTAAAAAAAGAAAAAATATCTTTTGGAAATAACATTCCAAAGATGATTATTAGGAAAAAGTATATAGCATAGTTTTTATTTTAAAAGAAAAGTACATATGGGTTTAAAAATCATGAAAATAATTTCATGGATATACTAGAGGAACTTGATGTGATTATACATGGTTTAACTTTCTGTTATATATTTTTGATGTTTTAAAATTTTATACATGGCACTTACTACATTTATTACATAAATAACGCTGATATTGTTTACTAATAAAACCAGAATTTTACTTTCAAAATTGGCTTTTAACTGTTCTGCTATTTTGAAGAAGTTTGGCCAATCAACTTAATCTTTCATTGTGTGTTTAGAAGCGTAGTGGGATCTCTAAAGATAGAGAAACTAAATAACTTCATTATATTATTTCTGACAGATATTGTATAGTTCTAGTTAACATGAAACAATCTTGTATATTATTTCCCCCCATCATTGGATTATAAACATCTTGAGTCCAAGAACTTTATAATATGGTACTTCCAAATTATTTCCCTAAAGATCCTAACACATGTGATTTATAGTTTGACATAGACTAGCTGAATTGTCTTGGGTAAATAACTTAATACCTCTAAATATATTTGTTTTATTTTAACTGAAAAATTAGGATAATGAACGTATAGACATAATGCATTGACACAACTGAGTAAGACAGTAAGGATGAGCTGTCATGCACAAAAGCATAGTGTTTGGCTCATATTAAGCATGCAAATAGTTTTAGCCATCAAAGTTACTTACCAATATATAATTTTATAGTCTCCTATCTTTTAAAGCAGGAGTCAGTAAAGTATGATCCTCATACCAAATTTACTTGCACATATTCTAATAAATAGAGTTTCCTTTGGAGCACAGTCATAGTCATTTATTTACTATAGTCAATAGCTGCTTTCATACCTACAACAGCAGAGCTGAGTACTTGTGACAAAGATCATACGTCCAATAAAGACTAAAGACTAAAATATTTTATATCTAGTCTTGAAAGATAGTTTACTGACTCCTGTCTTAGAGTATAAAGTCAAAAACCTTAGTTTAGCTAACATGACCCATCATAATCTGGCTGCAATTTTATGTCCTGGCCCTTCCCCGTAAACACTATACACTTTTGTTCTATAGAAAATTTGTTTCCCAAATTCCTCATGCCATTCAGGCCATAAGTTATTTACATATTCCTATTATACAAGTTTCTCTCCCCTTTTCTCCCTTTCAGATGCACAGAGCATAGTCTTATTTGTCTTTGATATCTTTATTCAAATGTAACCTCTTTTGAGTTCTTCCCTTACTCCCAGGGACTGTGATAATGACCCTGCCTTCTATGTATCCTTGGCCCACTTGTGAGCTCATTCACTCACTGTGTCTAGTTAGGGTCTACAGTGTTCATGCTACAGTGCCTAGTAGTGTAATTAGGAAGAATAGCAACATGCATTACATGCCCTCAAAAGTTCACTTGTGCTACAGTCGAGAATATGTCTCATTACTTTTTACAGTTTCCTTTTTTTATCCTTTGCTTCCTATTTGAAGAATTTTTTTCTTGACCGATTCACTTAAGTCAATGATGTATGTTAGTGACAAATTCTCTTTGTTTTCTTTTGTCTGAGAATGTCTCTGTATTACTTTTAATCCTCATAGATATTTTTACTGGATATAGAATTTTGGCTATACATTTCTGTTTTTTCAGCATTTGAAACATGTTTTGCCACTTTTTTCTGTACTCCGTGATTTCTGACCAGAAATCTGTTGTCATTCTAATTATTTTTTCCCATAGGTCGTATATTGTCTCTGTCTGGCTGCTTTCAATAATTTTTCCTTTATTTAATTTTCAGAAATTTGATTCTGATCCTTTGTAATGTGTATTCCTTCAGATTTAGTCTGTTAGGGGCGCGACGCTTCTTGAATATGTAAGCTTATGTCTTTTGAGAAATTTGGGAAGATTTCAGCTATTATTTCTTTGAATTCTTTTTCAGATCCACACTTTTTTTCTTCTTTTCGATATCAATGACATAAAAGAGGTTTTGTGTGTGTGTGTGTGTGTGTGTGTGTGTGTCACTGGTTCCTGAGCATTTGTTTCAGTATATTTACTGTTTTTCAAATTGGATCACTTCTATTGATTTATCTTCAAGTCTACTGATTGTTTTTTTCTATCATCAACACTTTGAGGTTGAACTCATGTAGTGTTTTATTTAAATTATCATATTTTTCAGTTCTGAAATTTTCATTTAGTTTATTTTTTACAACTTCTATTTCTTTGTTGAGTCTTCCTATTTTTCACTTTTCAAAGAGATTTTATAATTGTTAATGGGAGTATGTTTATGACAGCTGCCTTAAAATCGATGGTAGGTAATTCTAACACTAAAATCCATGGTAGATAGTTTATCCTAGTATTGGCATCTGGTAATTTTCATTTCTCATCTGAGTTGAGTTTTCTCTGGTTCTTGATATGATAAATAATTTTCAATTATATGCAGAAAATTTTAGGTATTATGAGATTCTTGTTCTATTTAAATCTTCTATTTTAGCAGAAAATCAGTCTATTTGGGTTCATAAAACATGTTGTGTCCCACTTTTATGTGCTATGATTCAAATGCCAATTTAATATTTAGTTTTTGCTGTTATTCTGGTCTTCCCTGCTTGAGTGCTACCCAGAAGACAATCTGAAACCTGGTCATTGTGCCACTTTGTAGATCACTCTTAATTCTAACTGATTCAAGCATGGATCAGTTGGGGGTTCTGCTAAGGGTTTAATGCCCAAGTTCAAAAATTCTTTTCTCCAGCTTGCTTATCTCTGTCATCTTTTCTTACACTCTACTTGAAGCAGAAGGTTTGCTGCCTCATTACTGAAGGATAAGAATAAAATGTAGGTCTCTATATACAATCTCCATGATGTATTTACTTATTTTAAAAAAGAAGCATAATCTCCATAATGTAGTAGGATATTTTTAATATTTCATAGTGATATACAAAATGAACAGTAAAATCTTTCTACCAAATTGAGTTTAGATAATTATCTTTCAGGAAACTATATTAAAGGCATTGTTGATCCTAGGACACTACTCAATTATTCTTTACGTAAAAGGGAAAAAATCAAACAAAATATTATTACTAACAACTTTTGAAAAGATACTTTTGTTATATAGAGAATATTTTAAATTAAATATCTAGAAATATATTCATTCTAATTTTATTGAATATATATATAAAATATAAAACCAGAAAGAACTTGAACATCTGCACACTTCAAGAGTTTAAAGTAGCATCTAACTTGATTAAAAATCTTCCAAGTAAAGCAGATTATGAATTGAATTTCTAAAAGTAAAAATTACAATAATTTGGTATATTCTTAAAATATTTTTATGATGTAATTTTGGTCCTGCTAATAGTCTTTGAGTAGATAAACAAAATAAGAGCAAAGATTTTTGTGGTAACTTATGCATAAGATTAAATAGTTAAGGGGAAAATGCATAGTAATAGGTTTTAATATTTCTAAATCCTAGAAGTGCAGAACCTTTGCATTCGGGGCTATTTTTTATCTAGAAAACTGGATGCCAGTGAGAACTCTTAACCTGTGTAGCCACGGGAATGTTTTGATGCTGCCTATACCTTCTTCTGTGTACAGGCATACCTCCCAGATACTGTGGGTTCAGTTCCAGACCACTGCAATAAAGTGAGACACACAAATATCTTGGTTTTCTAGATATTTTTGTGCATATAAAAGTTATGTTTATACTATACTGCAGTCTATTCAGTGTACAATGGCATTACATCTACAAATATCAATGTCCACACCTTAATTAAAAATATTTTATTACTAAAAATTTCTGACCCGGAGACATGAAGTGAGTACAAGCTTTTGGACAAATGGCAATGATAGACTTACTCTTGGCAGGGTTGTCACAAACCTTCAATTTGTACTAATAAAAACACAAACTCTGCAAATCACAATAAAGCAAACTGCAATAAAATGAGGTATGCCTATTAAAAATAGATGCCCCTTTTTAAATTATTTTATTGCAATCTTCAGTAATAACCTTCTCCTAACCCCTAGTAATAAGAAGATGATTAATACAGAAAGTCACTAAGTCTTCATTTCTTTTGGGTGGGTGAGGATAGGATCTCTATGTTTTCCAGGCTGGTCTCAAAATCCTGGGCTCAAGCAATCATCCTACCTCAGCCTTCTGAGTAGCTGGGATCATAGGTATGGCTCCCATTTCCAGCTTCCATTTCTTACTGAAATCTAAAATGCTCACTGTCATCAGTGTAATTTGAATTGTATAATAACACCTTGTTTTAATTTGACAGGCACAGTGTGGCTTTCTTTAATTAGCACTAATTTAATCAAAAGCCAAAAGAAAGATTATATTATATTTTTGCCAGTAATAAATTTGTCATGGTACATTGGGGCAAATCTGCACTCCAAGGCAAGGTCACTAAAATTTTAACAGAGAAAGTAAAGATTTGGTTGGATTGAGAAAATATCAGAAGTATGTTTTACTACAGAAAGAATGCTGTCAGTATATTGGGCAAAAACATCCTTGCACAAAGGCTGAGATTAAACAGAAAATGATCCAACTTGATGTACTAGTCTTTTTTATTTTAGTATAAATAAACTACCTTTTCTAAATACATACTTTGTACTCACTTTATAGTTATCCCTCCTTATCTGTGGTTTTGTTTTCCTCTGTTCCAGGTACTCATAGTCAAACATGGTCTAAAAATATTAAATGAAAAATTCCAGAAATCAACAATTCTAGGTTTTAAATTATACACTCAGTAGTGATGAAATCTTACATGATGCACTACATCCCACCCTGAACATAAATCATCCCTTTGTCCCTTATATCCACATTCTGTGTAACTTGCCTGTCAGTCACGTAGTAGCCATCTGGGTTATCAGATCAATTGTGGCATTACAGTGCTTATGTAAACTTTATTTTACTTAGTAATTGCCCCAAAGTATAAGAGTAGTGATGCTGGCATATTGTTATAATTATTATATTTTATTATTAGTTGTTAATCTCTTATTGTGTCTAATTTATAAATTAAACTTTATCATAGGTAGGTATGTATGTATGTGAAAAAACAGAGTGTGTGTGTGTGTATGTGTGGGGTGTGTGTGTGTATGTGTAGTCTGTATATATATGCAGATAAGAGTGTACTACTGTATATACAACCATGGTCCTTCCATTCCTATTAGTGAATTTGTAGTGAAGAGAAATATGATCACATATAATTAGGGTATGATGTATTTGGGGATAAATATGACTGTAAATATTCTTGTAAGTGCCCCTGCCAATTCTTGAAAGAGGTGGGATCAGGAGTGTGATGGATTCTGAGAGAGGAATTCCACCTGTGCTACCTGAAGCTTATTTTCTGAAGCAGCTTGGAGCAGACAAACTTGTGCAAGACCTTACAAGCTTCTAGGGCACCACAAAGCAGGTCACTTAATTTGTCCTATTAGAGTTTAATTATAGAATTACCACTATACTTTTTAAGGCAAAAAAAAAAAGCGCAATACTTTAAAAGCTGAGGGTAGAATTTTATGTTATAGTGGTCAAACCTTATTACTGACTGTTGCCTCCACAAACTTCTAAAAAGTATTAAATAAAGTGAGCTTGAGGTGATTATAGTTTGACAGGTAGAGCTAAAAGACATTATTTCTCAGCTTCTTGAACCATTTCAGTATAGCTGAGCTCATGCTGTCTATGGTGAATTATTAGGAGTCGCTCCATGCACTCAGTTTCAAAGAAAAATGTTCATTCCACCCAACCTCAATACCATTGCTTTGTTTGGTTTTTATAGCATCTAACAGATTTTGTCATCTGGAAATTTATATTGCTGCAAAATTGGCAGAAAAGTACTGAGAAAAGAGTATATGAGGCAGTTTAAAGCAACTCTGAATGATGCAAAGCTCAATCAAAGGAGGACACAGGAGGCCTCACTCGTTTACTACCTTGGTCTGAACTATTTAAAACTTGCATCTACACTGAGACAGTGGCACATCTCACACACACACACATACCACACACACACACACACAGAGTAGCATGATTAGTTACATAACACTTATAGGAGTGGTTCATATAAGTCAAAGCCACATATATGTAAATATATATATATATTTTCAGTATGACTAAATTTACAAAAGAGCAATCAGCCCATATTTCAGTAAAGATACACATTAATTATGTACAGCTTCATTATTATGTAATGATATTAGAAATACTTTTCAAGTAGGCACAATTTATTCTTTCCTTCAATTAATATACATGAAGTAGCTATTTCATGCTAAGTACTATGCAAGTGCAGAAGACACTACATGAGCCTGATCCATACAGAACTTGTAAGAAATGCTAAAGGAAGGTCTTCAAGTTGAAACAAAGAACTACAAGTAACAATGTGAAAACATATGAAAATTTAAAACTCACCAGTAAAGGTAAATATATAGTCAAATTCAGAACACTTTACTACTGTAAAGGTGGCATATAAATCATTCTTAACTCTAGTACAAGTTAAAAGACAAATGTATTAAAAAAAACTATAGCTATAAACAATTGGTTAATAGATACACAATATAGATAGATGTAAAGTATGACACAAATAACATAAAATGTATTGGTGGAGGGAGAAGTAAAATTATAGAGTCTTTGCATGTGATTGAAGTTAAGGTACTATCAGCTTAGATTAGAACAATATAATAAGATGTTTCATGTAAGCCTTATGGTAACCACAAAGATGAAAGCTCTAGTAGATACACAAAAGATAAAAAGAAAGAAATCAGAGCATACCACTACAAAAATACAACAAATCACAGAAAAAAGACTGCAAATTTGAAAGAGAGAAATAAAAGACATATAAAAGAGTTGGTAGTAAAAGAACAAAATGCTAATAGCAAGTTCTTACCTACCAATAATTACTTTAAATGTAAATGGATTAAATTCTCCAATCAAAAGACATAGAGTACCTGAATGGATTAATGAAAAAAAAAAAAGATAAAATATGCTATCTACAAGAGACTCACTTTAGCCCTAAGGACACACATAGTCTTGGTAGTGAAGGGATGAAAAAAGATATTCCAGGCAAATGGTAACAAAAAGATAGCAGGGGTGGCTATACTTAGACAAAGTAGACTTTAAGTTGAGAACTATAAAAAGAAATAAAGAAAGCCATTATATTATGAAAAAGGAGTTAATTAATTAGGAGTATATAAGAATTTTAAATCTATATCTACCCAACATTGGAGCACCTAAGTATATAAAACAAATTTTAGTAGATCTGAAGAGTGAGATAGACTACCATACAATACTAGTAGAGGATTGCAATACTCTACTTTCAACAATAGAGAGATCGTCCAGACAGAAAATCAATGGGGAAATTCTGGACTTGAACAACACTTTAGACAAAATGGACCTAATCCAAATATATAGAACATTCCATCCAACAGCAGCAGAATGCACATTTTGTCAAGGGCACATAAAACATTCTCCCAAAGAGATCATATATTAGTCCACAAAACAAGTCTTAAAAAATTTGAAAAGATTGAAAACACTGTTTATGGCTCAATCCAAAGAGAAAAGGAAGCTATATTTCATACACCAAATTTGACCATTATTATTGTTGCCGGTGCTGTCTAGAGTGATAGCAGTATACATTCTTGGTCTAGTGTCTTTTAATAAGAAGAAAAAGGAGGAGGAGGAAGAGGAGGAAAAGTGAAAAAAAAGAAGGATGCTACATTTGAATTGCAGGTAAACAAATCACTAATAATTTGGTGACCCCCAACTTCTCTATGTATCATGTGAATAAAATCATGCTGGCTGTGGCCATCTTGCTTCATTGTAGAAAATATCAAATATGGTAAAATATATAAAATGTTTAAACTCAAATTTCTATACTCTATTTAAATGGTATTATGATTATTTTACAAGTGAATAGATGTGCTTGTTGGCTGGCCAGGATGCATTAATTCATATGTTTGATCAAGAGTTTATTGTTTACTTTTATAAAGAGTGAGTAATAGTTTGTGCTTCCTCTAGATTAGAATTTCAGAAAGGGCCAGTTTCCATATTTTACAGCCCCTAACGTAGAAAAGCACATGAAAATAAAATGAGGCACAATAAAGATTTTAAGATCCTCTATTTCCCCTTTAATTTTCAAATTCTAAAAGGCAAATAAATAATATTTTTTGCAATACCATGGTTTAAATATATGAGACCATTTAGATGCTTGAAACATTTGTTCAACATGTTCATGTATTCTTTCATTCTTTAAATGGATATTTATTGCAAACCTACTGTGCTAGTGAGCAAAATTCAGAATAAATTTAAGAAAGTTTCTTGCTATTTAGGAGTTTGCAAACCAACCCAAATTTTTATGTCAGTCAACAGAGATCAAACTGTGACAATGTGATGCAGTGGTTAGGTTCACAGGTTTGCATGCAAAAGAGAGGTTTGAACTATCCTAGTGTGGCAATGTATTAGGGCACAATCTCAAGCATATTATTTTATCTCTGTAAGATGCAAACTCTTTTAAATGGAGGATAAATGTGCATGTCAAATGGGGAAAAATAATAATATGTATCTTAAACAGTTGTCAAAATTAAATGAGGTAATAGATGTAAAGTGCTTTACACAGTATTTGACGTACACTAAGCATTTGATAAATGGTGGTTATTATTTTTATATTATTTCAAGTCCATATTTAATCTTTTTGTTCTTTATAAAAGGGAACATTATTTTAAAATGAAGAATAATAAATGATGACAAGAAAAAATTCAGGATAATGGGAAATATTAGAAATTCTTTCTATGGTTTAACGGTATGTTTTATTCATATGTGAAAACTTGGAAAAAATTACTTCACATGATTATATTGTTCCCTCTTCTAATAAATAGCATAATAACATGTACTCCTGGAGGTTGTAGAAAGTCAGTGACATAATATTGGGAAGAACCAGAAATGCTCGTAAAAGGAAAACAGCCTGTGTTTGAAAGAAATGCTTAAATAAGTATTTTGAGGTAGGAGGGTATATGCTGAGGATTGAACTCTGAGCCATGCACCACCCCTCAATTGTTTTCCTAAGAATAAGGGAAGAACTTCTATTTATTCCTGAGAAACATTTGTATTTATACTCCGGAGAAAGTAGAAAGGGGAAACAATGGTGATGGACAGGAGAAATGAATCAGATATAAATACAATAAAATATTTACATCATTAGATAATGATACTGCTATCACTGTTATTGTTGCTGTTAATGAGATTCTCAGTTTCCCTAACTTCTCCCACTTTAGTGATGATGACTCTGTATAATTTTGTGGTCCTTTAATTAACTTTAGAGCTCTCAATATACCATGCATCTATGTTGTGAGGTTGTAAGATGCAGAAATTATAAAAAATTTAAAATGCATACCTTCATTAATGTAGCCAATCAACTCTAGTTTACCTAATGGCAAAATAGTATTCTTGAAAAGGCTCATTTAATCACTCACTTCTTCATTTGTCTTTATGTTGTCAAATCAATGAGTTTTAGATGATCCCTATATTACATCCCATTGGCTGGGCTTACCATTAGCTTAGACAAGGTGAAAATCTAATCATAGTTGTATTTTTACTTGTAGTCAGTAAAAATATTTTTAGGTCAAATAGAACCCATTTCAACAAATTTGATTTGTTTTATCCCATCTGAATGATGCTAACCCAAGCATATATTGGGAATGTCCAAAGACTTGTTAGGGTCACTGGCACCAAAATTTAATCAGAAAATCTTCAATTTAGTTGTGCCACTTATCCTTGTCCTTAATAGTCTGTCGGGGACTTTGCTCCTCTGTTGTTGTTGTTTTGGTTTTTCCTTTGGACTCAGAGTTAGTTGTTTGCCTGGCACTGGCATAAAGACAGACAAAGACCAACAGAGTAGGAAATGGTGGGAATCTAAATTAGTACAGCCACTATGGAAAACAGTTTGGAAGTTCTTAAGAAAACTACAGATAGTACTTACTATGTGACCCAGCAATTCCACTGCTGGGTATATATCTAAAAGAAAAGTAATCATTATATTAAAAAGATATCTGCACTCCCAGGTTTATTGTAGCACTACTCACAATAGCCAAGATATGGAATCAATCTATGTGTTTTCAATGGATGAGTAGATAAAGAAAATGTGGTGCATATACATAATGGGATATTATTCAGCCATAAAAAAGAATGAAATCCTGTCATTTGCAACAACATGATCAGAACTGGAGAACATTATGTTAAGTGAAATAAGGCAGGCACAGAAAGACAAATCTTGCATGTTCTCACTCCTATCTGGGAGCTAAATATTAAAAAAAATTGATCTCATGGAGATAGAAAGTAGAATGATGGTTACCAGAGGCTGGGTAAGGTACTGGGGAAGGGAATAAAGTGGTGATGATTAATGGGTGCAAAAATATAGTTAGATGAAGTGAATGATATTTGACAGCACAACAAAGTGACTATAATCAACAATAAGTTAGGATACACTTTAAAATAACTAAAAGTGTGGAACTGGAATGTTCCTAACACAAAGAAATGATAAATGCTTGAGGTGATGGATACCCCAGTTACCCTGATTTGATTAATTCACATCGCATGTCTGCATCAATACCTCACATGTACCCTGTAAAAATATACAACTATTATATACCCATAATTAAAAAGAAAAAAAATAGTACAGCCATTATGGAGACCAGTGTAATGCTTTCTCAAAAAATTAAACATAGAATTACCATATGATTCATCAATTCCACTTCTAAATGTATAATCAAAATAATTACAACCAAAGTCTTAAAGAGATATTTGTATACCCATGTTCATTATATCATTATTCATAATAGTCAAAAGAGGAAGCAACCTAACTATCTACTGACAGATGAACTGATAAACAAAATGTGGTGTATGCATACAATGAAGTATTATTCAGCTTTTAAAATCTGAATCTTAAATTCAGGTGATTAAAATTTAAAAATAGTAAAAAATAAGGAAAATTCTGACACATACTACAACATGGATGAAGCTTGATGGCATTATGCTAAATGAAATAATCCAGGGTCAAAAAGACAGACAAGGTATAATTCTACATATATGAGAAATCTGGAGAGTGGTTAAAATTCATAGAAACATAAGGTAGAATGACGGTTTCCATGGGAGTTGAGGGATGGGAAAATGGGGAATTATTTAATAGATACAGAGTTCAGTTTTTCAAGATGAAAAGCGTTCTTGGGCTTGTTTCCATGACAATGTGAATGTACTTAATACTAGTGCACTGTACATTTTAAAATGGTTAAGATGAAAAGTGTACCTTGCCACAAACAATTTTTTAATTAATATGTGAAAAATGAATTTGGAGAACTTTTAAATAATATTGATGGATAATCCTTATCCCCAGGTACTTTTATTTTTTATTTCATTGTCTGGAGTAGGGTCTAGGCAGCCAAAAAAGCTTCCTACTCAATAATCACAATTAATAAAGGATTGCCATTAACACTAATACACATTTCATAGGGTGTCATTATTTTCTATTGTTTTTATTTCCATTACTTCTCAAAAATGCACTTATGTTACTTTAATGTCTCTTTAGCATTAAGTGTTTGTCTGTATTTGTTCATGTTTCTGGAGTTCAGAAATTAATGAACTTTATTCCTAATGAAAAATTAAGTCAAATAACATTATACAAAAGAAATAAATATTTTTCATCTGTGATTTTCCAATATTATACATGATATCTGATTTTTATTTACATTGGTAAACAGTCACATATTTAAAAATATATCTCAAAAATTTAGACTAAATGTTTTGAATATATGTAATTTGGAATATAACTTTAAAAGTTAGTAAATTTTATTTATTAAAGGTATCTGTTAATTTGTCAAACTGTATATTAAAATGTATGCCTTTTTATTATTTGTAAATAGTACTCCCATAAAGTTTATTCAAAATAAAATACCAACAGAAAAAAAGTTAAACTGACATCTACACAATAGTCAACATATTTTACTTTTTCACCTAATGTATAAATATAAAAAAACAATCTATCCTTTTAATTTAATGAGGCTTAGATAGGGCTACTGCATGGGGGGAATAAACAAAGGTTTGTTAAATGAGCTATGTCTTCCCTTATTCTCTTATTGTATGAACATAATGCATCATAATGTTAAAACAATAAGATTTATAAGGGAGTAGAGATTAGTGAAAGGAAAGTCATGTTTCCAGTTAATTTCTTAAAGCTTTTATTCATTTTTTAACAACCTGTAAACAGGTAATTTACAAAGCGAATCAAAGAAGACTAAATGCTTGCTTAGAGTACACTACAATTGAATTAGCTCTTCCTCTGAGGACTGAGATAAATATCAATAGCTTGTGAGTCACTTATTAGTCAGATTCATTCTGAAATTATTTCAGCAACCATGCTTGATATTATATTATTTCTGTAGCTACTCTTTTTTTCCAAGATATTAAATGATACAGAATGATCTACAAATTGCTATTTTGTGTATAAATTCCCAACCGTGAAAAACTTCCTGGTAAGGAAAGGATATCTACAATTTTAAAAGAACATTAATAAAACAAATAAATATATGTTTTCTCTAAATTCACTGCATTGGTACTAGCATGCACTTTGGAATACTGCACAGATTTCTTGCCTCATTCAGTAATCAGTTATTGAACTAATACCTTTTGGGGGTGTGTGTGTGCACTTAGCAAATATTCATCACTCCTTTAGGTGTTATGGAGGTAACTAAAGTATGAAACTTTTCACACGCCTTCAAATAAGTTTCAAATTAGGTGTGGAGATAAAAAAAACAAAGAGCAAGAGCTCTGATCTATTTCAAAAAAAAAGGAGGGCAATTATCAATCAAGGTGGGTTCCTGTAGATGAATTCTATAATGGAATATATAATATGGATTAAGAATAGTCTTAACTGGAAAAATTTACAAATAAAGGACCAACAGGTGAACTATGAAGATTAAGTCTTTTAAATTCTCATGTTCTTATAGAGAAGCAAAGGGGCTCTGTTAGGCATCTGTTGTGCCTTTGCCTTCTGGGGAAGGAACTCTATCTTCCATTCCTCTCACATTTGTAAGGTGGAAATGTCTATGTCAGTGTAGAAATAAACAGACTACTTGGTGCCAGTGGCCTGCATGTGGTATATCAACTGCACACTGGTTTTGCTTGGGAAGCACAGCCACTCAGCACCAGGCGATGTTGGCAACCATGGTGCACTGATCTGCAAGGGAAATTATGTACCCCTCCCCAGGAGAAAATAGTCTTTACTCATTATCTTCTAGGTGCTATATTTTCCTTCTTCATCTAAATATATTTTTTGCAAAATAATTGTTCTATTTTTCCCCTATTATCTGTCACTATTTGTCACATCCTTGAAATTCTTTCTGGAATATTCCCTCAGGTTCGTTTGTGTTTTTGTATGAGTGTATCAGCTTTCCATAGCTGGCAAAGTTCCTAGAAATTGAGCCTATTTATCTCCCTATAAAACTATTCCATGTAGTGAAGGTGTTTTCCTATTATAGCAGGCTGTAGCCTGCATAGGAATGTTGCATTTTGTATTTAGCCATTGTCTGCATACCCATTTTATGAGTGTGGAAGATGTCTACTCTGTCCCAATTAATCTGTGTGGTACATTATCGTGAAACGAAATCCCCTACCTAGCCTTTCCTTAGTGGCTCATGTGAGGTCTCACTCAGCTGTGTGAAGGAAAACAAATAGCCAAATCTCTTGTAATTTCTCCAACTAAGAAAGTATCAGTAGATGGAGATTTACTTTCATTCCAGGCATTGTGATATTTTATAAATATCTACTTGATTTTTTGCAAGGCCCCTACATGGTACATTAGTTAACTTATCATACCCATATGGTGGCCCATGGGCCCATGGGGTGTTCTTTAATGTCCTTTGTAGCTTTAGTCATTAGGGCACAGCAGAACCTATGGCTTCACCAGGGACCGTCAAAGGGCCAAATTAAGAACTGACTTTCCCTTCCTTCATGAAGGTAGTCAACTCCAGCAGTTCATTTATTGTTCTAAATAAAAGAGACTGCTTGTCTTTCTCCCGAGTAGGAATAAAAAAGAATTCTATTAATTAAGTATGGAACTATCTGACCTCATATCTGAATCCCAAGAAAGAACTGGGTGCAAATAATCACTCTACTAATAATCACTCTCTCTTTTCTGTTTAATATATAGGCAGGATAATTCCCTATATGAAATCTACTGTATTTAGCAAGTACAGAGTATCAGGGAATATACTATGATGTAATAGTAGATTGAAAGTGACCTTGAAATCTCTCTCTGATGTAGCTTAATGGTGAGCTACTTGTGACTAGGAATTCTGCTTTTCCAGCAGGACTGGTTTCACTTAACCTTAGCCTTTCACTGGATTATTGGTTTTATCCCTCTAACAAGAAGTAATGTGTCTGACTCTAACTTTCCATTAATCTCACATTCTAGAGGTGCTGGGCAGCCAGCTTCCCTGTAAACTGTTGGAAAATTGTTTGATTTCAAGCAATCTGTTTATTGACCAATGATATGGTTGTAGTTGCTCTTGCTTCATGAAATTGGAGAGAAACGTAGGGTAGAGCACTTTTCTTAGAAAGATAACCCATAGCATATGCAGAAGAGTGCACTGGGGCCAGCAAAACTCTCTGGCAATGATAGTATGATTACCCATCTATCTCACTAACTTTATTTTCACCACTCATTTACACTCCTCTCTTCATTGTTCTCCTTTCTCTAGCATCCCAAATGAGCAACAATCATATTGCCAAATATCCCCTTATAACTGTTGTACCAAACATAAGATCAATAGAAACTGACCATCTAGAGCTGAGGACTGCAAATTTTATTAAACCTCAGGGGAGACAAAAATTTTATGTAGAATTCTGATACTGGTTAGGATTTATTAAATACTTTTTCCTAGGCTACAGGATAATTTAGTGAGGCATATAAGATTCTCCTCAGTCTGACCCAGCCTTTCTCTCCAGTCCAGTTTACCTATCATTGACCTCTTACTCAGTCTTTCCACACATCTCAAACTTTCCTGAATGAAACCATTCCTTTGATTACTGTAACTATTTGTATATATTATTTCCTTTTTCTGACATTGGGAAACATCTATTTATTTTTTAAGCTCAAGCTCAAAATTGACTTTGTAAAGCATGTTTTCAATCATATCTCAACAGCTACTCCAATATCTGAACTGTAAACAAACTTGTTTCATGTCCTTTTATCATACTTACTTATTGTATTATAATTTATTCCTTTATGTATTCATCTAAATAGCATATAATCTTCTTAAGAGAATTACCTTATTCATCTGTGCATCCCTCAAGCCAATGACTGAAATATTTCAATAAATGTGTGTTGATTGAATAAAGAAATGACTTCTCTTCTAAACACTGAGAACTCCTAGAAGTATCTGGCTACAGAAGAAGCCCTATACACAGCAGAAAGTAAATAAGTGTTGCTGATTCGGATCACCCATGTGGAAAATTAAAAGTAGTGAAGTTTTAATTCATGCTTTATTTCAGGTATCTTCCATCTGTTTCCTATCTCCTAGATACCATTTAGGCATTGGCAATTCCAATTAATATTAACATGAATATATAATTATATGAATGAATCCAGTAGAAAAAATCTAAACACCCTTTGAATTGTCCAGATGTCTGTTCCTATCTGTTGACATGAAATTGAAAGCTCTATCTGTTTTAAGCTTTACCAAATATATGCAACCCTTTGTAAAAATAAATCTTAATTTTTTAAAAAGGATTTCCCATTTCCTATATCTTTCTTAAGTGAATGTGTAGGTGTGTTACAAAGGTTCTTAAGTCTGGCAGGGGCTCAGAGTACACCCATCTGCCCCGTCAGTTCCAACACATGAGGACAGCTGTGAGGTGAGAAAGGAGTCCCAGTACCCCGACAATTTTCATGAGTCCAGTAGAGAGAACACTCCCACAAGTCAGGCAAAACATATTTATTACTCACAGATAGGCATCGATAAACAGAGCTTAGTGTCTTAGTCCATTCCAGCTGCTATTACAAAATATCTTAGCCTGAGTAACTTGTAAGCAATAAAAATTTATTGTTTCTAGTTCTGGATGCTAGGAAGTCCAAGATCAAGACAGCAGAAGACTTAGTGTCTGGTGAGGGTTCACTCTGCTTCAAAGATGGTGCCTTCTGGATGTATCCTCATATTGAGGAAGGTGTGGACATGTTCCTTCTGTTCTCTTTTACAAAGACACTAATCCCTTTCACATGTTTTCATGCATATTTCTCTGTTTTAGAAAATTCCTATAAAACCAACTTCCAATGGTCCCACCTCTTAATACTATTGCATTGGGAATTAGGTGTCAACATATGAATTTGGGGGGGACACAAATGTTCAGACTGTGGACCCTAGGATCCATGATGAGCCAGTCGGTCCCCCAGGCTGCCCAAGGCTGATGAAGTTTTGTCTGTGCATACTCTATGGCACACTGCAGCTGAGAAAGTCTGAAAGCATGCCACCATAAATTGGGTGATTTGGGGATCATTGACCTGAGCTGTTGCAGAACATCCTGTTCTAGGAGAGATGAAGATGTTATCCAGGTTGTTCCAGACCCTTTCTCCTTATCACAGGATGTTACTTTCTTGGTCTCTTCCAAGAACTGCAAGGATGAGGGGGAAGAGTTGGCTCAGCCAAGGCCATCTGGGACTCTGTCCTACTACATGTGTATGTCTGTATACACATATATACATATATACAGATCTATATATACACATATGCATATATGTATGTGTTCATGTGTATTCTCCATTTGAGAAAATTCCTATCAAATGCTCTGGGATTTATATATTACATAAAGCATAATTGTGTAGTTGCTTTGGAGCAGGCCCTAAGGGTATGCTTCTCTTCACTGGGAAGTGACCTTGTAATATCTGCTACATTTGGAACTATTAAATATTTTAATTATTGTACACTCAACACACATGTGACTAAAATATAATGGAATAAGGTCCTGGGTATCTTTCTAGTAATGATTTTATTTACTTGGTATTGTCTATCTTCAAGTCCTTTGAGTCAGTTATTGTAACACTTTTATTCAAAATAAACATTAATGATATGGATTTAAACAGTGCATTATGAAATATATCTTAAATTTTGAAGATTGATTTTCGAAATTCACAATTTTCCTAAAGATTTTGAGAAACATTTTTAAATGATTTTGACCGACATGCGAAAAAGAGATCATTGTTGTCTAATTTTACTGTTACATATATATACACACATACTTATATAAATAATAAATAGCCCTGAAAGATTCTATTTTTCTATTTTCAATCCTCTTCACCACAATCTCTGCAGTGTTCAAGTCCCAGCTTTAAATGAAAGAATTATTCATTTACTTGTTGAAATATTAATATTACTTCATGCATCCAGGTCAAGAATACTATCTGTATATACAAAGCATTTTCAAATTATGATATTAGATCATGTTTATAAGAAACCACCACCAACAACAACAAAAAGTTTGCATATCTTTCCCATTTTTCTCCTTCCTTTTCTCTATTTTTCCAAATTCTGGGTAATAGGTGGTTTAGTTTTTAGTGCTAGTTGTACCACTAATAAACTCTATGGCCTCACAGAAATTACCCATTTTTGCTTGGCTTTAATCTTCTTAACAATAATCTTATGCTTATGTACTATTATAGATAACACTAATAAAGAGAAAACAATATTTTTGAGTTATTTTTATATGCAAGGCAATAGTCTAGATACTTTGCCTTTACAACCATGAGAGTAAGTAATATTATAATTCCCAATTTACAGAGAGGAAACTGAAAGCAGAAAGTTTAAATAATTTGTCTACAGTTACCCAGGTGACAAAACTAGGAATTCTATGCTGTTTGATTTCAGGATATATGCACTTCACCAATGCCCTAGAGGAGGTGAAAGTCATTGTCAACCTTAACATGTAGTCTTTGTAAATTCACCACTAAATCTAAAAGAACCTAGATCTAAGGTCATAGTACAAACTAAAAAGAAAACATTATTTTGTCTGAAGACTCAATACAAAAAAAAAAAAAAAAAACCTGAGACTTGTGCTGATTAACATATTGAAAAGCGAGGGCACAGAGACCACCCAGAGATTTGTACTGTAGTGAAAGAAAGTAGACAGTAGTAAGATTATGTTGAAATATAATGACATAAATTACAAATTAGGAGCATTATGTTAACTCTTATAGCTCCTGTAGTTCTGTTCATTTTTCAGTAAAATTTATTTACTGGAATTGTTTTCTTGTGAGTGTAGTTATTACCTCACAATGGAACCTAATAAGACAAGAAATGACTAAAGATTTTTGAAACTCATTTTCTATTTTACTAACTGATTATATGCAATAAAATATCTTAGTTACTTTATTTTTCTGACTTCCAAACCTACAGGTAGCGTTGACATTCACCCAATTAATGGCATGTTTTGTTGAATGGAAATGTAGAGTACATGCTCCCTACTGGATTTAATAAATATATATGGAATCTCTGCAGTTATCTTTTTTCCATACAATCTCATTATATATTTCCAGATGGAAAGAAATGAGACATTCCTCCGGAATAAGTAATAATAATTTAAAAGTAGGCATTAAGGCCAATGAGTTTACAGAGCTTTAGCATCCTGATTCTTTTTTCTTTCTCTCCTTCCTTTCTTGCTTCATTCTCTTATCATTATATGCATATAAAACATACATGCATATACATACATACATACACATTTATACATATGTGTGTGTGTGTGTGTGTGTGTGTGTGTGTGTGTGTGTGTGTGTGTATATATATATATATATATGAAAAGCCTGAAAATCACACTGAACTCTGATGCAATAAGGTTTGTAGGCAGCTGTGAGGGTATCCCCCTCATGTTGCCTAACGGAAATCCTTCAGATATCATTTTCTTGTCCAGAAAAAGATGCTGACTTATTTTAAAGATTGTTGTTGGGGAAGATGAACAATTACTGATTATAAATACAGAATTCAAAATTTAAAACATATAAATCTTGAATTACATTACTCATTTTATATATTTCACCAAAATGTTTATAATATGAAGCATCAGGGGCTAGGCTGAATATACAAACACGAACTATAAAACATATCTTTTTGTAGAGGGACCTAAAACCTACTGGGGTATGACAACCACATGAAGAAATATCCCACTGCAGTGTGATGATGTAATACTTCTGATGTGGTCTAACAATATTTTTAATAAAACAATATTGCATGTAAATGCAAGCACAATAATTGGTAGCAGTTGTTTCTCTATATTATTTACGTCACTCTTTTTAAAATATAGTACATTTACAATGACCATTATACACTGAAGGACTCTATCATTGGTTACAATGAAAACTTTAAGATTGTTAGTTGGATTCTGAATATAAATCAGCATTTTGTATGTACTCTACTTCATGTGGAATAATGTTCCAAATGCTTTAGGGGTGGTAAGTGGTGTACATGTTCATTGTCTTGGTTTCCTAGTTATCTATCCTCTCTGTGGTCACCCATTTTTGATTTTTCAGGTTAATAATTTTATTAAAAAGCTCATGGATTGAGTATTCTTATGCCACATTTTAAATTTCCAATATTAAAAATAACTATAATAAAAAAGTCTTCAGCATAGTAAAATTTTGAAAGACATGAAAGTAAGTACATTAGAAAGTTATATCTCCCCCAGCAACAGTAACTCTGCCCTTGTGCACAGATGGAAGATTTTGGCACTGCATATATACTCTAATGTGTATGTCTTTTTATATATACTATATGTAGCCTGCCAGAGCTATTTTCACTCTGGGAACCGTAAACTGAAATTTTCTGACCCATGTGTATTAATAATCAAAGTCTTAAAATCATAGTAATACAGTTTTTGGCACACACTTCCTTTTTTTGCTTTATTGTCAAAATATATGGAGAAAATAGTGGCATTGATTTCTCAGAGAAATAAAGGTAGTTTTGAATAAATGTACATTCATAAACTTGCATTTTATAACTGCTTGACATGAGACATACAGGTTCTGCCGAGGGCCCCGTAACTTGTTATTTTAATAAAACAATAGTAAAACTACATGCTTTATGACTGTAGATCCTTGTTCTCTAATATTTTGTGATCAAATTGTAGCAGTAATAATAACCTTTATTCTCTAGCTAATAGAGAAGTGGTAAAATTTGATCTACACAAATATTCATCAATGAAATTATTCTACTTTTTTCTATTTTTTATCTTCGTAGATATGAAATACATAAAGTATTTATCAGACTCCAAAAGGATGAAAGTGACACTTTTATTGGGAATTTTCTTTCCTGAAAACTCAGATTGTTTTTCTAGAGTGTTATATATCCCAAATATATAACCCGGATAGTGTTGGAATGCTTTGTTTTCCTTGACTGAAAATTATTATCATTTTGGTTGTCCAGGGTTATAGCCTTACCATGAAACTCAAGAAAGTGACGTGATACTAGAATAGCACTATCTTATTTGATCACAAATTTAAGACTTGAGCATTGGAACAATAGTGTGCTGGTAAATGTTCAACAACCAGCTCTCTGAGGAAGTTTTTCAAATCCTGGTTTATAGTATTTGACAATTTCCATGGTGCAAATATTCCCACCACAGTGGATTTCAAGTTACAAATGCAATGTCAACGAACTTCTAAAATTCCTAAGCATTTAGCAACTAGCTCTTGTGAGCCACTATATGCTGGTTCTAGCAGTCCACTGCACTGGCATCCCTCAAGATGATATAAAATGGTACATTTTGAATAACATCATTTTAAGTCAACCAGATGCCATAAACAATACTGCTGAGAACAAAGCAATATTGAATCTGGCCGAGTTGGTCTTATGCATTCAATATTAATGAATCATTTTTTTCTTCATTTATAATATCTGAATATTAAAAGCTGTAAGAAAATTTGTGTTGTATGTCTATTTAGACTTTCATATCATCCCTATATAGTATCTAGGGATAATTTTTATCTACATTCACCTGAGCTAGCCTTTTGATAAAAAAAAATAATGAATTACCTTATAATCACTACACACCATGAACATTCTTTATGAGAGTACAGACCTTTTGGGGGCAGGATCCATGTGAGGTTCTCTGTAACCTAGTTGGTATCTAACAAAGGGTTCTTAAGTAGTTAGCATGCACAATAAATTTGTTAAATTATGAATAAATAATAGAATGAATGAATGAAAAATTGTGCTCTTTGGCATCTAAAAAACAAACATATGAATACAAGTATGTTACTTGTACAATAAATCTGAAATAATTCATTTTTTTATTTCATCATTCTGACAGAGGAAAAAATTTAATCTCTGATCTTTTATTTGTTTTAAAAATGAAGAATAATTTGAAGTCTGTAGACACTGCAGTGGTAAAGACATTTGTAAATAGAATTTGAACAGGCTAAGGACTTATTGATTTAATAATCACAGTTTTGTTACAGTCGGTGGAATTGAAGGTCTCCATAGTAATGTTGTTTGATGAAGAACAATAGGAAAGTAGACACAAACATTGCTCTACAGAAGTATATCTTACAACTTTTCATGTATAGAATATTCTATTAAAAATTCAGAGAGCTATGCACATCATTAGACATTCCTGCTGTCACAACGAGTCACCTTTGAACACTCTGATGCACCTTGACATGGGGAGCTCAAGCTGGCTGACTTTCCTCTAAATAAGGATCTGCTGACTAATTCACATAAACCTCTCTTGCATTTCTAATGGGCTCAGAGAGAGACTCCTTTTTAAAAGCGGCTCCTGAAAATAAGACATGCCCCTATTTCAGGTATTGCTTCTCAGTGGAAAAATTTTGGAAATGTTGGAGGGAATTTCTTATTTTCACAATAACTGTTATTATTTAGCTTCATGGAGTAAGACATAGAGACACAGTTGGTAGGAATGATAAACATTCTTGAATATACAGGATAGTCCTGCTCAATAAATAATTATTCTGCCCAAATGTAGATAAAATGCCTCTGGTAGCCAGCCTCCAAGATGGCCCTCAAAGATTCGGACCTCTTGATATTCACACACTTATATATTTCCAACACACACATCATACCAGTGTTGGTCTGTATGATCAAGAGAATGTGGCAGAAGCGATGGTACGTCATTTCTGAGGTTAGGTTCTAAAGGACACTTAGTTGTGTGTGCCCTCTCACTCTCCCTCTCTCTCTGTTTGATGACTTCTCTGGAGGAAGCCAGCTGCCCTTTCATAAAGATATTTAGGCTGTCTAAGGTAAGGTCAACAAGTCAAGGAATTAATGTCTCTAGTCAGTAGCCAAAGAGGAACAGCAATGTGAGTGAGCAGGGAAGCGAGCTTGTAGCCCTAGCTGAGCATTTGTATAAACTGAAGTCCTGGCTTAGAGTTTTACTCCAGTCTCATGAGAAATCTTGAGCCAGAACCACCCAACTAAGCTGCTCCCAGATTCCGAATCCTCAAATCCTTAGAAACTATGTGAGATGACAAAGTTTGTTTTTTATAAGCTGATAAATTTTGGAGTAATTTGTTACACAATGTAGATAACCAATACAATGTCCTTGTTGACAGAGTCTGGTGGCAAATATTTTATTGATTACCTGAGAAGTCCTACATGGATGAATAAGTGGTCTATCTGTATTCTTTACAAAACCTAGAATACTTCCTCCTGGAAAGTAAAATATTGATATTTAAAAAAAATATATCAATAGATACGGAGTACAAGTGTTTTTTGTTACATGGATAAATTATATAATGCTAACATCAGGGCTTTGAATGTACCTATCATCATATAGTCTTTAGCAGTTTAGACATTATATCATATGAAATATTTTTGTAGTCTACTTTTCTTAATAATGTGGTAATATTTTGAAAAAAATATATACTAACTTTTAAAATATTAACTTTTCCATTGGCTATTTGAAGGAATTATTTAATATTTTTAATATGTTAATTACCAATCTCCTCAAATATCCAATTTAAAACTTTTCTCATTGATGGTATAAATTGCTATGGGCTGAATGTTCAAAACTAATTGAATTGGTGGCGTCACAAGGGAAAGTTAGAGTATGAAACCATTTCATTTCATATAGATCTTAAAATCATCTCTTTATTATTAAATAAATGGTTTAAAATATCATCCGTGTTTTAAAAATCTCATTTACTCATTTATTCGATAATCACATTGATTAAAATCAGAGTAATGAAGATGACAGTGGAGAATTTTCCTATATTTAGAACCATTTTATTAGATTTGCATTATGTAGGAAGACATAATAATCTATGTCTCAACATTGTCCTCTGTAACTTGGAATGTAGAAATTTACATGGCCTATTTTGTGGATGAAGTTAACTTCACTTTTTTCCTTTAGGTCAGTCTTGCCCCTGGCTGGTCCTAGGAAATGATAGGAGATAAGAGATTTTGAGAATTCATAGGAGGGGAAAAGAGGCTGAGCGTGATGGCTCACACCTATAATCCCAGTACTTTAGGAGACCAAGGTAGGAGGATTGTTTGTGGCCCAGAGTTCAAGACCAGTTCAAGACCGCTGAGCAACATAGCAAGACCCTATTTCCATTAAGTAATACAAAAATTAGCTGAGTGTGGTTGGCATGAACCTGTAGATCCAGCTACTGGGGAGGTTGAGGCAGGAGGCTTACTTGAGCCCACGAGTTTGAGGCTGCAGTGAGCTATGGTCGGACCACTGCACTCTAGCTGGAACAACAGAGCAAGATCCTGTCTAAAAAAAAAAAAAAAAAAGAAAAGAAAAAAGAAAGAAAACAAAAGGAGGAGAAAAAGAAAAACAAGTGTCACAAATAAGAGAAGAAAGAATTGGTATAATAAGAGTTCCAATCAAGATTCTGTAAATAAGTATAATTAAAAACTAAAATAATCAATTAATATTGGCCAATACAGTGTAATCAGGAAAATGCTGATAATTTAAAGTCTTATCTTGACATACTTGGTCCTATGGGTATCAATTCTAATTGATGATTTATGATACTAATTCACAAAAGAAATACAATTCCTAAATAATGTTTGGCTATAGTATTAAAATGTATTTTAAAACACTAAATATTTACTGAATACTATTGTAGGCATTAGGGACATGACAATAAACAAAAAAAAATAAAAAAAAACCAATCTCTGTCCTCATTAATGGATTCTAGTGTGGTAAGATAATAAATAAATAAATAAATAACATCCTTTGTACATCACGTGGTGTGGTGGTTTGAATAGTGTCTCCCCCAAATTCTTGTCTATCTAAAACCTCGGGATGTGACCTTATTTGGACATAGGGACTTGGCAGACATAACTAAGCAAAGATGAGGTTATACTGGATTAGGGTATAAAAAACCAATAATGCATGTCCTTATGAGCAAGGAAAGGACACACAGAGACACAGAGAAGAGGATGATGTGGGGATGGGGGAGACACTGGAGTGATCCATCTACAAGCCAAGGAACACGAAGGACTGCTAGAAGCCCCAAGAAGCTGGAGCCATCAAGGAACCGAACCATTCTTCCCTAGAGTCTCCAGTGGGAGCATGTCCCTGCGGACACCTTGATTCTATAATTCTAGCCACCAGAACTGTGAGAGAGTATTTCCATAGCCATAAGCCACCAGTTTGTAGCACTTTTTTAAGGTAGACGTAGGAAACTCATATAGGTGATGATTAGAATCATACAGAAAAATAAAATAGAAAATGTGTTAAGGGAGCACCAGAGTGGGGGAGTGATGCTACTTTAAATAGGGTGGTGTAAAGGCCTCTGTGATGAGGTAACATTGAGTTAATTTACTATTTTATCTTCTTCATAAGGCTGACATTAGACCTTCAAATCTGTCAGAAGGCCCTTTTCTTCCGTTAGTGGCAGGGGTAATTTGAGAAGACAGGAGCACAGGCAGACCTCTTATCTACTGTCTGGGCGTTCAGTCCTCTCAGTTGTATAGAATGCAAAAGAAAATGTAAATGATTTATAACATATATAATATGTAAAAATAATTACCACCAGAGACAAATACTTTTATATCAAAAGAAATTCAGGCCAATAAAAAGAATTATTTGCTAGTTTAACAAATTTCATTATTTTATATGTAATATTTAAAAAAATTAAAGAATATAAGTAGAGCCTGTGTAAAGCTGCCTTAATGAGAAGTTATAACTGACACTAAGGGTACATAGAGGCAATGAGAAAAGGTAGCTACTGCCTATTGAGTGCAGATGCAAATAACCCTGCACACCAGGTGGAACCTGAGCACAATACTAGATTAAACGAATGTAACATTTTTCAGATTGATTGATTCATTACATCTTTCATTTCCTTCTTACTTTCTTCATTCAAAAAAAGGTCTGGCACATGTCTAATACATGCTGCTGGAATTGTGGGCCTTATAGGACACATGTTTATAGTCACAGGCTTACTGGATTAGAAAAATGTACACAAGGAATTGGGATATTGTAATGTGTGCTTTATTATTTGGTTAGTTTTAAGTGCCATGAGAAAAATAAAGAGAATAATCAACATAGCCTGCATTGTTCTAGGAAGGTGTCATGGGGCACTGATATTTGACCTGGACATTTCAGGATATGTGAGTTGGCCCGTAAGAATGGGTTTGCAGAAATCAGAAAGTAAATAACATGAGAACAGACAGAAATTCAAAACATCATCTGATAAATTTTATTTTTAAGAGAGTTATTTTTGATTAACTAGATCAGTTACTCTTAATTCTGGCTGTACATTAGAATTCCCAGGAACTCTTTAAAAGAAACTTATACTCAGGCCCCACTTGTGACTGAATCAGAATCTCTGAAGATGGAGCCTGAGTATGGTTATTTTTTTAAAACTCTATATCCTCTTTGAATGTGAAGCCATCATTGACAATCATTGCCTAAGAGACACTCAAAATTGGAGGACTGATGGAAGCTGATGGTAGGAAGCTACACTGAGGGTAGGTGATGAGTAACCCTAGTGTTACATAATGGGGCATCTGGGCATTATGTTCACAATCATAATAATCAAATAAATTACTTATATTAATACTTCCAATTCAATTTCAAGATAAAGTAATGATTTAAATAGAACTAGTAAGAATCAGTTATCAAAAAAATATCATTTGTGTTAAATTTCTCATTCTTTCATTGCAGTATTTTCTCAAACTGGAGTCTGTGGACATACGTTGTCCCTTGATTTATTTTCTGGGGTCTGAGAACCCTCAATATTTGTGTCCCACTATTGTGTTTTCATTTTAGTTATAATTACCAAAAATATATGAATGCACTTGGTATTATCTGGATGACTATGCTGTAAATAAATATTACACAATTATCTGTACTTAGTATCATATTGGAACCAAGTAGAACTACTTCTGTTATCAGTGGCTAACATGAAAGGAGAAGAGGCAGCTGCACAAACATTAACTAAAAGCCAATTGGTGGCACAGCACAGCATAATGTAGAAATGATGATTTTATATGTTTCAAAGAGAGGCTAAAGGTGGAAAATTGAGGCGCTGCATAGTCAAACATGGATTTAGGCATGTAGAACTCAAGTGAATCTGTGCTATTAGCAATCAGTTGCATATTCACATTGTGAGCAATGATTATTAAAACTAAGTCACAACTCAGTCATGTTAACTTGAGCTCCATTTTAATTTTGTATTTTTCTTTGCAGATATTCTTATTAACTTTGTTTTTTATCATCTTTAAAAGTGATGACAGAGCATGCCTAGTTTTAGTTTTATGTTTGTACATTTTAAAATAATATTGTACTTTAAAAATGAATGTTAACATTCACTTTTCAGAAAAGAAAATTACTTTCATACAGAAATTATTTCCATTTTTAGAAAACACACATACAGAGGTTTTTAAAATATTGCCTTAGAGATAGGAAAGTTGAATGGAAGTAATACAGAAGATGAAATTGAAGATTCTGTATATTAAACCAGTCTTATTATTTGTTAGTTTTGTAAATTTCATAAAACACTATACTTCTATGAGCCTTGGTATTTGGTTTGCAAAATGAAATTAAGAAAACATTTCTGTAGGGTCATACCCAGAATTTTGTAAATATTTAAATAAAATTGCTCACATAAAGAGTCCAGAAATTAGTAGATGTTAGATAAACATTACTGACTTATAAATTCTTCCAAACTGTTTGCAGTAACTCCTCCTCCCCTTTCTCTCTGTCTCTGTCTCTGTCTCTCTGTCTCTGTCTCTGTCTCTCTCTCTCTCTCTCTCTCTCTCTGTGTCTGTGTGTGTGTGTGTGTGTGTGTGTGTGTGTGTGTTTAAGATGGTGGCAAAATGGTATACTGGAAAGGCTCCCAGAGCCTTAGAGCACTTACCTCCTGTAATCTACAGCCTATGAGTCTCCTGACAATATCAGGAAGAAGCAATGAGAGGGGTAGTGATTGATTGGGGAATACTCAGGCAGGAGGGCCCTGTGCTCGGGCCAAACCTGCATATGGCTTTGGTCTTAATAACTTTCCATTACACACACTTCCTTTGGCACCAGTGAAACAAGGTTTGATTTATTTTTGATGGATCTTCTCCACATCGGAACTCTATTGCTTTCAAAGCTGTTGCTGCAGCAACACCTGAAGTGATTTTTATCACTGCCATAAAAACATTAAATGATTTCAGGTGCCAGAGACCTTTTTCGGGTTCTTCTGTTGGATAAGTGAAGTCAGTTGTTAAAAAATGTTTTTCTGCTGCTTTAACTTTTGACATGCCCCTAGAAAATCTATATTCTGATGCTTTATAAATCTGGGGGAACAGTGATAGATTTGAGATTTGTGAGATATTTGTGATATTCTATGCAGAATCACTAAGGACATTTTAAGCAAAATTATTGATGTCTTGTGATTGTTATGTGCTTGTTGGTGTTATTTATTTGGGTTAGGTTGGATTTAGTTGGCTTTCATATGGTTTTAGCAAGTGGGGTCTGTTGGAAAGAAGGTTGTGAAAGGATTCTGTGTGCTCTCTTTTCTTACTCTCAACTTAGAAAATTAGAGGCTAATTGTTCTAGTACATACCTCATTCATTAGACAATAATATCTAAGCCAGCAAATATTCCATTCAACTCTAATTTTAATGTCTTCTGGCACTGGTTGTTCAATGTCCTACTGAGTTGAATTATCATGTCTCCCCATATTAGGTCAACTTTTAAGGAGTGATAGTACAAATCAGTGCCAAAGATGTGCAGTTAGAGAAAATTAACTATATAAGGACTTCACAAGAATTGGTGTAGTCACCTGGCCTCATTATAGGCTCAGACTTAAGACACTGAAAGCTAATATTTAGAGGATGTGTCTAAAATGGAATTAAATAATTTACTCTGTGTTAGCAGCTTTCCCAAAAGATGAAATATCTATTTCTCCTTCAACATATAAATGTTACTCTGAAGTCTATAGGCTTTCATAAATAATCATTTCTTAGTATTTCAAAAATTTTAAAGGATCCTGACCTTTCTAAAGTTTCTTTCTGTTGAATTAAGCACACCTTCTTACATTTTTGAATAAGTTCTTAATTTTTTAAATTCATATTCTTGGGACAAATAATAGACATTATAATTAGATTTGACAAAATTCTATCAATTTGACCAATATTTACATTCTGAAAAATTCAGATCAGTCCACTTTTACTTCTGGTGCTGTTTATGTTTTTTCAATATAGACAAAATGGACAACCTACAGAATGGGAGAAAATATTCACATGCTACAATCCAATAAAGGACTAATAACCAGAATCTACAAACAACTCAAGCAAATCAGCAAGAAAACTCAAACCACCCCAGTAAAAAGTGGACAAAAGACATGAACAGAAGCTTCTCAAAAGGAGATTGACAAATGGCCAATAAACATATGAAAAAATGCTCAATGTTATTAATCATCAGGAAAATGCAAATCAATACTACAGTGGGATAACATCTTATCCTAGAATGGCTTTTGTTATAAAATCCAAAAACAATAGATGCTGGCGTGGACACGGAGAGAAAAGAACACTTATACACTGTTGGTGGGACTGCAAATTGGTACAATCTCTATGGAAAACAGCATGGAGATTCTTCAAAGAACTCAAAGTAGACCTACCATCTGATCCAACAATCTCACTACTGGTTATTTACCCAAAGGAAAAGAAGTCATTTTATCAAAAAGATACCTGTAATCAAATGTTTATCACAGCATAATTCACAATTGCAAAGATGTGTAATAAACCAGAATGCCATCAATTCATGAGTATATTAACAAAAATGTGGTATATATACACCATGGAATACTACTCAGCCACGAAGAAGGATGACTTCCACCCAAATTGTTGCAAAAGGCATTGAGATCATTATCCTAAGTGAAGCATCTAAAGAATGGAAAAACAAACACCACAAATACTCACTTTTAAATTGAAACTAACTGATAAGTGCACGTTGCGTAGAGGGAAGTAATCCTCAAAGGAAAGCAGCCAGGAGAAGGGGGAATAGCGGGTGGTTGAAAACCTATCTAAGGAGTACAGTGAACACTACCTGTGTGACAGACAGACTTTATCCCCAACTCAAGCGTAACAAAAGTGATCCATGTAACCAAAAACAACTGTACTTCCATAATACTTTGAAATAAAAAGAAAAATAAAAATTGAATGAAAATTGTAGAACTGAAAAAATCCAATAACCACAATTAAATACCCACTGCTTGGGCTCAATAATTCAGTGGAGATGACAAAAAAAGAAAACCCGTGAACCTGATAATACATTAGTAAAATACTTCATCTGAACAATAGACAAAATAAGCTGAAAAAAAAAAAAAGAGTACAGTGTCTTAGGGATTTATAGGAAATAAAAAATATCTAAAATTCATACCATGAAATCTCAGAAAGAGAAGAGAAAGTATACAAATCATATGGGTTGAAAAAGTATTTCAAAAATAATGACTAAATATTTCTCAAATTTGGCAAAAGATGTAAACCTAAAGATTCAAGAAGGTGAGTGAACCATAAATAGAATAACCACAAAGAATCATGCCAAGACAGATCATAATTAAATTTCTGACAACTAAGAACCAATTTTAAAATCAGCCAGAGAGAAATGTAAGTGAACACCCATTTGAATGACAGCATATTTTTTATTTGAAAATACGGAGGGCAAAAAAAAGACAAAACATTTTTCAAATGCTACAAGAATAGAACTGTAAACTGACAATATTAAATATTGTTAAAATTAGCTTTAGATGTAAAAGGGCAAATAAAGACATTTTGATATGAAGGAAAACCAAGGATTTGTCACCAGTAGATGTATCCTTAAAGAATGGCTGTAGAGCACTCTCCAAACAGAAAGGAAATGATAACAAAAGAAGGTCTAGAACTTTAGGAAGAAAAGATGAACAGTGGAATGGGTAAAATAGAAGTAAATATAATAGTCTATCCTCCTCTTTATGAGATTCTTAAATCACTGTATTAATTTGCTACTGTAACAAATTGCCAGAAATATGGTGACATAACATAAATTTATTATTTTACAATTCTCGAGGTCAAAGTCTGAAATGGGTTCTCCAGGAATAAAATCAAGGAGATGATAGGATTGCACTCCTTCTGGAGGCTGAAGGGGAGAATTGTTTCCTTGCTTCTTCCAGCTTCTGATAGTTTCCCATATTCGTTGGCCTTCAGATGGGAACTATTAATACACCATCAGTTCTCTTGGTTCTCAGGCCCTTGAACTCTCACTGAAACTAAACTTCATCTGTCCTGGGTCTCCAGCTTGCTCATTCACCCTGCAGATCTTGGGACTTGCCTTTCTCCATAATCATGTGAACAAATTACTTTTAATAAATCAATCTCTCTCTTCTCTCTCATTTATATATCTCTGTATATCCTCTTTCTATCTATCTGTCTATCTATCTATCTATCTATCTATCTATCTATCTATAAACACACACACAATCTTCTATTGTTTCTGTTTCTCACTGATACAAACTACTAGACAGAAAATTAACAAGATAAAAGCTGAAAAGCACCATTAAACAAGCTAATCTAATTTTTAAATATAGAACAAGAACACTTCATGAAACAAGAGCAAAAAAACATATTCTTTTTAAGCATCCATGAAACATTCACCAGATGGACAATATCCTGGGTCATAAAACAAACCTCGACAAATTTTATAAATTAAGATCATACAGAGTACATCTAATGACCATAATGGACTCAAACAAGAAATCCATAACAGAAAAACAGCAGGAAATTTACAAACACATGGACATTTTTAAAAACCCACATATTTCTAAGTAATTTATATGTCAAAGAGGAAGTTTCAAAGTAAGTTTAAAAATTACTTGAACTGAACTTAAATGTAAATATAATATTTCAAAATATGTGGAATGCAGCTAAAGCAGTTGGTACCTGGGAATTTATAGCACTAAAATGCTTACAATAAAAAGATAAGAATTAAACATCAATAAACTAAGCCCTTGCTTCAAGGAAAATAAAAAAAAAATGAAAGCACAATAAACTCAATGTAAGCAGAAAAAAGGAGATGATAAGATCAGAAAAAAACTTAATGAAATAAAAAACAGAAAAACAATCCATAAAACTAAAACCTGTTTTTTTTCCTGAATCAATAAAATGGGTAAATCCCTAGCAAGAATGGTGGAGACAAAAACACAGAAGACATACATCAACAAGATCAGACATGAAACAAGGGATATCACTATAACTCCTGGAGACATTGAAAAGATAATGAGGAAAACTATGAGCAACTTTACAGTCATAAATTCAACAACTTAGAAGAAATTAATCAATTCCATTAAAAGCCACTTACTAACCAATTCTATACAAGATGAAATAGGTAACCTGAAAGTTCCTATAACTATTAAAAAATGAACTCATAATTAAAATCCCCCCCCCCCAAATCCTTAGTCCTGGAGGCCTTCACTGAAGAATATACTCAACATTTATAAAACAATTGACACTAATTTTAAATAACCTTTTTCATAAAATAAAAAGGAGAAAGAAATGCTTCCCAATTCATTTTATGAGGCCAATATTACCTTGATACAAAAACGAAATAAAGACTGTGCAAAACAAACAAACAAACAAAAAAACTAAGAAATGACTGTAGTGGATTGTATAGTCTCCCCCAAAATTCATGTTTGCCTGGAATCTTAAAACATGACCTCATTTGTAACAGGGTCTTCATTGATATTATTACATAATGATCTTAAGATGAAATCATCCTGGATTTAGGGTGGATCCTACATCCAATTGGTGGTGTCTACAAGAAAAAGAAGGAGGTTTAAACAAACAGAGAAGGCCTGTGACGAGGGAGGAAGAGGTGGAAGTTATGCTGCTGTAAGCCAAGGAATGTCAACAGCTCCTAGAGAAACTGGAATAGACAAGGAAGGAATCTGTCTGAGTCAGCTCAGGGTGCCTTAAGAAAATTCCACAGACTATGTGGCTTATATAACGTAAATTTATTTTCTCAGAACTCTAGAGCCTAGAAGTTTGAGATCTGGATACCAGAATGGTCATGTTCTGAGGGCGACTTTCTTCTTCGTTTGCAGATGCCTGCTTCTCACTGTGTCCTTATATGGCAGGCAGAGAGAAAGAAAGGGGGTGAGAGAGAAAATGCAGTCTCTGGTGTATCTTCAAATAAGGACACTAATCCCATTGTAAGGGCCCCACCCTCAGGATCTCATCTAAACTTAATTATCTTCCAAAGGCCCCATCTCAAAACACCACCAAACTGTGGTTAGGACTTCAACATATGAATTTTCAAAGGACACAGTTTAATTCATACCATTCCCACACAGCCTTTAGAAGCATGGCCCTGTCCACTTAATTTTGAACTTCTTGTTTCCAGAACCATAGGAGAATAAATTTCTGTTTGTGGTAATTTGTTACAGCAGCCCTAAGAAATTAGTAATTATAGATCATAATCTCTTGTGAATTTAGGTCCCAAAATTCTCAACACAATATTAGCAAATCAATGTATAAATAAAAAGAATTATGTGCCATGATCAAGGGTGATTTATTCTAAGTATGCAGGGCTGATTCAGCACTTCAAAATCACTAATGTAATCCACCACATCAACAAGCTGAAGAAAAATGATATAATCATATCAATTGACACAAAAATAGTATTCAACAAAATCTAATACTTAATTGTGATAAAAATTCTCAGGAAGTTAGCAATAAAGGGGATCTACCTCAATTTGCTAGAGGTCATCCAAAAAAAGTGCAGCTAACATCATAATAATTAATACTGAAAAACGGAATCATGTTCCCTAAAATCCATCATGAAGCAAAGATGTATGCTCTTATCACTTGTGTATGAAGTTCTAGATATTGTAAAAAATAAAAAAAAAGAAAAAAAAGGATAGAAAGAAAGTCATGCCAAAGAAAATTGTCCTCTTCTTCACTGATAAACATAAAAAATTCTAAGAAACCTATTAAAAAAAATAACTAATAAATGAGGTCAGCATAACAGGATAAAAGATCAACACACAAATAACCATCACGTTTCTATATGCTAGAAAATTAAGTTAAAATTATATTATTTACAAATTGCTTGAAAGAAAATGAAATAATTAGTTATAATCTTAATAAGACATATATAAGGTTTGTATATTGAGTATCACAAATTATGATGAAGGAAATCAAAAGGCTTAAAGTAAATGAATACAAGGATACATGGTGTTCATGGATTGGAAGACTTAACATTGCAAAGATTTCAGTTTTCCCCAATTGATCAATTACTATGCAAATGTCAGCAAAGTTTTTTGTAGACATATAAAATGTAATTCTAAATTTTTTATGGAAAGACCCAAGTTCCAGAATATCTAAAATAATCTTGAAAGATAATTAACTGACAGGAATCACTCTGCCCCATATTAATGCTTATTACAAAGATACACTAATAAAGATAGTGTGCTATAGGTGGGATGCTAGACACATAGATCAGTAGAATAGAATAGAGAATCCAGATATACACTCATCGAAATATGTAAAATTGATTTTTGACAAAGGTGCAAAAGCAATTCAGTAGAGAAAAAAAACTTTTAAACTAATGGTGCTAGGGCAATTGAACATTCTTAGATCAAAACAAAAACAAAAAAACATGAACTTCAACCTAAATCTCATACCTTACACAAAAATTAAAATTAACACAGAATAGATCATGGACTTAAACGTAAAATGTAAAGCTATAAAACTTTTAGGGAAAATCATGGGAAAATATGCAGGATCTAGGATTAGATTGACACCAAAATTATGATCAATAAAAGGAAAATTGGTAAATTCGACCTCATCAAAATTAAAATCTTTTGTCCATTGAAAGATACTACTGAGAGAATGCAATGACAAGCTATAGACTGGAAGAAAATATTTGCAAACATAAAGCTAACAAAAGACTAGTATCTAGAATATTTAATTAACTCTCTGAATTTAACGGAAAAATAATCTGATTAGAAAATCCACAAAATACATAAAATATATGAGTGGACACTTCACCAAAGAGGATTATACAGATGGCAAATCAACATATGAAAAGATGTTCAACTTTATTATCCATAATGGGAATGCAAGTTAAAACCACAATGACATATCACTACCATTGTATCAAAATTGCTAATATAATAATAACAATAGTAATAATAAAAGGATAACAAATGTTGGCAAAGATGCAGAGAAACTGAAGCACTCATACATTGTGATGGAAATGTAAAATGGTACAGCCACTATGGGAAATAATTTTGCAGTTTTTTATTAATATAAAACTAAGCATGCAATTACCATCCAGATCACCAATTACAGCCTTGGTCATTTATTTCAGAGAAATAGAAATTTATGTTTACCAAAAAACTGCACATAATGTGCCTTGCTGCTTTATTTGTAATAATCAAGAAGAGAAAAAAAAAATTCAGGTTTCTTAAAAGGGTGAATGGTTAAAAAAAAAAAAAAAAAAACAACTGTGGTACATCTAGGCATGAATTGGCTCTCAGCAATGTAAAGAAGCAAACAATTAATGATATGCAACAACTTCAATAAATCTCCAGAGAATTGTGCTGAGCAAAAAAAGGCAATTCCAAAAGATTACCTCACTGTATAATTCCATTTATACAACATTCTTGAAATGACAAAATTATAGAAATGGAGAACAGATTAATGTTTGCCAAAGTGTATTAGTCAGGATTGTTAAGATTCTCCAGATAAAAAGAACCAATAGATGGTGTATATGTATGTATGTGTGTATTTCAAGGTATTGACTTACATAACTATGGAGCTACCAAGTCTAAAATATGTAGGCTAGGAAGGCTGGAGACCAGGGACGAAGTAAGGCTACAGTTCAATCTTCAGGTCCAAAGGCCATCTGCTGGCAAAATTCCTTCTTACTCAAAGGTCAGTTGTCTTATTTTGGTCTTCAGTTGATTAGATTAGGTTCACGCATATTATGAAGTCCAATTTGTTTTACTCAAAATCCACCAATTTAAATGTTAATCCCATTCAAAACACCTTTAGGGAAACATCCAAAATAGTGCTTGACCACCTATATGGGCACCATGATTTAGCCAAGCTGACACACAAAATTTACACAAGGGTAAAGATCAGGGTGGTAGTGTGAGCCTGGGAAGGAGGTATGTGTGGTTGTAGAAGGATGACAAAAGAGATCTTCGTAATGAAGAAACTGTTCTATATCTTGACCATAGTAGTAGATATACAAATCTATATATGTGATAAAATTGTCAAGAAGTAAATATACACAGAGACACACAAATGAGTACAAATAAAATCTGGGAAAGCGAAACAAGATCAGTAGATTGTGTCAATGTCAACATCCTGACTGTGATATTATCCTGTAGTTTTGCAAGTTATTGTCATTGGGGGAAGCCGGGCAAAATGCAAGGGATCACTATATTATTTCTTAAAACTACATGTTAATCTATAATTATCTTAAAATCAAAAGTTTAAAATATTAATACTCATTAATCTCCTCCAAAAATGATTTTTGAACTTTCTATTTATCAAGATTTGGGATATGTTTGTTGCCCTTGAATTTGATTTTGGCCTTGCTATAATTAAAAATATATACTGTCTGAAATTTAACATTCTTACCTAGAAAGTTCTTTGTAGGTCAGCACAGTCTTTTTTACATGATCTTTGAACGTTATGTATTACTGATTTATCTCTGTGATTCCAGAGCAGAGCTCTATTCCTCAGCTCTCAAAACCAGCTTTTGATCTCTCCCAAATTAAAATATTTTGACATTTCCCTTTCAACATTTGGAAATCCTGTTCTATGCATTTGGAGATGTTCCTTTCTTTAAAAAAGTAGTAGATTGATCAAATATTTATTTTTCAGTTCACTTAGTGGTAAGTTTGCTTTGCTATGTTCTTTGTGTGTTATTTAACTTTGTTTATTGCAGAAGGATCAGGACTGCCAAATACTAAATTAAAACTCTTATGTAAAACCTCATGTGTTCAATAAGGGACGGGAGAGGAGTCTGACAGACAGGAAAACGAAGGGAACATATATGAGCAACTGAAAACTTACAGTATAGTCCATGCAGATGCCTATATTTTCTTGTTTTCTACTCTCAAATCCCCAACTCCGAAAGTTAAATAATATATTTATCCAGACGTATTTGGCACACATTTTTCCCAATAATGAACCAAGAGCCTATAACTTAAATAAAAATAACTGAAAGTAGTTTTGTCAATGATAAACTCTGAGCCTTCAAGTGAAAATAAAAATTCTGAAAAACTTATATTAGTCACTGTGGGCTTGAAAGCATACACATACCAAAACACTGTACTGACAAAATCAATTGTAATATTAAAAATATGGCTTTTGTTATCATGTAATAAAATATATCAAACATTTGAAAGATCTGCATAGCTCAGTGAATCAATGTTTCCCAAATAGTTCCTGATGTTATAGAAACCATGTATGAATAAAGGAGCCACACAAAGAAATAGCATTGGATTTTACAAAGTAAAACAAGTGAATTGATTGTTTTTTATTTCATATTGCAATTAAACTTTAAGAAACTATAATTTGTTAACCTTTACTGTGGTATCAAAAAATTATCACAGGCTGGGCACGGTGGCTCACGCCTGTAATCCTAGCACTCTGGGAGGCCGACACGGGAGGATCGCTCAAGGTCAGGAGTTCAAGACCAGCCTGAGCAAGAGTGAGACCTCGTCTCTACTAAAAATAGAAAGAAATGATCTGGACAGCTAAAAATATATATATAGAAAAAAATTAGCCAGGCATGGTGGCACATGCCTGTAGTTCCAGTTACTCAGGAGGCTGAGGCAGAAGGATTGCTTGAGCCCAGGAGTTTGAGGTTGCTGTGGGCTTGACGCCATGGCACTCTAGCCCAGGCAACAGAGTGAGACTCTGTCTCAAAAAAAAAAAAAAAAAAAAATTATCACATTTCTACAATTATCAAATTTTTAATTAAGTATCCACGTGAAACTGGATTTTCTTTATTTATCTGAGCAAAAGCAATGTATTGTTACAGATTGAATGTAGGGGCAGATATGAACAATCAACTGTATATTAAGCCAGACATTACAGAGATTTGAAATTATGTAGAACAAAGCTATTTTGCTTACTAAAGTTTTGTTTCGAAATTTTATATTAAAAATGTATTCAAGCTAGCATGTAAGCTTGCTATGTTATAATGATTTTTATCAATATTTCTTAATTGCTCAGTTTTAATTTTTAATATGATAAATATTAATAGCTGTAGCCCATATGAACAACATCTCTTTATGGTCCTCAATAATTTTTAAACATTTTAAAGGCAATCTATAGACCAAAATGTTCAAGAATTGCTGTACTAAGCTGTTATTAATAATAAAGTTATTAGTAGATTAGAGAATTAACATTTTCCAGGATTAGGATAAGTTTCCCTCAGTTTGGTTAATGTAGTTGTTCTTGAGAGAGAACACCACTTCTTATCTGTGTGTCTTTGCTAAATAATGGAACCATAAGCCCTCTTCCCATGAGTGGAATGAAATGAGCATCCACTGTTTGCTTATTGAAGGGCAATAAGTATGATTAGGTTCACATGGCTATAATGAGTGAGTAACAACCAAGTCAAAAATTATTATTTTCCCATGGATCTTGGCCGTATTTCCACTCTGGTTCACTTCCTGGCTTCTGGCTATTTCTATCTTCCCCTGTTTATCCCTTTCACCTATTTCTTTTTTTATTTTGTTTTCAACAATTCTTCCCCTTCCTCCTTCCCCCTCTTTTTCCTTCAACCTCCATCCTCATTCCTTTCTCTCTCCCTTTTTTTCCCTACCATTATTGAAATATTGGTGGATCCAGTTGTAAATGGCTTGTCTTCATAATCAGATTCTTAAGGAAACATTGCATTTTTGGAGAATATTTTAAACATATTGTCTCCAACATTATCTTCAACTTTAACTGGTTCCATATAATGGTGGAATAGGCAACTCAAATAGCAATAACTATATCATATAACAAATGTTTGACAGGAAACTAACATAATCCTTTTGAAGCACATGGTAGACTCCGTTGTGTAGACAATGAAGAGAGGAGTGCTCTTCTAAACTTGATTTGTAATAGAACAATCCACATTTAGAGCATAGGAGACTGGTTAAAAAAATACATTCATGTAATGTGATTCAGTGTGACCGTTAAAACATCTTTATATTCAAAAAATATCCAAGACTAATGTAATAACCGCATGATATGCAAGTGGCAAAATGGCATGTATATTCAGAATGTATATGCATGGTGAAGAAAATATTCTAAAATGTGCCAATTTAGGGGTTGAATATTTAGAAATGTGGTAATTATTGCTTTTGAAATCTGAGAGAAAAGTGACAATAAATACTTTTAAAAGAGAGCAAGATATGTAGCAAGATATTTCACTGTCCAATTGGCTCTAAGGCAGTGTTTTCTAATCTGAAAGAAAAACTGGGGACCTAGTTCTTTGCTATCTAGTATATCAGAGTTGTAGGCTTAATGTGCACATGTTAAAATCATTTCTTCAAGAAATTACAAACTTCTCTTGTTTTCTTATGTATTTTTTCTATTTTCTATTTCTATTAAGGCATTGGCATTTTGTTGTATTTATTTACCCCTCTGTTTCTTCTAGCTAAGTTTACATTTATCGTCTTTTTAAATTTCTTATCATCTTCTAAGTTCTCTCATTTAATCTCTGAGTTTTAAAAATTCTGTTTAATGTTATTCTTCCACATTTTATGATTTTCTTAATGTATGTAATGTGCTACTTTATTTTCAAGAACATAGGGGTTTACAGTTATGATCTGATTGTTGAACATGTCTTTATGACATGGTTTCATTTTCTGTAGAAGTGTTCCTTTGCATGTTAGTCTCTTATTTTTTTAGCAACTATATAGGATTTGTCCTCAGTGATTTTCAGTTGTTCATTTTTCATGAGAAAGTTCCTGAACTTTTAGAAGGAGGCGTAGTTTAGGGTAGTTTTTCAAACTTTAAAGACCTTCCTATTCTGCAGTTTTCATGTAGTATTAAAAAAAAATGGTGGCTTGCTCTCTGATATTTCCTGGGGGGTCCTATGGCCCTCCGTTGTCCCTGTTTTTCCTATCCTGCTTAGTTTTGATTCTATTCATAAAAGGTTCTCTTCTCTTTTGTGTCCAGTTCTGGAAGGAGACTTAGCATCTCAATTTAAGTGATTTTAGAGGTTATGTTACTTCAGCTCTTTCAAAATCACCCCAAAACCTGCAAGCTGCCCTCTAATGGGATGGGGGGAACTCTCCCAGTTACAGCTGCAGTTCTCAACTCTACCCATCGTGCTTTAAAACCAGGAAATGCCTATTGCCTATTTTAGGGTACTCCTGCTCTCTTGCTTGTTGCCTTGCTTCTCTCTGCTTCTTCCTACACAGATACTGAGGATGTATCTTTGTGCTCTGGGTGCTTCTCCATACTTGCCTGTGTTTTGGAGTTTATGTGATTCATTGTCATCTACTCTGTTTTAAATGTTTCCATGAAATTTGGGATTTTCTATTTATTTTCTCTGATTTTATGTGAATGTTTAGGAAGTCTCAAAAATGATGTGGTTTGCCATTTTCCCCAAATTGGTTATATACATATATATATAATCTAGCTTAATAAGTTACTTGAGAAATAAAATTTTAGCCCCTTGCCAGAAAATTTCTTTTTATAGAGACAATGTATGAAGATATTGTATTTTAATTCTTCCAATCATACTCAATAGATTTTCTATAATTTCTGCCACATCCAAAGTAACACATTTTATCTCTATCATATAAAATGGATTTAACTATTATGAAAGTGAATCCAGTGTTTTCCTTTCCTTTTGTAAATAATGTAATGAATTAGTGTGGGCATATTCCAAGATTAAGCATGAAATACTTATTTTTTCTATATAAAATAATAGATGTGGCCTGGCTCCACAAAAGTTTTTTCTAGGTGGACAGCTTCTATACAGAAACAAAACATTTTATTGACAGAGAGAGAGAGAGAGAGACAGAGAGAGAGAGAGAGAAGCGTAGTTGGCAATAGCTTCATGTTTTCTAGTGACCTATAACAATGATACCCCAGTCCTCCTCTTAGTCAGTAGGATGGCTGTCATGGTATTTGGATCCACACACAACACATAAAGTTAGTATTACTTACCTGCCCTTGATGCACAGAACTAGAGAAACATCCACAGTAATAAAACTGTTATAGCACTCTTTATTTCCAATATGCTTTTTGAAGTAAGCAGCTGCTTACATTCTACTTATTTCATCTTCTTTAAAGAATCTCACCAAATTATTATTACTTTTACTTATTTTTCTTCAACTTTTAAAGTTGTATTTTGAAAAAGACATAAAAGATGATGTTTAGAAAAATTGTGACCCATTAGATGGCTTAAATTTTTTCTTACTTTTTTGGGAGTTTCCTTACTTATTCTGTCTCCATTCATTTGGTTTTTTTTTTTTTTTTTTTTCTCTTCTTAGTCATCCTCTTTTCAGCATCAGGGCTCATCTATTCTCCACAACCACTATAAAGTATGTGTAAAGTAGCACTAAGAAGTATGAGAAAAATGCATTACACTTATGTATCCACTATAAGAACATAATGTAGTTGGACGTAGAATAAGTTGGTATTTATAGATGAATTATGAATGAAGAAGAAAGGAAATAAAGTGAGGCAACATCCAGGTAGTCAATACAAGCCAATAGTCAAAGGAAAGTTGAAGAGACAGAACTAAGATCAAAATGTTGATTGTAAAATAAGGACCAGGATACAGAAAACTCTTAGACTAAATTTCAGGAGGCAGGACAAGGCAAGCTATTGACAGGAACAAGGTATATCAAATGGAAAGAACAGAAATCATAGACATTATGACAAAGTAGATTATCAGAAGTTTAATGCAATCAGTCAGGAATCTGATGATTTATAAAAACTGGAGATGAAACCAGTTGTTAAAAACAGTGGTATTGAAAACAAGGAGTTATGATGAATGAGACTTTGTGCTAACATATCAACAGGAAGTATATTTCTATAATATAAAATAGATTCTGATGTTCAGTCCTGCTTGATGTCCTTAAAATAAGTTTACACTTGTGAGATGAATCAAACCACTCATAAGGTCAATTTTGACCCCCTGCCCCATTTATAATTTTTTTGTTAAATATGGCCTGAATTATGAATACTGTTTGGTTTAAATCACACATAGTACTTGCCATGTTATGATTACAGCCTTAAGCATTTTAAAACATGAAGTCATGTAATTCCCATAATGATTTTTTAAGTTTATTTCACTCTCCAGTTCCCAACCATTATTTGAAATTAGCCAATTTCTGGCCTTTCTTTTTATTTGCTTAATTATTCTTTATTGCTGCTATGGCTTGGACCTATGGCTTCCTGTTCACTCATAATCCATACTTCTCCTTTGAGCATTCTGTGATTGACTGTTCTTGGTAAATCTCTTTCCCAATCCTTGATACGGAGGAACATGTAGCTTGGCATTGTGTTTCATGACTGCCAAGCTGCACTGGCTCTGAAAATAAGATCAAGTTGATGATTAAAGGTTCTTCAAAAAAACTTCTGCTATTTTGGTTTTATCCTGAAATAAAAGAGATCAAAAGAACCATTCCAACAGCCAAGACTTCTTTTTGGAAATTTTTAACACATTCAATTACATGTACCAAATGTTTACTAGGCATACAATATATATGAGAAATTTTGATGAACTGTGCAGTTACATTGTTAAAATAATCCTGTGATCTTAGAAAATTAAAAAGAAAACACTGTTCTGAAATAAGAAAATCAACTTTGAAGGAAGTCTTTGAGACTTTGTTCATGTTTATTCATTTATCTATATTTTTAGAATCTTTGAAGCTATTAAAAGTATCTCTAAAGCTATTAATCATGCTTCTTTCCTTTTGCTGTTTAACCATATATATGAAACTTTAAAAATTAGAGTTTCATCATAATTTTATCTAAAAATTATTTAAGTCCTTATTTAATGCCCCTAGGATATTCATGAGCACAGTAAATATGCTTGTCTGTTTCATCAGTTACCATAGTGCTTTTTAGAGTACATAGTGCATGACAAATATAAAAAAATAAATATGTGAGTCAATAACATCTAAAACAGTTTGGTGGCTCTATAATTCCAGCCATACATATAATAGTTCGGAACTAATAAATTCTAATACATATTTCTAGGACTGTTGTAACAGATTAAAAATATGTTTTGGCAAGTGTTTGAAAACCTCTAAATAAGAAGTTCTATGAATTTATTAATACTGAGTTAAATAAAATAGTCATTATACTAGACTTTACTGTCCCTCAATGATTCCAGCTTCCCAGTATTGTCTTTGTGCTGTCCCTCCTCACACTGACTTTGGCTTTAGTCATATGACTGGCTTTGGCCAAATTTTCTCACATTTAATAGCTGTATGAATTAAGAGAAATTACTTCAGTTTGCTGAAGTTCAGTTCTCAACTGTTAAAATAAAGAAATAGTATTTATCTTAGAAATATGGCATAATTATTGCATATGGAAACTCTTAAAATAGTGTTAATTCTTTTGCCCTCAGTACCTGAATTACTGACAAGCATGATTTAGACATTGGGAAGGACTGAGTACAAACCATTAAAAGTTAAACATTTTTCCTCAGCTAGAAAAGAATTAACTCAATATACAAATATGAATTGATTCAAACATTTAATTTGAATACTCTGGTATGATTATTACTTTAATTATGAAGTGTTGGGCTAAGCTATATTAGTTCTTATACTATGTGTTTCTTGAATGCATACAATGTTTCAGAAAAGTTTCTTTATTTTTTTTTGTTTTATAACTCTACAGAGAATTATAATATTTGATAACATTATTGGTATAAAATAGGCCTGAATCAGTGACCCTTTCTCATTGACTTTAATGAATTCTGAGTTTCTGATTGAAAGTATGGTGTTCTTATAAAAATGGCAGGGTTACTGAAGATGATTGCCAAGGTGATGGATAAGAAGAAGAACGTGTTCACCAAAGCTAACCTGGCTAATATTTGATGGAAGCTAATGTCAATATTACTAGAGTAATACTTAGTATTACTCCAATCTGCTATTGGATATTTGATGGGGTTTTCACTAAAACTGTCAATCCATCCTGAACCCATTATTAAAAATAAAACAAGTGTTCTTAGGATAGACAAACAGAAGGATGCATCCTCTTTTAAGGCACTAATCAATTTCTACACAGAATATATTTATACATATATGACTATACCTATTTTTTCCATATACCAAACAAGTAACAATTTGAAGGCAGGTATTAGTCATTTCTATATCCTGTAAAGACTTGCAAATATTGTATATATTTTTAAAATATTACAAAATATTATGAAAGTAAAAGTGTAAAGAACTAGAAAAGGAAAGTTATGGAGAGAAGAAAGGAGAATACGTATATATTCTTTATATATCAAAATATACCTAGGCTAATGAAGAGACATAATATTTTGTCCAATTCATTGCATCTTTGAAAAGCTGCCTAGAGCTAAGCAATTAGAATCCAAAAATTGAATTTAAATGTAGGCATATTTTATGGAATAATTCACCTCTAATTATAAAACAACCTTAGACATATTCATGTTCATTGGTCCTATAAAGCCATTTATTTCTAAATTATTTAAAATGTATTTAAAGTAGAAAGTCCAATAATGTTTATTGCAGCATTTTTAAATAGTATATATGGGAGGAAGAAAAAATAAACTACATACCCAGCAGTAAGGGGAAAATTTAATATAAAAGGACATGAGGCAGGCACAGTGGCTCATATCTATAATCTCAGCACTTTGGGAGGCCAAAGCGGAAGGATCCTTGAGCCCAGGTGTTTGAGGTTACGATGAGCTGTGATTGTACCACTGCACTCTAGCCTGGCCGACAGAGCTAGATCCTGTATCTTTAAAAAAACGTAAGGCCCTGAGGTATGCAATTAGGCTGTATGTGGCCATAATATTATATCTTAGAAGAATATTTAGTAATATGGTAAAAAAAAATTGAGACCTAGTAATTAAAAGACATTTTACCAAATAATATATCCATATATAGTATGACCTATATTTTATAAAAATAAAATATGAATTTACATTCATATGGGAAAAAGATAAGAATAGCATATGACCAAAACATTTACTGTGTTTTTTGTGTTGGAATTTATGAAAACTTTTATTTTCTTCTTTATGTTTTTTGCATATACTAAATATTCTACCAGGCATTTCCTACCAGAAAATGAGTACTTTTTTAATGTCAAAATTAAGTGAGACCTTGTCATGAAGAGGCACACAAAAAGTACATCCTCAGATATCTCTTACTAGATAATATATCCAGCTCAACACAACCTGGGCTTTGTGGCAGATGAGTGGTGACCATTTTCTAAAATATTTTAAAGGATTTCAATTCATTAAAAAAAGCTGTCAATCTTCCTATTCCTTTATATTTATATTTGATATAATTTATAATCCATTTAGAATGGTGCACTACATGACTATCATCCATTCCCAACCCCAAACATCTCTCTAGCCTCCAATGGGAAATATATTTGTTATTATTAAAGTCATATAGAGATATAATGTGTCAGGCTTTAATTTCATGCTGGAAGATTTTTTATTTTTTAAACCCATTAAAGTCTACTCAGATACCATTTCTAAGATTTCTTTTTAGGAAAAATAAGACTGGACTCCTTTGTTTGACAAATGTTAGAAGTCAGAAGTTTCTTTTAACTTTCTTCACCCAAAGATATAGGTCTCTTCTGCTGATAATGAAGTAGATGCCCCAGGAGCACCACACACTATACAATGGGTGCTCATACATTGTTACATGGGAACAATTATACAATAAGATGAAATGAAGTCTCTGAAAATTGCCAGTATGAGTAATTTAGACAAAACAAAGCAGATGCTTTCTGGGTTACAGGTTGTCCATTCACTAATATTGAATGATAGCAAAAAAAAAAAATTGGTTTTAATCAGCAACTTCAAAAGAGGCAGAGATCAAATAACAAGTATAAAACTCTCATTATTTCTTATTTTCTTACATTCATTTTCATTTACTCTAAGTGGACATGTTAGGAATCCTAGTCTGCATATAACTTTTCTGAAAGTAATAGTTGAAAGGCAAATGTTACTGTTACTTTAACTATATAGACAGAGAAAGTTACATACAACCATTTCATTTAATAATGCCTGCAAGAATTGTTTGTAATAAAGGAATCCTAGGAAAAAGATAGGTACATTTGGGAAGGGTGTACCAGGAGTGGTCATGCCAGGGTAGTGGTGGTAGTAGTATGGTTAAACAAAAGCTTTACATTCAGATTGCTTGGCGTGGCATTGTGTCCCAGTTTTCTTACTACGTAGTTATGAGATTTATGGACATTTTTATAATCTCTTTAAAGCTTCAGGCACCTCATTTGTAGACAATGTACCTACATCAAAAAGCATTGTGAATCTCCAATGACACATGTATGTAATCCAGGCACAAAGCAAGCACTTATTCAATATTAACCATGTTATGAGGACTGATACCAATGGTAGTAGTAGCTAAAGTTCCAGTAGTACTGTCAGGTTTCAGTCTGAAATGTCGATTCTTAGCGTGCTCATGGCTGAAGAATAACCAGATGCACCAAAGTAGGCAAGCACAAAAATGAGATTTATTGAGGAGAGAAAGATAAGATTATAGAGCAAAAGCAAGATATACGTTTACAGAGCATGATACATAAGCCACAGATGATGACGAGACTCACTGTTACAGCAAAGGGAGAGCAAAAGGAAGGGCCCAAAAAAGGGATTGGTCATGGTCTTGGTCTTGTTTTATAGTGCCCAGACTGGTACCTCCCTGTAGCTCAGACCTCACCATGGACCACTTTGATTGGACAGGTGGGAGTTGCATGACCTGAGTCTTAACTGTGCATGTAGGTTGTTCTAGTTCAATTTCTGGACTCTATGGTACCTATGCTTCCAAAGGCTTGTTAATCTCTGAAAGGCTTTAATTAAAGTATTCTTTATATCAAGGAGTCATATTTTAGGGTGAAATTTCCTAAGCTTCTTCAATATCATTAGGAAGAAATTGAGTTGACTGAGCAATATCCACATTTTTTACATCATAAATTATATATTTTGTGATGAAAATAACTAGAAAAAGCAGTAGAGTGGATTTTCTTTTGAGTCACAGCCATTCTTTGAGAAAAATTAAGGCCATTACACTTAATACTTGAAAAAAATAATCTTAAGACTATGTCAACAAAACAACAAAGTTTTAAAAAAAGTTACTCATATCAAATAATTTACTTTTGCTTTGATGTCATTTATTTTTATAAAATATATTCTCTTGCCTGATTTCTCTACAAAACAAATATCTTGATTTAGGGCTTCCTGCCCAGATGACTTCAGTGTCATCCTGGAAGCATGCCTTGACCTTGTTATGCAGGAGGTGAGTTTTATGTTAGAAATTGATCACAGAAGTGTGAAGGCAGTGAAGGAGCACAGGAAATTTCACCCCAAAATATGACTCCTTGGCATAAAGAGTAATTTGAATTTTAGGCCTCTTAAGAAGAACAAAGCATTGGAGGGGCTTTCCCTTTATCTGCATAAACTAGACTCTCCCCTCATCAAAAGATCAAAGGTACCTCTCCTGGTACCTCAATATATTGCAGGAAAGAAGATCAAGAATGCAGACCTGGCCCAAAGTATTTTAAGAACAATACCTGTCTCTCAGGTTAATTTAATTTACAGAGTGAACCATTTATAAGTCTGTTTCCCCCATCTATTCATCCTCCCTAGCAACCATTTATGGCCCCTAAACAGAATTACCTATACTCCTCATTTTCCCCCATCCCCTCTAAAAGGCATGTATAAAAATATCTGAATTTCATTGGGACATTGGGTAATCACTATGTGATTCTCCCATGTGCATGGTATTGGTAAATAAACATTTCTGTTATTAATCTGCCTTAATTGTGAGTTGATCTTTCAACAAATTTGGGGGGAAAGGGCAAGTTTCCCCCTCACCCCTACAGCAGAATATTGTTTAAGCTCTGCTTGAGTTTGGTCAAAGCAGTAAAGAATAATGCTATAATTGCATGTTCGTGTTTCTTCTTATTTTAATGCCATTAGCTGTATTTACTTAGGCTTTCTATAGGGTAAACTTACACTGTGCTCTAATTGCATCAATATTCTTGATATTTTTCATTCTTCCAACAGAGTTATTTACCTCCTACCAGCTATCACAGTTTTAGACCTAAGTAATCTAGTGTTATATTTTCTCTTTTTTTTCTTTGAAAATCAACTAAAGCTTGGTAGGTGCTCATGGAGCAGATGAAAAAAGTTTCTCACGCAGAGATTAAGATATATAAAATTTTTAAAAACTTTATTTTATCTTCTTGAGAGAGAGAGAATGAGAGAGAGGAAGGTAAAACCGCTCTTCAATAACGGGGTGCAAGATGAGAACTGTGGTAAGGTCCTAGCTAAAAATAATGATAATAATTAGTGAATGTCTTCCTGTAATTGCCACTCCAAAGCCACACAGCTGGTGGTCATAAAGATTCTTCTCCCCATAGCTGATGTCCATATTCTTAACTTTCTCCATCGATAACATCGTCTTTTCGAAACCTAAAGGTAGTTTTTAGGATAATTTCTAGGTCCCATTCTCCCACCCAAACCAGCGGCCCATAGCAAGAAACTGACTCATCTGGAATTATGACCCTAGAGACTGGAGCAACACAAGAAGATGATTTCTACATCCCTATAATTTTGCCTCAATTAACAAACCTAATTGCTTCATCTCTTGCTTGTCAAACTATCCTTAAAAACTCTGTCTCCCAAGTTCTCTCCCTGCTCAGAGCTACGTGGAGTAAAGCCTCTTTCTCAGCCATAAAACTTGCTGATTCAGCATATTGCCTTCTTGGGCAGCTGGCAAATGAACCTGGTTGGGCAGCAGCAAAGCGGAGTGGGGAAGAGAGCAGGGAGATGGGGTGGCATTTCAAAGAAAGAGAAGTGGGTGCCAACAGTGAGGCCAAGTGGCTTGCTGATTTTAAGGGGGATGAAGAGAAGAAAAAAAAATAGTGATGGCTGTCAGTTGACAATAGAAACAGCAGCAGGTAGATAACAAAAACTTCAAGAATGTCAAAGTCCAAGAGTTGGTTTTCTGCCTTTTCTTGGAGAACGGATTATTACAGGAGATGTGATGGTGTCCTGGAGATATGGTTAGGGCTTGGAGCTCATTCTGCTGTTTACTCGGGAACACTACAAAAGCAGATTCTCAAAAAAAAAAAAAAAAAAAAAACAATTTTGAAAGAGAGAGATTTACATCTCTTTTCAGTCCATTCAACTCTTTTCAGAAGTTGTACAAAACAGAACTCCTGTGGGATACCTGTTAGTGAGAGAACTCATAGGATTGATCTTTAACTGTTACTGGGGAAATTGTGGGATTAGGTATTTTCCTGTTATTTTTGCAAGGCTGCCCCTTTCAACACAAATATGTTTTGGAATACTCTGAAAACTTAGTGTCCCTGGCATGATAATTTGATATAATTTAATTTAATTTAAATCAGCTTTTGACTAGTCACTACCCGCCCCCCACCAAATATCATGAGGAAAGATATAATATCCTGGTAATCTTTGTTTAGTGCCACTCCACATTGTTATTTGTGCTGGTTGCTTGTTCAGGGCCTAGCTGTCAGCAATAAATAAATTACTCCCTAGCTAGTAAATCACAAAACTCTCCTGAGCGTCTCAAAGAAACAAAACAAAATGATGAATCTGTAACCCTAAGAGGTTTATTCATAAATATCCATTTTATTTAAGGTGTTGTGAGTCTACTCGATGGAAGATCAGTTTTCTTCCATAAACCATGGGAAAAGTGTTAGTCTAGAAAGAAACACAAATGAAATAGTATTCATTCTTTGGTATCTATCAAATGTTGGGATTTCTTTATGAATTTAACAGTAATGAAAAAAAAGTTTGGCTTATTTTTGAGTGGCTATTGTAAGTGAAACAATATTTAAAAATCACACCCAAAGAAATGATCCCCCTCTTCCAACAAAAATTGAGATATCCTTGATTTTCTTCCTCTCTTTCAGCTTTTCCCACTTTAAGAAACATTCCCAGATTTTCTGGGAAAGGAATAGCTGTTATTTGTTCATGTTTGAAGTGAAAAATAGAGAAAGTACTGGTAGTCAGGACCATAAATCTTAAGTGACTCAGATAATAGTTGTAGTAAGTGCCTTTTTCTTTAGAGATTCAAGCCCAGACTGGGAGCAACTAAAAGCCCTTCCTCACTGACAATTTCCCCAGATTCACAAGGGGAATATATTCTGTCACTGTGAACTTATTCCTAAGCGGGATAAAATTTTCTGACTAGCATTCAGCTGCTTAAAATTCAGTTGACTAGATACAATATTTTATGATTGCAAAGCATAAATCATGTCAGTCTGGCAGCCCTAGGTATTACTGTATTAGCTATTTTCCAGTTTTTAAAGAGGAGCAAATTGTGGAGAAAATTACAGAAGATATTTTTATGAATAGTTGTTATAAGTCCATTATATCTAACTGTACAAATACTTGGAAATAAGTAGTTAGCCATGTAATATAAAGATGATGTGAATTAATTTGTATATTACATAGCCCAGTGACAATGTAGAGCTAACTAGTTTTATTCTGAGGACTTTATCCCAAGAATATTTCAACTGAAATAAATCAATACATTTTTATTAGTAAGTTTTTCAAAAACCTGAACTATTAATATTTTATGTCAACTTAAATGAAATATTGATATTTTATTTACCTTAGAAAGGTTATAGGGAAAGGAAACAAAGAACTATGTATGATTTTTATTGTGCATCTTGACAGTATTCTAAAGATAGGGAACACATGAATTAAGGGAAAAGAGAGCCCAGCTTTGGGTTCTTGCATACATATAATTGTATAGATTTTAGTTTCCATTTTCTGTGGATATATACTTTTTTCTGTGCAACAATATTGATGAGGTAGTAGTTTTGTTCTTACGTAAAAAACATTTTATATTTGCAGAATTTTTTGCTGTTTATATTTTTTATTTCTTCTCATAATATGAGTAACAAAAGCTATAATTTTCATGAGGAAAAAGCCACTGTCAGCTTTAAGTCAAGGTCAGCATGCTTTATTCATGGTCACGGAATAAAGTGTTTACGTTTCCATTACAGCATCAGTTTTAGAACACAACTGAAGAAGTCATTTCAGAATTGAAATCTCAAAATTCAGTTAACCACATGTAATTTCTGTTTTATTAAGTCATATTCTAAGAATATAGGACATACCATTCAACAAAGACCCATTAATTTTGCCAAGACATTTTATTGGGCCCTTGAGAAAATCATAAAATTAACAAAGATATGGTCTTGTCCTCAGAAGTTTGTCTGCAGTGGGTTCACACCCTGTTTATACATTGGAATCATCTGAGGCGCCTGTAAAAATGATGCCTACCCACTAAGAAGGACTCTGATCTGCCTTGTGCCCAAGCCAGGCTGAGAACTACTGGTCTAGAGTTTCATACCTGATTATGCACATGAATCATTTAGGGATATTGTTAAAATGGAGAATCTGAATTAATAGATCTGAGATGGCTCCTGATGCTCTGCGTTTCTAAAAAGATGCCAGAGGATGTTAGTTAAGAAGGAAAAGTTCAGAAAGATAAATACATATAAATAACTCTCTCAGGCACCCACTAAATGAATATAAGTAAACCTACATCAAAGATAATTAAGTCTTTACCTAGTGAAATTTTTACAAAGGAAAAAAGAAAAGAAGGAAAGTAAGAAAAGATATTTTATGTTCTATAATTGATACCAGAATGACAGGCCACAAAGGGAATCCAAAGTGATGTAAAAGAACAAAGTGGTCAAACAAACAAACAAAAAAAGATGGAAAAATAAACAGGTGGAAAATATTTTTTTAATTGTTGGGACTGTGTTTCAAAGAACACCAACTGTTATGAATTAAGATGTTTACCTCTTTTAAGAATACAATCAAGGCACTTTAACACAAAAACATAATATATTAAGAATAGATTTTTTGGCAGTAATATTCCTTTGGCAAAATTTATGACAATGTAATGAATAAGTAGTAAATTTTACTTTTTATAGTTTTTAAGTTGAGTATGAAGTTGATCAATATTGCAAAATTATTTTAACAATTTATCAGTGAATCCCCTATCTCAATTTTTAGCTGGTCTCATCACCAGATCTACATGTGCCCAAATCTCTATGTGTAATACAATCTGTTCTCTGAGATGGCATGGGTAAATTTCAAGATATCCCAAAACTTTTTCAGATTTTTGCAATTTCTTTGTGGAGCTGTTTTTGTTAGTATACTTTTTTTCCCTCTATTTCTGCAATTTCTCCAAAGCAGCTAGAGAATAGTCTAACATAAGTTATGTGGAAGATAAGGGTAGGTTTCAATGTTAAATGGGAGGAAAAATGGTTGAGACGGATTGGTTTTACAAGTGGTCCAGTTCCCAGTGAATATTTTTAGTTTCCTTACAAGTTTTGCTCCATCTGTGCACTGATATTTGCATATGACCATGCTATATACTGAAGAGTTTTCTGCCCCAATGTTTCCTTATTCACATTCACTATTAATCTCTCACACTGTGAATTCACTTATAGCATTGAGCCAAGTGCAAGAAACCAGTGCATTAAGACATTGCCAAGAAACAGAAACTGTAGGGAAAGGCAAGAGGATGTCCTTGGATGGATTCCATCAGGCCTATTTTAGTAACTCACTTTGTCTTTGCTTTCCATCTTTGTTGAGGTATTTGCAACTGAGTAAGCTTTGACCTCTGTTCTGCAGATTATACACTCTATCTGACAATGCATGGATGCTCCTAAGTGTTACTACTGTTATCTCATAAGAGAAAGGTTATAGGCAATCCCTAATGTAATCAGTTAGGCTCCCAGAAATCTCCATACCTGCATTTTTGCATTTGACACTTTCATGTACTCTATACTTTCTTAAAGGGTAGAATCATTGCTCCTGTAGTTTATCTCAGTTTCTCTTCATTTTTCTGATTTTATTAAAAGCAAGCCAAGTATTTGTTTGTATAACCCTAGATTTAAATGATAGAAAAGATTTTGTAAGATAAATGGTAGTGGTTTTAATATTCCAGATATTTCAAGTTTCAAAATGGGTTTGATTTTTACAAACAAATTTTTTTTCTAATTGTCCAGAACATGTCCTTGTATCTTGATTTCTATAAACTATTGACATTATATTATACATTTAGGAAGTAATAAACACATTCTAGAATGTCAAGACAGTACAGATAATCTACATCTTAGAATACAATAATAAAAATGAAGTCTTTTGAAGAAAGCAGAGAGATGAACAATTACCTATAGTCATTTCTAGCCCTAAAGCTCAATTTTATAATGTACCGGGAGTACTAAATAAGTAGCATTTTAATGAACATTTACTATGTGAATAGTTTGTATGCATTCACATACAAAAACATAAACTACTTATACAATATTAAAATATTGGTTACTTTTGAGTCATTATGTTACTATGTTTTTTTTTTTCTCTTTTAATTGGGAAAACGCTATACCTTTAAGACTATTTATAACTTTTTCCACATGCTACACACAGTATCATTTTTTTCTAATTTTTAAAAATTATATTTATGAAAGGCATTCTTTTTTCTTCAAATTCCATATAGTTTGACTTCTATAATCATCTTTTTTATTAGCTGAAATGACTACAAAAGTTTCTAAGATCATGATTTGTATATATTTCCATATTATTAGCTGTTTATCATTTAGTTAAAATTCATATATTTAAAGCTTGCAAGTTTTTATAGTACTATGTTTAATTATATCCATAATTGTTTTCTGAATATAACTCTTAGCTCTCACTGAATAACTCAGAGAACTTTTATCCTTCTGTCTTTTGATTTCTCCTTTCATAATTTAAATAGATTAAATTTTGGCTGTAAATGCCAGAATCCTAAATAGTTCTGGGGTTCTCAGAATCACATCAACAAGCAGAGGCATTGACTGCAATAAACCAGTAGTTGACTGAATCTCAGAAGTGCCTCTTGATCTGATGGACCTGTTTGTGAGGCCTGCATTTGTTGTTAAGCCATCAATTATACATGTGGTCTCCATCTTTAAAATTGCAGGAGATGGATTTAGAGCCTGAAAGTGATGATTAGATTAAGAAGTTGGGAGACAGAGGACCAGAACAAAGTTGTATCGAGGAGAAGAGCCTGCTGACTCAGCCATAATCCATCAACTTTTTCCTCATTGTTTCATCAAGTGCTATTCAGTTTTTCTACAAAGCGATTCCCTTTAGGTGGACTAAGGGAATAGAGATATCTCTGTATTTCTTTCACACTAGTTAAGTATTAGAAAATAAAACAAGATGATAGGAGTAATATTTCATTTGAAGGCTTTAATAACCAGCTATATGTTTTTCAATTTTTGTGGCCACAGTTAGATTTGAACTATTATAATTAGATTTGAGCTATCAGGTGAAAAAATCCAGACAGATTTGAGCAATTGCTTACTTTTGTGCCATAATCTTCTGCATTAAAATAGTGAAAGAATTAAAATTATTGACAAAGTGGTATTGTTACTTTAATGTAGTTCAATATCATTGTAAGAAATATTGGTGTCAGTATTAAAAAGACTGAGTCTCAATCCCAGTTACAAAATAAACCTTTACTCAGTGAAAAAGTAATAAGTTGACTTTAGTACCCAATATAATTAGAAAATTTGTGGGGAAAAATGACAACCACAACCTTAAGATCACATTTCTATTAAAAAATGTTTGGACTGAGCCTCAAATTGTTTTATATTTAATGACAATATCATGGATCACTTTCTTCTGGCACTGAAATAAAAGCCAAGTACTATTATTACACAATTGAATAGAAATTAGAGCTATAAAAAATCACTTCAAAACCTATGCAGAATTTTTTGAAGGTTAAAAAGAGATGTGTCTCTCAAATTCTGTATTTGTTGTTAGGACCTAAATTTTTTAATATAAATTTTCTAGCTATGAAGACAATTTGCTCCCAACTTGAAGATTTCACTAAATGACATCTATATACACACACATATGTTTGTGTATAGACTTCCTCTGGGAAGTGAAGCATGTGGTTATGAGGACCATTGGGCAAAAACGAAGGAGGCAGAACTGGTGAACTAAGTTATCCCTGGTCCCTAGGGTTGGGGGAAGGTAACTCTAAAACATATAGAGAATTTGGGGACAAAAAAGCTTCCTCCTAAGCCACAATAAAGAGTCCAAATATTTTGTTCTATTTATTGCATAAAAAGGAAATAATTTTTTCAAACATCACTAATTGATTTGAAGCTTTTGAAAAGCCTAACATATTGGTTTGAGTATTGATCCTAAAAAGCAATGCTCAGGAAGCCTATTAGTAAAAATGACTGATTTAACAAGACTGTTATCAGAAAGAAAGGAACAGAATAATACTCAGTGTAGGTACATTTCCACTGAAGGAGAATTGTTGAAAGGGTTGGAATCTTAAACTAAAACTCAATAGAAAGTTCCTCCCCTCAAAATTGGGAATACTAGGAAAACAAAAACCAAAATTTGTTTTTTTAAGTCATCTTCCTTAGTAGTCAGCAAAATGCAAATTGGCAAAATTGAGATTTAATTTTAAGCCAAGAGTTGGATGATTTTAATTTGTTGTTATTACTGTTGCTTCAGTGATTAAAAAAAATTCAGAGTTAATATTAATGTAGACAAAAATATTTTTACAAAACATTGATGGGAATGTGAAATTATAGAGATTTCTGGGAAAATAACCTGGCAAAACCAATTAAAATTTAAAAACCAAAACTCCTTAACCTATCCAACATACTCCTCTATATCCTATGCAATTTTGTACAATATACATACATTGTAAATAATAATAATAATATGCTGTATAAGAACACATACAGAGGCAAACACATACAAGCATACGAATATAATCATGGAAAATAGTTAATTGCATACTTGTTTATAGGGTCAAAATTAAAAAACAAGCAGTCCGGAAAAGTAAACATGTCAAAGTAATAACAAAACAAGGAAACAAAGAAATAAAACCATCCCTGAGATAACAGAAAAATAAAACATATTGCAAAAATAATGTCATAGATTATGTACTCACTCTATTGACTATTTCCTTTGCTGTGCAGAAGCTTTTTAGTTTAATGTAATTCCATTTGTCTATTTTTGCTTTTGTTGTCTGTGCTTTTAGGGTCATATTCAAAAAATCATTGCCCAGACAAGGTCATGGAGATTTTTTTCCCTTTGTTTTAGTAGTTTTACAGTTTTAGATCTTATATTAAGTCCTTAATCTATTTTGAGTTGATTTTTATATATGGTATGAGATAAGGGCCTAACTTCATTCTTCTGCTCATAGATACACAGTTTCCCCAATGCCATTTATTGAAGAGACTGCAATCAATAGAGTGCAATTGATTGGGAGAAATTGATTAAAATCAGAGAAAATGTTTGTAATCATTCATCTGATAAGGGATTAATATCCAAAGATTTAAATAACTCAATAGTGAGAAAACAAATAACCCAATTAAAAAATAGATTCTAACACTTTGAACGATTCTATTTCAGTAGTAATGCACCTACTCTAATTCAGACAAAGGGCCTGAATAGACATTTCTCAAAGAAGATATACAAATGGCTAACAAGTTTATGAAAAAAATGCTTAATGTTACTAATCACCAGGAAAATGTACATTAATACCACAATGAGATATCATCTCACACCTGTTAGAATGGCTTTTATCAGAAAGTTGAAAGATAGCAAGTGATAGAGAGTATGTAGAGAAAAAGGAGCCCTTGTACATTGTTGGTGGGAAAATAAACTGGTACAGCCATTATGCAAAACAATATGGAGGTTTCTCAAGAGAATTAAAAATAAAACTAGCATGTGATCCAGCTATTTCACTACTGTATATATATGCAAAGAAAATGAAATCAGTACCTCTAAGAAACATCTGTACTCCCATACTCATTGCAGCATTATTCACAATAGCTAAGATGTGGAATAAACCTAAGTATCCATTAACAGATGAATGGATAAAGAAAATATAGCATATATACACAATTATGTGTTATTCAAGCTTAACATAAAAGGAAATTCTGCTATCTGTGACAATATGGAGAGCATTATTCTAAGTGGATAAGCCAGGCACAGAAAGACAAATGCCACATGATCTCATTCATACATGGAATCTAAAAAAGTTGAAATCATAGAAGTAGAGTAGAATGGTGGTTACTAGCTGCTTTTGGTCAAACATAATCAAAGTGAGATTATCCTTATTTATGAAATAAGACTGCTATGATTAGATTTTTCCTGTTTATTCACCTATGTATAGTAAGAAGGGTAATTCAGTACATAGAACTTTTAAGTTTGCTATGTTAGAAATTTTCTTAAGGAATCTCAGATTTAACTTTTGAAAACCTTTTGAGAATGTTAGAGCGGAAACTGACTAGGTGATTATGGTGGACTGGAGAAAGAATTCTTACACCAGGAAGTAGAATAGTTTTAGGAAAGAAGGTTTATTTTACTTTCTTGAGAAAGAGAGAGAGAGAGAAAGAGAGAGAGAGAGGCAGCCACAGCACTGAAGAAAAGGTAGAGGGTAGTGCAGGGCAACTGAGAAAAGTTGCTTGGTGCTTTTAAAGAGTAAAAATGGCTTTCTTTCCCTCTGCTTCAGCAGACTGGTAACAGAAGTGGCCATGAGATACCAGGGAGATCTTTATTTATTTATTTATTTTCTTTCTCTGTGAGGCTAGGTTTGCTGAGTCCTTGGAATCTGTTTTTTTTTGTTTGTTTGTTTGTTTTTTGTTTGCAGGAACTGAGGCAGAGAGCTGAAGCAGGTAGTTTGTACCCCTACTATCTGCTTACGGCTCTTCAAGGCTGAGAAAATGAAGTCTTGGAGATAATAAGATAGACCACAGGTGTTTTAATTAAACACAGCATAGTTATCCTGTGAGTTTATTTCTCTTACTTTCCTTTTGATAGTTTATTTTTCTTCTGTTAGGTTATTAGTAAAATGACCTTTCAGAGACTAGGAAGACAATCCAAGAGCACCATACTTCACCACAGTGTCTATATATTTAAGTGAATTTCTGTCTTTTCAAGGTCTACAAAATATCAAGATTCTGAAGCCTGTCAAGAAATAACCCTTCTTACCTGTAAGTCTGTGAACACTGTAAGCTGGGTACTAGACTGTTTTTTTTTCAAGATGGCTGTATAAGTATTGGCTCTATAAAGTCAATCTTACTTCCTCAAAACTCTGATGATATATGGTGTCATACCTTGTTCTCACATATGACATTCTAGTCAAGGTCTTGGCTAATCACTTTTTCCAATATTTTACTGTTACAAGGAGGATAGATTCTTATTAATCATATATAAATGATTATATTGTCATGAAATACTCATTATATTGTCATTAATGCTCATTAATAGTTTCCAAATTCTGGAGGGATCTAACAGAAATAAAAAGATAAGTGTTTTACAAAAGATAATCTACTAAATTGTTATGAGTTATAGATAGCTTAAGAAAAAGATGTTTTGTATATCTAGAAGGTAGAACAATAAAGCATTTGCAATATTCCAAACAAAAGCCCTAATCATCCTTCCTTAGAGGATTCAGTCCTATGTAATTAGTTCTTATTCTGCTTGATCTTGGGTTATCAGTTTTATAAGACCATGAGTTTCTTTACTAGAATTCTGGAAATCCCAAATCACTCCAGTGGTATGATCCCAAAGTTATTTAAGCAATTTTATGAAGCCTGTGCTCCAGGGTGCCTGGAACATTCCTTTTCAAGGGTGTCTGAGACAGTCTTTTTTTGTTAAAGACAAGCACTCTGGTTTATAGCTGATTGCATGAACTTTCAGGGAAGCATCAATGTAAAACACAACAAAAAAAAATAATCTGTGAATTATCTGTGAATGCCAAACACCTTAAAATGGCCATGATTAACTAGAATTATAGTTAAATCTAGTTAACTAAAAATTAACTAGAATTATGACTGATAACATTATACTATGTGTCTATTAGACCAAGCAGGACCTGGACCTGTGGTAGATAGTGAGAGCATTGACAGATTTCTAGAAACTTTACATAATTTCTGAAATACTTATATTAACATCTGATCCTTACAAATATAAAAGAGGGAAGATTAGACATCTCTATTTGGCAACACTTTCATGCAATTCATAATATCAAATAAACCTAATTATTTTTAATATCACTCTTTTTATAAAGTGAAAGAACAATCTTTTTGAAATTTTAAAGTTAGTTTGAGATTAATGTGTCATTTAGCATTTAATTTTGGAAAGAAAAATATCAAAAGTTTTATAAAATGTCAAAAAACTTTGAGCATTTTGTTAAAGAGAATCATGGGTTACTAAGAAACAATACTTGAAGACCTATTTAGTCAAAATGACAATAAAAGATGTTAAAAGTAAATATAGCAGATAACATAATTGAAAAATAAAGGAGACTTTAGCTCTTTCAAGACTGAGAAAACTGGATTCTCCTAAATAATCCAGGATATGATAAAGTCAACATAAAACTCAGGACATTATTATGTTAAGACACAGAATCTGTGTCCTCTGAGTAGATTACTCAGAATATAAATTTAAAAACTTTTAATTTCTTCAGAGCAGAACAATAATCCAAGAAAATTTTGTCATTTTTACAAAGAGAAAATTAAACTCTAGTTTTGCGTCAGTATACTATTGGTACCAAAGCTAATTAAAAAAAAAACAACTTATAAATAAACTCATCCAACCATCCAGTCTTAGCCAATTTTCACTGTACAATATGTTTCCTTTTCCACAAACTTCTTATCTACATTCAGGTTTTGTCCTACATTTTCTTCTTTTTTATTCTATAAACAACCATTTTACTTTAGGAATAATTTCCTTTCCTTTTTCTTAACAAAAATACTTCTTACATATTTTGCATACTTTGCATACAATTGAATAATGATTCAACTTTATTAAAATCAAATTTATAATTTTTATAATTTCAAACATCTAGTCTGTATAAAATAAGCTGAATTGACTGGTAAACCCCAGTAAATATTAATAAAAATGTATATTTTAATTATACATAATGTGAATAACTCAAAATATATAGCTGTTTTGGTTAAACCAACAGTATTAAATTAGTGTTCTTGTGAAAGATTTACCCAAATTGTATTAATGTGAATTTTAAACATTTAGATTACTTTTTATACAATTAGTTTTATTTTCATTGAAGGTATTAGAAGTTTAGTTTTGAAAAAAATTCTAGGAGTTTTAGGAATATTTAATTTCTATGGGAGCTTATTTATCTCTAAGAAGATTAGAATAAATCTCCTTTATCAGATTTTATAAAATATCACATATACTATACATACATTAACACTGCGATCCCCAACCCTTGGGCCACGGACCATTAGGAACAGGCTACATAGAAGGAGGTGAGCGGCAGGCAATCGAGTGAAGCTTTATCTGTATTTACAGCTGCTGCTCATTGCTTACATCACCACATAAGCTTGGCCTCCTGTCAGATTAGTGGTGGTATTAGATTCTCAGAGGAGCATGAACCCTACTGTAAACGGTGCATGCGAGGCATGTAAGTTGCCTCCTTATGAGAATCTAAAGCCTGATGATCTCAGGTGGGGCTGAGGCAGTGATGCTAGCACTGGGGAGTGTCATCAAATACAGATTATCATTAGCAGAGAGGTTTGACTGCACAATAAATGTAATGTGCTTGAATCATCCCCAAACCATTCCCTCACTCCAGTCCGAGGAAGAATTGTCTTCCATGAAATCAGTCCCTGGGGCCAAAAATGTTAGGGACCACTGCATTAACACATAGGCACAAACAGAGATATTTTAGCTTTCATTCTTAAATTTTAGCTGTGAATTAAGCATATGCTCAGTAATGTAAAAGTAATTGGTTTTTATATAAAAGAACTGATCCCAATTTATAGTTTTATTGAAATTGTGATTTTGGATAGTTGGAAAAATTAAAATTATCTGCTCAGTATGAGGGCTAACACTTCCCACCAGTATTTGTGAAGGAGACTTGTAAGATTTTCTTTTGCCCTGATATGTAATCATATGGAGGGTGTGGACTAAACGTTGGATAAAGAACTGAGTTTACACCAAGTTGGCATCTGAGTGTTTCCATAGCCCATCTGAGTGGGTAAAATATCAAATCTGCTTACAATTAGCCTCTTCATCCTTAGGCAGTTGCTTTGGGGGTCCCTGAGTACTCAGAGCACCAGATGAGATGGGAGCTAAAAACTTGAAAGATTACAGGGAATTGAGGAGCTGGAGTGGGAAGGGAAAAGTCTGGCAGATACGGATAGAGGGATGGGGGAGATTGGGATTTTGAAGAGGAGCATATCAAAGAATTTCAGGTTGCTGAAGGTTAAGATTGAAGGTAGTAAGTGGAGGAAAGAGGAATGGAGGTGATAGGAAGGTAGAGGTCTTTGATAAGCCAGTTTGGAGAGATCTCAAGTTTCCCAAATAGGGCATTGGACTTCCAAATTATCATTAGTAAAATCATGCCAACAATAAAGGAAGCAGAGTTAGTTCCATAGTGGTGGAGCATATCATCAGCCAAAGTCTTCAGAGAAGGAGAATCAGAAGAGTGAGAATTTTCCATGGAGAAGGAAGGTGCCAAAGTATCAACAACAAAGAAAGGAAATGTGAACAAGGTTTCTACAAATGAGATATTTACAAAGATGAAGAATCCAAATGAGATCCCTACAAATGAGATCTCTGAAAAGAAAGAGTACTATACCAAAGAGCCAATGTTTGATCAGATTGTATCTCAGTAAGAATTTCCCATATTCTAAACCAACAGTACTTTCCAAACAAAGAAGCCAAGGACTCCAACTCAGCCTCAAGAGTATACTCAGGATCTTAAAAATGAACTTGTGTTCCTACAGAGCTTCAACAGACAGAGGTGTGGGGTATTGGATAAGGATTAAGATTTACCAATGGATCTTTGGTCAGTAAGTTAGGCATCAAAAACTTGTGCCTAGGGACCTCAGTGAATTCCTGGGGTCCAATGATGAATCCCATCCTGATCATGGCACCAGAACTACCATGAAGAATTGCTCTGGATGGAGTTAAACAGGAAAGAAAGACTGTTTAAGACTCTTGCAATGGGGGAGAGAGATTTAACTCAACTCCATATACAAAAGGCCAAGTGGGGACTTATATAGCCAATATGCAGGTTAAGAGAGCATGGATTAAAAATTACTAAGAAAAATTGCTTAAGTAACAAGAGTAGGGAGATTCTTGCTAAACTGGCTTGGCAGGATTCTTGCTGGATTTAGCAGGCCAAGGATGGGGAGGTCAGGGTATCAGGCTAAAGGCAACAGGCCAGGGACAAGGCATGGTCAAGAAGAGGGTTCAGAGGAGCCTGACTAAAGACTAAAGTTTGGTCAGTGAGGGAGTTCTTGTCAATGACAGTACACATTTATTGAAATTTACACAGAAACAAGTCTGTAAATGAGGCCAATGTATCTACTTGGTTGCCAGATTACATTTTAGATAGAATTTGTATTCTGACATCAGACTCTTTTGTTAGAATCCTGGCTGTTTCATTTACTCACTTTTAACCTCACTTTTGGACCTTCATGCCTCAGTTTCCTTAACTATACAGTGAGATAATAAGGCTCCTGTGGGGACTAAATGAAGTAATTTATGTACACTATCTGGCACTTACTAAACACTACATTTAAACAAATAATATTCAAAGCAGAAGAAATAACTTTACTAAATACATTTCTGCTTGAATTTTAATAAGTTAGAAAAGCAGAAAAATTTCATCTAACTCAGTGAAGCTAATTGGTAGGTAATACTCTGGATTGTCATTCATACTAATTTCTCCATTCAGTAATTTTTTTTCAGACACTGAGATTATACAAGTAATGGTATAATAACTGTATATACATATAATCATATACGCATATAATTATAATATGCATACATGTGTTGATTACTATAAAAATCAGAATCACACCACTCCTTGCCCACACAAACAGACACATACTGCTCCGCAAGAACAATTAGAATTGTGTGAGTTTGCTATTTTACTGCCTTCCTTAACATTATTTTAGTTTTCCAGGAGGTTGTAGCCCAAGATATGGCTTAATTGCTCATTACAGGAACTTAAAGAATGTTCCATTCACTCTTCAGTGGAAAGCATGAACAGAGATAATGACCTAAAATATTTTGAATCTTCTCACTTCAAAATCTTCATCTTGCAGTTTTTACTAATCCCATTATTGATTAGGATTCATTGCCCAATCCAGTTCACCTGCCTCCTCACGTTCAAAGACTCTCCTTATGCCAAAGTTCTAATTCTTGGTGAATTCAGACCTTGCCTTTCTCCCATGCAGACACTGCCAAGGCTTCCCAGAGGTGGTGTTTTCCATTACCCTCCTAAGCAATAAGCTCAGCTTTGGGTCATCAACAGGTTATGTTGGCGATGTTTGTTGAGACAGTATTCAACAACTATGTGGCAATTTGGAAAAGAAAACAATCAGATACTGTAGGATATTTGTCAGATGCAAAAAAGGAATATTTGAGTTCTGAGGGAATAAAGAAGAAAAGTATAACTTTTTCCCTGTAAGAGAGGAAAGAATCTTTTCCTCAACCCTCGTAAACCCTTAGTTACCATGGACCTCTATCACAAAAGACAAATTAACACAAGAAAAACAAATAGAAGTTTATTAACATGTATATTTCATATAATGTAAATGGAATGAACAGGGAATGAGCAATTCCCAATGATATGGCTTTAAATTCCAGTTTATAGTAAAAAATGAAAAAGATAAGTCAAAGGAAAAGGACTTTGAATCTCTAAGGGTGGCAAATTAGGGGAAGGCAAACAAAGGGCAGGTGAATGCTAGTTAGTAAATTTTATTAGGTAGATAGATTCCACTGTTGTAGTCTCCAGGCTGATAAAGGTGTAAAGTTGTCTTCAGTGGCTAACCGTTGTCCTCTTTGGTGAAGGAGGGGGTTACCTTTTGTGTTTGTTACTCTGTCTTGCTTTTAGACAAATGCAGGATAGAGTGCTTTCTACATTTGCTGCTTTTTAATTTCTTTTAGCCAAAGGGACATATGTTGGGGTGGCATATTCTGGTCTCCCACATCCCTAAGTGAGAGTAGAGACTTCACTGACTTTACAAAGCCCTGATTGTAAAATACTACCTTACCAGAAGCAACCAGAAAAATAAGTTTTAGATCATATATTGTTGCCACCCAACCAGGTTCACTTGCCAGCTGCCCAAGAAGAAGCCAATATGCTAAGTCAACAGGTTTTATCACAGGCAGTCTTTATTCTGCATAGTACTAAGCGGGGAAATGGGAGAAATTTCTCAAATTTGCCTCCCTAAGAATTTGAGAGACAGGGTATTTAAGGGTAGTTTGGCAGACAAGGGATTAGGCAATTAGGTTTGTTAATTGGGGCAAAATAATAGGGGTGCAGGAATCACCTTCTTGTGTTGTTTTGTTAGGTAGATAGTGAGAGATTCCAGTCTCCTAGGGAGGAAAGTGGGTGCTGTTGCCTCCATCTTGGTCCTGTCCCACCCTAATTCTCCATACCTGGGAGAGGAGGGACTACCCTACAAATCTGCCAATCAGAACTTGGTGTGCCAGCTGCAAAAGAATGCAGAGGACTCTCTAGCCCAGAGGCCGAGCTCCATAGGTACCATAGAGTCTGGAAATTGAACTAGAATAACCTGTGTGCATAGCTGAGACTCAGGTCATGTGACTCCCAATTGTCCAATCAAAGTGGTTCCATGGTGACCTCTGAACCAGGAGGGAGTGTCCGATCTGGGCACTATAAAATGAGAGGCAGACCATAGCCCCTCTCTTTTGTGCTCTTCCTTCTGCTCTGCGTCTGCTGTGACAATGGGCCCTGTCGTCATCTGTGGGGTATGTACCATGCTCTGTAAACCTGTTATCTTGGTCTTGCACTATAGTCCTATCTTTCCTCAATAACCTCATTTCGTGCTTGTCTAACTTTGGCGTGTCTGGTTATTCTTTGGCCATGGGCGTGCCAAGAACTGACATTTCAGACTAAAACCTGATAGTTTTAGTCCCTGGCGTCACAATTCCAGTTGAGTTAGTTTCTTGGTATGGGCCGCTGGTCTGGGTGGGTCCGTCAATCCACTGGAATGCCGGCCAAGAAGATACCCTAAAAACTACCTTTAGGTTTCAAAAAGGTGTTGTTATTTATGGAGAAAGTTAAGAATCTTTAAGAATGTTTATGACCACCAGCTGCGTGGCTCTGGAGTGGCAATTATAAAGAAGCAAACAAGGAACAGCAACTAATTATTATTTTTAGCTAGGCCTTTACCATAGTTCTCCCCTTGTACCCTATCATTGAAGGGCGGTTTCAATATTAAGGTAAAAATTGTTATTCTTGTGAAATTTAGCTAGAGATTTTATTACCAAAAAACAAACACATTAATTTAGATAAGTTGTATGCTTTGTTAAATATTCACAAGAAATAAGCACCAAATCCTAAAGCATAATAGGACAGGTCCATATAGAAATTTAATTCCTCTCCCTAATTTAGTTATTTTCAATTCCCATTAAGCCTATGGGTGTCTTTATTTTCCAACATATTAAGCAGTGATTATGGCATATATTGGCATTTTATCAGGTGTTTAATCATAGAGCTTTTATACAAAAAAAAGTCTCTCCATGGGTGCATAATTTTAGCTGGTCAACAAGTTATAATGTAAATAAGTCTTTACATTTATGAAAGTTTTCTAATGCATTTATTCCTCGTTTTGATTAGAACTGTCTAAATTTAAATATAGAAGCATGCAAAACAGCTATGCTACTTCCAGGAGTGCTCTATCATAGGGGAAATAGAATGAGCAAATTCACAAATGGTATTCATGAAAATATAGTGGGAGGTTTGGGGATTAAAAGCAAGAGACTTATTTTTATCACTGGCAATTAGTAGGCATTGTGAATTGAGGGTACCCAGTTAATGCCTATTTGTTCTCAGGAAATTACAGCTCAGAAGGAAGGCTGGTACCTTTGATTTGCTAATCTGCATGGCTTTGTGTGCTCCAGTCTTTCGACCACAATCAAATAATCATTTCCTCTTGTTTGTCTTCATTCACTTTCCGCCTCCTCCATGGACTTAACTAGCAAATGTCCTTTGCTTTTGACCAGAGCCTCTTCAACAAAAATCCTGTAGTTCCCGACATCATTATTATTTTGTAAAAAGAAGTGCCTGGGCATATACTAACATAAATAGTTTCTTTTTCTTGATCACACACTGATAGCTTATCATTGTACCAGTATTGTTACATATTATATATCAGACTTCATTCCAATGTAACATTATGAAGGTATTTAAAAAACAGGAGCTGTAAACAGAAAATTACATTGTGAATAATATTCTTTTGATATCTCATAAAGCCTGAAATCTTTATTTACTATTAAGTTTTTTGTTTATTTTTTTCAAAGCAACCTATAAGATATATATACATATGTATTTCTTTGTTTACCTCTCTATTTAAAATTTTTGTTTTTTAGGTATTTTTGTTTCTGGTCTTGTTGGTAACAAGATTTTGTTCTATAAATACCCACTTTCCAAGTCACAGTCCCTCCCAAGACAACAATCTATAAAGCAGAGAGGGTTGTGTTTTAAAAGTAATGTGTAGGAGGTATTAGCACAAATCCTGTTATACATGAACAGAATTTTTGCACATAACTCCCTCACAGTTCTTTAAAAATGTATCCTATTTTATAAAAATATCTGCTTGGAAACTAACAAACCAGAACAAACTTTTTCCCCCTTTTTTGGTGCTGTCTTGTATTTGCAACTCAAATTAACCTTTCGTGTTACTCACCTTTGAAAAATCTGCAATAGTTCAAGAATTGTATATATGAATGTTTATTTTTATGTTTTACAATCTACAAAAGTAAAGTTAGCTTTTTAAAAATGTAAGTGCAAATATATACTCTGTCTTTTACTCACATAAAAATGTTTCTTTGGTATTTTCTTGTATTTATATTCTGTTTGAAATGTAAAAATAGAGCAAAACATAAAAAGCATTCTCAGTGCTTCACGTATTTTAGACCACGAGGAAATATTTAGTTTCTTTTGACCAATGAAGACATCTAATCATGATTTAAATAACTATAATCTTTTACATGTTATGAGAGTCTCAGTGGAAACATTTTTGTAAATATTTTCCAAAAATATTTACAATTAAAGAGAGGTTGTTGCCACCCAACCAGGTTCATTTGCCCATTGCCCAAGAAGAAGCCAACATGATAAGTCAGCGGGTTTTACAGCAGAGAAAGAGTCTTTATTTCACATAGTGCTAAGCAGGGAGGTGGGAGAAATTTCTCAAATCTGCCTCCCTGAGAATTTGGGAGACAGGGTTTTTAAGGACAGTTTAACAGGCAGGGGATTAGGGAATCGGGGCAGAATTATAGGGGTGTGGAAATCATCTTCCTGTGTTGCTCCAGTCCCTGGGGTCACAATTCCAGTTGAGTCAGTTTCTTGGTCTGGGCCACTGGTCTGGGTGGGCCAGTCGATCCACTGGAATGAGGGGCCTGGAAGATATCTTGAAAACTACCTTTAGGTTCCCAAAAGGTGAAGTTATGTATGGAGAAAATTGAGAATCTTTATGGACACCAGCTGCATGGCTACAGAGTGCCAGTTATGGGGGGACAGTTGCTAATTATTTTCAGCCAGGCCCTTACCACAGTTCTTACCTTGCACCCTGTTATCAAAGGGTGGTTTCAAAATTACAACATCAAAGAACATTTATGGGATAGCTCACATGCCATGGTAGGTGTGTCTAGACAGTAAGTTTCAGCTTTGGAAGCATGATCTATTAACAGATTAACTCAATACCCTATGTATTGTTTATGTAATCCAGCTGATATTATTGGTAAATGAACAAGATGTTTGCCAGCTTTTTTCCCCAAAAGTTCTAACAGTTTTTCATGAATAAATACTTCTCAACTTGATTTCCTTTCATACACATTCAGAGCTTTGAATGATTATTTGGGGCAATTTCATTTTGCATATTCATTTTGGGGAGTAATATTGACTGACCTCTTTGTGTCTATCAACTGGTTGATTTTTGATAGTCTGTCTTATATACACACACATTCTTGAATTGCCTATTTAGTATAACATCTGGAAAAAAATAGTATTTTCCTTTGAATTTTTTTGTGTGCCTGGTTTTGGGACTTCAGAACATGATACCCCAAAGTATGGCACCTTGGCATGCTGAACCTTTTCAACTAAAGTGGATTGGAAAACTTCAGAAAGTCCTTCTGAACTTCTGCACACCTGTCCCCACTCTTCTTTCTTTCCCAAAGCAAGCCATAAAACCTAAAAAAGTCACTCTCTCCCTTCTTTCTTTCTTGAAGATCCTAATTCCAGAGGGATCCTGACTTATATCTGTCCCATACTTGGGAGGAATGCTGCACAGAGAGGCCAAGAAGAACCTGCACAGGCCTTGCAGGGTTTCCCCCCTCAGTCTATCATCATTAGACCTGACCCTTTGACCAATCACAGTTCTACACAGCTGTTCATTCTTCATGTTTGTAAAAATAGACAGTTTCCTCTGGTTATTTGGATTTTCATTTTTGAAGACTCCTGTGTCACATAAAACTTTGATTGAATAAATTTGTTGTTTCCTCTTGTTAACCTCTCATTTGTTGTAGGAGTATGGCCATGCCCCTTATGATAGGTAAGGAAAGATATCACACCTTTCCACACTTAACATAAGCAAACATTTCTTTGAGTACTACATGAATTTTTAGAATTTTCAACACCAAGAAAATGGTCTATTATTCTTTCAGAAATATTTTCATTTTCTTATTAATTTAAGTTCTTTTTCCTGTTGTAGCTGAAATTTTTGGCATTGTCACCAAGTTTAAGTATCTACACAACCAGTTCAAAGGCTAGTCTTGCTCTTATAATACCTCTTCTTTTTTTTCTTTGTTTCTTTCCATTTGAACTGTCAATAATGAACTTTCATTTGAAACATTCCAGGGCTCCAGATAATAATGAATATGATAGACATTGACCATTTTATTACCATTCAGTAACTGAATACATATGTTGTTTCAGTGGAATTCTCTATTGTGTGGGTCTTAACAGGAAGTAAGATTTAGCTCTATCTAATGCCAGGCAGTTAAGACACATATATCTGTCCTGAGTTCTGTGGATTATATGTTTCTTCCAAGAACGTGAATCCAGAGGAGTAATGCAAAAATACGGAGAGATTTAAAATTATTCACTTCAGAATGTGGTAATAAAGTACTCAGTGGAAAAAAATATATAATAATCATATCATCAGACTGATTCATTGGGTCTTTCCCTGCTGCCTAAATTTTTTTTTCTGCCCATTTTCTGAGCCTAGTTCTCTAAATTCCTTACAATTCTGTGAGTCAACTAATATCCTTCCTATGAAATTTGTTACAGTTTGATATAATGCAATAAATAATTTTGAGGCTTAGCCATGCTAAGCATAAGGGAAAAGGAAAAATTAGTAATACTGATAATTTTTTTTTATATTTTGTTCACCATGGATTTTTTATATTATTAAAAATGTATTATTATATTATAGATCATTTGACTTTTTTGGTGACATCTTAAATTTGGTGCCCACAGTGAGTGTTTTACTCATCTCATCCAGGGCTCAGCTCTGGTGAGGTCCGTTAAACACCAGTAATGCAGCAAACAAGAGGAGAAAGGATATTGAATGAACACATCAGAGTGGAACATACAATAAATTGAATACAGTAGTAGAGGGTTGGAAGTTGTTACAGGCCAAAACACAGATTCAAAATATTGAATATACTTTGGCTTAGTGTGTATTATTTTTCCAGAACCTATTTCTTATTCATTATTAATGTAGTTGTATTAGAAATTAAAATCTATCTGTGTAATAATTCTGTCATTTAGAGATAATATATCTATTTGTAGTGACTCCTGGACAAAATATCACAAAAGTATTCTGTTATCCCAACTTTTGATAATAACAAGAAACATTCTAATCTCATTCATGACAGAATTTTAATTAAAGGTTTGAAAGGTTTTTAGTGGCCCCTTTAATAAAAATAGGCTACAGTGTAATTGTTAGCATGAATTTAACATAGATTTTTATAGTTTTGTCACTTGAGTGACTCAGACTCAAACATAGTTAAACATGAAAAAGAAGTCTTCACAAGTCAATAACGTGTAGCCTTATTGGGAGACATTTAGCAGACTATATGAGAACTCAAAGACTAGCATTTTATGCACACACACACACACACACACACACACACATACACATGTGCAGGATTAAAATTTGTTTTCAGTGAGAAATATTTTGTCATGGGAACTTAAAGACATCAACCAGAAGAAGCAATTGTCACCTTGTTACCGGCTACACGCTGACAAGTCAGCAAGAGAAGGTTGTCAGGAATCATGAATCCACATCACCACCGTGGTAAAAGATAGACATTTGCTTACCAATGGGTTTGCAATACACAAAAATAAGATTGTCTTTTCCCGGTTAAATAATGAGATGAGAACAGGGAACATTTGACTCTAATTGTTTTTAATTTTGTGCATAAAAGACTATCTGATTCATGCCATATTTGTTCATATGGAATTGAGTGTTAATTTTGGCTTCAGGAAAGCTTGTTGGCTAGGATGGATTTAGGTCTCTATAAATTGACTTTATTTAGTTTTTATGTATGAGAACAAATCTTATGTCTTGGAAAAAGTATAGTAACCATATTTTGAAAAAATAAAATAAGCCTAATAATGCTTAGTTTATAAAATTTCAAAAAGTAATTTTTAAGAGAATTAACCTTGAATTATATATTACATGCAAAGCTAATTCTACAACTTTTCTTATTATGTAATTTATATTGTTTTTGAGAGAATAAGTCAAGTTATTAACAATAAATTATTAAAAATTTTTACATATGCAATAATTTCTGGGAAAGTTTAATTCACTTGTCACTTTTTTCTTTTTCTTTTTAGTTGACAAATAATAATTGTATATATTTATGAGATACAATTCAACATTTTGAGATTATATATAGTAGAATGATTAAATTAAGCTAATAACAGATTCATTACCTCATATGCTTAACTATTTTTTTTATTGTTAGAACTTTTGAAATTTATGTTCTTAACAATTTTGAAATATCCAACATGTTACTATCACTTTTTAAAGCTGGTTTCTTTGTATTTCCCTTGTCTAATATCAAATTTCAGCAAATTGAGTTTAAAGATTTAATTGGCTTTTATTAGCAATTCATGAATCGGGCAGCATTGCATTTACAAAATAGGTGCTTATCATGCTGCCTCAGGTTGTCTAGAACCTTTATGATTGGTTGCTGTGAATCACTTGTTTTTTGGAAAAACAACCTGTTTTTAAGTTTAGTTTGATCACATGGTACCTAGCATGAGTGATTCTATTCTGGTTTGTTCTGAACTGTTGGGGCCTAGTGCAGGAGCTTAGTCCAAAACAATGGTCTCCCATACATTTTATTTAACATGCTTAAAGGTAAAATTTTTCATCAGACTTTGAATTACTTACTGCTATTAAATACCTATTTCCAGCTTTCAGAATCACATTCCAAAAACATCAGCAACTGCTTCAGATTGTCTAGCAGGAAGCTGGATCACATCTATTCTTGAGCTGTATTTTTTTCCTTTTTCTCCTTTTCTCTTTCTCTCTTTTCTCCCTCCCTTCCTTCCTTCTTTCCTTCCTTCCTTCTGTTCTGTATAATGTATAACTGTAATTCAATAACCTCCTATGTATAGACAGGTTTTCTTATATTTGTGCGTTAGTTACTTGAGCTATAAGTTTGGTTATATTACTTGGGCTATTTATGTTGGCTACAGCTGAAAAAAGAGGTGTCAAAGAATGGAATCAGGGCATTGGTCAGTGATCTTTGTCCTCATTCTATAGATGAAATAAAAATCCCAGTTTCAATTCAGTTATTCAGTTATAACCACTGTAAACCTTAGGAAAAGTACTAACTTGGAATTTTGATAAAGTGGAACAATTCTTACATTAATTCAAAGACATAGGCTTTTTGAGAATAAAAATGGGTTTTCTGGGGGTTCTTTCAATACAGTAAAACATGGAGATAAGTTGTATTTCCTAAACCAGAATATAAACTCTTGGGTTAGACTCCTTCTCCGACCTTGTAGTAAGGAATATTAATAAGGAGGATTTGCATAACAATATCCGTGTCACAAGAAGGTTTTGTTATTACCAACAAAAACAATAGCTACTACTTACTAAGTGTTTATAATATGCCAGGTCATATGCTTAGTTCTTTGTATATAATAATTATAATTCACTTTGATTTCCCTGTGATGATAGAATATTGTTATTACTATGGAGTAACACTGAATTGTAATTCACTTAATTTTCCTATGAAATGATAGAATATTATTACTACCGTTGGAGGAAAAAGGAAACTAAGATCTAGTGTCTTAAGCAAATAACTGTAAATAGCAAGTAAAGGGACTGATACTTGAATTTAAATTTGACTTCAAATGCATTGTTCTCATATTGCTCTCATTATCTGTATGTTCCTCTGCATTTCCAGTGACTTAGTGCTTAATATTTGATGGGGAAGAAAGGGAAGTCTTCATTAATATCCTTTTGGGAATATGAACTGTGGAAATATGCTTTTCAACTCCATCTTCTTTGAAGTGAGAGAAATTTCATGGTAAATAATGTTCACAAACAAGTTAAAATCCTGCCACTTAATAGGTTGGTTCTAAAAGAATGAACTATCCTCCTTTAAACTAGGATAGGATGTCATTGGATGAAGCCATGATTGATAAATTATAACACAGTAATTATCATTCATTTCCCTCTTTAAGGATGCCTCAAGGTAACCTCATACCTAAAGGACACATAGTTCTTCCAAACTAAGAAAGACTTCGTTTTAAGTCACAAAAAAAGATCTCTGGAATTTGTTCAGTGAAAATAATTTTGGTTTATTAGTTTAGTTAATCCTTCCTTACCAATTAAACTTTCCCAACAGCTAAGAGAAAGGGTAGGAGTCCTCTAAATGATTTTCTTATTCAATAACAACTATTACACTTTCATAAACACTAAGTAGCAATTAAATAATTGCATATAATGTTAGTAATCACATTTACTTACAATTTCTAATTAGTTTCTTAGTATAATCATAAATATTACCTACTGTTTGCTACTAGCTTTTAATAAATGAACTCAAACTTAGCATGATAGATGTAACCGAGTTTGAATATTATGATGTATATAACCAAAATTCCAACTCAATGCTATAAAGTACTTGCCTTCTGATCATTCTTCCTCATTTACATAATCCTAGCCCTTAATCTTATCAGTTTTGTTGACTTTCCTCTTCAGATGGATATCTTAGCTTCTAGCTCCTTCCCTTCATCTATTTTAATCATTTTCCATTCTAATTTTTCTCATCTTTCCCCTTACACAGTTAAATCTTGAATCTGGTCAAGATTTAGAAACAGTAGAATCTAAATAATAATTTAAAACCCTACACTTTGGCCAGAGTGTTCCATCCTATGAACTAACTTATTCCAGTAACCTATTGTCATAACATCAAAGCCTTTAATCCACTGAAATCACCAAATTCTCATTATGATAGCCTTTTTCTGGCTGATTCGTATTTGTCCAACCAGAATTCCATGATGTATTATTTTATTATTATCATTCTATTCATTAGAATACACTCAATTTCTTTCCCCAATCTTTCTATAAACAATTATCCTCACAAAAGCAAACTCTGAAAGAATAGGCAACTTCTCCATATCTTCAGTGAAGCAGTTGATTATTTTGGGGAAGGGAAATTACATAAATAGTCCCATATACTTCTCAAATCAATTGCAGATTTTCAATTCCACATCAAATTTTCCTACAAGTGTTACCTATACATCCTGTGTCCTCTTTGTCACATTATTCATGCTCCTGCCTTCCAAATGGGACTTCTATTCCTATAACTCTACCTTCCTGGCAAGGTCTCAGAGACTTTATGCTACTAAATCTCTATTTTTTTTAACTTACTTCACAATTTACCTGTATTTAACTCTTTACTTAGAATCAAATTCAACCTCCTTTCCCTGGCTTTCAAAGACCTACATGATTTGGGTCCTACTTCCTTAGTCAATATTGTCTCTTACCCCTATTTTCAATTACCCAGCCTCATCTAATCTTTGACAAAGAACAAATTGGGAGGATGGTTTTATATCTGGGTTCTCCGTCGTGCTCCATTGGTCAATGTCTCTGTTCTTGTGCCAGTACCATGGTGTTTGTTAATTAAAACCTTGTAGTATAGCTTGAAATCTGGTAGATTGATGCCTCCCAATTTGTTCTTTTTGCATAAGGTTGCTTTGGCTATACAGGGTCTTCTCTAGTTCCTTATGAAGCATAGGATTATTTTTTCTAGATCTGTGAAACATTTTGTAATAAAAAGTAAAAACAGAGCTGCTTTCAAGTACATAAGAGGAAGCATTACTGAGTGTTCTGATTCTATTTTACAGAAAACTTGGTGAATGTATTAAAAATTCTAAAAGATGGCAAAGCCAGAATTTATATCTTATTCTATTTGACTCCATAATTTAATTTCCTAATAATGGCACTATATTGTCTTTCCATATAAATCAAGAATGTGTTTCAGATTATATATTTTATAGGCATTATCTTATTTAATTCTCACAAAACCCCTTTAAATAGGGAAGATTTAGGTTTTCATGAACTTCTATATGAAGATACCTACCTTTAGGGGACACATATACTTGCTCAAAGTAGTAAAACAAAGGAATACCTGGAGCCCAGATTTTTCTGACTTCAGACTACACAATTTTTAAAAAGTTGCTATTAAAGCAATAGAGTTCAAGATACTTGTTATTTTCTCAAGCTCAGTTACAATATTAATTTACCGTATCCTGAAATCCAGTGACTTTTGGTTTGGAAGCCCGTGTGCAAAGCACTCTGAGGTTGAATATTCAACAGATGTATGTATTCCATATTTACACCTTTACTTATGCCCATATGTATTTTGCATACATGTATTAACTGACATTTTTTCTTTTTCTTCCCACTTAATTGGGGATTTTCTTAGTGATTGGGATTATGTCATTCTAGCTCAACTTTCTCTCCTTTGCATTGCTCGATACAATGTTTTATATGTGGCGCATGTATGGTAGAATATCAGTAGTCAAAATAAATACATATGTGTGTGGTGTGTATTTATCATACTGTATTCAAGGATACTGCCGGTCTCTGTGGAAATGGATATATGGGCAGGAAATTCAGGTGGCATGTTAATTTACTAGTCTATTATTAAGGACTTTTGCTCTAAAGATTTGTAGAAAGGACTCGTGTGTTTTGCCCTTTTATCCATATTTTCCACCACATGCGTGACTGGGCATCTTCCCAGACCCAGCCTTGGTCTCTTTGGGGTCAATATGAGGAGACATTAATTTAATGCAGGAGGAGATGAAAAGAACTTTGCTTCCTATGAGCTGGTAACCATGGTATATTTTTATTGCTTGGGGCATATTGCAGTGTTCATCAAACAGGACACTAATGAGACTGAGTACCTCCAAATCTGTGATAAGCACTTGCCATCTTTCCTCAGAAAAGAGTGGGTCTATTTTTATTCTTAATGTGAGAAAAGAAATCTCCAGGGAGGGGAAAAAACTATGCTGGAATAGCAATGAAGAAGTAGTTGCTCTACATGACATTTTATTTCTAGATGGCTAGAAAGATCAATGTACTTGCCTGCAGCTCATGAATTAATATCCTCAGCTATCAAGGAATGAGACATTGTACACAGCAACTTGTTCTTCATCGCTAACTTCTTGTCATAAGTAAAGCAATAATAAGGCAGCTTCAGAATAGGTGTCGCCCTTGGGATATAGCATTACTGTGTCTTAAAATTCACTAATAACTGTAACGCATGGACTTGACTTAAATTTTCCGTACAAATGAGATAATTTCCATTAGGCATATGGAAAGCCAAGTCTCTAAGTAATTCAGGCTTTTAGACATGTATTTCTATATCTCCAGAGGTCATCAGAATTCCACCTGGTTCAGTGAGGAGGACTGGGCTAGGATTCTTGAATATAAATTTCACTATTACCTTACTCTGGTACACAATTAGCCTGTGCCTCTCTGGTAAATCATTTACAAAATGTCCATAGAAATATCTTTACCAACTGTGAAAGTATGTTGTGGGGACAAATCCATTTATGCATGCATTTATTTATTCAACGATCATTTATTAAATGTTTACTAAGGGCCAAAACTGTGCTGGATATTATTTATGTAACTATCATTTCAAATCACTTTACAGTTAGTATGTATGGTGTCAATAAGAATATGGCTATGTGACAAGCATAATACCATGAGGAAATATAAGTAACTAATTGAAGAAAGCAGTGTTTTTTTTTTTTTTTTCATGAAGGTAAAACCAGATTCATAGCACATAGGATGGCAAAGGTGAGGATATACGATCTGTAACTCAATAACATCTAAAGTTTGTGGCACCTCACATACAGGTTGATATTCTAGGAATATGAGTTTGCCTAAAATCCTTCCTAAGATTCAAGTGATACAATGAGATTGAATGAAATAATAAGCCCACAAAAACAAAATGAATGGAGTTGGTGTTCTGGGGGACAGTATGGTATAAAAGCCTACTGAGGTTTCAATAACATTTTTGAAGAAGAAATTGTAGGAGGGTTGAAGGAAACAGGTGGAGTAATACACAGCCCTGGCTGGTATGAAGGTGCTTCTTGGGGAGTTTTCATCATCTTCTGCTCCTTTAAGAATAATATATTTGAATAGTTTTCTAATAGTAGAATGTTTTCTCGTTATACTTCACAGTAGTCTGGTGAGGTTAGTAGAATTATGTCTACTTTGAAGGTAGGGAATCTGAGAATCTGATATTTCAGGTCAAAGATGAGTGGAAAGTGTCTTTAACTCACTTGCCTTTTCTTTCATCCAATAAGCATTTATTGAACACTTACCACATTCACTGACACTGTTCTGCACAGTAGGGACATTGTGGTAAGATAAATATGATTTCTACTTCATTGAGTTTATAATTTTCTGACTTTTACCTAAATATTAACTACAAATATGATGTAAAGAAAAGGAGAAACCATCAGGATAAATTGATAAATGTAAATAAGTATAATATACACATTTGTGGTATAAAATCCACCCATATTCCTGTGAGGATAGGCTAAGTGATCTATATAAGCGGGATCACTAAGAATTATTTCACTATATCAATCCCAACTAAATACAGTATAGTGTGATTGTATGAGAAATGAAGAAAACACTATGCATAGTACATAATGAATTTCTAACATGTCTCGTGTGGGTTAAAGACATTCTGGGCAAATAATTGCATGACCAATTTTATTTGTACATGATATCACCATATGTTGTTACTCAGTCTTATTTTCATTTGTAATTAAATTTAGTAACTAAAAGGAATTCCATGTAATTTTTAATGATATTCAGATTTTTTGGCTATGTTTTTTGATCTTCTATTTCTTTCCTCTTATTTCTCTTGCACCCAGTTCAATCAGACATTTGTTCCAATCCTCACACTGAAACTATTCTTAAAACACTTAACAATGATCTTCTTGTGGCTAAAAGCAAAATCATTCCACAGTTCTCATCTTAACCTGTCCATAGCTTTTGATAAAGTTGATCATGTGATCCTCCCTGAAACACTTTCTTCACTGACCTCCAGGGCGCCACACTTGTCTGATTTTCCTCTCACCATTAAGACCACTCTTTTCTTAGCCTTTGTTCCTGGCTCCTTCACATATCTCTAATCAATAATGCCAGAGGGGTCCAGAGCTCAGTCCTTTTACCTTGTTTTCCCCTACTTCCCTTATCCAGTCCCATGGCTTAACTACAACATACCTGCCAATAATTTCCAAATTTATCTAGACAGCCCAGAACTCTCACCTGACTCCTGACTATCTCCTTCACATCCTCACTTGGATATCTAGTAGAATTCTCAAGCTTAACATGTTCAAAAGGTCTTAATAGCTCCTGATATTTCCCCTCCAAATCAGCTCTGCCTCCAGTTCTGCATTACTTGAATCCTTATCCTGGACTAGTTCCCGGTGGCTGCTCTAACAAATTACCACAAACGTAGTGGTTTAACATTACACATTTATTTTCTTATAGTTCTGAAGGCCAGAAATCTGAAAGTAGTATCACTGGGTCAAAATTCCCTTTGGAGGTTCTCGGGGAGAATTTGTTCCTTGCCTCTTCCAGCTTGGGGTGGCTGCTGGCATTGCTTGGCTTGTGGCTACATTACCCAGTCTCTGCTTCTGTGGTTATATTGCTTTCTTCTCTTCTGTTTGTGAATAAAGTCTCTCTTACCTCCTTTTAAAAAACATCCATGATTGCATTTATCACTTAGGGCTCGCCTTGATAGTCCAGGACAATTCCACTGTCTTAAGATCCCTTATTTAATCATGTCTGCAAAGACATTTTTCTTTCTTACTTTCTTTTTGCCATGTAACATAGCATTCATGGTTTCCATGGATTAGGACATATATCTTGTGGGGGGGAGTGTGTGTGCTGTTTTTAGCCTATCACAACCTTCTTCAGGTCTCTGCAAATCCTTCTGTGACCACGTTATTTACAATCACCCACTCACTACCACCAATGACCCTGAACTCCCTCCCTGTCCTCTTTTCCTTTATATTTTTATCCTCATAGCCCTTATCATGATCTAAAATAATTTTTTATATGTGTATATATAATATTCTAGTTCTTTAATTTTTATTTATCTTTTCTTACTAGAATTGTAAACTAAATAGAGATAGGGATTTTTTATTACTTATCCTTAGGCCATAGATTAGCTATGCATCTGTATAAATATACAGGTTAAATTACAACTTTTGTATATATAATTATATCATTTTTATTGATCTTAATTAAATATGTATATCACACCCACACCCAAATTTATTTTTGGAATTGTAACTGTTAGAGCTCAGTCCACAAGTTATAAAATTTGCTTTTTAAATTTTAATTGGTACTGCCAGACTATTTCCCCAGATGGCTGTATCAATTCACATTCCCACCAGAATTGTGTAAAAATGCTTTTATCTGTGTTATTGATACATTTTATTGCAATCTTTCCTCTTCCATTTAAGCCATACTGATATTTTTATTTGTGTATTGTGTTTTATATTTTAGTCTTTGTCATTGTTCCCAAAAGCCTTTCTAAGTTCTCTGGGTTTTTCCTTAATTGCACTATTCCTAACTGGAAAGGATACTCCTGACAGCTCTTAATCATTGCTAAATATTTGATGCTTATCTCGTAGATCTTCATTAACAGTCCTCCTTGTTGTTTGTTTATTGTCCCCAAGAATTTATTACTTTGCTTTCTGCTTCATTCTATAGAATACTACAAGAACTGGTATCATTTTTAATTGAGACCCATCCCAAAAAGATCTACTTGCTCTGTTATCTGATATCATCATATATAGTATCTTTTATGACCATCATCAAAGGATTGCTGAATACATATTTTAAAATACTTCTTGAAAATCCAGAAAAAAACTACAATATTTTGCATGATCAACACTGACCCAAAAATAATGTAACATATCACTGTTGGCTATAGATCTATCTATTTGCACCATTGGTTATCATTGTCTTGGGTGAGAATAAATTTCTTCTATATTGTCCTATAACTCTCCTAAAAGATAGGAAATGTGTACATGGAAAGTATGAAATATAAATGAAGAGAGATGAAACTGCATGACACATCTGAGATTTCCTTTAAGGAAAAGAAAATTAGACGTGGATCTAGAAGCACTAAGGAAATTTTGACCTTAAAGTTTCCGAATTCTGTGTTCTGTATTATCAGGTTTATAGTCCCTTGCATGATTCATAACTGATGGAAGGTTGGAAGTTACCATCTGACAAAGCAGAACTCTTCCTATTATAATTTTATATTTACTTTGTCCTTTGATACTGATTTTATTTTTGTGCTAAGGATTGGTTAATAAAATTCTAGTTGATAACTATAGAGAAATTCTCATTTTAAAATAACATTTAAGAAAGTATTTATATATGCTCACAGAGAATGAGTAGGAGACTGTTTTTGCTGGATCTTAGCTTTTACATAAACACAGAATGAACATTATCAGTCACCATATTCTATGTACACACTAAAAAAATCTGCCAAATGAATTAAGGCAAATTCTTATGCATAAAAATTGTTATTTAATCTTTACAATCTGTTTGCCACTCATCAAGATATAACCATATACGTGCATTAAATTAAGTAAATTTGGTTTTTACAGCTTACATTTTGAACCAACACTGTAAGCCAAGCTTTCTCAGCCTTGGCAATATTCATATTCTGGGCCAGATAATTCTTTTTTGTGTTGGGGGTAATGTCCTTTGCATTGTAAGATATTTTTCAGCATCTCTGCCTTCTACCCACTAGTTGCTAAGAGCATCCCCACAAACCCACCATTATGACAATTTCAGTGTCTCAGACATTGCAAAAATTCCTGCCATAAGGGATTGAAATCCACTTATGAAATCTACTGCTGTAAGTTAAGAAATATTATTATGTAATATTATCATGTAATATTATACCTTATATCTGAGTACTTTTAGATTTCTAATTAAGGTCACAATTGTTTCTTATATACAATTAAAATATTCAGATATATAAATTATTAAAACACTATACCTCATATTAACTGCCAGATGTGATAAATATATCTCCAATGGATATGATAAATTGTGGATTATTTTAATAATCCAATAAAAGAATATCTAGCAAGCATTATTTCACTTATTTTATCTTTTCGTAGAACATAGCTTGCCTCATTTAAATATGAACAAAATTAAAGTAATAGATTATTTGTATAATCATTTGTCACTAATTGTTGAGGGTAAATATTTAATGAGTCCAGTTCTATGTTTCATGACTCGTCACATCATTAAATGAGAAGGCTGCCCTCTTAACATTTCACTATTCTACATCTGTAAATTTATTAAACAGGAAGGGGTTTCTTCTCTGCTGTGTTTGTATTGCATTTGAGTATATACCTCTTCATCAAAGTTCTATTTTAATATCTTGATTATTGATAATCAGTAATTAATAATTAGCAATTTAAATAATATTGCTTCTGTGTACACAGTGGTATATTATGAAGTCAATCTAGAGTGGAAAAAATAGTGTACCCCTTTATCAAAAATATTAGGCTGGTGCAAAGTAATTGTGGTTTTAGCATTCTTGAAATTTGCCATTTGATACTGGAATACATTCTTAAATAAATGTGGTTATGTTATACATCATTTTAATGAACCTTTCTTGCTTTATTTTTTTTGTAATGACTTATTTGCTGTTTATATTTATTTTAGACTATAGAAATGATGTTAGACAAAATGAAATTTAAGTGATTTTCTTATTCGAGTTCAAAATGGGTCATAAAGCAGCACAGACAACTTGCAACATCAACAACACATTTGGCCCAGGAACTGCTAATGAATGCACAGTGCAGTGGTGGTTCCAGAAGTTTGCAGAGGCGACAAGAGCCTTGAAGATGAGGAGCACAGTGGCCAGCCATCGGAAGTTGACAAAGACCAATTGAGAGTAACCATCAAAGCTGATCCTCTTTACAACTACATAAGAAGTTGTCGAAGAACTCAATGTGGACCATTCTACGTTTGTTCAGAATTTGAAACCAATTGGAAAGGTGGAAAAGCTCCATAAGTGGGTGCTCATGAGCTGACTGAAAATCCAAAAAATCGTTGTTTTGAAGTGTTGTTTTCTTTTGTATGCAACAAGGAACAATTTCTTGATCGGATTGTGACGTGTGACAAAAAGCAGATTTTATATTGGCAACAGGTGACAACCAGCTCAGTGGTTGGACCGAGAAGAAGCTCCAAAGCACTTCCCAAAGCCAAACTTGCACCACAAAAAGGTCATGGTCACTGTTTGGTGGTCTGCTGCTGGTCTGATCCACTACAGCTTTCTGAATCTCAGCAAAACCATTATATCTGAGAAGTACACTCAGCAACTAGATGATATGCACTGGAAACTGCAACTCCTGCAGCTGGCATTGGTCAACAGAAAGGGCCCCATTCTTCTCCAGGACAATGCCCAACCACACATTGCACAACCAATGCTTCATCCACCATACTCAGCTGACCTTTCACCAACCGACTACCATTTCTTCAAGCATCCCGATGACTTTTTGCAGGGAAAACACTTCCACAACCAGCAGGATGCAGAAAATGCTTTCCAAGAGTTAGTTGAATACCAAAGCACAGATTTTTACGCTACGGTAACAAAAAAACTTATTTCTCATTGGCAAAAATGTCTTGATTGTAATAGTTCCTATTTTGATTAATAAAGATGTGTTTGAGCCTGAGTTATAATGATTTAAAATTCAAGGTTGGAAACCACAATTACTTTTGCCCCACCCTAGTGTTATACTGTGAGTAACTTGTAACTGTTTGGATTCCTATACTTTTTTCCAGCTCTGTTAGAATACTATTCACAGTCTTAAATACATCATAACTAAGTTTTTTATGTATCATCTAGATAGTAATTTTCTTAACTTGAATAGTGTTTATATTTTCATCCTTCTCTTACTACCCTGCACATAGTAAATGTTCCATAGATAGTTTTTGCCTAAGGAAACCACCTTACTTAACAATTAGGTAATCTTAATGAACAAATAAACAGAATATATTTTATAAAGTATATATTTTCTTTATAAAAAGTGACAAAGATGTTAAATGTGATGTGTCTAAATGTTAAAAAAAGTGATTTTTACTTAAAAAATTACATGAAATCACAATCATATTAGAAATCCTGAAATAAATATTATCTTGATGATTGTGGGAAGGTTATACTTCTTGTCTGTATTGTCAATGCTCATTTCTTAAGAAATTACATTAGTTTAATCTAGAAATTTTACTTTTATTTATATCTAATGAAGACAAAATATATTAACATATTGTAAAAGAGTCTGTTGTTAGTTATACTAATAAAGTTTCATTGTAATAGAAGTGGACCATTCTCAATAAATGGAAGAATTATAATGTTAAGAAAAAGTACCCAAAACAAGGAATGTTTTGGGTTTACAAGGATACCTATGTAATCTACTCAATGTCACTGTAGAACATTGCCGAACAGATATACTCAAAGATTGTTTAATTGCCCAGCAAAATTTAGCTTTGTTTAACTTGCTATTTACTATTGATTAGGGGTCAGATATTATTCAGTTGTCCATTTTTGTCTGGAGGAGATTCAAATGATTTCTGTATGGTAGAATAAAATGGCCACAGTTTGTTTCTATTTCTCTGCGGTTATTAACTGGTTCTTAATCTAACTTTGATCTCTTTCCAACATTCTTTATTGAGTGATGAAATACTCCACTCTTCAAATGCTCTTTGACCAAGTTTTCCAATTTTTTTTTGTTTCAATTTTGAAAATTATATTTTCACAATAATTATGTTTGTTATAAGATTCTAAGAATGTTTCAAAGACACAGATATCCCTAAGTATACTGACCTGAACATCAGCTGATGTTAGATTAACCTTGGTTGTAAATGATATTCTTTAAAAAAGCACTAAAAGACCATTATAAAAGAGTATTTGGTTCCTGAGAGGCATGTGGGTCAATTACTATTGATTGAGAGAGGGAGAGGAGAGGGTGGTGGGGTGTGGGGAGTGAGGAAAGAATAGACTTGAGTTTATTTTATAATTTTTACACGGATAGATTCTGATAAAATTAAACTTAAAATCAAAAAAAGTCACAGAAATTTCCGTGGCTTTAATTTGTTCATGCACCTTAGGTGAAACGTTAGAAAAAATAATTAAGATTGAAGAGATATAAAAACCCTCCTAAATCTCTTTTAAATCTCTTGTAAATTTCTTACAAGAAGAAATTACTTGTAAGTAGGAGACAAAAATATTCATACTTAGAATGTGTATCTATTTACAGCTGTCACTTTTGGGAGTATCTCCCTTAAACAGGAGAAAATATTTGTACACTGTTTGAGATTTCTAGGACTTATTTTTGCCTCACATTTGTGAAAGACATTTTATTTCTAAAGTAGTGTTGACTAGAAACCAAGTTTAGCATTTTAATACAAAACAATTTAGGGCTATTATGAGTGCAAATAACTGAGAAAAAAAGGCAGCTAGAACTGAAAGATATCTAGTTGAAAAATTTTCTTTCATGCAGTGGGGTCTGGGTAATTTAGAGATCTTATAATGGCTTAATAATGCTTTAAAAAAATCACCTCTGGGCGTAGAAATCCAAGCCTTACATTTTATTTTTGGAGACTCATTAATGAATAAAGAACCACATTACACTGGTTTTGTTAGTAACATGTATTAAATGATTTATTTAACTAGATAATTCAGACTGGATGATGCATGATGTGGGAAAATTAATATTAGAAATAATCAGAAAAATCATAATATTCAGTTTCCACAGACTTTGCATTAAACTGGTATTTGTAGATAGGGTTTCTGAGTAAATTAGCAGAATGCCATGCATTTTGGCATACACAGAACCACAGTCATGGTGCATGTAAGGCCGAAGCTAGTCACTGGCTCATATTTTCCGTTTGCTTCTTTATGGTTCAAAACCAGTGCTGAAATGCTGAAGGATCACCATTTTCTTCCTTGTGTGGTTAGGCTCTCCCTGCTGGACTGACAGACGTGAGCAATATATGGAGGCCCACCAATATTCCTTGTGTGATACAGACACTGATATCAGTACCACGTCTATCACTACTGTCCCTATTCAGGGTAATGCTATACAGGTGCTTTATAGGTGTCTTTCACTTTGAAATAGAAAGTGAGAGGTAAAAATCCTTATAGGTAATGCTTTATAGGTGTCTTTTACTTTGAAATAGAAACAAGAATCTCTCAGAACTGCATAAGTTAGGCACAATTAGCGATCATCAGGATAGAATCACATGAGGTCTATTGGCACAATGTTAAACATTCAGGGCTTTTGAAGATATCCTAAATTATTACATACTTATGTTCCACTTGGAGTCTAAAGAAGTGTATCTGTTTGAAGGAAAAAAAAAAATCTAAGGACTTAGAAGTGTTTATACTGTTGAAAAGCAGAGTCTGTCATAACAGATATGTTGCGAATGGTGATTTTCTAAGCTGAGACAAATCACACTGAATTGTGAAATCAAATGATGCAGAAATATCACATTTTGGTAGCTACTGGAGTTTAATATTGTATAGTGCCATGTAGATCTAGATGAGATAACCCCCATTTCTTACTATTTCTACCATTATATAAAAAGAAAAAAACATTGATTCAAATTCTCACTTCTTCACTTTTTCTAACACAACCACTGTTAACTTGGATCACAGTATAGTCAAGCACATAGAGATGATCAAATTACATAAAAGCTCTTCTTTCTATTTATGGAAAAATGGGGACAAGGAGAAAGAGCAGAACAGAACACTGAAGAGAACAGATCCCAGAGCCCGATAGCTTGTTTTAGAATTCCAAGTCCAGTTTGCTAATGTGTACGTTTGCATAAGTCACTGAGTTTCTGCCTCAATGCCATCATGTGTAAGGTGTCAATAATAGTACTCACACCATAGTGTTGTGAGAATTCAATGAATTTATGTATGCAAAATATTTAGAACAGTGTGCAGCATATAGTTAGTTCTTTACAAATGTTTGATACTGTTATGCAGTTTGGTTTGTATATTGAGGGACATTGTGCTCAGTGTAAATAGGCCAGCACAGTGTTTTTTCCTTCTCTTACGAAGTCAACACTGAACATTTCTGTGACCCCAGATGTGTGGAGGTTGTTTTTCCACACACCAAGCAATTTTCCAGTAGATACCAGCCAGACGTCCTTTAATTAAATTCAATTCTGACACTATTTACCTGGAGATAGTGTCAAACCTCATATATTGAGGACTCAGTCCCACAAGACTGCCCCCCACTTCTGGTGCCAGTCACAAGCATAGGTTGTGACTTGTGCTTCTGACCTACTGGCTATAAATTGAGGTTCCCATGACTCCTTCCTTGGGTTCAGTTAATTTGCTAAAGCAGTTCCCAGGACTTGGGGAAATACTTTACTTGTACTTACTGGTTCGTTAATAAAGATATAATAAAGGATACAGATGAACAGACAGATGAAGGGATACATAGGGCAAATCTGGAAGGGTCCTGAGTGCAGGAGTTCCATACTGTGGAGCTGGGCTGCACCACCCTCTCAGCACATGGATGTGTTCACCACTGGGAAGGGCTTCAAATTCCATGATTCAGGGGTTTATATGGAGGCTTCATCATGTAGGCATGATCAATTATTAACTGCATTTCTAGTCCCTTTCCTCTCTCCAAAGAATGGGGGAGGGAGCTGTAAACTCTAAGCTTACAATTATAGGTTGGTCTTTCTGGATACCAGCCCTTATCCAGGAACCCACCAAGAACCATCTCATCAGAACAAAACAAGCTCCTATCACCCAAGGAATTCCAACGTATGTAAGAATTCTGTCTTAGGAATGAGGGCAGAGACCAAACATTAGAACAAAAGATCCTCTTATTGATCTAGTCACTTAGGAAATTACAAGGGTTACAGGACCTGTGAGCCAGGAACTGTGGACAAACCCCAAAATATGTATTTTGCAATATCTCACACTCTTTCTTATTTTGGATGAGACTGAAAAATCCCCCCTCCAGTATCCATTGTCCCTTTCTCTTTCTAGTAATAGAATCTTTCCTGCCTAACCAAGTTTTAGCAGGGAGCAAGCTGGAGACTACTTTTTTCAGATTCCCTTGCAAATAGGTAAAATATGAAACTTTTAGGTCACTTACTTTACTGCTTGCCCTTTTCTCATCATTTCTTATTTCCTAGGGCTAGAATACAGATATGGTATTGGTGAACTAGCTACAACCATGCAAATAAAAGAAACACTAGGAGATTGCAGAGAAATGTGATTGAAGAAAACTGTGATTCTCTACAGAGGATTTTGTGAATCTGAGCCATCTACTGACCCTTAAACACCCACCTAGGTTTTGCGTGTAAAATAAAGGAGAAATAGACTTCAATTTTGTTTGAACATTTTGGTTCATTCTTTCACAGCAATTTAACCTACACCATAGCTGAGCAAATCATCTCTCTCTTTCTCTGTTTCTCCAATAGAAGTTTAAAAGATAATTAGTTTACTTGTAGGGCTGTCATAGTTGAAAGAGAATAATACTTAAAAATATGTTTAACATAGAATGTGGCATATTATCTTTTTTCCCAAATGTAAGAAATATTCTTATTATCATTAGATTATTTGACTATGTATATAAAATATGAGAGCTTTGTTTTCTGTAGGCTCTTCAGTCTTTGAAAGTGTGTCCTCAAAACCAGAATAAATGAAGCTGTCAATTATTATGATATGTAATGTGATATTGTGTGAATTTTAAGGATTATTTCAGCTGTTTCTTATAAATGAATCTTTATCAACAGCCTTGTTTTGGGTCAAGTCACTTTAGGAAATTTTATAAACACTTTGCCTCACCCCCATTCTTTTGAATTTTTCAGTTATTGTTAATGTATCAAGGTCTGGAAAATTCCTACAAAAATAAATCTGCTTTACTGTTTGATATATTATGTGCTAAATGTAATGGTTGACCTATGAGCACATTTTCTTAATGTAATACAAATTAATATCACACAGGAGAGTATTATTAGGAACACAGATTAAGATGAGATTATCTGGTCCAATGGACCCTTGGAAATATGTGGAAACATTTCATTTTTCTGTTTGTCACAATGACTGGGTAGTTGCAATGAGATTTAGTAGGTGAAAGTCAGAGACCCTTAACAAACTAGAAGAGGGACATTCCCATACAACAACCTTCCCCCTCCCTCTCTTACCCCCAATTACTGATACTGTGTTGTGAAACGTGAATTTCTGCTCCCCTTCTTTTAGGGCATTTGTACACATGTACTGAGCATTATTGATAAAAGGCACTTGTTGGTCCTTGAGTTTAAACCCAGATTAAACTCCTTATCTGGTATTCTCTCAGGGTTAGATTTTCTGACTCAGATGTTGCTGTGCTAAGTAATATAACTAAGAGTGAATTTAAAATTCCGCATGATATGTATTCTCATTTTACAAAGTTATATTACCCCCACACATTAGGATTGCCCTTAGTTTTTTTGTTTTTCTTGAGTTATAATATTAATCATGAGGTCTGATATTAAATGAAAGTAGAATTGTATTCAGAGGCATCAGAAAATTTCACATATTGCTCCCTTGCCTACCCACTGCTGGAGATATTTTAAGCTAAAATAATTTTGAATGTTTGGGCATCTGTATTTTCTTTGTTTTTTAATTATGCAGCTAAATGAGGTAGAATGCCTGAGTTTATCTAAGTAGTATTATAACTTGAATATTTATAGTGCACTGTCAACATGATAAAAATTCAGCATTCTTGATGCTCATGATTGAGGGTTAGAAAGTCTACAAAGGCAGGGTATTCCATGTTGAGGGAGGTGCTGAGGATCTCATAGTGCTGAGAGGCTGCAAATGTATGATAAGATCTTGGAATTTCTCAGCACAGGGCAAAGGCGGCAGCAGAAAACCGCTATTTGTTGTTCTGTCTGCTTGAAATGCTTTTCTCTTAGTATTTGCTGAGTTTATCCTTTTCTCATCATTCAAATTTCAGCTAAATGTTGGAAAGGGCTTTCAGGAACATAGTCCTATGGGCACAATCCCATTCTCCTTGCTCACTTTCTATGTCAGGACTGTATTTTATTTCTTCCTCATTGCACTTTACGTAGCATATTTGATTCAACTATTACCTAAATATGTTTTTGTCATCACCTGCTATACTATTATATTATACATAAGATTGCATAGTGAAAACTGTCTTGGTCATAGTCCTTTCAACCAAAGTGAACAATCTCTCTTTGGTGCATTGTTTTGAATGAATAAACACCTCACATGATAAATTTACTTATAATATTAGTAAACATGATAAATTTTCTTATAATATTAAAACTAATACAATTTTGATGAAGTTAACTCTTGCTATTTTATGTTTCTTCAGGGGTTTTCCCTCTCAAGGTATAGAGGGAATGCAATGCAAATTTCTACTATCTATGTACAATATTTTTTATATCCTGATTCTTTGTTATGCTCCTAAAGTAGAAGTTGTGAATACAGCAGGGGGTGAGGAGAGGGTAGGATCGAAGTAAGGAAAGGAGAGAATATGTAGAGTGTAACTCAACAATTTTCATCAACCTGCAATAACGTCAGGTGATAAAAAATTTAACCATCATATTTAAAGTTTTGTAGATACAGTTCAAATTTAGGTGTATGTTTTATCTTTTAAAAATGAAACAAAATATTTTAAATATTTGTATCTAAATTATTCTTCACTTATGTGATTATATAAACTGATAGTAACATTTATATGTAAAATAGTTGCACAAAACCTAAGATGGCAAATGATAACTTTGCAATAATTCCTTAGATAGTAATGACTTTGCTGTGACTCAATGACAAAATGAAATGGCTTGTCTGATGAAGTATCGTAGATTCTTCACCTTCCACAATGTTATATATGCCTGCAAGCTTTGTTCACCCCATCCTCCTCCTCTTTACAACATAAAACCAACTGACAAGTTAAGGAAATGATGCACCCATAAAATATCCTGAAATTCTGCTTACCATTATTAATAGCAAGTGATTCCTTTTGAAATAAAAGGGGATGTCATGCTATTATTGGCTATTCTTAAGTCTTTTCAGTACTCTTATAGAAAGATGGCTTTCCATGGCAGGTTATTAGTTAAAGGGCTTGAGGTTTTCCCCTTTCATAAAACATATTAGAGAAAATTTCTAGGAGCTATACTTCCTAAAATTATGAATTAGTGACACTTTTACAATGCTATCATTTATAAATCACAATTTCAGGTAATAAGGCAATATCATAATTTTAAGCAAGGATTAAACATTAGTAATGAGGCCTATAAAGTACCTAACATTAACGGAGACTGTTCTTTTGACCTAGGGCCTCAAGCCATTCCAAAGTCAAAATATAAATCAGTTTTCCCTTGAGTTGTATGAATGAAAACACTTTATTATAAAAAGGGGAAGGTTGGAGATGCTTCCCTTGCTGTATAGTTTCATTCCAAGTGAGGTGCTAAGTTGCTTTAAAATAATAATCTCCAAAGGAACAACACAGTCATGATATTGATAGATTCACATCACTCACTCTTTATCTTTCATCTCTGTAGCCCTTAGTAGATTTGATTTCAGTGTCCTCACACTGATCATTTTCCCATCTCAGTTGGGGTGACAAGGTTCAAGTTTATTGTACATTATGTGCTAAACAACAACTCAATTATTAATACTAGGTAGAAAATTCAGACTCTCGTCAATTGTAGAAGGGACAGTATAATTGGGTAGGTATAGGGAAAAATAAAAACATACACCTAAATTATTTGTTTCCCATTCTAAATTGTCTGGTTTTATTATCCAAAACCACAATTTGCTTTTAGTCTTCCTCACATGTCCATCATTAGGACAGAAGGAGAAATTAAATACTTAAAGGTTCACTATGACCCTTTTCATTTGTAGAGCCTCATGACAGGACACATTTTTACATAGAAATGAAGTTTTAACTATGACTAAGAATTAAGAAGGGAAATTTGCCACCTCTACCTTTTCTTATTATGGCTATTTATTTTATTCTCCTGCCCGCCTTCCTCATAATCTATCATTATGTTGGATGGATGCCTCTAAATGACACACCAAGAACTATTATAAAACTGACAGCATTGGAATAAATAAATCCTCTTCCACAAAATGAAGCTATTAAAGGATGCTAGAAAATAGTGTTCAGCTAAATATGAGTGCATAATACATTACGGGCAAGTTTGTGCCACTGCAATGTATATATTAAGCATAAGTGTCTATCAATCTCCTCATTTTAAAAATAGTTTTTTGTGAAGTGATATATTCCTTGTATTCATGTACCTATTAAGGCCATTTGTTTTTTCTCAGTTGTATAGGGTAAACATTGGGATAAAAAGTATGAAGAGCAGTAAAAATGGAAAGATTAAATTATTTAAATGGTTTATGGAATAATAAAGGGTTAAATGGTTTATTTAAATTATTACAAGGTTTAAATAATGTTGATGGGGTCTGAAGAGACCCACGATGAAGAATTTAAACAGCATAAAAGTCTTTCTTCTGCTCAATGATAGATTTTAGTGCAGAGCTTTATGACAGAGGCCAGTGGTGGAGGCAGAACTGAGTTCTGTCCAGGAACCCTGCTTCACTGCTTTACTAATAATGGCAGCATGTGTGGTACAATATTTACAACTAAAGATATCATATTTTTTTAAGTACAGTGACAATCGTTACTTACTGAAACCTTTGGGTGAAACAACAGTCATTTAATCATTTATTAAAAAAATACTCTTAAAAGCAAAACATAAGTTAAAGATCATTTTGAAAGAAAGCTACATTACTCTAAGGTTATGATTCATAATTTTAAAATCCATTGAACAATTTTATTTATAAATATATTCCTGAACACACTCCCTCACTTTAAAATTTCAAATTAAACTATTTTTGACTTTGGACAGCATTCATTTCATACAAAAATAACTACCAAAAGCATGATTTATTCATTAAGTTTTAATTTTTATACTCAGATGTTACAGAGTCCTTATGTTCCACAGGTGACAACTGGAGGGAGAGTTTTTCTGGTTATGGTGGTGTCTACCTGTCTCCACCTCTGGTGGAAGTCTGTGGCTCCACCTCATTACTTCCTGGTTAATTGGGCCATTTTCCTCTAGTACTCAATTTCTGATTCCCAAGTGTTATTGTTGCACTTAAGGCAGTCAGGTACTTCCCACTTGTTCCCCAGTAATAAATATGTTAAAGTATTTAGTTTTGCAAAACAGGATGATACCTCAAACTCCTTACCTTTATGTAGAGAAATATACTTGAAAGATCTTCAAATTAATCAGCAAATATGCATCGAGTGCTAGTTACATGCTTGACCTTCTGCCAGGCAAAACAGAGTGAAGATAAGGGTTGAAGGAAGGAAGAGATATTCACTTGGTTAGCATATGTATTCTATATACTATAAGCCTTACTACTTGTAACAAATACCCATATAGCATATACTGTGTTTCAGGTACTGTATTAGTCACAAATGATAAATTAATGAATAATAGAGGCTATCTATATTTAGAAGTCTGTGTTTAGCAATTGAAAATAAAAGTACATTCATAGCAGTAGTTGTTAAATATAAGTGTTACTGTTTTGGGGCTACATACCAGGGTCTATGAAAATGTTTTATGGATAGATATACCTCTTTTAATAATGAGGGAGATACATAAGGGCTAATTAGGAATAGTATAATAAAAGTGGGTGTGCTTGTTGGAGGTTTGGTCCGGGAAGGGAAAAAGCAGAGGATTGTATCTCTGAAAAATGGACATCTTTTTGAAAACCAATTATTTTAAAAATATTTATTCACTTTCCATGTTGTACCCATCACTGTTGTAGGCTCTGGGAATACAGCAGTGAAGGGGACATAAATCCATGTCCTCATGGCAATTTATATTATACTCAGCAGATGTGTACAGACATCTATGCACATGTGGAATGAAAGACCATGATAAATGCTCCAGAGAAAATTATAAATGAGAGAAGGGTTTAAGAAGTGGCAAGGAAGTGGTTATTTTAAATAGCATGATCAAAGGAAGACACACTGATAAGGCACCATTTGAATGACCAGAAACAAGTGAGGGTATAAGCCATGTATCTGTCTGGAGGAAGAGCATTTCAGACAGAAAGTACAGCCAAGTTCTCAGGTAGAAGAAGCTATAGTGTAAAAAGCAGCACAAAAATGAGCCAGACTGAAGCCAAGTGAGCTAGTGGGAGGCTGAAGGAAGTTGGATTAGAGAGACCACACAGAGTCACACTGCACATGGCCTTTGAAGCCATTTTGAAGACTTCAGTTTTTACTAAAGTAATAGACCAAAGAGAGCCAGGAGACTTTGTGAAGTTCTGAGCAGAGTAGAATCTTTATCTGACTTATGTTTAAATAGATTTAGTCTCACTTCTCTGCCAGCCATAAGCTATGGTGGGAGGGAAAGGAGCAAGGGCAGGAAGATCATTGAGGAGGTTATACACCAATTCAAGGAAAAGATAACTGTGGCTTTTATCAGAGTGGTAGCAGTAGACGGTAGAGTTGATGAGATGAATGTAAAAAACTTCAAGATAAAAGAGAGACTGACTTGTATGAAAATTTGAAAGAAACCTTAAATAACTAGTTCTAATATAGCAAGAGAGAAGCTAGTAAGAGAAAAGACTGGAGGAGGGGCAAAGCCCACTTCATGGAGAGCCTTATAAGCCATGCTAAAGATTTTATTCTGAGGGCCCTATGACCTCATTGAAATACTTTAAAAAAAAAAGAGTTAAATAACTTAGCTTCTTACAACAACATGCATTTATTATCTCATATCTTCCATGGGTCAGGAGGTCAGGCACGGCTTAGCTAGCTCCTCTGTTCAGGGTCTCACAAGGCTGAAATCAGAATGTTGGCCAGGCTGTGATCCTGGAGTTAGAGCTCTTCTTCAAAGCTCATTCAGGTTGTTGGCAGAATTGAGTTCCTCACAGATGTCGTACTGAGGCCATTGGCTCATAGAGGCTGGCCCTCTCCATTGAAGTTTACAACATAGCCGCTTGCTGCTTCTTGGCTGCCAAGAGAGTGTCTGTTTTTTTAAAGGGCACCTGATTAGCTCAGGCTTATCCAGAATAATCTCCTTTTTATTATTTTATAGTAAGCTGATTAAAAACAGAAATTTACACCTGCAAAATCCTCTCACCTTTGCCATATAATAACATATATTATGAAGACCACTGGTAAGACTTGGAGGGTAAAGAAAAGGAGCAGAATCAAACAAGACTGCTAGGATTCTGACATGGCAATTGAGTGAATATATGGTATTTGATGATGTAGAGAATACACAGAAAAGGTAGGTACAACTGAAGAGATGGCGGAAAGAAAATAATGAGTTAAATTATGTGCATATTTAATTTAAGGGTTCTGTGGGATATACAAGTGGAAATAATATACAAGTGGAAATATCTTTTATCTCAGAGAAGTAAAAAGTGAGGAAATTAGTCACCACTACACTGGTTTTTACAAGAACTGCTCAAGGAAATCCTGCATCTGAAAGTGAAAAGATGATAAATTCCATCATGAAACCACACAAAAGTATAAAACTCACTGGTAAAGCAGATACACAGAGAAAAGAATCAAACCTTATCACTAGAGAAAACCACCAAACTGCAATAAAAAAAAAAAAACAATAGAAGAGGAAGAAAGGAACAAAGAATTAAAAAGCCCAGATATGATAGGAATAAGTCCTCACCTATAAATGAAAACCTTAAATGTAAACAGATTAAATTGTTCACTTAAAAGATATAAACTCACTGAATGATTTTTTTTTAAAAAAACATGATCCAAATATATGCTGCTATAAGAAAGTCATTTCACCTGTAAAGAGACAGACTGAAAGTGAAGGAATGTAAAATTATATTTCTTGCAAATGGAAACCAAAGGTGAGCAGGAGCAGCTATGCTTACATAAAACAGACTTTAAGTCTAAAACTATAAAATGAGACAAAGAAGGTCATTAATAATTATAAAATGTTCAAAAACTGTAGAAAGAGATAAAGAGGGACATTTTATAATGATAACGAGACCAATCCAGCAAGAGGATATAAAAATTGTAAAAATATATATACCCAACACTGAAGCACCCAGATATATAAAGCAAGTATTATTAATATTTGATCTAAAGGATGAGATAGATTCCAATATAATAATATCTAGGGACTTCAACACCTCACTCTTATCATTGGTATGATCATCTAGAGAGAAAATCAACAAAGAAGTATTGGATGTAAAATGCACTTTAGGCCAAAGAGAACTAATAGGCATTTATTGAACATTCTATAGAATATATATATTCAATAGCTGCAGAATATGCATTCCTTTTATCAGTACATGGGACATTCTGTGGAATAGACCACATGTTAGGTCACAAAACAAATCTCAACAAATTTAAAAGCATTTAAATAGATCAAGCATTTTTTTTTCTGACCACAATGAAATACAATTAGAAATCATGAAATAGAAGAACTTTGAACACGTGTAAGTTGATCTTATGGAGGTAGATAGAATGATCATTCTAGAAGTTGGAAGGGGGAAGGGAAGGAGTTCAAAGAGAAGTTTGTCAATGAGTATAAGAATACAGTTAAATAGAAGGAATAAGTTTAGTGTTTGATAGCACAATAAGGTGATTATACTTAACATTAATTTATTGTCTATTTCAAAATAGCTAGAAATTGATTTAAAATGTTCCCAACACAAAGAAATGATAGATATTTGATGTGATGGCTATCTTAATTACCCTGATTTGATCATTACAACATTGCATGCATGTGTCAAAATATTACATGTACCCCATAAATACATACAGGGATGGAGAAAGAATTAAGAGTCTGCCATGATGAGTAGAATTTGGGTGAAAAGGAGGAATTTTAAAATTTTAATGACATTTTAAAAGAAGTTATGCTATGTGATTTGCTATGCCATCTCCTCCTTAGTATCCTGACCCGGAAAAATTTTAATAAAGATTTTCATAGCTTTCAGTACTTTTGGAAGAGGGTGCATTTTTTAAATGTGAAAATATGCTAAGACTAAACTTAACACAAGAGCAAGAAAACCATTTTATTCGAATTTCATTTAATATCGTGAATGTGAACAAGAATCATATAATCTGAAAGTCAAACATTCTCATGGAACATAAAGTTGTAAAGTCATACTAGAACTTAAAGTCAGAGCCTTTTAAAACAACTGTTACTTATGTTTAATTGATGCACCAGAAGTGCTTGGCTTAGTTCTTATATATAGCAGGAAAGAAAATATATATGTACATTTTAGGTACACATATATTTATATATATGTACATTACATGCATGTATAATTTTCAATTGCATTTACATTTTTCTTTGGAAACTTTCTTTTTCTCTACTTATGTCCCTACTATGATTTAAATTATGATTTTAAACAGAATAACAATTACAAATATATGTAAATAAGCATTTATATTTTAAGATTTGTCTTTAACTTGATAATTTCTAATTTTCTGTATTTTAACATTACTTTTATTCCACTTTATTTTGACCTATCTTGTCCTTCTTATCATCAATACATAAAGCTAATTATTGCATCTGAGCAAAGGGAAATATATTTTTCCTGCTATTCCATTGGTTAAAACCTTGCTCATCACACCTGTTCAGCTGTCATGGCCCATCCTTCTTCTCCCAGCACACATTCATCTGCTGCCAACTTATCTTGCAGAGCAGCTTAACCTTCCTTATCTCCCCTACAAACCTTGCCTTTGGACTCTGCTCTTTTACCTATCCCCATTTAACTATATGTCTAATCATCAGGAAGGCTATAGATTTAAAATATTTTTTTAAATAATAAATCTTATACATATGCAACCTGACAAAGATATCTCTAGACATACGAGTTATGAAGAGAAATACACACACACTCAGCAGTGCACAATTTCTGCATATTGCTATTTCACATGCTCTCACTTATAAGAGGGATGTAAACAAGGGATATATATGGTCATAAAATGGTGTAATGGACAATAAGCACTAAGAAGGGGGAGGGAGAAAGGGAAGTGAGGGATAAAATTCTACGTATTGAGTACAATGTACACTATTTTGGTGATGGGTATAGTCTAAGCCCTGACTTCAGCATTATACAATTCATCTATATCAAAAAAACAAAAAACAAAAAACACTTGTAATCTCTAAATCTATTGAAATTTTAAAAAAAGGAAGAAAAAAGAAAAAATGATATTTTTGATTAAGACTTCACTATATATGTGCATTGGTTGCTTTTATATTTACCTCTGCAAATTTACTTTATAATAATCTATATTGCTGTTATGTACTTATAGATTAAATGTTCAAAATTTCAAGCATTGGTTAGAGAAAGGATATGTAAGTTTTAGCTCAAGTCCAACCATCTTCTTTGTAAAATAGAATAACATTACTGAAGACTTTTTACATTTTTTCATGTTATGAAATACATTTCTAAGTAAAATTCCCTGGTAATAAAATGTTAATATATTTGAAAATATTTTAAAATTAAAAAAATTAAAAAATCATACTAATAATAAGCATGGTAATAACATTTAAGAATTTGTCAAAACTGAAAATATTTCTTAGTTTAATAAGGAGAAAGTTCATATTTTTCTAGTGTGTTATTACAGAAACACTTTTACTTTTGTACTCCCATCTTAATAGCTCTATGAATTTTTAAAATTTAATTGTACTGGTTCAGCAGCAAAGTTATAAGTAAATATTTAGAATGAAAGGCAACCCCAGGAAAAGAAATGTAAAATGTAAAAATATTTGGTGGTGGGAGGAGAGGTCTGAAATAGAAAATGAAGAAAAGTCAAAAACAGTTAAAGTGGACTTTGCCTTTGGAAGGACAGAGGGTTTGATGAAGATGGTGAAAACACAGAGAGGTACAAATGGAAAAGAAAAGAGATTTGTAAATCAAATAATTTACTTTTCAAATGGAAACTAATATATTTTATTTAAAGTTCTCAGGCAGCTTTCTTTCACTGGTATTTGTTTTTCCAGCTCATTAAGTTTCTGAATGATTAATCTTTGCTCTTTAAGGGGAGAGAATGAGATTATTTTGTGAAGTGTGGGAGAGTTGAACCCCTCAGGACATAGTTTAATCCAACCAGAGGAAACTCAAAGCTAAGATTATCATGACATTCTTAATTTAAAAAAAAGATATTTCTGACTTATTTTTAGTACATTATAAATACAGAATGAGACATGCCATTTATCTAGTGGTCTGTAATATATATTTTTTCAATATAATATACTTTATTGCCTCATTTTGGTTTTGAAAAACCAAGCAAACTTCTCTAAGAAAATACACAGAATTAACATAATTTGTAGGAATGCATATAAAAAATCAGGGGAAAAAATGAGGAAGTTTGTTTTCCCCCATAAGGGTCATGTTCGTGTTAATTGAGGCCTAGATTTATAAGTACCATAAAAAATACAATTTTGGAAAAAAATATTCCTGGTATAATATAATGTGCAATGTGCCTTCTTTGACAAATGATAGTGAACACATTCAAAACATATTGAATAATTAGAAGTTAAAGTCTTCCTACATATAGTTAAAGCCCACTTATACCTAGTTATTTTCTTACCCCTAAGATTATGGGGATATGCAAGAATGAAGAAACCCTCAGCTAAATATAAATATATATTTAACTACTACCTTTGTGGTGGTCAAGCTGAGAACTTTTCTCTTTTCCTGCCTGTAATGACTACTATGACTCCTTTAAGCCAAAGACATGTCTCAAATAAACAGTATACTCTATACAAAATTTTCTACCTGAAAGGTTCATGACTAAACACTTTTACAACATAGGAGCCAAGGATTATTTTCTTTAAACTGTTAACACCCAAAAAGAAACTAAATTCCTTGAGATTTATAAAAAAAAAAAAATTATATATTATTTGAAAAACCATTAAATGCCAGAAACTGAATAAGTTGTTTCATACAAATTAACACATTTATTAAACATAAAAACTCTGATAAAGGTGTAGGTGACACTTAAAATATTAATACTTCCAACTGGTATGACATTAGGTAATACATCTGAGGAAGGCATGGGCCACTCAGAGTGTATGATAACTATAAATGACTGGTGAAAACACACTGGCTTACTGGCTAAATTATACACTAATGATAGGTCTTGGTATTATCCTTATTTTATAGGTGAGAAAACTGAAGCATAGAGAGATGATGTATTTTGCCTCAATGTCCAACAGCTGACAAGTGGTAGAAAAGGAATTCAAATGAGGCAGTCTTATCCTAGAGCCTGTACTCTGAATCCCCATGTTAGACTTATATTCTCCTTTCTAGATCATCAGAAGCAAGGGTTGGATTTGGGGAGGACATTAAACATTTGTTTAATGTCCTCCTAATTTATACAGAAAAATCTTATTTATATTAGCTTTGTTGACTGATAGCACCTTTCCTTATTAAAGAAATTGGCTTAAAGAGCATAGTGAATAAGGGACATGACTAAATCGCATTTCAAAACTACTTTTTTTCTGGATGAAATGGATCTACTAGTCTATGTGATTCTATCCATGAGAAATTCCATACTATTGACCTAATGGCTGGGGCAAGGAATAACTGAAATATAGCATAGTTTTTATTGTGAATATCCATAAATAAGTCTTTTAAAGGAAAAAAAATAGAACAGAGAATAATATACGAATATAGATTTTATGTACTGGTAAAGCTATATATGCTTGCATTCTTGCATACATTAAGCACCCTTGTTTATCTCAGTAATTTGATAGAGTATCAATTTGAACTATACGTGCAATAAGTTGCATGACTTTGACAGTTTCTCAGATTTTCTTTGTTTTTGAAAATATTAACAGTTTTAAAGAGTTCTGATCAGGTATTTTGAGCAATATCTCTTAATTAGATATTTTCTGATTTTTTTCTCATTGTTAAATTGAGCTTATACATTTTTGGAAGGAAGACCCTAGAGGTAAATTGCTATTTTCATTACATAACAAGTGTATATACTATCAACATGATTTATCATTGTCGAGGTAAATCTTAATCACTGGGCTTTGTTTGTGGATTTAATATATACTGTTTTCAAGGATTATTATTGTTAAAATATCCAAATTACCCAAAGTGACCTATAGATTCAATGCTCATCCTGTCAAAATTCCAATGACAGTTTTCCAAGAAATAGAAAAAGCAATCCTAAGATTTATATGGTGCCAAAAAAGACCCTGAATAGCCAAAGCAATCATGAGCAAAAAGACAAGAGTTAGAGGCATCACTCTACTTGATTTTAAAGTATACTACAAAGCTATAGTCATCAAAACAGCATAGTACTGGCAAAAAAAAAATAAATAAATAGTAGACCAGTGTACAGAATAGAGAGCCTGGAAATAAATCCATGCACTTGCAGTCAATTGATCTTAGACAAAGAAGCTGAGAATATACAATGGGGAGAAAACAGTATCTTCAATAGTGGTAGGAAAACTGGATATCCATTTGCAGGAGAATGAAACTGGACCCTTGTCTCATACCATTTATAAAAATCAATTCAAAATGTATTGAAGACCTAAATGCAAGACCTAAAGCTGTAGAATTCTTTGAAGAAAACAGGAGAAAAGCTATTTGACATTGATCTGGGCAATGACTTTTTGGATATGACTCCAAAAGCAGTGGCAACAAAAGCAAAAATAGACAAATGAGATTGCATCAAAGTAAAAAGCTTCTACACAGAAAATAAATCAATATAATGAAGAGGTAACCTATGGAATAGGAGAGAATATTTGAAAACATACATCTGATAGAAGGCTAATATTATTATAGAAGGAACTTAAAATATTTTTAAAATTTTCTAGAGACTTCGTTCACCTATGTGATATTCACAATTGCATTAATCTCCAAATAATTGGGGATTTTCAGATATTGTTATTGATTTCCAGTTTAATTCCATAACTGTTCTTTAGTGGTTTGAGTAGAGACTTTGTATGGTTTATCTTACTTAAAATGAATTAAAGCGTGTTTCATGGCGCAGAATGTAGTCTATTTTAATGAATGCTCCATTAGGGCTTGAGAAAAATGTGTATTCTATTTGTTTTGTAAAACATATTCTATAAATGTCAATCAGAGTAATTTGATTGATAGTACTGTTCAGGTCAACCATATCCTTGCTGATTTTTTGCCTTTTGGACCTGTAAATTACTGAAGGAGGAGTGTTGAAATATCAAAGTATAACAGTGAATATTTCTCCTTGTAGTGTTACCAATTTTGCCTTATCTATTTTGACTTTGTTGTTAGGTGCATACACATTCAAGATTGCTATATCTTCATGGAAAATTGACCCTTTTATTATTATTGAATGTTTCTTTTCATCTCTGATAATCTTCGTTTTTCTGAATTTGGCTTTATCTGAAATTAAAATAGCTACTTCAATATCCCTTAGCATAGTATCTCTTTATTTCTCTACTTGTAATATATCTGTATTTTTATATTTAGATTTCTTGTAGATAATATAATTGGATCTTTTTTTAATACAGTCTGGCAATCTTTGTCTTTTATTGTATTCAGATCATTCACATTTGGAGTGATTTTTGATATATTTGGATTATTTACCATGTTGTTTGTAAATGGTTTGTATTTGTTGCTTTAGTTCGTTGTTTATCCTCCTTCCGCCTTTTTTCTGCCTTCTCTTATATTAATTTGCATATTATATAATTTCATTTTATTTCCTCTCATAGTTTTGCTTAAACTTTAAAATTTTATTTAATAGTTTCCTCATTGTTTCCAATGTACATCTAAAGATGTATATGTATATATATATATAAAATGTATATGTGTGTGTGTGTGTGTGTGTGCTTATATATTCTTGTTTCAGTGCATCACCTAGGGCTTCACTGTGATTTTAAATGGGAGAAATGAGAGCAGATATCCTTATTTTTTCCCCAATCTTATAGAGAAGGGATCTGGTTTCACACCATTAAGTATGATGCTCACTGTGGATATTTTTAGATGGTCTTTATCAAACTGAGGAAGTTCCCCTCTGTTCCTAGCTTCCTGAGAGTTCTTATCATGAGTGAGTGTTGACTTTTGTCAAATGCTTTTTCTATGTCTATTACTATGATTATATGATTTTTCTTCTTTAGAATGTTGATGTAATTGATTATATTTTGAATACTGAAACAGATCTGCATACCTAGCTGAGTTGTATAATTCTTCCTATTCAATGTTGGATTTGATTTGGTAATACTCTATTGAAGATTTTTGTATCTATGTTTATGAGAGATAATGGATTTTTCTATTCTTTTTCTTTTTTGTAATCTGTTTGTATAGGGTATTAGGATAATTTTGGCCTCATAGAATGACTTAGGAAGTGTTCTGTCTGCTCTTGTTTTCTGGGACAAATTGTAGAGAACTTGTATTATTTCATTTTTAAATGTTTGGTAGAATGCACCAGTGAACCCAGCTGATCCTAGTGATTTGTGTTTTGAAATTGACAATTGCTGATTAGAATTTTTACAGATGTAGACCTATTTGGATCACCTAGTTCTCCTTGTGTGAGTTTTGGTATATTTTATCTTTCAAAAAACTGATCCATTTGATCTAAGTCATCGACTTCGTAGGCATAGAGTTATTTATAATATTCCTGTGTTATTGTAATGTTCATAAAATTAATAATGATGCTTCCTCTTTTATTTATGATATTAATAAATTGCAACTTCTATATTTTTCATTATGTAGCCTGCCTAAATGTATGTTGGATTATGATCTTTTGAAAAAAACTTTTTTTTTTAAAAAAAATTATACAAGTATAGCGAATACTTGTTCTTTCTGCTTCCCAGTATCTTAACTATCTCCTATGTTTAGAGAATTTCACATCTTAGGAAGAATGCTCCTCAACTACAGATTTTAAATTCCATATAGTAAATTTTTCTGCTCACATTATAGCTTGAACATACAACTGAGGTCTTGCTAATCACATATGCCACTGCAGAATTTAGTCTAAATTTGCAGAAGTAAACATATGGTACCAAATAATTATTTCATTGGTTAGCAAGTCTTTTTTATAGAGGCCACAATGGTAGCCAGCATCCAATAATGTGCTGCTAGTGTGAGCATGTGGTATAAACGGGAAACTACTAGAACGCTTTGTCTTCTCCTCCTAACAACTGTGCAGAGCTTAAACAGATAAATGTAAAAGTCCAAATTTCCAGTCCTGGCTAAACTCATATACTGACAATCAAACTTTATATTACTACTGTGGTACACGAAACCACAATTCTTAGGCAGCCTAAAATCAAACTCAGATTTTAATCCTGTACATTGATGTATTTCAAAGACATTTAAATTCAGCTCTAGGTCTCTAATATGAAACGCTCACATTTATTGGCAAAAAAGAATTTAGTTTTCAGAGTGTTTTTTCAGATATTATGAATCAGGAGACATCAATTCACCAATACTATGCCTATTCAAATATATTTTATCTATTTCATGTATTTTACTTATAACTGGGTATAACCAACAACTCTTCCAATTCAGGGAATCTCAAAATTATTTGTGTATCTTCCTAAATAGCTTAACTACTTATTCAACTGGTATTTGTGAACTATCTTTCTTTTGTGTGGGTTGGAGGCTGAGAGGGTGGTTTATGGACTCCCCAGTCATTGTATAAGTGTTAATAGTTCTCCACATAGAACTGCTAACAAAAAAATTTTATGATATAATAAGAACTATTTCTGCCAGCAAATTGGAGGTGGTAGTTGATAAATAAGTGTTCTTTGCATATGCTGATGGGTGACTGGACCGGTTTAAACCTTGGACGCAGATTATGTAGAGTTTTTACATCTGTGGGAGCGAAGCAGTCAATGACTATTCCACAGCTTCTTTTATTGTCAGTGACAATTTCTTTCTTCCTTCATAGAAACCATAGCTTTTGGTTTTCATATTTTTCTTACTATGACTTTTGGTAAAACCATTAATCTGGCTAATCCTGGGTCATCAGCTGTCTCACTTCTTGGACAGCTTCCCCAGGAACTGTTCACAATTCCAATAAGTCAAGAGGTAAACTTGTTACATACAACTGAAAATCTAGAACCACTTTCTTAGAAATTGTGGAAGGCTTAATCTTCAAAATCTCCTGGGAGTACAAGGAAAATATTTGCTCATGATTTTACCAAGACAAGAAAATGAGGAAAAAATATAATTGTTAAGTTTTTATATTAGGGCATTCATACCTTGCCACATGTCCATCCATATCATTAACTCTAAATCCTCTTACAGTATCTCTTCACAAAGTACAACATAGCCTCAGGTATTAATTTTTACAAATGTATATAATATTCCTAAAGCTATAAATGTCAAAGAAATTAACTGCAATCTTCGTGCTTTGTGTCAATACAAAACAGTGATGCTTTTTTAGTTTTCGTTGACATTTTTGAAGCTCAAAGATCATTCTTATGCATAGAACAAAAAACAGTGATGCAATTTTAATTATAACTACACTATAAGGAATGATTTTGCTCAAATAAATCCTTATGATTAGACATACAAAAATGCCTATCTGTTACTAATGAATTAAAGCTACCTAATTATAAAAATATTTTATGAGGTTATTATGGACATTAAAATGTTATCATACATTGTTTTCCCATGCAAATGCAGAAAAAAACCAAAAAAAGAAAAATAACAAAGCAGACACCTAGTATACCTAAATTGTTAAAAACATATTTCAATAGCTATTTATAAATTAAGAAAATACAATCAACTGGAAATTATAAATTGTGTATAATTTAGTCTTATAAAAGGAGAGTAGATACCAGGTCAGTAGTTCTGACTTAATTAACTGTTTTTATGGCCCTTTTACATAGATGTTTACTTCTCCACTGAAAAGAATTAGTAAAGGTTGAAGCAGGTTATCAATAATTTAACAGGGAATTTACCTTCTTTATATGTTTGTGGATGGACTATGAAGCTAATAAAGCCAATTTGAGTTCTTTTGTTCTGTGATGCCTTGCATATTTACTGTGAACAAGAGTGCCTATAGGAATTGAGAACCTTCATAGTAAATATAGGTATATTAGTTTCAGGCATAAAGCCAGGGAATGTTTACTTAGGCATGTCACAGCATAACTAAAAGTGAAGCAGTTAGCAATAGCATGCATATAAATAATGGAAGATTGTTTGCCCTCTCAAAATATACAGAGAATCATCTATTATCTTTTAAAACTCTGTCATTAAAATTGTTTCAGTTTTAAAGTTACAAGCAAAACTAAAATATTTTTAGATTTGATTTTTGGGACTTTGTATATAAAAAGGAAGTGTGGTATCTAGTCACAATTTTATCTTTCCTGAGTGTCATGAGACATTTTTGCTATTAAAGTATTTTAGAAAATGTATGTAAGTCAGATAAGCCATACCTGATATATGAAGTATATCTATGTGTTTGTATGTGCCCACGCAAACTATATATAACAAGGCAGTATATGTGACATGTCATCAAGTGATCAGTACCTTTTTGAACCCTCAAGTAAAAAGAAAATTTAAAAAGGTGAAAGATAATCCCCCAAATTTTTATTATAATAAGTGATCTGAATTTGTCAACACAAATCAAATACTGCTAAAGAAGAACAACAGTAAAATGGTAAAATCATGACTCATAACAATGTAAAATAAGCATCTATGAAAGATGTTACTTAACTCTTTAATTAATAAAGTTATACATAAGATATACAACTGGTCAAAGGAAAATTAAAATATCACACATGTAGGCAGAAAAGAAATACTGAAATGAATATATTCATAGATACAAACAGATTTGTCTACAGGGCAATAATTAGTACACTGAACACAACTAATTTGCTTTTCTGTAGATATAATTCATTTGCATTATTTTCAGTTTTTCAGAATTTACAGAGTAATAAATTAGATCAAAGATAATGAGCATGGACATAACCTAGAAAGTCCCTAGGTACCTTAGAAAGTACCGAGTTTTCCAACAGAAGACACCAAGTAATCCTTTTGGAATATTTCAAAGTCTTTCACATTTTTTTCCTGAAAATAAACAAAAAATATTATTTCATTGCAAAAGACCATGCTTTGAAAGAATTATTTTACGCTAAGAACATATTTTTTCTTCAAATATTTTTATCCCTAGACTTAATAATAATCCAAGATTTTCATCTATTCTTCATGGATCTGGATGTGAATCTCTACATCATCTGTCATATTATTATGATTTTTGATTATGATATTTATTTAACTACCATATCATGCTGACAAAATCCTCATGAAGGCAACTTTGTAATAGACACTTTGAATTATAAACACAAAACACCTTCCTCTTGAATACATCTCAGAGGAAGATATATTGAATTCTTTAATAACCAGGCTTGCTGTCCAACGAGTATGAGAAAGTGAATGTTAGGAAAGGAATAAGAAACAGAACTGAAGTCACAGCTTTAGCCTAAAATCAAGGTAAGACTTTGATTGGTAAACGTATCTGCAGAAAGAGAAGGTGGACTCTCTTTATAAGATTTCAGAACTTTGGATGGCATTCATTAAGCCCAAATTTGGAGAGTAATACATCAGCAGTTCTGTTCTTTACTCTCTCTGGATCTTTTGTAATCATTCTACCCAAGAAAATCTTCCTTCCAAATGTCTTGATTTCTGCTCATACATCTCTTACAGAAGCCAATTTTTGAATTTAGGTTGAAGTTGCTCATTTTGGGGATTTCAAGGTTAGGAGGTCAAAATTAGGGTGCTCCAATACATAATGCCCAGATTTACAATAATCAACAGAGTAGCTTGAGGGGTGAAAGTATCTTACACATCACTTACTCTTATTTAACAGAGCAAAAGTCAAGGCTAGCATAGCTTAAATGTCTTACCTCATGTGTCCTAAATTTCAGCTTAATTTCTGCTATACCAAATCAAATGAAAAGAATTTTCATTTGAATAACCATAGAAAATTCCACAAGCCATGTAAAAGAACATCCAGAAGCTGTGCTAAGTGTATCCATTTTAAGAATAATCTCAATCTTATAGAATGCTTCTCTTCATAAGACCTTGAAAAATATTTATTTTCAGGCCAATAATTGAAATATGTAAGCTAGAATATGAAGTGAACCATGACATAAAATTTTATAAGTGAAGTAAAAATCATACTTTAGGAGTTAATGGAGATGTCTATAGTTTCTTCAGATATAATTTTAAAAATTGATTAAATCCTTTATTAAAATAACCTTATACATAAAGTATTTAAATATACAAGAATATCATTTGATGGCATTGGATTGAATGTTTGGATCTCCATAGTTTCATTAATTCTATGAGTTATGGTTTTCACCATCAAATTTTTCTGTGGAACTTATTTACTTCAATATGTTTGGCTAATAATTCTGAAAACTGAAAAGAAATGTATCATTAACTTTCGGGGAGGAAAGTCAACAAACACAGGGAACTCTGGAAATAATAAAATTACATTAATTTTTAATTTTATTTTCTGTCCATTTAGTATCTAAACTCCACTTAAGGTAGAGATTTTTGTCAAGCTTTTCCACATGTGTTTTTCACACAACAGGTACTCGATAAAATTTTGTTGCACTAATAATGATTTTTAAATGATTTGAAAAATCAACTGACTTATCTCAACCTAAATTTCTTTACCTCTATACTATAATATTTAAAAATCTCAAATGATATTGAGAAATCTGAGAATATAAAACATTTTGAATTCCTCAAAAGAAAAGGAATATTTGAATCTCAGATATGATAAATGAAATCTTCACTGTAGATTACACTTTGCCAACTAAATTGATATAAATTAATTTCAAATTGAGGCCACCTGATATAGTGCAAAACCTATGTCAAGATACTTTAACTTATTTTCTTCAAACAAAAGAGTAAATAGCTTTTAATGTCAGTGTTTCTTCTGGAAACAGTGAAAATTTCTAAAACACACCAGTCTCTTGAAATGTGGCTAGAAGCTGTTTCATATAATGATGGGGAATAAGAAGTTCAATGATCACCATTGTGTCCAAAGAAAGCAACCTTATGACAGGAAGCAGAATGGCCATGGCTGCCAGACTCAGCATATTTTCCTGAAGAAGGCCAACTACAAAGGGATTGTTCTGAGGTTTGCTGGCCATTAATAGATATGAATATTTTGAATTGGGAGCCAAAAGAGAAAAGGACGACTCATTCAATTCTAAGCTTTATCTTTTTCTTTTTTTTTGAAGAAAATAAAATACTGAAGTTTTGTTTAAAAAATACGATATACAAAATTTATTCAATAATTCTTTGAAGGCACCTTTTCTACTAAAAGGAAAAAATATTCTCAGAAGTAAAAGTAGAGCAAACTAGTGTCGTATCAGAAAAGAAATTTAGATTGGTTAAATTAATAATTTTAGTAGCTAGTAGAGTCTGGTTTAAGTGATATGCTACAAAATTACATACATATATATTTGATTAAAAATTAATACATGTGAATGTTTAGAAAGATGAAAATACTGATAATCACTTGAAAAATCCTATCTAATCCCTCCATGATCCAAACCTCTATTTTTAGATAGATGAATATATACGTCTAAAATTTATATGCAGAAACTTATTTTTAATACTATTTTTATTATGCTATATATATTATTTTGCTTTTCATTGAACACTATAGCATGAGCATATCCATATTCTGTAGAACGTATTTTTAAATGGCCACATTTTGCTTTATTTTAGATATGTACATCTAATACCACATATCATGAGACAGAACAGATTCATTGATCTTTTACTGTGGAAAATCAGGGTGGTTCTATTTTATACAAACTGGAAGAACTATCCTTTTGCCTTCCATGTATTTCTATCCCCTACAAACATACCTTTAGCCCTTAAGTGGTTAGATTGGAGTTTGAATAGTAAATCCTCATGTTGCCCCACTTTAGCCTCTGTCTAATTCTGGCAATACAGCCTCGTATATAATTGGACATTTAGACAATCAAACGTGGATCTAGACAACCTGGCTTGTAATGTTGAAAATATCACATGACTAGGGGCAAATAAACTACCATGTCTGTGTCTTAATTTTCTCATAAGCAAAATAAGGATATTTTAAATTTTAACCTCATATGTTTATATGTGATACATAAACGAACATATTCAAATACTTAGTGATCAACATATTAAACAGCAACCATAGTTTTTGCTATTTTTAAACTATTATTTTATGAGTAAATGGATATTTTATTTGGTAAAGCATTGAAATGTGTCTTCTTTCTTATGTATGTATTGAGGACAAACTCTGTACCATGGAAACAGAGAAACATTGCCTTTACCTGGGCTGTGAGCATCTATCCAGGTCATGTCACTTTGTGCATTATTTTTTCTTTCATTGCACAGATACAAGAATCTAAAACATGTATGTAAGCTAGAAGAAAAAAGAAAAACCACTGTCATTCCCAAGTGATTAAAATGGATGACTTCCCACAGAGAAAAATTTAAAAGAAAAAATAATGGCAGTTGGGATATATCTTGAAATCTGAAGCATGTGGAAATTAGTTCCTCATCTCTTCCAGATAAAGTCAAAGCCAGCCATTTATTAAGGAATCATCTAACTGTGAATTTACTATTTACCTATCTAGCATCTTACTATATGCGTCTTACGTCAAATATAAAGGGAAAACACTTGTCAAAAAAATCATTAAAAAGATCTCTGTCAAATTTGCTAATATAATTATGGCATCAAATAATGGCTTTTTAAATTATATCTGATCAAAGGATAAATTAAGCAGTATATTTTCATAAGACTAAATTATATAACAAAAGCTTATAAAATATAAATCTTTCCTCAATGTAAATGTTTCTTTCTTTTTTTATATTAAAAAATGAGAAAATAAGAATTTATTCTTTTTCTCTAGGTTATCCAGTTTATTGGACTATAGTTTTTCATAATAGTCCCTTATGATTCTTTTTATTTTTGAGACATCTGGTATAATTTTTCCACTTTCATTTTTTATTTTATTTATTTGGGTCTTTTCTCTTTTTTTGTTAGTTTTGCTAAAGGTTTGTCAATTTTATTCACTCTTTCAAAACCAACTCTGAGTTTTATTTATTTTTTCCATAATTTTTCTATTCTCTATATGATTTATTTCTGCTCTGATCTTTATTATTTCGTTCTTTCTGCTAACTTTGGGTTTAGTTTGTCCTTATTTATCTAGTTTCTTGAGGAGTAATGTTAAGGTATTTATTGGAGATCTTTATTCTTTTTTGATGGAGTCATTTATTGCTATAAACTTCCTTCTTAGAACTGCTTTTTCTGCACTACATAGGTTTTGGTATATTGTGTTCCCACTGTTGTTTGTCTCAAGATATTTTTTAACCCACCAAAATTGAATCAGGAGGAAATGGAAGCCAGAATAGGCCAATAACAAATTAAGAGATTGAGGTAGTAATTAAAACCTTCCCAACAAAGAAAAGCTCAGGACCAGATGGTCTAACAGTTGAATTCTACCAAACATTCAAAGAAGAATTGGTACCATTATTTCTTAAACTCTTCCAAAAAGTAGAGTTGCAGGGAATACTTTCAAATGCCTTTTACAAGGCTAGCATCACCTTGATGCCTAAGCTAGACAAAAACACTGCAAGAAAAGAAGAATACAGGCCAATATATCTGATTAATATTAATGCAAAAATACTCAAAGTATTAGAAAAGCACATGCAACAATATATCAAAAAGATTTTATATAATTACTAAGTGGGATTTATCCCTGGCATGCAAAGCTCATTAAACATACACATATCAATCAATGTGATCCATCATTTTAACAGAGTAAAAGTGATAACAAAATAAAATGATCATCTCAATTGTCTAGAAAAAGGATTTGACAAATGTCAACACCCTTTCTTGATAACAGCTCTCAGCAGTTTAGGTATAGAAGAAAAGTTCCTCAACATTATAAAGGTCATTTATGGAAAACTCACAACTAATATCATAATCAATGGGGAAAAACTGAAAGCCTTTCTTCTAAGATCCAGTACAAGGCAAGGATGCCTACACTGGCCACTTCTAGTCAACATAGTACTGGAAATGCTAGCAAGTGCAGACAAAAAAATAGTCATCCAAATCAGAAAGAGAGAAGTAAAATGATCTCTGTTGGAGGATGACATAATCCTATATTTAGAAAATCTCAGTGACACCACCAAAAAAACCCTGTTAAAATGAATATACAAATTTAGTAAAGTTGAAAAATACAAAATCAACAAATTCATAGCATTTTTATACAAAAATAACAACCTATCTGAAAAAGACATCAAGAAAACAATTACTTTTATGTTAGCATCAAAGAAATACTTCAGAATATATTTCACCAAGGAGGTAAAAGACCTATACACTGAAAATTATAAAACACTGATAAAAGAAATTTAGGAAGACACAATTAAATGGAAAGATATCTCATGCTCATGTATAGGAAGAATTAATGTTATTAAAATATTCATATTATCCAAAGCAATACACACTTTCAATGTAATCCCTCTAAAAGTCTCAATGGCATTCTTCCCAAAAATAAAATAAAAAATCCTGAAAGTCATGAATCACAAAAGATCCTTGAATATCCAAAGCAATTCTGATAAAGAAAAACAAAGTTAGAGATATCACACTTCCTGTTTTAAAATTATATTACAAAGCTATAATAATGAAAACAATATGGTGCTGGCAAAAAACAGACACATAATCGAGATCCCAGAAATAAATCGAAATATATATGATCAAGTAATTTTTGAGAATGGCAGTAAGAAGGGACAATGAGGAAATGATGGTCTTTTCACTAAATGGCATTGGGAAAACTGGATACTCACATGCCAAAAAAAAAAAAAAAGTATATGGGGCCCTTATCTTAAGCCATACACAAAAATTCACTCAAAATTGATTAAAGATTTAAACATAAGACCTGAAACTATAAACTCCTAGAATAAAACAGGGGAAAATCTTGACATTGGCCTTGGCAATAATTTTTTTGATTATGATACCAAAAGTTCAAGCAACAAAAGCACAAATAGATGAGTGGGATGACATCAAACTAAACAGTGTCTCCATAGCAAAAGAAACAATCAACAGAGAGAAAAGGCAACATATGGAATGAAAAAATATTTGCAAACCATGTATTTGATAAGGGGTTAAAAGCAAAATATATAAGGGACTCATTCAATAGTAGAAAAACAACCTAATTAAAAAATAGGCAAAGGACATGAATAGGCATTTCTCCAAAGAAGACAGGCAAATGAGCATCAAGTATGTGAGAAAGTACTCGACATCAGTAATCATAAGAGAAATACAAATCAAAACCACTATGAGATATAACCCCATATTTGTTTATCAAAAAATCAAAAAATAACAAATGTTGGCTAGAATATGGAGAAAAGGAAATCTTATGCATTTTTGGTGTGGTATAGATTGGTGCAGCTTATGGAAAACCATATGAAAGTTCCCCAAAAAATTAAAAATAGAACTACCATAGTCCTATACCCCAGCAATCCCTCTTTGGGGTTTATATGCAAAGAAAATGAAATCATCACCTCATTAAGATATCTGCACTCCCATGTTTATTGCAGCGCTATTAACAAAGGCCAAGATGTGGAAACAGCCTAAGAGCTTATTATGGATAAATGGATAAAAAAACCTGTGAGAGAGAGAGATATATATATATATATATATAAATGAATATTATTCAGCTTTAAAATAGAAGAAGATCCTACCTTTTACTGTGCCATGTATAAACCTAGAGGACATTATACTAACTAAGGTAAACCAGGCGCAGAAAGAAAAACATTTCATAATTTCCCTTGTTTGTGGAATCAAAAATAAAAGTCAATTATACAACGCTAGAGAATACAGCAGTGGTTGGAGGACATGTGGGAAGGAATAAAGAGATGTAATTCAAAGTATAAAAAGTAGCAATATGTGGGATGAAAAAGTCTAGAGGTCTAATGTACAACATGAAGACTAAAGTTAATAATATTGCATTGTATTTAGGATGTTTGCTAAATAAGATTTTAGCTGCTATTGCCACAAAAATTGAGTAACTGTGAAATGATTTATATATCAACTTACTTTGCTATAGTAACCATTTTATTACCTATATGTATCCCATAACATTATCTGTTATACTTTACACACAACAATATTTATTTTAAAAAAGAAAGGACACTAAAAGTTTTAGATGGTTTTACTAAATTTAATTACCTAAAGAGTTTACATTGATTTTAAAATGTATTATTTTCCTTTATGTACTGATGTTCTGAGTATTTATCTTATGACAAATCAGAGATGCCTCTAAAACAGAAAGGGAACGGAAAGATTTTTATAAAGCACATGACATTTTAATGAAAAAGAGATACAACCAAAAGAAAGGAGAATTTCAGGAGTTACTTACAGCATTATATGTTACATCAAAAAGCAAGTATTTAGCTAAAATATTATAAATATTATTTGATATATGAAAATAAATGAAGGCAGAGTTAGAAAATCAAAAGAATCAAAGATATTTAAGTCACGTTATTATTCAATTAATTGAAAATTCAAAGCATCAGCCTTACATGTTTTCCCACCACAAAATTATATATATGAATTTACCTACACATACAAGAACACATAAGCACATTATAACTTATGTTATTAATTTTTTTAATTTTAACTTATAGCTTATCTTCCATTAAATAGGAAAGCTTTCTGCCGTTCTTAGAAACATTAGCTATGTAGACATAAACTCTTTGTTCATTATTCAAGGATATTGTATTTGAACCTTGCTCATTTAAAGCAGGAAAAATAAGAGCAAATTAGAATATTGCTGATAAATATTTATGAAAAGAGATCATGCACTTATGATTTCATAAATTGAAGAAAAAAATTATTAGCAAAGTAATAACATCAAAAGTTGCTATTAAACAAAGGCTGCCTTTTATGGGTCTCATAAAATTTTTTTAAAAAGTCAGTGATGTGTCTATTAGCATCCCTGGAATAATTACTGCAATGTAACTTCTATATATGTGACTTCCTTATGTCTTGTTGGGTACCACATTTATTCCTATAATGGAATTTACAATAAAAGCGTATAGGCATACCTTGGAGATATTTTGGGTCTAGTTCATGACCACTGCAATGAAGTGACTATTTCAACAAATTGTGTCTCACAAAGTTTTTGTTTCCCGATAAATATAAAAGTTACATTTATACTATACTTTTATAGTTTATTAAGTGTGCAGTAGCATCGTGTCTAAAAAATGTATATACCTTAATTTAAAAATACTTCATTGTTAAAAATGCTAAAAATCATCTAAGTCTTCAGTGAGTCATAATATTTATGCTGGTCTTGACTCACTGTTGATGGCTGTGACTGATCAGGGTGGTGTTGCTAAAAGTTGGGGTGAATGTGGCAATTTCTTAAATTAAGACAACAGTGAAGTTGGCCACATCAATTGATTCTTCCTTTCTTGAGAGATTGCCCTGTAGCTTATGAATACTACATAGCGTTTTACCCATAGAACTTCTTTCAAACTTGGAGTTGATCCTCTTAAACTCTGTTGCTGCTTTATCAACTAAGTTCATATAATACTCTAAATCCTTTGTTGTCATTTCAACAAGGTTCATCTCATCTTTACCAGTAGTTGTTGATTCCATCTCAAGAAACCATTTTATTTGCTCATCCGTAAAAAGCAACTCCTCATTCATTGAAGTTTTATCATGAGATTGCAGCAATTGAGGCACATGTTTAGGCTCCAATTCTAATTCTAGTTCTCTTGCAATTTCCTCCACATCTACACTTACTCCTTCCACTAAAGTCTTGAACCCCACAAAGGGTTGGAATGAGGGTGGGAATCAACTTCTTCCAAACTCCTGTTAATGTTGATATATTTACCTCCTCCCGTGAATCATGAATTTTCTTAATGGTATCTAGAATGATGAATTGTTTCCAGAAGGTTTTTAATTTACTTTGCCCAGATCTATGAGAAGAATCACCACATATGGCAGCTATAGTCTTATAAAATGTCTTTCCTACATAATAATATTTGAAAGTATAAATTACTCTTTAATTCATGGTCTGCAGAATGGCTGTTATATTAACTGGCATTAAAACAACATTAATCTCCTTGTACCTCTCCACCAGAGCTTTTGGGTGAACAGATTTATTGTCAATGAACAGTAATATTTTGGAAGAAATATTTTTTTTTTCTGAGCAGCAGATCTCAACAGTGTACTCAAAATATTTGGTAAACCATGGTGAAAACAGATGTGCTATTATCCAAGCTTTGTTTTTCTATTTATAGAGCACAGACAGAGTAGGTTTAGCATAATTCTTAATGGCCCTAGGATTTTTGGAATGGTAAATAAGTATTGGCTTCAAGTCAACAGCTGCATTATCCCCTAACAAGAGAGTCAGCCTGTACTTTCAAGCTTTGAAGCCAGGCATTGACTGCTCCTCTCTGTAGTTATGAAACTCTTAGATGGCATCTTCTTCCAGTAGATGGCTAGTTCGTCTACACTGAAAATCTGTTTAGTGTGGCCACCTTCATCAATTATCTTAGCTATGTCTTCTGAAAAACTTTCTGAGCTTCTATTATATATCAGCACTTGCTAGATCACTTTATACTCTTATGTTATGGAGGCGCCTTCTTTCCTGAAACTGCATGAACCAAACTGATTTGATTTTCTATTCATACCGCTAAAGCTTTCTTTATATCAGCAATAAGGCTATTTTGATTTCTTATAATTTATATGTTCACTAGAATAACACTTTTTTATTTTCTTCAAGGACTTTTCTTTTGCATTCACTATTTGGCTAACTGGTGCAAAAAGCCCAGCATTTGGTCTGTCTCAGCTTTCAACATTCCTTCCTCACTAAGCTTAATTTTTCCTGCTTTTGATTTAAAGTGAAAGATGTGTGGCTCTTCCTTGCACTTGAACATTTAAAGGCCATGGTAGGCTTATTATAAATAATTGGCCCAATTTCAATATTGTTGTATCTCAGGGAATGGGGATGCCCCATGAGAGGGAGAGAGTGATGCCAGTCACTGGAGAAGTCGGAACATACACATTTATCAATTAAGTTTGCCTCCTTATTTAGTGTTGTTTGTGGTGTCCCAAAACAATTGCAAGAGTAACTGATCACAGATCACCATAACAGAGGTAATAAGAAAAAAGTTTGAAATATTGTGAAAATTACCAAAACATGACACAGAGACATGAAGTGAACACATGCTGTTAGAAAAATGGCACTGATAGATTTGTTCCTGGGTTGTTACAAATCTTAAATTTGTGAAAAAAAAAAAATCTAGGATGCACAATAAAGTGAAGTGCAATAAAATAAGATATGCCTTTACTAAAATAACGGATAAAGAGAAAATTAACTCTGGGTACCCTGAAAAAATTATATCAATCGATTGTCTACCACCTTTCCATATTTTTTTTTAGAAAATTCTGTTGTAATATCTAATATTTGGAGTGTATATACAAATTATACATTGCTATTACAATCTCTTTGACAGAAAAATATATATCAAATATTCTTATCTGGAAAAACAAAATCACATAAAAATTTTAAAATAAAAATTATTTTTATGTGATTGTTTTTTACTAAATGATTCACTTTCTTAAGATTAGGCAGGCTAAATACAGGTGTATCTTTCCTTCATTGAAAATCAGATTAAAACTTTTTTTTACAGTGTGCTCTATATTTATAGGATAATTGACAAGAAAAACAATTTTTGGCACAAGAATACCAATTTAGTCCTTTTGGGGGCACATGAACACAAAATATCCCTGCAGGCCAAAAAAAAAAAAATTGCAAAATTTAAATGGCTATTATCTTATCTCAACATGGGGATACAACCCCTCCCTTAAAATAGTTTAGAAAGTACCACATATTGCTACACATACATCCAGTGAAAAAGTAATAAAATGCATTTTAAAATGTTACAAGTCTGATAATATAGAAACAAAAATCACACCATTAGTCAAATGAACAAATGCAAACACTAGACAGAGAGAAAGCATTAATATGTCAATAGCAAGGCATAAGAAAATGGTTAATTGATAGCATGATATTTCTTGTAATTTTAGAAGGAAAAATTCTTGGAGTTGAAGCAGTATTGATACAATGCCCTCAGCCTCCTCTTTCTTAAAATGAAAGCAGAGCTACCACTTTGTTATTGAGCAAAACAATCTTAACAGCACATCCACAAAAGGTTGCTAGGGCAGGGTAGAGAAGGTGATTTAAAAGTGGATATATATGCAGCTTCCTAAATAAGGAAAGTATATATTGGGGTGTATGCTTTCATTCCTGATTCACATTACTAAAAGGATTAATGAAACAGCTGGATCAAGAAATGCAATTTTAAAAATTTCTTAATATTTTGGTCAGTTTATGGCCTTGTTTTTATTTAATATAAGTAGCAATAGAAACTTGTATAATTAACCCATGAGAATTATTAATAAGAAATTTCTTATTAAATTATTAAACATTTACCAGGAATGTGTCTATTAACACCTAATCTTTATTTTTTAAACATCTAGACATACGATCACAATGTTACTTGAATTTATATCCATATTTAATATATAGATTTATTCTGTATGATATTTCTCTAAGTATTTTAGTCAAAGAAATAATTGCCAAAATTTTGGTCAATATAGAATGGAACATCTCATTTTGCCTGTGATCTCAAATTGTAACACTTGGCAGTATGTCCTGCCAAGGTCATTGCTTCTTCTCTATTTCTCCATTTTATTAATTGAGCAATCCAATTCTCATTGGCCAGTGGAGTAAAATAATAAACCAATTTGTAATATGCATATTTGATAAGATTATTAATTAACTTGATAACATCTACTAGTCTACAAATTTGATAATTTTGAGACAGATTTCTATGAGAATTTATCTTCAAAGTGAGCAATAATAATTTGAAAGTTTTATTAAAAATGGTCCCTATTTATTTATTTATTTTTGAGACAGAGTCTCACTCTGTTGCCTGGGCTGGAGTGAGTGCCGTGGCATCATCCTAGCTCACAGAAACCTCAAACTCCTGGACTCAAGCAATCCTTCTGCCTCAGCCTCCCGAGTAGCTGGGACTACAGGCATGTGCCACCATTTCCAGCTAATTTTTTCTATATATATTTTTAGCTGTCCATATAATTTCTTTCTATTTTTAGTAGAGATGGGGTCTCGCTCTTGCTCAGGCTGGTCTCGAACTCCTGAGCTCAAACAATCCGCCCGCCTCGGCCTCCCAGAGTGCTAGGATTACAGGCGTGAGCCACCGTGCCCGGCCCCAATTTATTTTTATTTTTTATTTTGATTGAAGCATAACTGACACACAAAATTTTGCATATTTAATTTATACATTTTTGTGACTTTGGACATATGTATACACCAAGGATATCATTACCATTTTCATGACAGATATCTGTCGCTGCTAAAAGTTTTTTGGTGTTTTTTTTTGTGAGTATATTTAACATGAGATTCATCCCTTAACATAATCTATATTTTCAAGTACACAATGCCATATTGTTAACTATAGGTATTATGTTGTACAGCAGATCTCTAGAAATTATTCATCTTGTATAACTGAAACTTTATGGCAATTGAACAATAATTCTCCACTTCCTCCTTCCCCTAGCTTTTGGCAACCACCATTCTATTTTCTGCTTCTATAAGTTTGACTATTTTAAGTAACTCATATATATACACTTATGAAGTATTTGTCTTTTTGTACCAGCTTATTTCATTGAGCCTCTTATTTTACTAGAGGGCATTATTGTCCTCTGAATTCATCCATGTTGTTGCAAATGGTGGAATTTCCTTCTTTTTAAGGTTAAATAATGTTCTGTTTATGTATATGGAACACTTGAATAATTTCCATGTCTTGAGAATTGTGAATAATGCTGCAATGAATATAAGAGTACAGATATCTCTCTGAGATTCCAATTTTGTTTCTTTTGTATATATATCCAGAAGTGAGATTTCTGGATCAAATGGGTAGTTCTATGTTTAATTATTTGAGGAACCTCCATACATTTTTTATAGTGGTTGCACAATTATACGTTCCCAACAGCAGTGCACCAAAATTCCCTTTTCTCCACATCCTTGCCAGCACTTAACTTTTGTCTTTTTGATAATAGCCATCCTAACAGGAGTGAAACGATATCTCATTGTGGTTTTGAATTGTCTTTCCTTGATGATTAGTGATGTTGAGCATCTTTTTATATATACCTGTTGGCCATTTTCATGTCTTCTGAGGAGAAATGTCTATTTGAGTTCTTTACCTATTTTTAAATCAGGGTTTCTTTTTATTTTTAATTTTTTTTACTATTGAGTTGTAGGAAATTTTTATATATTTTTGTTACTAACTCCTCACTGGATATATGGTTTGCAAATAAATTTTTTTACCATTCTGTAGACTGTCTTTTTACTGTGTTGATTGTTTCTTTTGCTGTGCAGAAGCTTTTTAGTTTGATATAATTCTGCTTGTTTATTTTTGGTTTCATTGCCTGTGCTTCTGGTGTCAATTCGAAAAATCATTGCCAAGACCAATGTTAAGAAGCTTTTCTGGTATGTTTTCTTTGAGGAATTTTACAGTTGCATGCCTTATGTTTAAGTCTTTAATCCATTCTGAGTTGATTTTTGTGTATAGTGTAAGAGTGTTTTTTCTGTTTGCTGGAATAACATTTTGAATATGAGAAATTAAATATCCATCACTTTTATTTGAATTCTTAGGAAGAGGTGTTAATGACTTAAAACAATAATACCATAATATGCAGATAGAACCCTGTTACTTGTTCTTAGGGGTCTATGATGAAGATAGTTGATTTATTTTCCTTTAATAAATACTGCCTATAAACACAGTGTTAAATAATGTCTAAACACCAATAATGCAGAGTTGCTAAAGTAACATGACCCAGGGATGACATTTGCACTATCTGTAAATTAACTAGATACTGATTATGTTCCTCAGGGGTCTTTAAAATATCATTAAAGACTAATAAAGAAAGTGAGAGATGAAACAACATAATTACAAAAAGATGTAGAAAATCGAAAAAAAGTTGAAAACTTGTAATAATCATAAGGCTCAGAAGTCAGCTAATCTTTGTCTCTCTCTCTCTCTCTCTCTCTCTCTCTCTCTCTTAGAATGCTTAGAAATTTTTTCATATCATTTTTCCAAAATAAAACTTTTATTTAGAATAGTTTTGTATTTTATTTAGAATAGTTTCATAGAAAAGTTGTGAAGATAGTACAGTAGTACAGAGGGTTTCTGTACCCATACCCAGCTTTCCTTATCATTAATTACTGGGGCATATTTGACACAGCTAATATTGATGCACTATTATTAAGTAAAGTCCATACTTTATTCAGGTTTCCTTAGTTTTTACCTGATACCCATTTTATCTCCCACTATACCAATCAAGATACCATATCACATTTAGTTGCCATCTTTCCTTAGGTTCCTCTTGGCCATGACGGTTTCTCTGATGTTGTTTGTTTTTGATGACCTTGACAGTACTGAAGAGTATTGGGCATGTATTTTGTACAATGTCTCTCATTTGAGAATTATCTGTTACTTTTCTCATGATTATACTAGGATTATGTTTTTGAAAGGAAGACTATAGAGGTAAAGTGCCATTTTTATCATATCATGTAAAAAGAACATATTATCAACATGACTTACTGCTGTTGATGTCGACCTTAATCACCTGACTGAGATAGTGTTTTTCTGTTTTATCCACTTTAAAGCTCCATCCCCTCCCCAATACTATAATCTCTGTAAGGAAGTCACTATGCACAGTCTGCACTTAAGGAATGAAGAGTTATGCTCATCCTTTTTGAGGACAGAGTATCAACATAAATCATTTGAAGTCTTTTTGCAAGTGAGATTTGTTTATTCTCCCCATTTATTTACTTATTCAATTATATATTTATATCACATGGACTCATTGATATCTATTTTAATCTTTGAGAGTAATCTTCAATACTACTTTACTTTGTTGATCTATTTGTTCTACCTATGGTCTTTGGGAGTCCTTTCAATTGTTTCCATATCCTTTTGGTATACACATGTCATTGTGGGTCATTTTTTTTTCTTTTGAGCACCTCCTTACTTTCTGGAATTAAAATACATTCCAAGCTTATCTTGTATGTTTCTTACCCCAGCCAGTTCTAGAACCAGACATTTCTCCAAGGAGCCCTGGTTCCTTTTATTGGAAAATAGTAGCAAAAATCTAGATCTCACCCCAACTGTAAACCATGTGACTGAGAACATTTTTAACTTTTAAGCTATTCTGATACCCCGGTAGACATCATGTGATCCTGGTCACATCAAAACCTAAGAAATGAAGAACTGATACTGTTTTAAGCCACTAAGTTTTTGATAATATGTTATACAGCAATAGGAAATGAAAATGCTATACCCCATTGTGACTTATTTTTATCCTCACTGTTATTATTGATATGCCTGTCATTATTTAGTTAATATACACTACAGAAAATATTAATAATTTACATAAGACTTTAGGTGAATTAATATTATTCCATTTTATTTTATACTTTAAAAAGTAGATAATGACTTTGAGGGCAAGCATTGCACAAGTTCCGACAAGCAAAAATATATTGACTCTAAGAACAAGTATTGCACAATTTCTTACAGGCTTAGAAATGGTTTCCTTACTGGTTCTGGTAATAATAAATGTTCTTCAGTTGGAAGAAACCTTCGTTATGAATTTTTGTTTGGCTTATGAAAAGATGCAAACATTTAAGGAACAAGATTCCCTTTTTGCTTAATATCTTTTGAGACATCTGAATTATACTTTGAATTCTATAAGAAAATGTTGGAAAAACTCTTATAAACATTGGCCTAGGCAAAGAATTTATGAAAAAGATCCCAAAGGCAATCACAGTAACAACAAAAATAAATAAATGGGACCTGATCAAATTAAAAAGCTTTTGCAAAGCCAAGGAAACTATCATCAAAGCAAACAGACAACCTACAGAATGGGAGAAAATATTCACATGTTACATATCCGATAAAGGGTTGATAACTAAAATCTATATAGAACTCAGGAAAATTGGCAAGAAAAAAATCAAACAACTCCATTAAAAAGTTTGCAAAGGACATGAACAGAAACTTTTTAAAAGAAGATAGACTAATGGTCAAAAAAAAATATGAAAAATGCTCAACATCTCTAATGGTGAGGGAAATGCAAATCAAAACCACAATGAGATATCACTTAACTCCAGTGAGAATGGCTTTTATCAAAAAGTCCCAAAACAATAAATGTTGGCATGGATGTGGAGAGATAGGAACATTCTTACACTGCTGGTGGGACTGCAAACTAGTACAACCGCTGTGGAAAGTAATATGGAGATACCTCAAAGAACTACAAGTAGAACTACCATTTGATCCAGCAATCCTATTACTGGGCATCTACCCAAAGGAACAAAAGACATTCTACAAAAAAGACATCTGCAGTAGAGTGTTTATAGAAGCACAATTCATAGTTGCAAAGATGTGGAAACAACCCAAGTGCCCATCGATACATGAGTGGATTAATAAAATGTGGTATATGTATATCATGAAGTTCTACTCAGCCACAAAAAACACTGATGATCTAGCATCTCTTATATTATCCTGGATAGAGCTGGAGCCCATGCTACTAAGTGAAGTGTCCCAAGAATGGAAAAACAAGCACCACATGTACTTACCATCAAATTGGTATTAACTGACCGATACCTTTGTGCACATATAGCAGTAACAGTCATTAGGTGTCGAGCAGGTGGGGGTGGGAGAGAAGGGGATGGGTACATACACACCTAATGGGTGTGGTGTGCACCATCTGGAGGATGGACACTCTTGAAGCTCTGTTTCAGATGGGGCAAAGGCAATACATGTAACTTAAACATTTGTACCCCTGTAATATGCTGAAGTAAAAATAAAATAAAACAAAAAGCTGTTTATCAAACACAAAAACTTAAAATGAAAACTCTGATGTTCTTGATTCATATCATTTATGAATACAGCTGCATTGACTCATATTATTTAGGAGTACAGCTGTATTACAGAGTAGTGACTGCATGTATACTGCCTTGAACTACAATACTTGGTTTGAATCTTGGCTCCACTCCAACTAGTCAAGTGACATCAAGTTACATAACTTCTTCCTGTCTTAGTTTTCTCATCTATGAAAAGGTCATAGACATGTACCTATTATATAGGGTTATTATAAGAACAAAGGGAGTTAATATGAGTAAACTGCTTATAACAGTAAATATATAATATGTGCTATATATTTGTTATTATTACATATGTTAATATTACATGTATTTTAAACTTATAATTTAAGATATGCTCACATATTTTGATGATTATATGAATATTTAGGATCATATGCTGAAATTAACTCACTTAAAAATCCAACTAGTCCATTAGAAAATTTAGAGTTAAAACCTCAAAAATACAAAAGTTAATTCAGGGCCTCTAAGAAATAATACTAATTTGATATAGTTTTAAATGTAAATAATTTGATTAACCATCAATCATATAAATAACTTAGTATCCCTTTTAATTATTTAAAAATAGATTTTTGATCACAAAATAGATTTTAGGCTTAGTGTATATTACTTATGTGATTTAAAATTGAATAATTAATTTTTAACAAAATTTAATTTATTAGCATATCCATGTTAAGTATGTTGAATTTAAAATTCTAATTTCACTCTGCTTGACCTTCAAATAGATATTGTCTGCAAGTTAACAAGTATATGGTACCTCCCCAAACAATTGAAATAAAAGTTAATTACAATATATTATAAAAATTACATATGATGCTGTGTATACTGACAAATATTTAATAATAAAATTACAGTTATAATTTGCATATTTCTATAACAATGGAAGAATTATTTGGTTGAACACTGGATCAAAGTGTATTTACTGTTGAGCCTTGGGTAGTTTATCTAAAGTCCGTTTATCTAAAACTACAAATACAAACTTGTACACAAGAAAGACTGTTTAACATACTTCCCTGTAGAAGAGTTTCTATGAACATCTCGCTTTTTAAATTCAGAAGAATATCCCTTGAATTATTTCATGTACCTCTCAGGGTTTTGTCTTTTTTCATACATACAAGAAAAATATTAAGAAACAGCTGGAAATGGTGGAAGCCGAAAACAGAAACCAGAGACATAAAAACTCATCAAAGCAAGTGCTTTGTCCTCCTGCCACCACAGGGAATATAACTGATCAAGAATGGGGAGCAGAAAGGGAAAGCAGGATGGGGTAGAGATAATAAACGTTTACACAAAGCACAGTCAGCTGGTACAGTACTCAAGGTGGCGCACTCCAGAGCTGAAACCCATGTTCATACAGGTTGATTGGCATAACAGACTTTAGGGATCTGAGCCACCATACGAGACAAAATCAGACAACATTTTAGCTTTAAGTTTTAAGACATGCTGGTTTCACCTTGCAGGGAGAAATAAGCTCTGTGGAACTCTACTGGAGGAAATGACTGGTATGTTAATTCATTTGGATATACCCATGGATTTTTCAAACATCTGGCAAAAGAAGGCAGCTAGAAAATCACTAATTCTTTGTTGTTCAGATATTGTGTTGAAATTGAAGCACTTTATACAGTCATGTATTTTCTCTTTTTTATTCTTTAACATTATTCAAATTGCATGAATTTTAAAGGGTAACCACAGAATTCATTTATACCAACTAGTTATAAATTTAAGTTCTTGAAGAATGTACTAATTTTCTAACTTCTATCTTTGAGTTTCATTTATTATTTAGCCCAATAAATATTTTAAATATGTACTATGAAGACAGCAAAGTATTATGAGGTGGGGATACATGATGACTAGAATAGATACTGCATCTACACGCATTGTATGTAAAATACAAAGGTAAAGGAAATAAAACAAATTATAACAAAAAAGGGCCATGAATATAATAAAAAACAGGGATTGAGAAGACTTCTAACTATGGGGTCCTAGCCTAGTCAAGAGTAATCTCCATAAGTGAGTCATTAACCATCATTTAGGCTAATTTTTAAGATTAAATTTGACAATACAAGTGAAATGCTTAAAACAATTCCTGACATAGTAAGAGGTTAATAAATATTAGTATTTCTGTTAGTCAAGCTCTGAAGTATTTATAAAGATGGGGCTTTGAGTGGGGCATATCAGAAGCATGTTAGGAAGGGGAAATTGTCTGGTATTTTAACTTGGTTCTCAGAGGTAGCATTTAGGAAAACATATGATCTGTTCACTTAGAAAGTAGGAAGGACATATGTATGTTTTCTTCTCAAACTTACCACTTTGGCATATATAGGTACACCTCATATTCCTTAGCATAAATCTATTGCTGGATTTACTGAGTCATAGTTAAAAAGTATGGTTGCTCTCATACGTCTTTGTTCACTTCCAACAGGTCATTTTTAATGTTTACAGATGAGGCACTCTCACTCTCAGGAAGCCATTTCCTGGATCCCTTACTACTCTTCTTGGTGAACTGACTCAACATTTCATATGAGAGAGCACCACTAAGACCTTCAGTGACTCTGAATTTGGCCAGGCAGCTACTAAGTGTCTTGTCTTAACTCCGGTAGTCAGAATACCACACATACAAATCTCAAATTACCAGAGTTTAGCAGAACCAACATTACATTTTAGAAACTAAATTTGAAAATGTCATAGTTTTATTCAGTTATAACTTGATTTTATTATTTTAATGTCTATGTGAGGAGAAATATCTTCATTATCTTCTTTTTGTTTTTAAAGATTAAAACCCCAGAGACAGAGAGCTGAATTGTCTAGAAATGCCAGAAGCAAAATGTGTATTACATGCTGGATCAGTAATTAAAATTAAGGAGGGGGTCCATTGGGTTTAATCACAGGGATAAATAGAGACCAGTGCTTAAGTTCCACCAAAATTCTACATCTCATATCTAATTCAAAAAGCTTATTCTGTGAAAATGAAACAATCATGTTTTTAAAAGAGAAAAATGATAGTTAAATAGCATAGCTCCAATTATGGAAATGAGCCAATTAAATCTTATCTTACTAGGGCCCAATCATGTTTGTTATCTAAGACTAATTGTAGTAATGGGACTTTTAAAACATAATTTAAATTATCACAATATACTCATTGATGATTTCATTGAATTATTATTTTATGATTTAATGGAATGCTTGGCAATGAACTATAAAATTATATTGCTCTATACTACAAAAGGAAATACCTCCAACTTTGTACCAATACATCTATCTGTGTGGAAGACAATGGTTCAACTCCATCTGTTTTGAATGTTGCATACAATTCATTTTATCACCAAAGAATCAAAATGAATTTTCCATGTTCATATGCATGAATGATTAAGCATGGAGAATAGAAGGGGTTTTGTTCATTAGATTAAATTATAGATATGGAAAAAAAAGGTCATTGAAATACATTAATTGGAAACGTTATATCTTGCTGATTGTTTTCTTAAACATGCATTTGGACAATTACAAAAATTAATATGCCTGAAAATACTTCCTTTTATTTATAGTGTTAAGATCATGCTTAAATAAGCTTTTCTGAAATATAATTTTGGTCAAACAAATTAACTAAACCAATCTCCATTTTCAATCAATGTTCTGCAAGAGATCTTAGCAATCATGCAGTTTGATATGAATACTTTTTTACTTTATATTTCAGCTTCTGGGAAACCTTACTGAGGTTGTCAGTTATTGTGTTTTGGTGGGCTTAATGACCACTGTCTGGTATTTATGCATCTTACTCTTTAGAAACATGTGTCTTCTTGTTCCACAAATCATGCCATCAGGTGTTTGGTCAGTACAGGGGCTGCCTCTGTATGATGGATATCCTGTTGTGAACTGGAAATTATTCAGTGGTTCCCAGTGAAGAGAGGGCTGAAAAGAAGTGGTATTTTCTCTGCAAGATAATGTTCTTGTTTCTGTTTTGGTTTTTCGAGCAGAGGGTTCTTTCTTGGGCAAGGGAGAATAAATGGGAAGTGTTTCAGAGGTGTTTTGGAAACTAGGATATTCAGAGTTGCCTAAACTCTCCCAAAGTTTTATTTGAGAGAGAGACATCACATTATATTGATTGTTGTCCCTCTTGTTTTACAACTAACTTTTGTGGTAGATTAAGGTTTCTATGCCTCTCTATCTTTCTTTCCTCAATTGACTTCTTACAAGATAACTTTAGTCCTTTTACAAAACCACGCCACTGTGGTTTACAGAAATATATTCAGTAACATTCATATTGGGTCTTTTCAAACTCATAGTCTAAAAAGCCCTGCATGATTTGGTCCTTTGCCAACATATTTTACCTAAAAAAAGAAGTGTCATTATCTTTCATAAGCATATATTTTTGCAGTCAGTCTTAATAATAAATTTGTTATTATTGTTGTTTTATCCCAATTATCATTATAGCAACTCACCTCGCTGTATATTCAAATGTATTACTTTACATCTTCTTAATAGCGCACTATGAATTATTTCTGCCAACTTTTAATTTTTGAGATTTATTAAAAAATTATTCTATTATCATTTGAAATGCAAAGATAAAAAAATTAAAAATGGGAGGATAGAATATCCAGAAACTCTGGGACAATTTTAATAGATGTAATTGTCATACCAGAAATAGAAAAAGAACAGAGCAGAAAAAATATTTGAAATAACAATGGCTAAGAACTTTGCAAAATTAATGGCAGACACAAAACTATAGACGAGAAAGCTCATATATATATATATATATATAGCTATATATATGCATATATACATACACACTTAGACATATCATATAAAAACTGCAGAAAACCAAAGACAAAGAGAAATTCTTCATAGAATTCAATGGTAAAAATAATTACCTAACCTCTAGAGGAACAAAGACTAGAATTACATTGACCTTGTAGTCAGAAACTATACATGAAAGAAAAGACTGGAGTAAAATATTTAAAGCATTGAATCATCAATTTATTATTACATAGCTAGCAAAATTATCTATCAAAAGTAAAGAAGAAATATCTTCTCAGGCAAACAAAACTGAGGTAATTCATCAGCAGTGGACCTTCCTTGCAAAAAATATCCAAAGAAGTTCTTCAAAGAAAAGGAAAATGATACAGTTAAGCAACATTCATAAAGACAGGAAAAGTTTTCCATATTAATATAAATTAGTGATTGAAAAATTTAATAAATAAGGGAGAATAGACAGATCATTAAGTGTAGAATTATAAATAATTTATATAGGTAGACCACCCTAAAGGAGATATAGCATAACTCCCTACTTCTTAAGTATGAACTGTGCTTAGGAATTCCATCTTGAGTAAAGTATTGTGGTTAGAGAGAGCCCAAACACCAGTAATCCTTTTATGCATCAGTCTTTTACCAGGATAGACTATGAGTTACATATAGAAAGATGGTATGTTTGTGGGTAACTTTAAAGTGAGGAAACCTGAAAAACATTACCTCAGGCAAATGATCAAGATCATCATCAGAAGTCATAAATCATGTTGATAGTATTGATAGTATGTTCTTTAGATACAATGTCATGAAAATGGCACTTTGCCTCTGTGATCCTCCTCCCTAAATCCCATAAAACCAGTCCAATCATGAGAATAATATCAAAAAAATTAATAAAGAGTCATCCTACAAACTTCCTGACTATTAATTATCCAAACTATCAAAGTCATGTAAAACAAGAAATATTTGTGTAAACTGTCACAGCATAAAGGAACCTATGAGACATAAAAACTTAATGTAACATGGATTCCTGAATGAAGTCCTGGGACAGAAAAAGGACATTAGGTAATATACTAACCAAATACAAAGAAAGTATAGATGTTTATTAGTAATAATGTGTTAGGATTGGTTCATTGATTATAAAAATATGTATATACCATGGTAATGTATAAGGTTAATAATAGGGGAAATCAGGAGTAGGGTGGATGGAAACTATCTGAACTGCCAGCACAATTTTTCTGCAAATATAAAACTATCCTAAAAATAAATTCTTTTAAAAAATAAAATCCAGGTCTTACCATGTAATTCTCTGTTTAAAATATTTAAAAATCTTTATATAAAATCAAGGTTTAGAAACTATCAGATGCTCAATAAATATTGCCGACATTACTCATCATTAACCATAGTTGTCATGTACTTTAGTCTGTATATTCAGTAAGAATGTGTTCCTGAATGATATTTTTACAAGAGTTAGTTCAAATTTTGGCCAGAGATGGTAAAAATGTCAGCTGAGAATATTTGAAGTAACTTGATGTCTGCAGATTATTACCAGTCTTTGTTGAAATATTTAGCTTTCCACTAGCCTAATATCATGGTGAACGATCTCACTTCCATTCTCATGAGGAAAAACGCATTCATCATTTTTGGTTTTCAAATTCATTCTTTTCTGTGTTGTAATATGGCAATTAGCATTAAGCCATAATTTTATAGTATTGATATCACATGACATTTACTCTCCTTGTTATTTAAAATGCTAAAATGTATACAAGCATTTTTCTGTCCTAAAACCAAAACACACTGTGGTGTTGATCTCATCACAGAAAGCAAAAGAGCACTAGACATCTGGGAATGGGAGGAATATTGAAGAAGTACTAAAAATGAGCAGGTGCTATCAGACAGGTTTTGCTCACATCTGCTCAAAGGTTTGATGAGCTATGTTCTTTACCTCAAAATAAATTGTATCCAGTATATCAGGGTCTTGAAAGAAGAATTCAATCTCTTCTTTCCTAAGGACTTTCATGATTAGATAGTCCAATCATCAATAATTTTTAAATTCCTTTCATGCGTAAGTCTTTTACCAGGCTGGACTGTAGGTTACATATAGGAAGAGATTAAGTTTTGTGTTTTTGATGATGCCCAGGACACCAAGTAATTAAGAAATTTTAAAAAATCTTCACACTGCAGGAATTGCTTTTTTAATTTTCTGTCCCTGTATCCCTCATCTTATCCTAGTGTTTTCAAATGATGCTCCTATTTGAAGAATCTAATTATTTCTGTATCTGGATCTTTCTGCCTACAAATTTCCTGAAAGATATATAATTTACCAACAGACTCCTTAACTTGTTATCTACCTAGATTATCCATCACTGTACTCTAACTGCCTGGGTTTGCTCCTATTTGAGTGCTATTTGAAAACTATTTAAAAAGTTATGGCTACATCTTCCATTATCCTTGCCTCAACCAATTCCTCTGGCTAGGCTGTTTCCCAAAGCTGGCTCAACTAAATCCAGGGTTCATGAGGAAATGGTATTGTAAAGTGGTCAAGACTCTGCAAAGGGGGAAAAAGTAATATCTTTTCCTCACCGATCACAAGATTCATGGGTGACACCTCTATAACAAAAGGCAGATTAATGAGAGAAAAGCATGACAAATTTATTTAACAAAAGTTTTACATGACGTGGAACTTTTAGAAATGAATACCCCAAGATCCAGGAAAAACTGTATTTTTAAGATTACGTTTGATGAAGAGCAGATAGTTGTGCAGAAGTATAATTGGGCAAAAGGGGTGATGATCTAATGGTAATAAACGGAGGGGAATTTAGCAAGACCTGTCTGTTTAGATTCTTCTTGGTTTCTCTGTGTGTTTGTTCCTTTCTTCTGGGATAGGATACCTATCCTGGGAGTGTCTTATGACCAACTTTTGGGTGGGAGGTAGGTCAGAGCATTCTCTTATGGCTAGCTCTTACACAGAAAGGCAGAAGAAGGTCACAGGGTGATCTTTCTGCCTCTGCTGATTCCTCAATTTCCTTAAGGGTAAAACATTCAGTATGCCAAAGTGCCATATTTTGGAGTATCATGTTCTGAGTCCTGACAATGCTAATCCCTAGGTTCAAATGGCCTGCATTTAAATTCTTGCTCTACCTCTATTTATTTTGAAATATAAAAACTAGAATGTAATTCTCCTTAATATTTAACATGAATAAAAGAAAATGCAATATTATGATTGGTAGTTTAAATATCCTCTCTTTTCCTTCTTATCAGTTCTACTCATGCCAAAATAATATTGGAGAGTTAAATGTAAGTTCCAAAGAAGTTTCTTTTTTACTAATTTCTTTACTGGAATTTTTCCAGATGTGTAATTCTTCCCAGAAACAAAAACTCTCCTAGTATGCTAATCAATGTAAACCCTGAGATCTAGGAATAATTTTAAAACCAACACTGCCAGTGCATTTGCATCACGTAGAATGCTAGGTTCACGGGTAGCAAGAACCAAATTGTGCATGAACATGTCGTTTCTACAATGCTTAATAATATTTGTGAATACTGAGAACATTCTGAACAACATAGTCACATCCTCTTGGGACCTCGAAATACCTGATATTCAACATCACATTAATCCATGTAATGAATAATCCTGTGTAATAAGAAGAGACAAAAATTAGTATTTCCTGAGAACTAAAGCTAAGAGTGTCAAGCTTCTTTACAAATAATGTATTGAAAAAGAGGCTGGGGAAAAAAAACTTTTGTTTTTACTGCTATTATTGTGCTTCTACTGATAAAATCTACATTTTTTTCCAGGGTAATTATATTACCACAGCCTTAGAAAATAACTTAGCTGTAAATATTTTAGAAACTTTGGGAATTTGTTGGTCTTATTGCATTAGAATATTCATTGTAATATTTAAAATACATATATTATCATTGGTTTGAGTCAGATAATTCTTAAATTCCACATTGAGAAAAGCAAACAGTGTTTTTATATATTTTATTAAATTTCTCTAACATGCTCTAACATGCATGTTAATTTTAACTGATAATACATAATTCTATAAACTATTTTAATGTTTAAAACTTCATATTTTGACTTAGCTTCTGTAATGAGAAAATAATAGATGCCAGTATAATGTGATTAAATTTATATTATATAAGAAGTCAATAGAAGACCCAACAAAAGAACTAGTGTTCATGATTATAATCCTTTTTAGTAAACATTATTTTAATTTATATATGAATTGTTGCTATTATTGAGCTATTCCATATTAATACCTAACATTTTAACTTTCAAGAGTAATATGACATGGGTCACTATTAATTTCATAGTAATTCTTCACATCATAAAATTTTTAGAAAAAAACTAATTTAAACCTTGACTTTGTAGTATTTTCCAAATTTACATAAGAAAAGAAAGCATGTATGTATCAATAGAACAATAGATATCATACTTTTACATTTTAAAAAGTGTCCTAGGGAAATTTTTTACTGTTACTTTAAGAAAAATTAGAATTATAATGAGTACATAATAGTTGTATATATTTATGGGGTACATATGATTTTTAATTTTTAATTATTATGGGCACATAATAGTTGTATATCTTTATAGAGTACATGTGATGTTTTGATAAAGGCATACAGTGTGTAATAAATCAGGGTAATTGGGGTGTCCATCACTTCAATCATTTATCATTTCTTTATGTTAGGAACATTCCAGTTCCTAACTTAAGTACTTTCATTATTTCTACTCTCAGAATAGATTGGCGTAATATTAAATACAGCAGCATATGGTGGTCTGTCCTTTTAAGATGTTTTAAGTGCCATTTAATGAAGCAAAACTAGACCAAATTGAGACCTATTACACTGTGTTTTAACAAGTTGGTAATTATCATTCTAATGTGCATTTTTGTTTTTCCTTTTCTTTCAACATTTTTCAGTGCCCTATTTTCTCTGCAAGCTATTTTGAGAATATTATGGAAAACTTTGGCTACCTCATGGTTACTGAAAAATAAAAGGAGTAAATGAACTCAAAGTTAAAATAACTGCATTTATTTGCAGTGGAAATCCCAATTCTTTGTTTTATAGTTACTTGGGGCCTGATACTTTATCATTTCATTTGTTACTCATGTCATCACTCATAATTTGACTGAAGTAATTGACTAAAAAAATCATTAAGTAAATATATGCAAACTCAGTTTTATTCAGTCAAACCTGAACTTTGAAATACCGTTTTGCTTTTCAGATAAGGAGTTACATAGATTCATTTTGTTAAGGCTGTGAAACAGCCATTTGATTTTGGTTTAAAAATCGTTTATATTTAAAACATAAGTTTGCATAAATACCTAATAGTGGCTATTTATACAAACTAAGAATAAAATCCATTTCACATCTTTACTCTAATTGCTCATTACCTTTACTTGTATTTGGAATACTGTTTCCACCATCCATATAAGTAGAATTATTTTATACTTCTCTAAGACATAACAATCATTTTGTGGACTAGACTAGATCAAGTTTTATCACCTTTTTTTGGTCCAGTTCAGTGTTTGTGACTGTAATGGCAAATATTGGTTATATCACTAGTTTGACATTTGTTTTAAATGACACTTGTGACACTTGATGCTTTTCTGTTGCTTTTGATCATAAAAACAAAAATTAATATAAAAATAAACTGGAAGAAAAACCATGTATAGCTTATATAACAATATTAAATGTAAGTTACTTATGGTCAGTGTCTGAAGTTTATAATTTCTTATGTGCCATTTGTGTCATTTATGCCAAAATCAGGAAATAAGTGTTCATGGTGAAAACCACTATCTCATTCCAGTTTTATTGTATGTACTATGAGACATGAACTGAAGTTTAAAATTTTTACCAATTGAAAATTTATAAGTGAAGTTATTTTTAATCTTTTGATCAATTGAATGGATTTATAGTTTATATAAAATACATTTTAGTATAAAATTTGATGAATTTTGACAAAAGTACACTCTCAAGTAACCATTACTCTTATCGAGGTAAAATATTTCCATTATTCCCCAAATTACCTTGTACACCTTTGCAGTCAAACAGCCTCATGCATTAATTTTCTGTCACTGCATGTTACTTTGCCTATTTGAGAATTTCAGGCTTATTCAAGCTGATACATATATTGATGGTTTGTTTCTTTCATTGCTGAGTAGTATTCTATTCTATGGAGGTACCGTTATTTATTTATTTACCTATTGATGGATATTTAGATTTTTTATAGTTTGGGCTATTATGAATAATGCTTTTATAAACATCCATATGGAAACATTACTTTCAATATGTCTTTCACTTATCTTGACCAAATATAAAAATGTGTTATTGCTAGATCATACTATAATTGTATTATGGTATGTACTTTGTGGTATTTAACTTTAAAAAACACCAGCATACTGTTTTCCAAGGTGATTGTACCATTTTACATCCACATCCTTGCCAAAATTTGGTATTGTCAATTACTTAAATTCAGCTATTATAGTGAGTATATATCTAGTTATAGTTTTAATTTGCATTTCCCTAATGACTGGCCATATTGAGCACATCATAATTTACTTACTGGTGAGTTATACATCATCTTTTCTGAAGTATCTTTTCAAACATTTTGCACATTTGTAATTGGGATTCTCTATTGTGACTGAGTTGTAGAAGGCTTTAATATACCCTGAACACAAGTCCTCTGTCAGATATAAGTATTTTGAGTATTATATCTCAGTCTTAGGATTGCCTTTTCATTTTCACGTGTCTTTGAATCATAGAGGTATTGAAGTTTAATATATCAATTATTTTTCTTGACCTTTGGTTTTGTTTGTATCTTGTCTAAGAAATCTTTTTTCTATTCCAAGATCATGCAGATTTTCCCATATTATTTTTCAACATATTTTGTAGATTCAATTCAATTTTATATGTAGGTCCATGAAAACTTTCATAGTTTTACATGTGTTTTAAAAAAGTAATTAAACATGTTTATGTAGTTCTACTTATGGATTTTCTATTCTGTGGCACTAATCTGTGTGTATATCTTTATTCCAATGCACTGTCTTGATTATTGTAGCATTATAGTAAGCTTAGAAATCTCTGGCAAATGTCCTCTAACTCTGTTCTTTTCAAAACCATTTTAGCCATTCCACGTCCCTTGTAATTCCATGTAAGTTTTAGAATTAGTTTACTAATTTCTGCAAGACAATAAAACTACTAGAATTTTCATTAAGATTGCATTGAATTTATAGGTCAATTTGGTGGCAGTTGACATTCTCTCTGATCATACGATCAGACCCCAAAGCTCTCCCGGGTCATGGTGAGCTCTGGAAACTGTCTTGTAACTCCTTACCACTTGCTCTTTGCATTTGGCTAGTCTTATAGAGTCTCAGCAGACCCATGTGTGGTTCAGCATCAAATGAAAGACCCCAAGGCATCCTGCTTGTTGGGGCTTCATCCTCTCCAACATTCTACCTGCAAACTTCAGCTTCCTTCATTCGGCTCCCCAAGCTCTGATCTCTGTCTCTTCAGTTCAGTGAGAGCTCAGCCTGGGTTCTCTCTCTGAAAGAAAGGAAACTACATTTATTTCCCTTTTCTCGGGGATGGTAATCTTGTACCTCCTGTTGACCAATGTAGAAAATTTTTTCTATATAGTTAGTCCATTTTTTTTACATAGGGTATAGCGGCAGGGTAAATCCGGTATTTGTTACTTCATCATGTCCAGAAGCTTAATTTCATTCTGATACTTACGGAAACTATAATGCTTAAATAAAAAATATACCTCTTTGGGGATACTTTTTATCATTCTATAGAAAAGAATCCAAACCAATAAATGAATTATAGTTGGAGTCTCAATTCTAACCCACTAATTTCTATTCTTTTAATTTTTTAGAAAGTGTAAGTAATAAAATTTACATATATACAGCTGGTTTCCAAAATCTTAGATTTTTATTTTGAGAATGTTCAAATTCTGGTTTTGGCTAAAACAAGATAAATGTGTGTCATATTGAATGACTATATATTCTCACCAAACACTTAAAAATATATTTTAACTATAATTTATGAAATAGTTATTAACTTGTTCATAATCTAAGTATATATGTCAAGATGTCATACATGTAACACATGTTTATATCTGCCTTTTTTTTTAAGAGTAGCAGACACATCTTGGTTTATAGTTGTTTCCTGCTGGGAGATAATAGTAAGGTTTGTTTCTCAAAAAACTATGCATGTTTATTTTTGGGTATAAATAACTATAATTTCACTAATATAAAAGAAAGTTACATACTCTTACCTTTTCTTTGTAATGAAAATAGATTTAATTTTACCATTGTGAATAAAATAGGATGGAAGTGAAACTGAATTACTTAGGCAATATCATTTCAAAATAATATGCCATCTAAAAAGTAACATATTTTAGTAAAATTAGCCATAAGTTAGTAGAGAAAGCTTTCATGTTTGGTGAAATTGGTAAATCTACCAATTACTTGTGATTGCCATTCAGAAAAACTCCTCCAGAGCCAACATAAAGGGTTCCCTATCTAAATGTGTTCATTTCTAATTTTTAAGGAACAAAGAAAATAAGTATCTCATGTTTTTTACAGGAATATTATTTTCTTTTGGGAGGTAGACCTAATTTTTTTCTACATAAAACTTCAGAAAAGTTTGCAAGTAGATATTTATAATGATGTCCATTTTAGCATTATTTGGAATTGTAAAAAAAATTACAGACCACCTAAATATGTTTTGGTAGAGAATCATTAAATAAAAAATAATATACCATCTAGCAATGAAAATATATGCATCTCTGAGGATAGATTTTTTAAAATAATATTAATTAAAACAGGTGTTTTAAAAAGATATCTGGAACATAATATAATCATATAATTTATCAGATATCACAGAGCCATATTGTTTCCTATGAACATGTATCCAAACATATGCATGCTGCATACACACAGATGTGCAAATGTATACACACACATACACAGGATGATTATTTATCAAATCACTTTATGAAATGTCTTTTAATACATTGAAATTATTGATGATTATTGTCATTGTTATATCTCTTAGACTATTATGACCAAATTTTTGTGACAAAATTCTATACAGTATCTATGCTTAAAATTCTATACAGTACATTCTAAAGATAATTAATTATACTGTAGATTAGTTGCACTCCTATAATGAGGAAATACTATGTCAATATACCAAATTATGTGTAATTTGAGAAAGGTTTTAAATTAAAACTTTAAAGCAAAAACATTTCATATGAGTTAAAATGTAGTATCTGAAAGAGATACTTGCAATTACAACTTTCTAAAATTATAAAAAATTACCAATAATATTGGTTTATCCTCAAAGAGTTATTTCATTGGATCATATTATAATATCTATATCTATCTGTCATCATTTCATTCACCCAATAATTTCATGAGGTATTTACCAATTGACAGTCCAATGAGGAAACTGACACCCAAAAGGTTTAAGTAATTTACTGAAAGTTACAAGCCAATAAATAGTAGAACTAGTGCTTTAACTAAGTCTGTTTAACTACTGACCATGTTCTCAAATACCACTCCACTGCCTGTCAAAATGCATCTGTGCAGGAAAACAACATGCACTCAATCTGTTTCCAGCTTAAGTGAGAGAAGCTCTCTATTCCTTTCAAGTCCTGCATGCACCCTCCTTCAGTAACATCTCTCTTTCAAACCTCAGAAGAAACTACTTTTATTACTTTGTGGTAATTGTTCTCTTGGTTTGATTTATGGTATCTCATTTTATTATCTCATGATTTCATATAAGCCAATTTATATGGCTTGGTTTTATTTGAAATTCTGTATAAATTAAAACATTCCTTATATATTCCTCCAGGACTTGTTTGTTTAAAGTTTGATTTCATGGTCATTGATGGTAGTGATAAATTTATAATTCATTTTCACTAAAAAAAATTTACTTTCACTTTAAAAAATATTGGTCAAATCCAAATGGATTAAAAGACTTAAATCCAAGAAATGAAACTATGAAACTACTGGAAAAATCATTGGAGAAACACTTCAGGACATTAGTCTGGGCAAAGATTTCTTGAGTAAGACCTCAAAAGCAAACACAAGCAAAACAAAACTGGAGAAATGGGAAGCTAAAAAGCTTCCGCGGAGCAAAGGAAACAATTAACAACATGAAGAGACAACCCACAGAATGGGAGAAAATATTTGCAAACTACCCATCTGACAAGGGATTAATAACGAGAATATAAAAGGAGATCAAACAACTTAATAGGAAAAAAAACCAACAAATAATCCAAATTTTAAAATGAGCAAAAAGATGACATACAAATGGCCAGCAAGTATATGAAAAAATGCTTAACTGTACTAATCACTAGAGAAATGCAAATCAAAACTACAATGAGATATTATCTCACCCCAGTTAAATTGGCTGTTATCCAAGAGGTAGGCAATAATGAATGCTTGCAAGGACATGCTATTAACTGTTGGTGGAAATGTAAATTAGTACAGCCACTATGGAGAACAGTATGGAGTTTCCTCAAACAAACTGAGAATATTAATAGAAGTACCATATGACCCAGCAATCCTAGTGCTGGGTATATATTCAAAAGAAAGAAATGAATATATCTAAGAGATAACAACACATCCATGTTTATTGCAGCACTGTTCACAATAGCCAAGATATGGAATCAACCTAAGTATCCATCAATGGATGAACTAATAAAGAAAATGTGGGACATATATATAATGGAATGGTATTCATCCATAAAAATGAATGAAATGCTGTCATTTGCAACAACATAGGTGGAACTGGAGGACATTATGTTAAGTGAAATAAGGCAGGCACAGACAGACAAACATTGCATTTTTTCACTAATATGTAAGAGTTAAAAAAAAGAAAATGAACTCATGGAGATAGTGGAATGATGGTTACCAGAGGCTGGGAAATATATGAGAGAAGAGTGGAAGATAAAGTAGGAATGGTGAATGGATACAAAAGCACAGTTAGAATGAATAAGATCTACTTTTCAGTAGCATGATACGGTGACTAGGGTTAACAATATTTACTGTTTTATTTTAAAATAACTAAAAGAATGGAATTGAAATGTTCCTAACACAAAGAAATAATAAATGCTTAAGGTGACGTATACCTCAATTACCCTGATTTGATCATGACACACTGTATGCCTGCATCAAAATATCCCCATAAATGTATCCCATAGATATATACAACTATTATGTACCCAAAATAAGAAAAAATAAAAAAAGAATATATTATTGATTCTAAGAACATTTTTGTACATATCTCTTGTTTACATGTAAAATAGTTTCTATAGTATATTTATGTAGGAGTGGAATTTCTGGTCACAAAATATGGATTACTTCAACTTTTAAAAATCATGGTGAATTATTTTCCACGAAGGTAGAATTATTTTCACTCACAACACAATTTGTTTTCACCTCACAGTGAGTCATCATCAAAACCTTAAATGTAAAGAAGTTTATTTGTGTGCCTCGTCTATGTACCTCTTATATGTTCCTGTACTCTTGATTCTTGATCCTTCACTTTTGTTAAACCATAATTTTTTGTGGTCTTTATGTAATGCATGCTTAATTTGAATTCTGATGTATCCTGAATTACCTATTAATATTTTTCCTGCCTGCCCATTGTCTTGCAATATTCATTCTTCATTTAACTCAATGCATAGTTTGAGTGAGTAAGTAATTTCCAATATAGGATGAGTTCAGAACACCAGAAACAGCCCTATGTTCCTTAGATTTCCTTTATCCCAATGGCTGAATCCTAAAATTATAGAACTATACAATCATAGTTAATATATGTAACTGAAAGTTTTAATATTAGATTTCAATATTAGAAGAAAAACACCCAGGGATGCTGAATGAAATATATAATTAGCTTTAAGAGGACAAAGCTGAAAGTGTATGTCTTGGGAGAGGTATGCAATAGATAATTTTTGGCCATGAAATGGAAATGGACAATAGTTTAATGATAAATCCTGGGAGCAGAAGATCTTGTTTATTTTAATGTTAATATCTATACTGAAATTGAGGGTGTTAGTAGTCAATATTTGTCTCTGTATTCTACCATATACCTTACCTAATTACTAAGATTACTATATTTTTCTATCATCTCTCCATTGTTTCTCCAGAAAGCATAATCTCTCAAATGGCAAAAATTACTGGAAAAGATCACCTGCATTCAATTTTCACGGAATTAACTCTTTAGCTGAAGTATATCGTAGCTTGCAATATTTTTGTATTAGTCAGGATTCTTCATATAGACAGAACCAATAGGACAGGGTATATACATATGTATATGTGTGTGTGCCTGTGTATGAGGAGGAAGAGAGAGAGAGCAGGAAAGACAGAGATAGAGGGAGGCGGGAGAAGGTATTTATTAGATGAATGGGCTCACACAATTATTGAGGCTGAGAAGTCTCACCATAAGCCACCTGCAAGCTGGAGAACCAGGGAAGCTGGTAGCATGGCTCAGTCCAAGTTTGAAAGCCTCAGAACTAGGGAAGCCAATGATATATTTAATAACTCAGTCGGAGGCCAAAGACCTGAGAATCTTGGGGGACACCTGGGACAAGTCCTACAGTCCCAAGGCTTGGGAATCTGTAGTTCTGGTGTCCAAGAGCGGGAGAAGGAAGGTGTTCTTGCTCCATAGAAAGAAACAATTTGCCTTTTCTCTATCTTTATGTTCTATCTGTGCCCTCAGCTAAGTAGACAGTGTGTGCCCACATTGGGAGAGGGCAGGTCTTCCTTACTCAGTCCACTGATTCAAATGTCAATCTCTCCCAGAAACACCCCCACAGACATGATACTTTACTAGTTATCTGGATGTCCTGTAACTCAGTCAAGCAGACACCTAAAATTAACTATCACAACTTTAAAACAAAATAATGATTTAAGTATGAATAGTTTAGGAGCAGAAGGTGACCCCCCCAAAATAATGCATTATTTGAAGGGAGACTTGCCATCTTTTCTCAAATTATGTGTAAACACTTTTTAAAAATTATATTAATATATGCTCATAAAACATAATTTTATCTGAGTATTTTTACGAATTATGAGTTTGGTTTCTTGTGAGAACACAGAGGTTATTATTATTGTTTCCTGTAATAAATGCAATATGTTCTTTTATTACAGGTTGCCTTATTTTTTCCCTTCCATGAGAAATCACAATCCTGTGCTGCCTGTATTTCAAAATCTGAAAATGGTTCTTAAATAACTTATAATTGACCCACTTTTATAGATGTTTGCACAGGGAAAACTAGTCAAATGACAGCCATATCAAAGATGTCCCAGTTAATATCACTTTGAGGTTATCAATTTAAAATAAGATAAAATATAGTTCAGAAAATAAAAAGTCTTGAAAAGTATGACAACTTGCAAGATGTTTCCAAGTACAGTTAGTATTCTTGCATGAGTTAAATAGTTTAAATCTATTTCTTTAAATTTCTTGTTTTATATATATGTATATATGTATGCATATATACATACATACATTATACTTTATTAGATATGGCTAATCATAGTTAATATATGCCTTAGAGTTTTGAGGTAGACCCACTAAAATTCTGGCTCTTTTCAAATATTTTTCCTTTTGTAGAATATACTTTATGCCTAGAATGTCCTTTCCTACCTTTTCTAATCAGATCACACCTATTTTTCCTTTAAGACCAAACTTAAATGTGATTTTGTTTATACAACATAGTTTTGAGTTCTTATTCTGAGCCAGACTACTAGGTTCTTAGATAAATTCCATGGACACTAAAACTTGAGAATCACTTTCTTTATGATAAGGACTTTTCTTGGATATTAATGAGCAATTTTGCATGTTAGATACTTTCACTCCAGAGGCAATATGGGTAAAGGTTGGAGAGAAAGATTACAGGCAATGAGATAAGTTTGAAGGCAAGAGTTGATAAGGAACTGGAGCAGTGGGAATTTGATCAGTAGTAGCAGTAATATAGTTAGAGGTGAATGACAAAGTGAATGAATATTTAAGAAAGGAAAATCAACTGGACTTGGGGATAGTTTAGACGTGTGCCAGAAATGAGGGAAAGGTTAATAGGGTTACTATTTATGAGGTTTACTCAGTTCCCCAGGCAGAAGATTATACCTTATTCTGTGCAGCCACAACCCTCTCCAAACATCTATTACAAAACAATGTTTTTATTTAATATATTTTACATTTTCCCTTTTTAATTTAATGTTTAAGATGGTGATAATCCTTGGTACCAGATGCTGATGCAACTTCCACACACCACTGAGTGGGAATAAACAGGCCAGAGACAATGTACTAACACATTAACTCCCTCTTTATTCCCTCTGGGTAATCATGCCAGCTGAAGAAACTTGACATGGACAGGTGCCACTGGGTCACTCACTGATACAATGGATCTATCAGCTTCCACACCACAGCCCTCATTTATAACTTCCTAAAACCCACCCCTATATCCTTCTTTTTTTTTTTTCCTTTTATCTCTTACTGTTCACTTCTCAAAACTTTCTCCTAGTAATATCCACAGGATAATAGACTCAATAAAGTTGTTTTAATTCTTCTCTCAGTAAAATATTCACCTTATATGCATTCCTGGCACTGGTGGTAGTGGTTCTGAATTAATGCTGGCCATTGGAAATTTCTACAGGCCTTATGTAGTGTATTTGAAATAGTGAGAAACAGGCTGACAAGTAAGTTCTTATAATGCCAGATTGTTAAACATAATTTCAAGGATATTAAATATTTGCCTATATAATAGGTCACTTCTATTCTCTTAGAATTACTCACCATATTTCCTATACTCTCTTGACCTTAAATATTTTTTTAAAAAATTAATATTTGTAGTTACCTCCCAAGTTTTATTCAAGTGATCAGTTTCCCCTTAAACTTGCATGTAAAAACTAAACAAGTGCTTGAAGTTAGTGATTTTCAAACTATTTTTAACTAAAAACTGCCTATTTGAATTAAGTCAAATATAAAAGTTTAAAATGCAAAATATGAAATTGGTAAAGTAGAACAATATTTGGCATAATATTAAAAAATGATATTCTCAATCATAACATTACCCAGCTAATGCCAGCTGCCCAAATTTCAGGGTAAAGTAGAATATTTAGGCAGCTACAGGAAAATCATTTCCTAAACATAAAAAAAAGGCTAGAGTACGTGCCCCCTGTTGCCCAACTACCTCTAGAGTATATGTTATAAAAAAGGCAGTGTGAAAGCAAGGCTTTCCCAAAACCTGCAATCAGTAGGTGCTTTGGCCACAGGGTCCAGATCCCAGTTTTCTGGGAGTTGAAATTGTGCTTGCTTCTAGTGAAAATGAGAAACAGCAATTGAGTGCTTCACTAGTAAATAATTATACAGAGAGTAATAATAATTACATTACAATTTAAAATAAAAATAATTGCATGCACACATGTTAATTTTGTCTTAGAACTGAAATACCAATTTCCTGAACAGTATTCCAGTATTAGAAGGAGAAAAAAAATATCTGAGGGTAACTAATAAATAAAAAAGAAAAAGAAACAAACAATAAAATTAGCACCAAATTTAAGAAAGGCTAAAAGTCAACAGTTGTGTGGCATGTGTAAGTCACTTTATTTTTCTGAACCTCAGTTTCCTCAATGCTTCAGCAAAGAATTTATTCAGATGATCTCTTAGTTTTCTCCCAAAGCTCTAAAACTCTGATGCTGCATGACTAGATCATTTTCAAGTAGCACATAAATTCAGATTCAAGTATAATTTTAGCTACAACTTTATTTTAACTTGACTTAATAAAATTTGACAATCTTGCTTGAGTTATACTAATTGGCCCTCTTATTCTGAAATGAAGTACTTTTTTTAAGTAAAGTATGACAGAGAGGATTGAAACAATTAATCAATTTTATTTGATATATGTTACTATATTTAAGCTATAATCCTGTGTTTCCAACAAGAATTCCTTAACTGTCATCTACTCCCTTCTATTGCCATTTTAGTTCCTTTTCTAAGAATAGAAACTGTGCGGTGTAAGCATGTCACGCTATAAAAATCTTTAACACAGCTTTCAAAATATATTGCTTTGATTCAAGCATAAAACTTGGGTTACACATATATTGCTTTGTTTTATGATGAAGTGTCAAATTTAAGGGCTCCCTGGAAAATTTTGTTTTTTTGAGACAGGGTCTTGCTCTGTCACCCGTGCTAGAGTAGAGTGGGGTAATCATAGCTCACTGCAACCTCAAACTCCAGGGCTCAAGCACTCTCCTGCCTCACCCTCACTAGTGGCTGAGACTACAGGCACGTGCCACCACACGTGGCTAATTTTTCTATTTTTTGTAGAGACAGGATCTTGTTTTTGCTAAGGCTGATCTCAAACTCCTGACCTCAAGTGATCCTCCCACCTCAGCCTCTCAGAGTGCTGAGATTATAGGCGTAAGCCACTGGTGCCTGGCCTCCCTGGAGAAATTTAAATAAAGGTTATTGGAGAAGTATTATTTAATCATTATGAATGCATAACATTATCCTTCCTTTTATGTTTACTTAAATAATAAATATTTCAAGCAGTGTCTTGTTTAACTTGAATAATCATAGGGTTCTGAAATTCAAGAAATGGAAAAATCTTCTATGTCGCTGAAGCAAACTATTGAAAAATATACATGGATCACAAAAAGAGATGAAGTAATTTGCATTATTTTCTTTATTAATGATTAGATTTGCTTCTAATTTGGCTTATCTAAAATTTTCTAGAAAAATATAATGTAGCATAATTTATTCTCAGATAAGTATTACTTTGAAAATATCAAAATTTTATATCTTACCAAATATATTGCCATTAGATAATAGCATAAAATAGTATTAAAAAGCAAAATGGAAATAGGTGGCTAACTTTGGAGAATAAGTTACATGTAGAGAAAAGAACAAGAGTGGGAGGTAGAGTGCATAAAGCTCAGGAAAAATGAAAACCCCTAAAAAGAAGGGAAACTCTAACCAAAAAATGTAGTTCTCCACAGTGAAGACAGGTGGGACAGCTGGGAGTTCTAGATGACTGGACTGTTCATGGTAAATCTATCCATATGACCTATGTCACAGTGACTCCACTGAAAAGATTAGCCATTTAAAAAATATTTTAAAAGTTACAGCCCTAGGCCTACAATGTATATTTGCAACTTAATAGGTCACTAAAACTTAGTACATAAAAAGTAGCAATGACCTTCCTTCTCTATCTGCTATAAAAAAAAAACAAAAAAAACTTCAAACCAACAAATAAATTTACAACACTAATGAGGCTATCTTCTTAGTAATTATCATGAGACTGGTTTTAGAAAATAGAAGATATGGAGGGAAAGAAAAATAGACATCCACATAGAATATTTAGATTTTCACAGAGAAAGTAGACAGAATCACATTTAATGGTCAATTGGAGAAGATTATTTTTATTGTTGTTTATTAAATGCTGTTTATTAATTGGTAAATGGTGCTAATTTATGCAAACACACGTGTTTTAGTTTAGACCGGATAATGCCACAGTAACAAATTATTCCCCAAAACTCAGTGGCGTAACCCAACAAAGATTACTTCTTTCTCACACAACATGGTCATCATGGAGCAATGAGGTCTTTACTGTACATAGTGACTCAAATATCTAGGATAAGGAAACTCTGTTATATTGAAACTTCATCATCAGTGATATGTGACCTCTGTGGCTGCTAGAGGCTATTGTATCAGCAGTTAAACACTTTGTCCTAGAAGAACACACTTTTTTATTTTAATGTACATTTCACTGGCCAGAAGCAGTCATTTGATCCTTTGTAACTGAAAACAAGCAAGAATAATCCTCTCATGTGCTCATCAAGAGAGACTAACGTATATAGGTGTATATTAAGGTCTCTACCATGGTGCTCACACTGCCCTTAGTTAACAATGGAGTAACAGAATATTCAGTCCCTACAGCTGTGCTTGTCAGCTGATAAATCAAGAAGCTAGAAATTCAATTTGCCTTGGATTATAGTTTTGAAAACAGCCACTTTTAAATGCAATCAGAAACATATGGAATACATTTTTTTTTCAAAATATTTCAAAATATTAAGAGGATACAATGTGTTTGATACATGGCTTGAGTCAGAGCTATAGGTGTGCCCATCACCTGAATAGTTGGAACATACTGGATTTAAAAACACAAAAGTTTCACCTTCTCTAACTATGAACCTCAATATTTTCAGAAACACTGAATCTCACCAGGTCTTTTTCATATTGGAACATTGTAATGCAAGTGTTTCTACGTATGACTAATGCTTTATGCTTATGTAAAATTACTGTCTTTCTTACACTAATAATATTTCTAGTGTCAGTTTTAATGGAAATGATTTATGATGCTTGGTTGAAATAAAATAAAATCTTCCCATGGTGAATATCCAAGTTAGATATAGAATATTAGAAATAACTAAAACAAAAACAAAAAGAGACTTTAATTAAACTAGGCACTTTAGTCAATGGCTTTCAGAACTTGGGGAAAAAAACTGACTCAAAGCAGCCAAGACAAATGCTTTCAAGCACATTAAACAAAGTCAGACTTTAAAAATATATCAGATTTTAATACCACTGTCTCCCAATATAACTCAATATAATATGAATATTAGATGCATTTTTCAATGTTGCAATAATGAAGGAAATAAACCAAATTCTTCTCTAATTTTTCATAGGCAAAAATAAATTTAATAGTTAAAATAATATATTTTTATTCTTTGACTTCTTTCCAATTTATAATTTTGGTGATAAAATCCTTAAAATGAAATATTTCATATCATGTTGCATTTTATGTGAAAAAAATGAAGTCTGTAAATAAGAAGTCAGAAATAACCTTAATGACTCTGTAAAACATATATTTGCTGATTAAAATCTTTGGCTAAATTGGTTTATGGGAAATTTATTTTAACTTGTTTCCTTTAATCTTAATTATAAGGTTAAATTTACCATCATGTTTTACTTTCCTTCTCAGTGTTAAGGTATTTTTTTTTTTATAAAAGCATTTGTTTGAATATATAAACTCTATTACTCTGACCTGATGTTTTTGGTATGAGATGAACTGTGTCTTCTTTTTCCCTCATTTGCCCCTAAGGATCTGAGCAGAAAGACTGTTATTGTTATTTGTAGATGGTTAGGTTTTTATAGGGGTCTTGCTGTCCATATTCTAAATGGCTGGAGAATTTGGAAATGATGTTGGACATTAGCTCAGGAAGTAACCATGGTAGGAGGTACTTACTGACTTAAGTTAGATCATTTTATGGCTGGAAACCCTAAAAGATGACATTTACATGATTTCTGTGAGAGTTGCCAAGGACGGACTGTCAAGCAATCAAACAGTCCCTAAGCAGCAGCGTCATGACTAACTCTATTGCAGCTGAGGAGTTGGATTGCTACAGTTTGAGATTTGGCTGGTAAAACTATGACAAGGCCAATTGGGTTTAGAAAGTTTACTAGTTAAACATTAGATTTATTAATTTACTGTTCACTCCCCAACTAGTATGTAAACTCCTTGAAAATTGAGATTTAGCCTGAGTCACCTGTTATATACTGTCATGAATTTATTATCAGCCATATCTACAAAAGCTTATGATACTGTGACCCCTGGATTGGGTCTATTGTAATGATTATTTTTATGTGTCAACTTGACTGCACCCCAGGGTACCCAGAGATTTGGTCAAACATTATTCTGGGTGTGTCTGTGAGGGTGTTTCTGATGAGATTAACATTTGAATGTGTCAATAGTCTGTGGTTTAGTGAGAGGAAACTTCTCCTTTCTAACCCTCTGACCTAAAACATTGTATTTTCCCCTGCTTTCAGATTCAGTTGAAAAATTGGCTCTTCTTGGGTCTTGAACCTGCCAGTTTTGGGACTGGAACTCCACCATCACTCTTGTGATAACATAGTCAATTAACACATGTACAATAATAGATCTATTGTATTATATACTGTATTTTTATAATAAAGTAAGCTAGAGAAAAGAAAATATTCTGAAAATCATAAAGAAGAGAAAATACATTTACTAGTCATTATGTGGAAGTAGATCATCATAACAGTCGTCTTCATGTTGACTAAGTGAGAAGGAGGAAAAAGAAGAGGGGCTGCTCTTGCTGTCTCAGGAGTGGCAGAGGTGGAAGAAAATCCATGTATAAGTGACATAAATGGACCCACACAATTTAAACCTGTGTTGTTCAAAAGTAAACTAGAGATGGAGATAGAGGTAGAGGTAGAGATACAGATAGAGATAGAGATGATAGAGAGACAGAGATATAAAATATAGATAGAAATTCAGGTGAGGCCTTTTGGGAAGTATTTAGGTTATGAGGTCTCTGCCTTTGGAAACAGATTAATGCCTTCAGAGCTGCGAGAGAGAGGGAGAGAGAGAGAGAGAGAGAGAGAGAGAGAGAGAGAGAGAGAGAGAGAGAGAGAGAGTGTATGAGAGATATATATCTCCTATTCTGTTTCTCTGGCACCAAGACTAGTTCTAGAGGAACGAAACGTTAAGAAGGAGTTTTCTGAATTGGTTCTGGGGTTTCTGGAAGTAGGTATATAATCTCATTAGACTTAAAGACGCTAATGACTCTATTTCCAGTAGTAAATAGAGCATTGATGGTCCACATCATGATCTAACAATGGAGGTATACAAAATATCGCAAATTTTATTGGGATATAGCAAGATGTATTGCTCCTTAGGTCACTGGACAAAGTAGGGAAAGAGATCTAGTGGGCTTTCTGGAGTCTCTTTTATAAGAGCACTAATCCCATTTATGAAGGCTTTTATCCTCATCACCAAATTACTTCCCAAAGACCCCACCTCCTATTACATCACGTTTGGGGTTAAAATTTCAACACACGAATTTTTTGGGGACACACATTTAGTGCACAACAGGTCCTGTTTCTTCCATAGCCAGGAATCAAAGGGTAGAAATGCGAGTGTCACTAGTCACTATTATTCCTAACAACCCACTGACAAAATTTTTGCTTTCTCTTCCTGAAACATGTTCTGCTTGCCTATAGGTTTTACTTCCAAAGGAAGGAATGTTTCCACCAGGGGATTTTTTTCTTGCTGATGTGCTTGAATTCTTTGTAGATTCTGGTTATTAGCCCTTTAACAAATGTATAGCTTGTGAGTATTTTCTCTCATACTGTAGGCTGTCTATTTGCTGTGTTGTTTATTTCCTTGCTGTGTAGAAGCTTTTTAATTTAATCAGGTCCTATTTTTTTTTCCTTGTTGCTGTGATTGCCATTAGTGTCTTCTTCATAAATTCTTTGCCTAAGCTAATATCTAGAGGAGTGTTTCCAACATTTTCTTCTAGAGTTCTTGTGGTTTCATGCCTTATATTTAAGTCCTTTATTGATGTTTAATTAATGTTTGTGCGTGGTGAGAGATATGGATCCTGTTTCATTCCTCTCCATGTGGCTATCCAGTTGTCCCAACACAATTTATTGAATAGGGATTCTTTTCCCCACTGTATATTGTTGTCTGCTTTGTCAAAGATCAGATGGCTGTATGTGGATGGTTTTATGTTTGGGTTTTTGTTCTGTTCCATTGCTCTATGTCTCTATTTCTGTGGCAATACTAAGCTGTTTTGGTTACTATAGCCTTGTAGTATAGTCTAAAGTCTGGTAACGTGATACCTCCAGATACGTTCCTTTTGCTTAAGGTTGCTTTGGCTATTTGGGCACTTTTCTGGTTCCAAACAAAGCATAGAATTATTTTTTTCTAGATCTGTGAAATATAATATTGGTATTTTGATGGGGATTGCATTGAATCTATAAATCACTTTGGGAATTATGGACATTTTAACAATGTTGATTTTCCTAATCCATGAGCATGATATGTTTTTCCATTTGTTTACATCATCTGCAATTTCCTTCCTCAGTGATTCATAGTAGGAGAGAGGAGGTAAATTAAAGGGAGGCACTTAACCCATTATTATTCAAATAAAAAATATACCTTCCCATTTACTGCAACGTGTATTTCCTTTGACTATCTGACCAGATTCAGTGTTTTGGGGCATTGAGAAAAAGAGGAATGTAGTGGGTTTATTCTCATTGCTTCTTTTCATCACTCGATAGTTGCAGTTTCTGGCTTCTCTATTTTTGGGCAAAGAGAAGAAGGAAAATTAAAGGAAAAAGACATGGTACTACGCTGAGAGTGCTATTAACTCTGCCATCAAAGTTGTCTGTGTTCTAAATGCTCAGATATTAGTTTTTTTATGGGTACTTTAATGATGAAATTTTATCATTAAAATCTCCCATTTGTTCTTCCTTTTTCTGGCTATTTATAGCTCTACACCAGGGCCTGGCATCTTATAATGAAACTACCCCTTATAAAATTAATAAAGGGCCACAGGTAGCAACTGCAGTGGAGAACTATGCCTATACCTCTGCAAAGGTATAGGAATTGTGTGTGTGTGTGTGCATGCATGTATACATATATATGTCTGTATGTGTATATATACACATACACACATACATATGTATATATATACACATATAGAAAATATGAAACAAGCCATTGTTCCCTAGTTTGCTTTCCTATAATTGATTACTGCTTAGGAGTCACTTTGTTGATGCTCATAGTTTCTTAGCTTTCATCAGTGCTCCCATAGATAACTTCACCGTTGTGAAACCTAAGACTAGTATTTGAGATATTTTCCAGGCTCTGCATTCTGGAGGAGCAGTTGACCCACCTAGACCAGTGGCCAGTATCAAGGAAATGACTCAACTGGTCTTGTTGGCCCCACCCAGGAACTGACTCAGCACAAAAAGACAATTTATATGCCCTTATGGTTCCACCCCAAACCCAGCCAATCAGCAGACCCAATTGCCTAGCCTTTTGCCCACCAAACTATCTTTAAAAATCCTTTCTCCCAAATTCTCGCGGAGACGGATTTGAGAAATTCCTCTCTTCTCCTCACTTGTTGCTGTGTGATGTTAAACTCTTTCTCCGCTATAACACCCACTGTCTCAGTGCACTGGCTTCCTTATGAGCAGCTGGAAATGAACCTGTTTGGGCTATAATAATAATGCAAATTCTATGGTCTCTTTTAATAGGCTCATTCTCAACTCATTATATGCTCCCAAACAAGACTAAAACTCCTAAAGAGTCACCCAGTACAATTCACTATTCCAAGGATGTGGAAACAACCCAAGTGCCTGTCAATCCATGAGTGGATTACTAAAATTTGGTATATGTATACAATGGAATATTACTCAATTATAAGAAACGACAGTGATCTAGCACCTCTTATATTTTCCTGGATTGAGCTCAAGCCCATTATCTGCAGTGAGGTATCACAAGATTGGAGGAATAGGCTCCACATGTACTCGTTGTCGAATTGGCACTAACTGATCAACACTATGGCGCTCACACGGTAGTAATATTCTCCGGGGATTAGGGAGTTGGGGGGAGTAAACTCACAACTAATGGACACAGTGTACATTGTAGAGGGGAAGGGCAAGCCTTTAAACCTCACTTGGGTGAGGCAAACACACAAAATATAACCAAAACGTTTGTACCCTCATAATATCTTGAAATAAAAAAGAAATAAAAAAAAGAGTCACCCAGTGATACAAGTTCATATATTAATATGCGAATGATTGACGAATGATGAAAATAAGTATAACAGAAAGGTAATTGATAGATTTTAAAATGAAAATACTGTAAATTCCTGGCAACTGATGTGCCAGTCACATTTTATATCACATGTTAACATTTTATTTGGAGTTTTGTATTTCATAATATTTTTTGTTTTCTGTATACTGTGTTTTGATATCTTAAAAAGATATCTAGCTAGGGAGAGATTGCCTCCACTGAGGTTACCATATTCTTAGAGATTGGCCCAGCCAGAAGTATGCCTTTGTTATGCAAACTAACCAATCCAGAGTCACACCTCCTCCACCTGGCCCGTACACACCAGGAGAAAATATTCCATGCAGAAATTATTCAAACCATCCAATTCCAAACTCTTCATCCTGCTCTGACTTGTTTTTCCCACAAAAACCCTAATAAAGGGTCTGACCTAATGCTTTTCCCCTTGTTTTTGTCTTCTGCCTACTGAACACTCGAGTATTTTCCCATGTGATCCTCTGTGGTGTGCTGTGCCTCCTGTCTCGGGCCTGACAAAGATTCTCTGCTTGACCAAACTTTCGTCAGCCTTCTGAACCTTCTTGTCCCATTTGTGCACTTCCTTATAAAATCCAGTTTAGGAAAAAACCTTGCTAAGTCAGTTTAAAAGAAGCCTCCACCCTCAAAATCTGGTCACCCTCGATATCTGATCAAGTTCCTCTTATTACACCCGTGATGTCTGACCACCCTGGCCTGTCTTCAGAAAGAATCCTGTGTTGTCACTTTAACCCTCCTTACCCCAATGTTTCTTCTTGGTAATTTTTCATCTACTGACCATTCCTTGCTCCTTGACTATAAATTTCCACCTGTCACTACTATTTTGCCCAATATCTCTCCCCCACTGTAAAATCCCATTGCTGTAGTACCTATACCTATCATGATAATCTTGAATAAAATCTTCCTTACCATGCTTTAACAGGTAACATTGAGTAACTATTTCTTTAACAGACCTGTGAGTATAACAAACTTTGATTTTCCCTGAGCCTGTCCTGTATCTCCTCTTGTGGCCACACCTGACTGACCATCTTTTAAAAAAACACAAAATAGGTATCTGACTGCTCTTTTGAAATTAGTGACTGAAAAATTTAGACATAAAATAAAATCATTTAATAAAAAATAGTGTTGAAATTTATATTATACTAAAATACCTCACTAAATCATGCTTTTCCACAGGAATATTTGAGAGAAGTTATGAGGTGAAATATAACTGTGATTATCAGAGTAGTAAATCATAGTTACAAGTCCAATGTGTGATTAATTGGCTAATTAAAATAATGGTCAATAATTGTTGATAGTGAATAAAAATAATTTGAATCTAAAAATCAATTCTATTCTAACAAACATTCAGGAAAATAGTCACAAAATTAATAATGATCTGATAAACTGATGCATATATAAAATGGATAAAAATTCTAAGCATAGAAAAATTAAGTCAAAGGGCTTGTTTGATCTGGCAAGATCAAACATTTTGGGGGCTGAGTATTAAAAATGACCATCAATTTTTTTTTTTTTTTTTTTTTTTTGAGACAGAGTCTCACTCTCTTGCCTGGGCTAGAGTGCCGTGGCGTCAGCCTAGCTCACAGCAACTTCAGACTCCTGGGATCAAGCGATCCTCCTGCCTCAGCCTCCCGGGTAGCTGGGACTACAGGCACACGCTACCATGCCTGGCTAATTTTTTCTATTTTTAGTTGTTTGGCTGATTTCTTTCTATTTTTAGTAGAGATGGGGTCTCGCTCTTGCTCAGGCTGGTCTCGAACTCCTGAGCTCAAGCGATCCTCCTGCCTTGGCCTCCCAGAGTGCTAGGATTACAGGCGTGAGCCACCGTGCCCAGCCCATGACCATCACTTTTTGTACTACCTTATCTATTTCTTAGAAAACTGTCTCTGGAACTCTATATATCATATACAGTTTTATTCAATGACTAGAGTTAATTATCCTAGGGGTGACCCTTTGAACCAAGTTTGATCAATTAGATTTTTTTTAGGAAATTAAATTAAATGACAGAATCTAAATCTATCAAACTTTGGTGAACACAGGGTCTATAGTCATATTGTTCTGAGACAAGAGTCTACCTCATGACAATCCCAAATGTTGTGAAAGAGGAACTTTTGAAGAACCAAAGATTTATACCTCACAGAAGAAGGAGAGTGGTATGCAGAGAAGGTGATGGAGCAGGCTCAGAAGAAAAAAGTAGACTGAGAGACATTTTATCACATGTATGTCCAATCCCTGTAAAATGTAAATATAATTTTTAAATGTATTTGATAGTCTTAAACTAAGTCATCTTTTTCCTAAATAAGTCCAGGTATATTTGAGCATGTTGTTGAGTATTTGAGTATGTACTCGAGTGTACTCTTAAATAAGATTGGATGCATTTCTTGCTGGTAATGTGCATCTTGTCAGACAATGAAAGCAGGAGATTGAGAAGATACTTAAGCAATTAGAGAAGCAGTCTTCATGAATTATATACGAAGGAATAATAAAATAAATTTTATAGGAATATTCTCAGCAAAGTCCCATTCTGTATGACTTCTCCTTTATTGTATAGATGTTGGCTTCTTTATACAGATTTTGGTTACAGTGCTCTGAATCTTATGTTTATAATAATTTGAAATAAAATATTATCATTAAATTATTTTAAAATTGGAATATCCTGTACATTAGTACTTTGTTCTATTAATAAGAAAATTCCATAAGGCTTTACTGTTTATAGAAAGAAAAATCATCTTTTTAATTTTACCGTTTAATGTGCTAAGATTTTTTAAATTTAACTCTCTGAGTTTAACCTGGTATGTGGAATAAAACAATGCTAACTATTAAACTTGGTATTTGATATCTTATACAAAATGCTCAGGGATCATTTTACAGTTTTCTAATGAAACCTATGTATTTGGACATGTTCTATCTGTATGTTATCAATTATTTCATGTATAGTCATGTGATTTAACACAAAATGACTGATGAAATCTCTCAGGAGCAGATGTAACTGACAGAGCTTAAAGTGATGTTTTATGAAAATGTACCCTAAATATGCCTGAAAAGATATCTTTGATATGGCATCGAACATTAGCATGTTATCTTTATGGTTTATGACTTAAGAGGTTAAAAGTTTCAAATACATCTCTAGAGAAGGAAAGATCTCAAAATAACAAGGATAGTTTAATTCTTTCTTGATGCTTCCCTTGATTCTTCTTAAATTCTTTTACTACATTTTCCTCTATGAAACCATTCATCATTTGAATTCACCTATTCCTTGGTAGCAACTATCACTCCTTTTTTTTTCTATTACCTAATTGATAATCTAGATAAACCTATAAAAGTGAATTAGTGTCCTAACTGATCTAACTACAGAATATTTCCTGTCTTATACAGTCTATATAATAAATATTATACATTTAAATATTATCCTGATTATACTTTGCATCCCAAAATGTATAAAGATTTTCTACGTAAGTTTCCATAATTACATTAGTTTAAAACAAAATAAACAATCCTCTTGAGAAGATATGTGCATATGCCAGCAGATGCCATGGATGGGTGGGATATATATGTCTATGTAGAAACTGGATTAATCCATGGTTATGTAAAAACTAGGCAACTGCCTTTTCAGGAAAGTGGATATCATTGAACAAAGGCATTTTTTTTCCTTGAGAATATCCACGGATTTGGATAAGAAAGTGTCCCCCTGGATATGAGTTTGAGAATTGAATTGTTCTGTGTGCTAGATTTGGAAGAAGTCAAAGTTCTAAAAAACACCTCAGGAGGGAAGGCATGAGGACAAGTCTGAGAAACCTGGCAGGAGTCTATAATCTGATGGGGAGAAACAAAAGACAGTGATTTAAAAACTAAGAACAGGTATATCTAGTATTTTATTTTTAATTTATTCAAGCATTTATTTAAAATGCTTAAAAGAGCCCTACTGTATGTGAGGTACTGCTTTAGATTCTGCAAATATTTCTGGAAAACAAGAACCAAGATTTTAGACTATAGAGTACAATAGTACAATAGGAAGCTGATAAATATGTAAGTAAAATATGTAGCATTTTAGATAATGATATGTGTAAGGAGAAAAATCAATGCTTGGAAGAAGGATAATAATTGGTTATCTACAAAAAAGTTTAAAATTATAAGTTTGGTGGTAAGCAAAGGCACATTGAGAATCTGGCAGAAAGAAATTAAGGAGTACACTATGTGGATATGGTCAAGGCAAAAAGTATTCCGAAGGAAGAAAGAATAATTGCAAAGGCTATGAGTTGTTTAAGTGCCTAGAGTGAAAATGTTATAAGCACCATGTGGCTATACCGGAGAGAACAAGACAAAAAGTGATAGTAAGAGATGATTAATTAATTAGTAGAGGGGATTACATAGGGCTGGTAAATTATAAGGACTTGCCTCTTACTATGATGAGATAGAAATTTATTGAGAAGTTTTGAGCAGAAGAGTGTAGTAATCTGAGTCATATTTTAAGAGGACCTCTCTTAGTGTCATGCTGAAAATAGACTGTGATTTAAAAAGGGTAGAACTAAAAAGACAGGTTAGAAGAATTTTGCAATAATTCAGGTAAAATACGATAGTAACTTGAACCGCAGTGATTGAAATAGAGGTAGTAAAACGCAGTCATATACTGTCTAATTTTGAAAGGGAGCCATCATGCTTTAGATTCAGAAAATAAGAGAAAGAAAGAACTCAAAGATATTTCAAAAAATTTTGGCTTGAACTACTGGAATGATGAATTTTATGTTAACTGAGATGATGAATGCTAAGAAAGAAGCAGATTGGAGGTTAGTTCAGTTTGGGAAGTATAAAGTTTTATATGACACCTAAAAAATGTTTAGCATGCAATTGGATATATGAACCTAGATTTCCAGGGAGAGGTCAAAGCTATAGATATAAAATCAGCAGCTATCAAGCCATAACATTTGATGACCAACTAGAAAGTTACTTTACTAAGAAAGCAGCCCAGCATCTAGGCCCTGGAGTACTCAAACATTAAATTGGGGAGATGAAGAATTGGTACGAAGACAGAAGGAGTAGTCCCTCAATGATATGGAAGAAATACAGTTAAGGCAAATCAAGCACAGGGATGTGAGAGTGACAAACTATATGAAATGATGCTAAAATAATAAGATTCAGAACTGACATTGAATTTAGTAATGTGATGGTCATTGCTAAACTTGATAAGAAAGTTTGCTGAAGCAGCAGACATGAGATCTTGATGAGATAGATTTAATAGAAATGGGAATAGAGAAATTAAAAACAAATATTAACAACTCTTTCCTGGAGTTTTGCTTTGAAGGGAGAGATTGGGGCATTAGCTACAGAAGCAGTAGTTTGAAGAAAAATAAATCAATTGAGATATAACTCACATAGAGTAAGCCCACAAATCTTAATTTTACAGATTGATTCCTTTTTACATGCATACATCCATGTAGCCACTACTCAGAAAATAAGGAACATTATTAAGCACACACAGGCAGAGCCTCTTTTGTACACCCTCAATGTCATTACTCTGGCCAAGGGCAACCGATCAGAAGACTTCTCTATCACCACAGATTAGCATTGCTTGCTTTTGAATTTTATAAAACTTAAGTGAATTTTACAAAACCTAGTTTTTAAAAAAACTAGGGTTTTTTTTTTTTAAAAAAACCCTAAATGTTCTTTAGGGTTTTTTTTTACCTCTTTCACTCAAAAATATGTGCATAGACTCAGACATATTGTAAAATTATTCATTCATTTTCACTGTATAAGCATCACAATGTATAACATTTTGTAACTATATTGCAAATTATTCACCCATTCTGCTACTGATGAATGTTTTGCTTGCTTCCAGTTGGAATTATTATAGGTAAAGTTGCCATGAACAATCTTGTACATCTTTTCATGGACATTGTAATGGCTAATTTTATGAGTCAACTTGACTTGCTTAAGGAATACTCAGATAGTTGGTAAAACATTATTTCAGTGTGTATTTGGGAGGGTGTTTCTGGAAGACAGTAACATTTGAATCAATATGCTGAGTAAATAAAATCCATCCTCACCAATGTGCGCAGGTATCATCCATTCCATTGAGAGCCCAAATAGAACAAATAGGCAGAAGAAGAACTAATTTGCATTCTCTTTTTGAGCTGGGGCCTCCAACTTCTCCTATCCTTGGATGTCAGAGCTTCTGATATATACTGTTAATATCTTTTTCTACCCTGTAATTTGCCTTTATTTTAAGTCTCTTAATTGTGCCTTTTGATGAACATTCTTAAATTTATGGAAGACTCATTTGTCAATTTTGATAAAATTTTCAAAGGAAATTTGATTTTATTAAATTCCCTTGTTAATTTTTATTGGTTCGTTCATTGATTTGTCATTGTTGTTATGGTTATTTTCTGACTTCAAATTTTGGGGGTTAATTTCTTACATTTTTCTAGATCCTTGAGTTGGAAGCTTAGATCATTAGTTTCAAACAGTTCTTCTTTCCTCTATAATTTAAAACTACAATCCCTCATTGCACCATTTCAACTGCATCTCATGAATTTTGGCACATTGTATTTTCATTATTGCTAAATATTTTTTAATTTCTATTCTGATTTCTTCTTAAAATATGAATTATATAGAAATTTTACTTAATTCTCAAATATATTCTAGTACATTTTCTGTTATTGAGCTATAATTAAACTCCACAGCAGTCAGAGAATATATCCTGCATAAATTCAATTATTTGAGAATTGTCAAAACTATGTTTATGGCCAGTACATAACCTAGTTTCATAACTGCCCTATGTGCACTCGAGGTGATTTTATCCATTTTAGATGCACACGAACTTCAATATTTCTTGTGTCTTGTATAACCTCTGAAATCTCTGGTAAGTAATCCAAACTTACAGTGGCTGTTCTCTGCTAAGCCTCTTCGAATTTCACACTGTGCGTACATAGCACAGGGCCAGCCAAGGAACTGTTGAGAATTCTGCACAGATTTAAGGGGCTACTTTTCTACAAATTCTCCTCTGTGGATCTTCACTTCAGAGAGAGTTCAAACCATCAAAGCAGCTCTGCTCCCCAATCTCTGTTTCCTCTACCCAGAAAGAAAAGTGTGATTCAGACATCCTTCTCATACTTTTATTTTCTGTTCCATGATTGTTTGGAAAGCACTCTCTTGGAGGAAGCCTGGATTAATATAGGAAATCACTCCTTTTGGTCCTTTTCTTCCTTTGCTTCACTGATTGTACAATGGTTAATTGGGTTCAATTTCTGTAAGCAATTGTTTCTGTATTATTCTGATCTTTTTACAGTTAACAATAAGAATATAAGTATGATTCTAGCTATTCTATAATGGTCATAACTGGAAGGGCTTACAAATTTTTAAGATAGCAAAATAATAGCATGCTTTTACATATATAGGAATTATCCAGTGAAGTCATAAATAATAATAATACAGGAGGAAGTGAAAGTTTTCTGGAGCAAACACTTTGAATAAATGAGAAATATTGAAATATACTGTATGGATAAAGTGGTTTGTCATAATATGAGAATGGATACTTCTAAAAGAGTAAAAGGATCAAAGCTAGACTGATGTAGTGATGGGAGAGTTTCTCAGAGAAATGAGAAGTAATGTCATCAGTTTTATGTGATAATGATAAATGAAGTATGGAATTTTGATGAAAGAGGAGAAATAATGAAATACCCAACTAGGAAAGTGTAAATGCAGATGCCCAAGTTCAATGCAATCTAATCACCGACAACTTAGAGGCCCAATTGAAGTTATTGACCATGAATTTCATGTGAAAGCAGTCCGTGTTTTTTTCTCATCTATGTTCAGCTGTGTAAGTACATGTGAGGAGAGGGTTGATTTTAGTTTCAACAAAGATTTGATTTATTTCACCCAGTGAGTACAATGAAATAAGAAAGAATTTGAGGGCTTTATGTGAGGGGGTGATTATGATGATTTTCCTTGTGATGTAAGATGGGTGAGGAGGAGGTAAAACATCAGGTAGATTATAGACAGTGCAACCAGATAAAATATCATGATTGAAGAAGGCCCAGATTTGTTTCAAAGATTATTTGAGTTAGACTATTAGAGGAAATGATCTGGAAGATAGGAGGTAATAAACAGAAGGTATGGTGTTTCAAATTGAGATATTATAAACCTCTGCATCGTTTTTTGTCTCCTAACATTCACTGGAACACACTGAATGCACAATTCATTAAAGCATGGTTGTGTGTATGTATGAGTATGTATATGCTTTTGTGTGTGTGCATAAAAATCAAAGGGCAAAGTTTTATAGTTGGGCAAATGTGGTAGAGAATGCAAATAGCCCAAATGTAATGGCATATGATTGCTAAATTGAACCAATTTACCAGAAGCAGGATTTATGAACCATTATGATTATAAGAACATATGCCTCTTGGGAATTTTCAGAAATCCTGTGGAGGGCAATGCATGTTTCAATATCACTGTAATGAAAGTTTAAGGACATTTTTACTTCTAGCTAAAAGAATCAGCCTAGCTGATATCTTGGAATTTCCAGCTGATTCATCACAGTGAGTCACAGTATTTTTGTACAATGAAGCCAAAATGACAAAACACGGCTATAATTAAAATAGTGCCTTACAATAATAATTACATCTGTCAAATGATATTTTCTAAAATTTCAACAAGAAGTTAACTTTGCCTACTACTCTGCATATGTCTTCACTAGCCAGAATGTAAAGTCAGCATTGAATGATATTAGCAAAAGTTGTCATCCTGAACACTTTTGCCAGATTGTATTTAATATATTTTTGAAATTTTACCATTTAATATACTTTCATGGTGGTTTTGAGTTACTTTTCTTTATTATAATGAATAATTCAGGTTATTTTGTAGCAATGAATGAGAGAAAAATATAGACATCTTGGCTACATAAAATATAAAAAACTCTATCATATTGGCCACCTAAAATATAAAATTTAAAGTATTTCTATGGCATAAGATACATAAAAAGGAAAGGATCAATAATACACTGGAAAAATACATATAAGACTTATATCAGGTAAAAAACAGCATCAGTAACATGTAGTGCGTTTCTACCAATTGATGTGATAAATGCATACCACATTATAAAAATGAATAATTTAATGATTATAGAACTTGTATATGTATGGTTTTGTTACTTTAATTTTCACAAATCACATGATGTTGATCATTCCTTCATATGTTTCCTTTTCTGCAAAATGCATTATCATGTCTCTTGTTCCTGGAACTTTTGGGTACTTAGTGCTATTTTTAACTTGAGAAATGTATTTTTACCTACATTGATAATAATATTTTTCCAGAGCTATATCATGAGAATCTATTTCCAGTTGTAACTTATTTTTAATTTTCATTAGTATGTTTCTTCTTCAGGTAAAAAGGAGAATACAAATTAATTTTTCTTCAAATGGGAAATATTTTTTCCACTACCAGTTATTGAGAAGCCCTTATATTCCCAATTTAGCTGACATGCCTGCCATTAAAGTACCAAACATGCATGGGGCTTTCTATTCTATTCTGTGGCTCAATTTATTTATCTGTGTGCCTTACTATACTGTTTTAATTAGAATAGCTTCACAACAGGTCTTGACATGTTGTAGGATAAGCTGTAACTCCCTACTCTTCATTTTTAGAAGTGGGCTAGTTAGCCAAGAAAATATAACAGTTACTAAAGAATACACATAAAAGAATATCCAAAGAAGCACTATTTACAATAACAAAAAGCAAGAAACAATCTAAATGTTCAAGAACTGATGAAAAATAAACTGGAAGATTCAATCAATGGACTATTTACAGCTGTCAGAATGAATAAATTAAGAGCTTTTTAAAATTTCAAAATATTAAGGGAGTACAAATGTTTTAGATTACATGGATCACATTTGTCATGCCTGATTCCTGGCTATAGGTGTGCCCATCACTCAAATAGTGTTTATAGTACCTATTAGGTTGGTTTATTCCGCTCCTCTCATCCCTTCTGCCCTCTGGTTGCTTTCCACTGAGTTTTATTTCTCTCTGTGCACTTGTGTGCTCATCGGTTAGTTCCAATTTAATAGTGACTACCTGTGGTGTTTGTTTTTACATTCTTGGGATACTTCACTTAGGAGAATGGTATCCATTTCCATCCAGATTGTTGTGAAAGTTATTAATTCATCATTTTTATGGCTGAGTAGTACTTCATGGTGTCAATATACCACATTTCATTAATCTACTCATGAATTGATGGGCACTTGGGTTGATTCCACATCTTTGCAATTGTGAATTATGCTGCAATAAACATTTGAGTGCAGATGTCTTTTTGATAAAATGACTTCTTTTCCTCTGGGTAAATAGTAGTGGAATTTCTGGATCAAATGGTAGGTCTACTTTTAGTTCTTTGAGGAATCCCCATTATATTATCCATAGAAGTTGTACTAATTTGCAGTCCTACCAACAGTATATAAAGGTCCCTTTCTCTCAAGAGCTTCTTTTATATATATGTGTGTGTGTGTGTGTGTGTGTGTGTGTGTGTGTGTGTGCGCGCTATATATATGTTTGTGTGTGTATATATTTATCTACGTATATACAATAATGGTTAATTTAATCTGTCAATTTGGCTAGTCTATGGTGCTTTGTTTGGTCAAACACTATTCTAGATGTTACTGTGAAGGTGTTTTGTACATGTGATTAACACTTATAATCAGTTTACTGTAAGTAAAGCAGATTACCCTCCACAATGTAGGTGGGCCTCATTCAATAAGTTAAAGGCCTTGAGAGCAAAAACTGAGGTTTCCCAGAGAAGAAGAAATTCTATTTCAAGACAGTAACATCAAAATCCTGCAGGAGTTTTCAGCCTGCTGGCCTGCCCTAAAGAATTGGAACTCAAGACAACAACCATCAACTCATATCTTATTTTCCATTCTGCTAGCATACGTAACCTTACAGATTTACACTTGCCTGACCCCATCAATCATATGAGCCAATTTTTAAAAGTAAATGTCTGTTGCTCCATGTATATCCTATTGGTTGGTTCTCTATTTATATTATGCAGCTGTTAAAGCCACCTACAAATTGGTGATTAGAGTCTTAAGGAAGGTAATAGAGAGATAGTTAACGTTTTTTCTTACACATTTACATATTTTTGACAAGTGGTATTAAGAATTAATTTGAAATTTAAAAGTAATGAGAATTACATATAAAATTACTAATATGAAGATTCAATACTTAAAGAAATAAATTAGTTTAATCAACTATTCATTTACTATTGAAGAATATGTTAAATTCTGATTATCTTTTCTATTAATAAAAGCATTAGAAAATACTGTCACCTTGATTCTGTATATGTCTTTGCTATTTTGTTCTTCTTATGTTATTTAAACGTTGTTAGTCTCTCTGAACATTCCATTTTTCTTCTTTATTGCCATTTTTAGAATATAACAGTCCATGAACTGAGGAGGAAGAAGCAGAAATAAGATAAAAAGTTATGGGTTGTTCGGATTGAGTAACACTGCCGCAAATGGGCACCTTATCATTTGAATGTGTTCTATCTTCTCTAAATCAACACAAAACATTTTAAGCTTTCCTGACATTGTGATTCCAGTGTGTATCCATCTAAATGAAGAGTTCCTAGGGCCATATCTATTTAAATAACCTTTGGAGAATATTTAGACAGAACTTGACCAGAAAATAATTAGATATTTTATTTTATAAGTAATTCTAATTTTTATTTTAAATAACCTCTCTCATTGTCTTTCTTACATGTTTAAACACATAATACAGTTATGTGCCACATAAAGATGTCTCAGACTGCATATAGGACAGTAGTCCCATAAGATTATAATGGAGCTGCCCAGTACATGTGAGCCATTTTCCTTTATGCCATATTTTGTACTGTGCCTTTTCTATGTTTAATATATTTAGATACACAAATACTCACCATTGTGCTTCAATTGCCTACAGCATACAGTGTTCAGTACAGTAACATGCTGTACAGATTTGTAGCCTAGAAACAATAGGCTACACCATATAGCATATGTGTGTAGTAGGCTATGCCATCTATCAATAGGTTTGTGTAAGGACACTTCTGTGATGTTCAAACAATGACAAAATTGCCTAACAATGAATTTCACGGAATGTATCCCCACCATCAAGTGACACACGACTGTATTCAATTTATTTTCAGTTATTAGAAAAACAATTTTCTTGTTTTTTATGTTAAAATTATACTAGTACTTACCTTCATTTTTAGTGGTAAAATGAAGTAAAAATATATAATTATTTAATGTAAAAACCTCTTTGATAATAGAAAATACCAACAAGATCATCACATTTGTTTGAGCCCTGAAAGTTATAAAAACAGATAAGGGAGGATAGGCAAGATCAAGCATACATACTTCAATCTTAAACAACTTAAGGAAAATTGTGACATAATATTGTTAAGTAAAACAGCCTAATAATCTAATTAACAACAGATTAAACAACATATTTTGTAATACCTACTGTACTCCTGCTTTGCATAAACATGTTCTTCATTATGAAAATGATTATTAGAAAGACAATAATACTGGAGAGTAAATATTTCAAATAAAGAAATATAAATTTTAACATTTTGATACAGAAACCATTGAACTTTTAGCACTGTAAATGACTAAACCTTTAAAAAAATTACAAATGAGAAAAATAAAAAAGTAACTTTTTATAAAGCTGAAACTACTGCTTTTGATTGACAGCTAGAGACAAGATTGATCCAATAATAGGTATGTTCCTGCACTATAATTTATGGGAATTGACTCTTTTTCCTTTTCTGTCTCAAGTGTCTTGTGGACAATGTACTATGCATAATTCTTTACTCTGCTTCTAACTCTCTAGATCCTTCTTCAACACAGCAGAATCACACTTACAGGGAGGTGTGTATGCACATGTTCAAAATGTGAAGACTTTGGGGTAAGGACTATAAAAACACAAAGCATTATGAACAATTATAAACATGATTTTCTTTTCATCTCATAATTCTTTCCCTCTAGATATAGTCAATTTTAGGAAATTGAACAACTAGACTTCCACTGACAAATACACAGCTGATTTTGCTTTATAGAAAAAGTTGCTTTCCGTGCTTTGTAAAAATTTGATAATCCAGAGTCAAAGGCATGAAATACTAAGAAATTTTATTCTGAAGGTCACAGACCAACCTTTTATGAAATTAAACCAAACTTTCAAATGGAGAAAAGCAGGTTTGCGAACAAATAGCTTTGTCTTCCTGCAAACCTCATGAGAATTCGTCCATGCTGACTTCTTATCTTAACGTGTAACACAATGACCAATTAGTGTCAAAGTTATTGGAGCCATCACACTCCCGACTGCATTAACCTTATGTACTGGTTCAAGGAAAACACAATTATTCTTCTTCTAAACTAATCACTAATTTCAAAGTTATTATTAACTAATTTAATCTTTACATTGGCATAACCTATCAAGCTACATATTAAATTAATGCTCAGAGAAAAGGAAGAGTATTCGAATATATGTGTTAAAACCAAAGCAAGTGGAAAATAAGATTTTCTTAAATTCAGTTTCAGGGAAACCATGCTTTTAACCTTGTCCAGGTCAGAACTATTGGAAAAAAAAAAAGACATTATTCATGTCACTGAAGACTAGGAGTAATTTTTCTAATTCCCTGGCATATTAATGACCAACAATGAATGAACCTCTTAAGTACCTCATTTATTGTCTTAAATATGAAAATGTTTTAGAGATTAGAGAGGAAATTGTTTGAATTAATTAACTGAACTGACGCTCAAGGGATCTAGTACAAGATTTTCAGACAAAAGCTGGGAATTTACAATAATGACATTTCTTTCATGGTTAGAAAATATAGCACCAATGGGATTTGGAGGCACTCTTAACATTTTAGCTGATGTCTGTTGAGGGCTTAAGAACCCTCTGAAACCATTTATTTTATTCATTGGAGACTTCTCTCAATTACAGTATAAAAGGCACCACATTAAAATAGCCATGAGGCCCACAAATTTCATCATATAAGTGGAATCGGGTACCTGGCACAATGAAAATTCAGAATGCAAATGGAAGCTATTAAAGTAATAGCATCATTTTAAAATATTCTTTTTTTGCAGGAAAGTTAATGTGTAGAAAGATAAAAACAGAAGTGTTGTACATGGTTAGCTTAATCACATTTTCATTTCTCTTGTGGGTTATCAGTTGCAAATGAGACTCCCCTGTGTTTAAAAATCCTTCCATATGGTGGTTGTTCCTGTTGGCATAGCAAAGGAATTTGAAAAAGCATTTTGGTTTAACCTGGATTATATAAACACTCCAAAAATGTAAACTTCAAGGTCAATCTAACAAATGCATTTACTGATTTATTTATTTAGCTATCTATAATTTATTTTTCCATTTCTACATCTATGTATCTATCTACCTATCTTATTATGGTTTGGAGGTGGTTTGTCCCCCCAAAAACTCATGTTGAAATTTGATCCTCAATGTAGCAGTGTTAGGAGATGGAACATAGTGGGAGGTGCTTGAGTAATGAGGGTGGATCACTCATGAATAGATTAAAGCCCTCCCTAATGGGTTGAGTAAGTTCTCACTCTTGAGAGAATGGATTAGTTCCTCCAAGAGCTGGTTGTTAAAAAGAGTCTGGCTTCCTCAGTTTCTCTCTTTTGTTTCTTCTCTTCCCATGTGATCTCTTTGCACACGCCTGGTCCCCTTCCACTTTCCACCATCAGTTGAAGCAGCATGAGGAGGCTCTCACCAGACTCAGCTCCCCAGTCTTAAACTTTCCAGCTAACAGAATCATAAACTAAATAAACCTTTTTTCTTCATAATTACCAAGGTGTCGGTATTCTGTTATAGCAACATTAAATGAACTAAGATACTAGCTATGTACCATTTATCTATTATCTATCCATCCATTCATCACCTATCTATTTCTATCTAAATTGATAAATCTCTACCATATAAAACCACATCTGTTACCTTTATTATTACTGACAAATTGATTATTTAGAACTACTATATGTTAAAGCAGAATTTTCCTTACTGGATCAAATTTGCTAAGCAATATTCAAGCATGTTTCATGTGTCATTCTCCTTCCTGTAAAGATAAATTTATTATTTCTCTTTATATATAAAAATAAAAAGTTCGAAGTGTTAGGCTCCAAACATCAAATGCATTCTAGTTTTAACACCTTTATTGAGGTATATTCTACATAAATTACAAAGCATAATAAGTATTGACATATATACATACCCATGAAAATATCACCACAAGATAATGAATATATCTATCATCCCAAAGTTTCCTCATGAACATTTATAATCCCTCTATCCTTATTTCCCCACAATCTTACACCACACCATCCCCATGCAATTTTGATTTACTTTCCATCAATATGGATTATTTTACATTTTCTAGTAATTTATTTAAATAGAGTCATACAATATGTAATCTCTTGCCTTGTTTCTTTCAATTAGCATTATTATCCTACAACTAATCTATGTTGTAGCTTGTATCAATATTTCATTCTTGTTGATGAATAGCATTCTGTTGTGTATGTGCAATGGTCTATTTATCTATGCACCTATTGATGGACATGGGTCTGTTATCAATTTTTGGCTATGAACATTGATATAAAGTCTTTATATGGATGTATGCTTTTATTTTTCTCTTATAATTTTAGGTTTGTCATTTAAGTCCAAAATTGATTTTGAGTTATATTTTATATATGTTATCAAGCATAGGTCAAATGTCTTTCTTTTTTCATATGTGATTGTTGCATAAACCTATACTTTTAGCAATCTACTTTTTAAAGACTATCTATTCTTCATTGAATTGTCTCTATACCTTTCCTTAAAATCAATTGACCATATATGTATGATATGGTTGTGTTCAATTTATCTATATGTATCTTAGTATCAACATCACACTGTCTTAATTATTGTAGCTTTATAATAAATCTTGAATGCAGGTAATACTAGCCCTCTGTCTTTGCTTTTCCTTTTCAAAATCGTTTAGTATATTCTTTGTCTTTTAGTTTGCCATATTAATTTTAGAATCAGTTTGAGAATTTCTACAAAAATTCTATTGGTAATTTGAGTAAAATTGTATCTATAGATCAATGTCAAGAAAATTTGCATGGAGTGGAATTTCTGAGTTATATGTTAATCTATATATACCTTCCTAAGGAACCACCAAACTGTTTCCACAGTGGATACAGCATTATATTTTCCCAACAGCAATGTGTTATAGTTACAATTTCTCCATTTCCTTATAAACAATTGTTACCAATTTTTAAATTTACTGTCATTGTAGCCATCTTATTGAGTGTGAATTGGTATCTCATTCTAGGTTTTCATTTACATTTCTCTAAGGACTAATAATGTTGAGAATCTTTTCATGTGGTTGCTGGTATTTGCATATGTTCTTTGAAGAAATGCTTATTCAAGTTCTTTGAATATTTTTAAATTGGGTGTTCAGGTTTTTGGTATTAATTTGTAAGTATTCTTCATATATTATGGCCACTAGACCTTCATCAGATATATAATTTGCAAACATCTCTCCCATTCTATAGATTGCTTTTTCAGTTTTGTGATAGTGTCCTTTGATGCACAGAAGTTTTTTTTTTTTTAATTTCTTTGAAGTATAATTTATCTATTCTTTCTTTTGTTTATCATACTTTTGGTGTCATACCTCTAAATTCATTGACAAATACAAAGTTTTACAAATCTCTGTTCTATTTAAAATTGCTGAAATGGATTTTCCCGCATGTTTTCCTTTTCTTTTTTTTTTTCTAAAACAACATAGATGATTCAGCAAGCTCTGCCAATCTATAGTATATTTTTCTATATCTATGTGTATGAATGTATTGGTACATTCTTTCTGGAAGGAAGTAGTTATCAAAAACAATCATAAAACTGAAACCAAGAGAAAACAAAGAAAATAATATACATTTAATTATTTAGTGTTTCAAACTTAAAATATCCATTCCTTGTCATTCAGAAGTCCCAATTTTACAGACTCTTATAAAAATACAAAAATTCCAGTCCCATAAAGACATATAGATGACATTTATTGCAATATTTTAAGAAGAAAATATTAAAAGTGTAGAATGAATGACTGGAAAACTATTGACATAAAGTACACTAAAAATGAAACAATATAGTTTTCAAAGAAAATTAATAGAGCTATATCTTTTGAAGTGAAAATATACAAAGAATTTTTTTTATAATTTAAGAAAAAAATAATTTGGACAATTATTCTCATTAGTTATAAAAGACTATTTAAAGCAAAAAGTATCCCCACTGAAACATGATAACATTTGGATATGCATAAAATCTTATTTTTAATAAATTTAGTTGAGGTAGCAATAGAGTAAAGCTCTTTGGAAACCAAAACAAAGTATGGAGTGAAAATCAAAGAAGTAAGAAAGAGCTGTTGTCCAAAGAGATGTGATAAGTCTTAGTAAACAAGAAACTGGGATTTGAGATATTATAGATATTGTAAATGAATACCATCAGACACTAAAAGTAGAAAGGTAAGATTTTCAAGAACCTCAGATAAGGTAATTATGAAAGAGAGTCTATAAAATGTCTATATTATAGTACTTAGAATCTTGAAGAAATTGAAAAAAAATTGGAACAAAATAAGACATTGTCAAAAATTATAAGCAGATATTTACTTCCAATATCAAAAAGAAAGGAAAATAAGGAAGCTAGAAGACAAATTTGTGCATATTATCCATAATAGAGTTTGAAGTATTGAAAATATGAAGGAAAAATAAGAGACTTGGAGACATTAAAAACAAATTAAAAGTAACCCCTCCAAAAGAGCATACGTTCATAAGTGAAACATAAGACTAACACTTGACTTCTCTGAAATGATGACAGCCAGAAGATAGTGGAATGATATTGTCAAAGTGATGAAGGAAAAAAACTGTCAACCTATAATTCCCAGGCAAGGACCTTGGCAAAAGCCCCAAGAGACAGTGCTAATACACTATTAGGTGGACTGTGAAGAATGAGAAAAATTATGGCCTGCACTAAGTGAATTAATAATTCCAGAAATATAATATTTAATTAACAGAGAAAAAGTCAGAAGGTTAAGAGATGACTAGAGTGGTAAACTAGAATGGCCAGAATATCAGCCAGCCAACTATGTTCTGCAGAAGTGTCTGAAAGAAAATCTGTTTATCAAAGCAATAAGAGATGCTCTGGTGATATAACACGCATAGCATTCAGAAGTTCAGTGGTGGCTCTTCTTTTATACCAGGGCTAATGGTAGGAGATGCTATTATAATTGGATCACTGACTGTAGGGGTAGGATCTCAAAAGGGCAGAATTCAGGTGATGTTGTTTAGACATCAAAATCAAGGTGAATGTAGTTATTATAATGAGTAGTAAGAATCAGAGTGACGCCCATGGAGGTGTGACATACAGACAGAAAAAGGGTGGTTAATTGTACAGGGTGTTTCTAGAGGAAAGATAGATGCACAGCTACCAGAGTATGGCTAAATTTATTTAATTAAGAGAAATTAAGGATGAAGGACCAGGAAGCTGAGCCAGTTATCAGATTATTAACTCTTTCACTAAATGAGAAAATATACCTTAATAAGGTAAAGCCCTACAATTTGAAAGTAAGTGTATTCAATAGTAATAATTCCAGTCATTCTAAACTGGAATCCATTTTCTTGGTGTAATGATTAATTTTATGTTTTAACTTGGCTAGAACATGGCATTTCATCAAACATTATTCTAGATGTTTCCATTAAGGCATTCTAGTAAGATGAGATTAACATTTAAATCAGCAGACTTTGAATAAAGCAGATAACCCTCCATAGTATAGATTGGCCTATCCAGTGAGTTAAAGGTCTTAATAGAAAAAGACTGACTTCATGAAAGAAGAGGAAATTCCACTAGCAGATAGCCTTAGAACTTGAAATGCAACATTGGCTCTTCCCTGGGTCCTCTACATGTCAGCCCACCCTACAGATTTGGACTTGCCAGCCTCTATAATCAGATTAGCTAATTTCTTTAAATAAATCTCTCTATATATACACACATCCTATTGCTTCTATTTTTTTCTGGAGAACTCTGACTAATACATTTAGGAAACTTAACTGGGAAAAGAGAGTAACCGGTCACTGAAATAATTATTGGACGTGATATTGAGTTGATACTCATAAATCCAAAGTGCCACCATGGCTGCTCATTAGGGAGAGGAAAATATGTGTATAAGGTAACAAATGGAATCCTTATCAGGGTCTGGCTTAGACTTGGTCTACTAGGTCCATCGACCGAACCAGTGGTCATTTCCCCAAGCCCACAATGTATAATTAAGATGAACACATTTGGTATATGTGGTATATGTATGTATACCATGGAGTACTACTCAGCCATTAAAAAAATGGTGAGCTAATACCTTTTGTAACAACCTGAATGGAATTGGAGACCATTCTTCTAAGTGAAGTATCACAAGAAGGGAAAAACAAACACCACAGGTACTCACTATTAAATTGGATCTAATCAATCAACACTGGTGTGCACACATGGAAGTAAAACTCAATGGAAATCAAGCAGGTGTGAGGGGAGTAGGGGATGGGTAAATTCATAATGCACACTATATGGGTGATGGGCACATTTATAACTTTGACTCAAACTGTACAAAAGCAATTCATGTAACCAAAATGTACCCCTTTAATATTCTGAAATAAAAAATACTAAATCTGAAAGAATATACAGATTACCAATAAAAGCAATATTGGATCACCAGACTCATTACCTTAACAGTGGAATCTTATATACAATAAAAATATATTTGAAAATAATTATTTCATAAACCTACTTTTATTATATAATTAAATGCTCAAATTATCAGAAGAAAGAGGTCAGAAAATTCAGATGACTAAAAAATATTTTGCCACAGAGTGATACATAATTGAGGATTCAATTCACTTCAAGGAAAAAAAAAAAATTGAACCCTAGGTAGAATGTGATCCAAGATAAAATGTTGAGATAAAAGATAATATGTAAGTAAGTAAAATATATAATATGTTACAGGGTGGTAAGTATTTGGAGAAATGTAAAGCAAGACAGGAAAATATTCAGTGCTATTCTGCAATTAAAAAAGTGGACACTTCAGTCATATCTTGAAAGTAAAGCCTAAGGAAAAAAACTAATAATAGGACAAAGAAATGAGGTGGATAATTGAGGAACAAGCATTCTAAGGAGAAAGGGTTGGGCAAACTAGTGAGAAGGTCCTGGGGTAGAGGCATCTCCAGTCTGTTCTTGGAACAGCCAGGAAGCCAGAAGGTCTGAGTAAACAAGGGGAGCTGTGCTTGGAAATTGGGTCAGAGAATGAAAAATGCACCCTATCTTGGAGCTTATAGACAAAAGTAAAGATTAAGTTTTTACTAGGACAAGGATGTGAAGAGGTTTTTTTTTTTTTTTTAACTGTGAAAGACATTACTTCACTTTTGAGAATATACTACTGTGAAGGACAAGGACTGAAGAAGGGGCCTGGTTAAGAGGCAAATGTCACATTCCAGGCAGGAAATTATGGTGTATAGTGTCTCGGAATCAGGTGGTGGCAGTGACAGGAAGTGGTTAATACTGGATTGGTTGATACTGGATTTTTCAAGTAGTTATGATAGTATTTGTTGAGGGAGTATGTGTGAGGTATATGTAAAAAATGGTTCCAACAGTTTGGTCCTGGGAAACAGGAAAGAAAAATGAATCTGACACTTTGGGGATAAATGTCAGAAGTTCCGGTTTGGGGAGTTAGAACTGAGATGTCTGTTGGACACAAAAGTAGATATTTTGAGTAGGCAAAATGATGAGTAGACAAGTCTTTAAAGTATCAATGGGATAACATTTACACCCTAGAGAATTAGAAAAAAGATATGACAATAGCTTGGATTATCAGGTGTGAACTAAAATAAATTCCTAAGCCCCCCGCTGACTGAACAATCCCCCCTTGTCCAAGGGAACTCCAGAGAGATTTTAAAATGAGTTCCCAATCATGACAGTATGTGAGGTCAGACATGCCTCAGTATAGCCCCTCCTTTGCTAATGGCCATTGGGCTTTTTTCCTGTGGGCTAAACAAAAACTGATCTTCTGATACAGATTAGCATTCTTTCTTGATGAGAGACCACTAACCATGGACTGATTTTAACCAGTCTATGGAGCATGCACAGAGGGTTTTTATGGCCTCTGCTTCACCTTTTGACACCAGAGGGCAGCCATTTTCTAAACATGGATCCCATAAAGGGGCATAAAGCGTAATTGTACAGGCACATGTTTCTCCTTTCATAAATACTCATGACTCCTCCTATAGCTTGTTAAGTATGTATATTTGGCTATCCTGATTAGTATAAATTGCTGTTCTTGTGGCCCCTGCTTCTGGCCAGGGCTCTGTTTTCCAGCCTGTTGGAATGACCACCCACAAGTTGCAATGTTTTATGAGAAATAAAGCTCTCCTTTCCAAATTTATGAACCTCACTATTTTCTTTAGTTAACACAGGAATGTAAAAGAAAGATGGTTTGTTTTCTGAGTTATTCAGAATATAAATTGTCATAGCCTTTTCAGTAGAAATTTGATAGAATCCATCCAGAAAGTTGCAGAAACATGTTCCTAATGATATAGACTTTCATTCTTTTGGCTGAAATATGTTGTAATAATATAAAAAAACTGATATCCAATTGGTATCCTTCCCTGATGTGCATTTAGGGTGATGATCAGGGAAACCAATTTTCTGGTGAGTACATGTGATGCTTGTTTTTCCATTCTTTGGATACTTCACTTAATATAATGGGTTCCAACTCTCTCCAGGAGAACCAAAGAGGTGTCGTTATCACCATTATTTCTTATAGCTGAGTAATACTCCATAGTATACATATACCACAGTTTACTAATCCATTCATGGATTGATGGGCATTTGGGTTGTTTCCACATCTTTGCAATTGTGAATTGTGCTGCTATAAACATTCGGGTACAGGTATCTTTGTTATAGAATGACTTTTGTTCTGCTGGGTATATGCCCAATAATGGGATTGCTGGATCGAATGGTAGGTCTACTTGAATCTGTTTAAGGTATCTCCATAATGCTTTCCACAGGGGTTGCACTAGTTTGCATTCCCACCAGCAGTGTATGAGTGTTTCTATCTCTCCGAATCCACGCCAACATGTGTTGTTTTGGGACTTTTTGATAAAGGCCATTCTCACCAGAGTTAAGTGATATCTCATTGTGGTTTTGGTATGCATTTCCCTGATGATTAGGGATGTTGAGCATTTTTTCATATGTTTGTTAGCCATTCTTATATCTTCTTTTGAAAAATTTCTATTCATGTCATTTGCCCACTTTTTGATAGGGTTGTTTGATTTTTTCTTGCTGATTTTCCTGACTGAGATGGGGGGGGTGATGGGTGTATGCCTACATGATGAGTGCATTGCGCACCATCTGGGGAATGGTCATGCTTGAAGGTGCTGACTCAGGGAGGTGGGGGGTGGGGGGAGGGGATGGAGGTATGACTACATGGTGAGTTCCAGGCGTACTGTCTGGAGAATGGACACACTTGAGGCTCTGACTCAGGGGGATGGGCGGGACATGGACAATGTATATAACCTGAGCTTCTATACCCCCATGATGAGCTGAAATTAAAAAAAAAAAAATATATATATATATACAAAAATTAGACAAAAAAGAAAAAAACTGAAGGACAACCTTGGAAAGGAATAAGGTTTAAAATATGAACATAGTTGTTCCTGTCCTAATTATATAGGATTAGTTGATACCATTTTTATAAAGAAAAAAACTGTTTTTAAGTATGTTTATTTGAACAAAGAAAAACATCTGACAGGATACACATGAAATATTTCTTATTGGTCACTTCAACATGGTAGGATTGTGGAATTGGAGATAGTTAAATGCTGAATTTTTATCTTTCACTGTATTAATGGATAAGTTGTTAATCATTTAGGAACATTTTGGATCAAAAACACATTTTCAGATATTACATTTGCAACATGCTCTTAAATATTTTTATTTTTATATTTTTTGTCTTTCCCTTAAGAATATAATTGGTTCAAGCATTGAAATATATCATAAATAAAATAATATGAAGTATTTCTTTTACATCTACCAAACCTCACTTCCAAAAATATGTTATTTATTAGAAACAGGATGGATTATTATTTATTTGAAATGTTTAGGTAAAAAAATATCTTTATAGTCTTTAAAATTGATCAAAAGTTTTTTTCCAATGAAATCAAATTGAAATTTCATTGAATAATACTCATGGAGCATCTAGGTCCTAGGAGATGTTTTTACAAAGAATCCTTTTTATTTGATGTGTTTGAACTAAATTAGTTATAAGAAGACAACTTCAACAATGGTATCTATTACTTTCTTAAAAATGCAAAATTTTCTTCCTCTTTACCTAGATATAGGTAAAGTATTCTACAGCCAGAGTTGATAGAGATTCACTGTGTTGTTACAAGGCAAAATTTTGGTTATAGTACTAGGAATTAAATAAAACGCTATAGTCTGAGTGATACCTGCACATGAAAGGATAAGCCAGGAAAACTTCACCATCTCCTTACAGAAAGTCTGCTAGTCAACAACAAATGCACACCAGGTAAGACTGCATGACTGAAACTCAATGAAATGATGGCCTATTTTTAGCTTATCTCTTTTTTTGCCATATAAAAAGTCTTACCTGGTGTGCATGGCTGAGCTTTGTGTTCATGTTTTCATAAAATGATGGGTAAATAACACCAGCTAGAGCCAAAAACAGAGAAGGCAAGCATCCCTAAATGTTTCTGCCAGCAGCATCTCTGCTCTTCCATCTTGGCCCTATTTTGAATAAATCCTGCCAAATATTAAGCAACATGCCAGGATAGACAAAGGCTCTTTTATGAACCATTGACCTCTCAAACTCAGGATTATATCCAATGAATGACTAGACATCTAAGTCAATATTCCTCCGGTACTGTGATAAATCAAAAGAAACACTGTCATATCTAAGAATCACCAAACTGGAAGGAACTAAAAAAGTTATTCAACTCAATCACACTCTAATTCATATTTTAAACACCAAATGAAGGAAAATAAATATTACTCTGGTGTCAAATTTATGTCACTATATTCTTTTCTTCTGTAAATAAAAATTCTCATTTCTTACAAATATGAGAAAATTGCTTATTCTTGGTCAAGAAATTGTTATGGGCTGTGTTCTTCATTATGATCTACTTTTCCCAATCGATGTTTCAGGATTCAATTCTTTGACCACACCCAGTTTCTAAATGAGTCTCCTAAAGTCATGGATTTATTCATAAATACATTAGTATTGATTTAAAATAAAACCTCACCAATGACATTCTTTACATTTAAATTTTATGTACTTTTTAAATGATAATGTTTTATTTAAAATGCATTGAAATATTTAATTTTCCCCATCTTATATATAAAATGTCATTAAATTGATAGTGAGATTTGTTTTCCTTACATATATACATAGAAACTTTCTTTTTTTACATTATTTTTATTCCTTCGTAAATTTTTAAGTGTGACTCTCATAGTATAGATTAACCTAAGAGAGATTGCTTCAACAGCATTCCACTGAGTGACTATATTTTGTCATGCACTGGGCTTTGCAATAGGATTACCACAACTAATAAGTTATGGCCATTGTATTTCAGGAAAGAATAACCTGATTAGAGAGATAAACATGGAGATAAGTGGTCAATACTTTCAAGGATCAGTGAGATGGGGCAAAGTGGAACATACTACTTCATTTCATCTGTTTGAAGAATTTTTGGGGGTTCATAAATACATTTCTGTTTTCTCCCTTCAGAATAAAAGAGAATAAGTACATTCCCTTTTTCTTCCTTTAAAATTCCATAATGCTACTTGAATTTTACAATGAAGAATAAAACATAATTTTTTGATATTATTCAAATTGAAGTAATATTTAGAGCTCAGAATGGACTGCTAACAATGAAACAACATCAGAATGAATCAAAGGTAGAAAGACTCAAACTGGAACATGATAATAGCATCATCATGACTGCACAGATGAGCTAACCAAGAGAAGTGCTTGGGTTTCAGGTTGATATTTATATTCAGCTGCTAATCTTGTACTTCCATAAATGGGTTATACCTGATTTGTGGCCTGCTGAGATATGGAAGGAGAGGAAGATAATAAGAGAAGTCTTCAGTTACAAGGAAAAGATGAAAAAGAGATAGCACTTAAAGGGAAGTATAGAAGAGGAACTGGGGCTACTATAACAGATCAGTGGTTTTTACAACAGTGTTTTCCAACATATATTTCATTTTCAACAGAAGCTGTGAGGTGTTACCAAAAAAGTACAGTTTCATAGTCAAGTAAATTAAACTCTGCACTTAAAATGCTGAACAGGTTTCTTTAGGGCAGGATTGTAATAGACATTTGTTACAATAATTTAGAAGAGAGATGGTGATGACTTGGAACATGGTGGTAGAAGAACAAGTGGTGAGAAGTAGTAAAACCCATATATATTTTGAAATTAAGAAAATTTTGGGGTGGATTGTATGTGGAGTGTCTGAAAAAGGAAGGGAGTCAAGATGGCTCTAAGGATTTCCTCCTTGAATAAATGGAAAGATGGTATGCTATTTTCAGAGATAAAGAAGATAAAGATTTGGGGGGTGAAATAACGGATTCAGTTTAGAACATATTAAGTATAAGTTGTTTATAAAATACCCAAGTGGATGTGTCCATTTGATAGTGGATATGAGTGGAGTTTTGAGAGAAGCTTGTGCTACAAACATAAAATAGACTGTCAATAGAATACACATAGAATTTAAAGCCATTAGATAGATGAGCTTCCTAATCGCCCCCTCCAGGTCCATAAATGAGTATAGATCAAGAAGGGAAGCAAAAGGACTGAATTCAAAGACTTTCCTATGTTTGTGGGCTGGGGAAGGGGAACCAGGGAAGGGAGATGACCATCCTAGAGAGCTGCCTCCTAGTCACTAGATGAAGACATTGTTTTCAGAAAAATGGAATGTAAAGCCATTCAAAGAGTACTTGGTAGGGTTAATATTTTGTGGAACAAAATATGGGAGAGTCTTCTGCAGCACAAAAATGAAGATAGATTATTAAAGTGGTCATTGCAGCTTGCTGTGAAGAGGCAGAATTTTGTAAGAAGAGCTGGGCAATATTGTCAGGAGGGGTAGCCACATAAACCCATCTTTCCTTTGTAGTCAAGGTGGACCAAGATAGAGTCAATGAAGCAGGAAGAAAGAATGCCACACTTGCAAATCAAGGAAGAAATCAACCAGGAACCAGGATGGTGTCAAAAGGGACCTGTAGAACAGTGGTTAAGCTGGTGGGACATGGACACTTACGTAACATTTTTCATTTGTTCATTGTGACACCTACACTTATTTCATTGGATTTTACTAACCTGTCAATTCATAACCATGTTCATTCACTATTTGGGTAATCTTTCTTCTTCTGGAGAGAAGTAGCTCTGGATGTAAATGAAGCCTAAGATGAAGCCAAAAGCTGATCAGATAGAGGGAGTTTCCCATCCCCAATCTGTTTTGACATTCTCTACTCTGTGGGCTATCATAGTGGCTTGATTATCTCTTTGTTTTCTATAGAGTTCCAAAACTTCACCCAAGACAGATAAGTTTTTATTAATTATTTAAAATTGGTAGAGTTCTTGTTTTGAATTAAAACATAAAATTTAAAAAAAAAACAGTGAAACAAGAGAAAATACAAACTCAATTTCTTGGACAGTCTTCTTGCATGAATCACATCTATATAGGAACAAATGTGACATTTTATATCTTTAAGGAGATGGTTTCCTTTTTTCCCATCTTTTCAAAATCCTGTACCATAAAGGGTGTTATAAAAGTTGTCCTATAAGTAGATATTCATGTTCATGTACATCTATTTGCCTTCCCTTCTTCTGCCCACCATAGCTTACAGCACTTCTGAACAAGGTAAAAAGTGTATGGTTGTATGTGAATAAGGAAGTTAATAAATCCTCTTTTATTTTCTTCATCTTCTTCCTCTACTGGTCTCCTCAATACAGATTTTGAAATAAGAAAACTGCTTTATACATTCTTGCATCTGAATCACGTTAAGTGCAGATAATCAGACTAAATGTGCACATGAACTCATGGCAAGTAACCTGGACCACTTGGCATAGAGCAAGATTCCCAGAAAATGGTGCTGTTTGATGTCATTGAGGCTGTTCTGTGACTTAGGCATTCACTTGTTAAAATACCGACTGGTCCTGTTTTTCAATTTAAATAATTGGTTGACTTATAATATTTATGTTTCAACATATTAAGAATTTCAAATACTTACGGGCCAATGATTTCCCAGCTTGACTCTAAGGTAAAAGCATGCAATCAATATAAATATAAAATCATATCTTTTCTCACCTTTAAAGACAACATAATTGCCTAGTTATCCACCTGTGAAGTGATGGAAAGGACATTGGATATAATGAATCTTGCTTTGTGATAGTAATGTACCATGTGTATGTTTTTAGATTATTCTATTACCCTTGCTCTATAATAATGTTAAGATGATGAGCTCACAGATTCTCAGAGGCTTTAGTCAGAAAATATGAGAAGTTTCAACATCTGATACATAGAAGGCACTAAATACATTTTGTCATAGAGATAATGAATGAGTGCTTGTTTCAACTTTCTCTTGACTATCACAAAAGATATAAGCTGACATAAATAAAACATTTTAACAGATTATTTTTGCACTTTTAAAATTGTCTCTGATGAAATGGAAAAGCTGCACATGTTTAAGATGCACCTATAATACAATATGACCTAAATAAATTTGAACTATAAGTTATTCAATGAATAAAGATTGCTAGTCCTGTACTATTAACTCTTCAGTATAAATATAAAGACCCCAGTTCTCCATTAAATTTATGTTTAGGTATAGGGGATCAGATAATAAATAAATAATCAAATGAAAGTTTAAAATAATTTCAGAGACTATTAGTTATAGTGACATAAATCATATTGACTAATGAGCTATATAGAAACTAGAAATGGGGGGGGTGAGTTATCTACTTTGGTTTAAGAAATTGGACGGCATCTCTGAAGAAGTGACATTTGAGCTGAGACTTTCATGGGATGCCATTTTCAGATTTGTGAGATTACTGCTGTTGCTAGAATTTTTATTATGAACTGACATTTATTGATATAGGATAAACTGAAATTCTTTAACTGGCCTTTAAAGCACCAAGCAGATGGTAAGTCATATTTTGGAATAAGTAACTTTTGGGGGCAAGAGTGTGGTCTGGCAAAGTACTCACTGCTTTGCCCACTCATAATTTTTACTTTATTTTACATCACCACAATTATGTTTTAATGATCTTGGTTTCCCAATTTAAACTCTTTAGAATAGGGGTTTTCATTGTTCTTTCTTCTGTATCATATTTTATACTTTGTATTGCTTTTCTTTCAGGAAATATTGCAAAACTTGGAAGTTCACCAAAGGGAAATTTTCTCTGGGGACATAGCAAAGTTATTTCTTATGTCCAGCCCTGCTTAAGTCTTACATCACATTACTGAAACGCTATTTTTTTCTTAACATCTGTGGTTTTCAAAATATGCAGTCCAGTGTACTGAGTTGAAATATTTATCATTTTGATGGCTTTCACTGACTATTCTGACTATTTAATGTGGTACATGCCATGTAAGAATCATGGATGAGACTCTTCTTTGGCATCAATACAAGCTCAAATAGCAAAGTACTAATGGTGAGGCATCTGTCATGCGCAACTCATTTCTTGGCCATGAATAGGGACCCTGTGATAAAGCATTCTGCTTACCAGCCTTGGCAAGGACATATCAGCTTTCCAGATATTTTATGTTTTTTACCTTAACATATAATGCAACAACATTTTATGTGGTCAGGGAAATCCATTTATAATTTAAAAATTAGTATTTGGAGTGATGATTTTAGAAATTATTATTGCTTGACAAATTTGATTTCCCAAGTATTTTTTATAAATGTAGAAACACACAGGTTAAAAGTTAACTTTTTAAACAATTCTTTTACAGTCTTGTCTTCATTGTTCTGAATGATGGTTCAGCTAAAACAATAAAAGAGGCTGGATATTATTTTAGCGTTTGCATTATAATCTCACTTATCCATATATAATTCAAATATTTTTTACAATTTTAATTTAAAATATGCAAAGTTATTAAGTCTTTTATCTCTCTTTTCTCTTCATCCTTCTTTTTCTCAACTTTATCTTCCGTTCCCTCTGATACTCCTCCTATTACATATGATATTCAGATTCTTTCTAACAAGCTTCACAAACTAGTAGGCTAATATTTATATGATTTAAAACATAATTAAATAAAACAAATCCAAATGAATAGGAGCGTGTTATGAGGGTTCTATTCAAATGGCCATTTTTACTTCCATCTTCATAATCTTGAAAGTAATCTTAATACTTTTGTATTTTATATACACATGTACACATGTTATACATGTATTAAAGTTAATGCAATAATTCCACATATTCTAGGAACAAATGTATAAACCGTAGAAATAAATTATGATTAATATGAGATTTTCATGTCAATTTTCAATTTGTCATCCCTGTGTATTCTTGCCCCCCACTCTTTTCTACTGAGGTTGTGTGTTTATTTTTACGTGTCTTTTTACTTTGATTTTAAGATTTGTGCTTGCAAACAACTCAGTTTATTTTTAGTATAGCCTTCAATAATTGACTGTTCAGAAAAGTTTCTTCCTACAACTCTATATCCTGAAATATTTGCAGCTATTCTTTGAGTGAGTCCCTTATCCTCTCTAAACATCAGTTCCATCATCTATACACTAGATGTAGCATACTTAACTATGGATAAGGATTGGATATGATTTGCATATAGCTCCAGTATACTGTTTCCAATAAAGTAGGCATTCAATAAATAGTCACTATCTCAATTATTAAAAGAAAGCAAAAGATGTGGAAAATGGAAGTCAAGTTTTACATAAGCAACTTTGTGGCAAATTAACATGCATTATAAATTAAGAGAGCTTTTGGCATTCAGGTTCTAAAATAAACATCTGTAGTTTGTTAGGCTGCACCAAAGAAAACCTGTTTCAGGATGAAGAATTTCTGCCATTCACAGATGACTTTTAAAACATGTAAATATTGACATTTGTTCAGGAGCACGGGATGGAAGCATCTCCCCAGAGACATCAATGGTGCTTTCATTCCCTCTGAGAAGACTAAGCTTTAAATATTAACTGCAATTAAAGGACTTAAAATTTGAAGAAGATATTATGTTTATTTTTTAATGATGTATACCACTTAGTTTACTCTCTTTTTGCATTAGTGCTTATTAAAAATTCCCAAAACAGTTATTATTTCAGGATCTTTTCTCTGGTGATTTATAAAAGTAATTTCTAAAAGATCTCTAGAGCTAACTTAATTCTCTTATGGGCAAAGGGTCTATGTACTAGAATAAATCATTTTGTTTTATAGGGGTAATTCTCAATAAAAAATCTGATAGAGGAAAAATTTTTACTTTTATATTTCTGTTGCAGTCCAAGAACTCTCATTGTGAAGCTGTTTGAAGTCTGTTTAAATCATGGGAATCCCCCTGGATGTGGGGTCATATAGTCATCTATCCATTCATTTGTGAAACACCCACTGGGGAACTCAACATATAAAGGCTATATGACACATCCTCTACCTTCTATTTGGGTGGGAGAAATAAACATATAATATGAACATTAACATGGCAAGTTTAGGGACAGAAATTTGTAGTATATCATGGCAGCTTACAGGAGAATCATCTAATCAAAATGGAGGAAAAGGTTGAGGGAAGGTGAGCATGAAAGATGTCGCAGAAATAACCCCTCAGTTACATACTGAATAATAAATAGAATTTAGTTAGCCAGAAGGGATGTCTTGAGACAATGGAAACAATAAAAATTTGATATAGTTAAAAAGTGGTATATAAATGGAAAATAGGTGATAAAAGGAATGGACAGGTAAGCAAGGGTTAGATTAGGAGTGATTTTACATTCCATGCCAAGGGTATTCTACTTTATTTTGTTGTGGGTAATGAGAAATCACATTGTAAAATTTAAAGAAGAGGATTGCTATAAATTTGTTTCTTTCCTGTTATTATCCCCAAATGTACGGTCACTCCTATTAAAACCCAGACAAATCTTTTGGAAAACAATTTCTTAATCTATATCATTAGATGTTATTAATGGAATAATATATTTCTTCTTTTAGAGATGTTTGTAATTTAGGAGGAGGTTCCTTGAGATAACAATGTCTTTGCTTGATAAAAAGTCTCTATTGGTAGAAGATAAAGGCACCATAAGAGAAATGTAGGATTTTTATTTGGAACAGGGCAATCTCTTCTTTCATCCCTCATATAAAACCCACCTCTACTCCATTCTGTGTCTTCTGTCCTTTTGATCTAAATGAAAAGTTGGTTCTACTCTGATAATAACTGTGAGTCTTTAGCTAATTGCGGAAGATGTTTTCTCTGTTTGTCAATTCTTGATTTCTTTCTTGGTCGGGCTACATAATGACAGGTGTTTGGCTCATGGTATGCCAGTGCTAGGAGCTGGGAGACATAGCAGCATCTTCCACTGGGCATTCAACCACAGCACAGAGCCAGTCTCCTTTGCCAGACTATCTCAATACCCTTGGTATCTCCAAGGTTTAAGAACAGGATGAAAGTATTTCTCACACTGCTGTCTATGAGCCACAAATTCTGGCTTCTAAGCAAATTTGCCTTAACCCAGGTATAATTTTGTTTCTGATTTTCATATAAAGAACTTCATTACTTATATTCTTTAAAAGGGAAAAATGGATTTAGATTTTTGTATGACTATTTTCCCCGGAAATTAATTTCAACTAAATTTGAGATTTTACTTTTTAAATCAACTTACTTTTCTTATATAATTAATTTTGTTTGTTTGTTTTTGTTTGTTTTAACAGTGTATGAGGCCAGGAGACTCAGTAGAAGATCCAGAAGTCGAACTATTCTTGAAGGACTTCAGTAACAAGCTGATGGGAAGAACACTAGCGTCACTAAGAAGGTCAGTGGTGTCTCTTTTCTGAAGACCAGAGCTGAGGGTAGCTGCTGATAGAGCTGAGCTCATTGAAAGTGATCAAGATTATGGGGCCCCAAAGTGTGGTGTATTTAGGTAGTGGCAGTTTCCTGCCAGAAGTAAAGGGGGAATAATTATTGTAATAAACTGCATGATCAAAAAGACAGCCAAGATATTTGACCTATAAGGAGTTGTAGAGAGGGTTAGTACAGCTTTAAGCTTCCAGAGCAAGATAGATGCGCTAGATTCTGGTGATTAGCCCTTTATCAGATGTATAGCATGCAAATATTTTCTCCCAATCTGTAGGTTATTTGCTATGTTGATGGTTTCCTTGGCTGTGCAGAAGCTTTTCAATTTAATCAAGTCCCATTTATTTATTTTTGTTGTTGCTATGATTGCTCTTGGGGTCTTCTTCATAAATGCTTTACTGCAGTTGATGTCTAGAAGAGCTTTTCCAACATTTTTTTTTCTAGAATTCTTATGGTTTTTGTGCTTTAGCTTTAAGTCTGTTCTCCATTGTAGTGGTGATTGGCTCTTTGGGATGAACCTCCCTGGTGTTCTTGTGTTTCTTATATCTGTATATCTAAATTTCTAGCAAGACCAAGGAAGTTTTCCTCAAGTATTCTGTCAAATAGGTTTTCTAACCCTTATGTATTTTCTTCTTTACCCTCAGGGATGCCTATAATTCTTATGTTTGGCCTCTTTACATAGTCCCATATTTCTTGTAGGCATTGTTCTTTCCTATTAATTCTCTGTTCTTTATCTTTGACTGATTTGTTTAATTCAAAGCTGTTGTCTTCACATTCTGAGATTCTTTCTTCTGCCTGATCTAGTATATGAAGACTTTACATTGTGTTTTGTAATTCCTTGAATGAGTTTTTCATTTTCAGAAGGTTCTGGATGGATGCCTTGATTATAGATATTCTTGGTCTGGTGGTTTTTTTCAGTTGCTAGTCATTTGTAGTCTGTAGAAGTGGTGAACTATGTGAGTGGGCAGGTTCCCTGTCTCCCTTTGATGAGGGAGGATGGAGATCTTTGAAATCCTGTCTCTTTCCCCAGCCCTGTGGTCTTCTTAACAGTGTGAATTGTACTGGCATGCCCAGCTTAATCTCCCAGACAGTAGGTGGTGCTTGTCAACCATGCCGTGTACTATTGAGTCAGTAAATGCTATAAAGGGCATACAGATTGACCTCCCTATCAGTAGGTGGCACTTGCCAGAAGGAACAGGCTGCAATGTTGTTTTGGGTCCTGTTACTCTAGTCCCTCAGGAGAAGCACTTGAATGCCCCAGGTGGTGGGTGGGGCCCTGGAACTTTGCAAGGGAGGGCGAAACAAACCACTCCACCTATCTTTCTCACCAGACTCCAAATTTCTTGGGGGTTGATCTCTGCTGATACCTTGCTCCTTATTGTTCTGCTCTGCATCTTCTTCCCATGGAGTCTCCTGAAGGTTCTGGCACCTTTCCCTCAGATCCACATTCAATCTCTGTTCTTCTGTCTGTTTGTTTTTCTCTTTCATATAAAACTTCTTCTTACTGAGACACTCTGGCAGCTGGTGTGTTTGGTCAGCCATCTTGAATCCTCCTCCTCCAGTTTATTCTTAATAAAAAATCCACTGCTAATATGCTAAAAGGGTCTAAAAGCAATGACAACCTAGTAGCAATAAGCATACTTAGAGCCTAGATCTTGATTTTTAAATACCATTCTCCAATAAAAAGAATAAGAGCACACACACAAAAAAAGTTCCCCTAGTAAACCTCTTGCACTTCTAGTCCTATGCTGGTGCCTGCTTCTCAAAAGACCTGAATTAAAGCAGTGATAAACTGCTGAATGGTCTTTTATGTGTCAAATGAAGCTTATAAAGTATGCCTCATTCTATAATTTAAAATATGAGTATAAATATGTTCACTGAGATTGAAATTACCTTTCCTCAAGAAATTTTTGCTTGCTGGAGAATATTTTCTTATTTTAAAAGTAGTTATCATAAGGTTGTAGACAATTATAATAAGCATGTTTTGTAAAGTGCCACAAGTATACGGAATATATTGTTGATGAGTTAAATAACTAATGTATTAAGTAAGCATTCATACAACAGTTATGTAAGGAATTACATAACATATTTGGTGTAATCAATCAGAATATGGTTAATACAACTACAAACCAATAAAATAATAGCTACAAAGTGTCCAAGACCCTTTCAATTGCTATATAAGTTAACCCTGCTAATTAATACCAAATATCTTCTTCCTGAGTCAAAAGATGTTGAGTTACCTGTGGACTGCCACACACTGATGATCAGATGACCCCTTGTATTGACATCAATAAGCAGTGGTCATTTGATACACTGACCAGGACTGAGCAGTGATCTAGCAGTGACTGAACAGGGAGAAAGTGGTAGGCCGAAGGGAGAGAGAGAGAGAGAGAGAGAGAGAGAGAGAGAGGGAGAGGGAGAGGGAGAGGGAGAGGGAGAGGGAGAGGGAGAGGGAGAGGGAGAGGGAGAGGGAGAGGGAGAGGGAGAGAGGGGGGGGAGGGGGAGGGGGAGGGGGAGAGAGGGAGGGAGGGAGGGGAGGGGGAGGGGGAGGGGGAGGGGGAGAGAGGGAGAGAGGGAGAGAGGGAGGGAGGGAGAGGGAGAGGGAGAGAGAGAGAGGGAGAGAGGGAGAGAGGGAGAGGGAGAGAGAGAGAGAGATGGGGATTCAGTCATCTAACCCCCGGACCAAGTAATGTGTGTCATCTAGTTTTTTTTTCCTCATAGTTGTTCACAGTCACTGCTTAGAATATTGAAGGAAAAGGAAATGAAAGGTATGCCAGGGGAGTGATATTTGTGAGCTGTTCCCTGGGCTGCCTGCCTTTGACATCCCAAACTTGGATCCTTCTATTGAACTTGAGGTGTTGTTACCCAGAATAATTCAAGTATACACATATTATACATAGAGGTATATTCCTATAATGGATACAAATCTGCAAATAAAATTAGCGAATATATTGTGCACATTAAAACTAGATACATCTCACAAGCAATAACAAAACAAGTTACAAAAGAAAATATAATTTGATATTTATTTTATATAACATTCAAAATAGGCAAAAACGAAACTATTTGTGATTATTTGGAAAAGCTGTTAAAAATGAAGGCAAAGAACATCACAGAAGTCAATATGCTGGTTAAGTCCAGAGCCAGTGAGAGAGATGTGATCAGAAACGGTGATTAGGTGATGTGATTGTGATTAGTTAGGTGGACATTTCATAATTTTCCTTTGACTATACACAAATACATATTATGCTCTCTTTGCATGATTATTTCTCAAAAAATTGCATTAAATTAAGACACAGAATTTTTATGCTCAACTATATTCTCAGCCATATTAGGAATGCTTAAAATAAAATATTGAAGGAAAATATAATATGATTAAAAAACAAGTTTTAAGAAGCAATTTTATTCCAGAGTTTATACTATGAAAATAGTCTCCCTTAATCACTTTTTATTAGAAAAATATCCTAAATTTTGCATTATACACAGAATGATATACTTGAAAAACAGATTGAGGGGAGAAAAATGCAAGCATAATCTCAACAACAATAAAAATTCAAAGCAGGCATAGCTCAAAATGTTAAAATTGTCCCTGCAGAATTTTTTCTCACTTTTACAAAATAAAATACTGTGCACATTTTTTTTTGATAATGAGCATGCTCTATTTACTTGTTAGAAAACTGATTCCATATACATCCATTGTAATAGTTATCACAAAATGAAGATATGTAACCTTCAGTAGTATCAGCCATAGTCTCAGCATGGTTCATGTGATTATTTCCTGGAGCAGGTAAGTGAAACCTGGGCCCTCAGGGAACTGGATCATTGGATGTGAACAATTGTGCAATTTTGAGGTAATTCCCTCTGAGAACAGTGCAGGGAAAATTTTCACTGTGTATAAAATGAGTTGATGGGCTCCCTGGAGGTGAGAGGGGATAGGAAGGGAAGATTAAGGTTTTAAAACATTGTAATAAAATCAAACTTTATCCATTGCCTACTTCTGTTAGGAACTGTTCTGTTAACCATTGCACCTGACTTCTGAACCAGGTAGAGGAATTAAAATCTACTCTGCTTTCATTATTTTCAACACATCTATGCCCATTGACTAGAATGGGGACTTCAAACATGCTGGCATTAAAAAAATGACAATAATAACAGAAGCATTTTTACTGGGACACTGCACAAATAAGAAAATGAAGTAAATGACATGAACTGTTGGACCCTCATGTTTCTTCTAGATCTGTATTTAAGAAGGTTGATTCAGACAGTCTCCATTGGTGACAGCAGTTATGAAATTAGATATCTATTTTTAATCAAGACCATGACCTGGCTTCTCCTTGCTTCTTCTGTTTACTTCTCAGGAAATCTGTAAAATTCAATTAATGATCATCAGGGCAAAATGTGCATGGTATTAGCCATAAATTCATTCATCGTTCTGTCAGCTTGTTATGCATCTACTTCTACACCTGTAATCCTAGCAGTCTGGAAGGCCGAGGCAGGCGGATTGTTTGAGCTCAGGAGTTCAAGACCCCGTCTCTACTAAAAATAGAAAGAAATTATATGGACAACTAAAAATATATAGAGAAGAAATTAGCCAGGCATGGTGGTACATGCCTGTCGTCCCAGCTACTCGGGAGGCTGAGGCAGGAGGATCGCTTAAGCCCAGGAGTTTGAGGTTGCTGTGAGCTAGACTGATGCCATGGTACTCTAGCCTGGGCAACAGAGTGAGACTATCTGTCTTTAAAAAAAAAAAAAAAAAAGAAGAAGAATTCATTGGGCAGAAGCATAGAAGACTTGATACTATATGAAAGCACTATTAAATATCCAATTTAGCTATAGAATCAGGTATTTTTGCTTATCCATTTCTACTTATTATCATTTATTCAGTATCAGCACTGCCTTGGAAATATATTTTTAAATGAAGCTAATGTCACTTCTTCCTCTTCACTAAAGGTGCAAACTGACACTACAACAAACGGTCAATAGCTACCAATATTGATGCATTACAGTGTAGTAGTAACATCCAAATTTCAAGGATTCAGTCTAATCTACAGTTATTATACTAAATTTCCAACTTTGAATTTTTAAAATCTCAATGTGATAGGTATCTTAAAAGCAATGCATTTACTACTGCTCGTGATATACTAGTCTAAAAAATGGATTAGCTGTAGGTCTTTCACAAGAAAAGGCAATAGATAAATCAACAGGGAATACCTGAAAATAGAGAGAAATAACTCCTTTCAGAGCACCATGACACAGAGAAGGGACAATAATAACCAAAAAGACAAGTTATAAGTGTCAAATATGAGTTATTATTTTACTCTATAGTAACGTGTTTTCACACCTAGGTATTTATCAAATAGTTTATTTTATCTATTGTATGCTGTATGTTTTTTAAAATATAGAGTGAAATTTTTGTCTATATAGAAGTGTGGGGGTGAATGAGATTTGCCACCATACTCCTTATTCCAATATGGTGAAAACATTAGGCACTCATGGAGCTTCAACTGATTGTCTCACATGATAGCTTTGTTTGAAGTTCACGTCTTACCAAATTTCCTACCATTGTGATTCAGATTATTTATTACCTTAACTCACTATCATTTTGTCCTTTATCATAAAATTGCTGAGTTTATATAACTGCCTATTCTCTGTTAATATCTACTATGTATATCTCTCTGCAACTCTTGCGTGTCAAGGGTTCCTAGAAAGTGTGTTACTGTTTCATACTGAAGTCTTACATTTGAGAATTACACCTTCAATTCAGAGTTAGAGAGCTTTTTCCCACTGTTCTGACAGGGTAGCCAATTCAGGACGTCCAATGGAAAATTATAGTCATTCATCAATGAAGGCGAGGGAGTCATCTTTTATTGTAAAACCTTAGGCTTCTGGATGATTGTAAACTATCACAGACAGAATTACTCCCATTGTACTCCTCAGGGGCTCTTGCTTCTCATAAAAGAAAAACAGAGATAGTAAAGTTTGTTTGTTTCTTAACCATGGTCTACCTGGAGACTCCAAATATATCCTTGCTTCAGACCTCTTCTAGACTTTAGGCCCTTTTCTCTCAGAAAGTATTAAATTGCCCCATTCAAATTACTATGACTTATAATGTGGCCTAGTCTATTGTCGAATCTTCTGTGTAGTTTAATCCCAGGCAAGGCATTTGTTTATGAACAGATGTGGTGGTTTGCTACTGGGAGATTGAAGAGGCAAGAAAAAAGGTTGTATTTTTGGATTTGTTTTTATATTCTTTTTTTTCTTTTCTCAGTAATGGACTCATAGATTGTAACTCATCTAGTTAACTAGCCAAGAACCTTAATGAACCATACAGTTTCCTTCACGTGCAGTATAGATGATGCCCATTTTCTATAGGGGCTCTTGTATGACCAACATATCCTTTCTATTTAATTTGGCTGGTAAAATAGAAGGGAAAATTAATGGTTTACTAAGAATGGTTGGTACATTATAGCCTAGTGTGCTACCTTTCTCATCACATTTCCCTTCCTAATCACATCTATATTTTCATTTCCAAATTTTTGCAGTTCCACATTTTTAGGCTTATAGAAGCAAGTGACTGGTGTCATCATATTTCAAGGGTAAATTCATTTAACAATAGACAAGTAAATGGTAATTGGTAATTAATTTAAAAATTTAAGCCTGGGAATGGTGTTCCTTCTTTTAAAGTAACTCTAAAAATCTTTTATAAAAACTAATTTTATTTCAGATTAAAGAATTCTTAAAGTCAGGAGCCAATTATTAAACTAAAAATATAATTCAACTGCTAATAATATTATCATGTGTAATAGATGCTGTCTTAAGTTTTAACACTCAACACATTTTACCTCTTCTGCACATAAGAACTATATGGAGATAAAACAGCAAAACCAGAGTGGAAGGGAAAGACAGCTAAAGAGGAATTGCCTTCTATGTATCTGGTCAAGAAAACCAACCTTAAGCTGATTGCAACACAATATTTTTCAGACATTGAATTAAGATAAATAACATTCATGGAGAATTTCTTAAGAGATAACAATGGACATACTTTCCCAGATATTATAAAAACTTTCCACTGTGTATTTGGCATGAGCCATGCACATCGACTCAAGATGTGCTCTCCCTTATAGACATTTTTCAGACAAGAATTTTCTTTTTAAACATTTATTCAACAAATATACATTGGACAGATATTATTAAACTAAAGAAATTTAACCAAGAACAAAATGCATGGCAATCTTTGCCATTATGGGGTTACATTTTACTAGGTATAACAGCAATAATTTTTTCATGTATAAGGAAAATTGTGTAAGCACATGGGTTCATTTTTTCACATTGGCTATGGAAAACTTAGATTATAATACATATATATATTTTTTACCTTCAAGAAAACACCAGCAAGAATATAATGTGAAGTTTTGATCTTTTTTCTACTCCTGAAAGTTTCCTATACCCACTTATTTTTTTTCTATATCACAATTTTTGATTAATATTACCTTGAAATGCTTTTTGCATTCTTCTGAACTGTCTCACATTCTTTCTAAAACAAGATGAAGTAAAATACACAAAATCAGTGTGAACAATACTCATTCTTGTAATTTTAGAGCCAAAAAAAATCAAACTCACTGAAAATTTAGAGTTATCAGAATCTTAGGCAATAAAATTTTCACAAGCTACATGGGTAGGTATATATTTATATTAAAAAGGAAGAATGCTTCATGATAGAAGCTCTATCACTATAGAAGTCAAGAGAACTAAGATTTATTTATGATATCCTTCTTTCATTGGTTTTATATGTAGTTATGTACAAAGCATGAACTCTCTAGGTCACAAATGACAAAAGTCTATTTTACCCAATGGAATATAAAAATTTGACATAACTTTCAGTCTATTCCTAATATATGCTAATCAATTAAGAATTATTTAACTCTAAGTAATTACCAGGCTTTTTACTAAGTTCCTTAGATAACTTCTTAACTCAGGTCTATTAACTAACTTAATTTTATTAGTTATTAAACTAAGGTAACCTTATATGATAGATGTATTATTACTCTCATCTGATAGGTTAAGAAAACTGGAGTTTGGAGAAACTAAGCCATTTAAGCAAGTCATCACAGTCAGTAAGTTATGGTTTTTAGATTTTAACATAGACAAATTACATCCCAGCTGAAGGAATTAATCACTGCACAGCTATGATATTAACTGTGTATGAAATGTGGTAAACACATATGTTGGTATATTTATATGAAGATATAAATAAAAATATTTAAGACAATGGGTGACAAATGGGACACAGAAAAGTTTAGTGCAAATGGATTTTAGGTTAAGAAAAACTCTCTTTGAATATTATTGAAAAGGACTTTAAGAAGTTAGGGGATATAGAATAAATCTCAGAAAGTTGAGAGATTATTAAGGAAGAAATATTGTATAATAACAGAATTTAGAATTGAAAGAGCCTGGAAAACCTGCCTTTGGTAGACAGAATAATGGCCCTCCATATACATCCTCTCTCTAATTACCTGGAACCTGTGAATATGTTTTGTTATTTGGCAAAAGGACTTTGCAGATGTGATTAAGCGTTTAGACCTTCAGATGAGAATATTTTCCTGAATTATCCAAGTGGGCACATTCTAATTTCTGACCCCTTAGATTGAGTGAAGCTTTCTCATCAGGGGTCAGAGACACAGTCAGAGAGAAATGACAATGAGAAGCAGGGGAGATCTGAAGTTTGAGAGGGACTTGACCAGCCTTTGCCAGCTTTGAAGATGGAGGACGTGGGCAGGAGCCAAGAAATCTGGTGGACAGTAGAAGAGAGAACTGTCCTCAGCTGACAGCCATCAAGGAAATGGAGACCTCAGTTCTAGAACTGCAAGGAACTGAATTCTGCCAACAATGTGAATGAGCTGGGAAATAGATATTTCCCTAGAGCCTCCAGAAAAGAATGCTGCCATCTAGCACCTTGTTTTTAACCCAGTGAGATCCATATTAGACTCTTGACCTATAGGATTGTAAGATAAGTTTTTGCATCATTTAAGTGCCTCAATTTCTGGTAATTTGTATGGAAGCAACAAAAAACTAATATACCACCTGAAGAAAATATATTTACATAGACAGGTAAATTACATAAGGGACTGTATCTTAGATATGTTAGGTGGACTTTTTACATGTAACATAGCTGGAAGATGGCAGTTACATTTGAAAAATTCATAATGACAAGTGTTCACCCAGGATTTTAAGATCCTTTGGAAAGGAGATTAAGAAAATATAGTATATATTCTAGGGAATAAAACACTTTAGAAAAAGCTTAAATCTTGGTAAGAAGGATTTTAATTTTGTATAATTAAATTTTTCCAATATTATAAAATATTAGAACTGGAAGCAAATTTGAAGATAATAAAAATCAGTCCTATCATTTTATATATGAAGATGCTGAGGCAGGGAAATTGTCTATGTAAACTTTAGTTTATTTGGAGAAAGATTTTGGGAATAAATTTTCATATTCAAAAGCCTACTTTTTTTTAGTGTCCATATTTGTTTATGTTCTATCCTCAGGTCAGATGGAAAACTACAACCCCAGCCTCATAAGTGGCTTCTATGCCCATAAATCTATAGCCTTATTATAGAATAAAATGGTAAAGCAAAGTGTGAACCTGAATTCCACCAGAGAAAGCTATTGTAATGATTTATTATGAACATGATTCATTATATCATCACTAAGATGGGAACAACAACCTGTATTACAAGGCCTACATGACCTGCACTTCTCAACCATATTTTAGAAACCTTAAACCCAAATTGTGACAAGTATATATAAAGGGAATTGATTTAAATTCCCTTAAAAATGCAAATGGATTCATAACTTTTAAGTCTGCATACATATTCTACCACTGAGTCAGACTTATAAACAGTTTCAATTTTCTCCAGACCTTTTTATGGAGTTCCCATACTTATTTAACATAAGGGATTCCGTTTTGTCATTAGAGACCCAAACACTTCCTCAGGAAACTTACACACTGAGTGTAGCTGGAGAGCTTAGTGAATCATCTCTTGACAGTTAATAACTTCTATATAGAATAACAACAAAAAGACAGATAGGTATCAACATTTTTTTTTGTCTTAGTCTTCCTCATATCACTGATAACAAATTGAAAGCATATTCTTTCCCCAGTTTATTTGGAAGAACTTGAAACAACACATGGAATGTGTACTAGGAAAGGATAGGGCATGACATTCCATTCCTGAATTCTTGATCCCCATCAATATTCCCGCTAATTAAAGTAGGTATTTGGCATTACACCAGATTGGAATCCATCTCTAAATCATTTCCACAACTCATAAATGCAACACTTTTTGAGAGAATTGGGTCAGGAAAAATTCTTTATGATAATTTATTTCCAAAGTTCTTGGTGCCTGGTCAAAGTCACTGTAAGTGTGCATGATTGAGGCAGTGTTTCTCTTTGAACAGAGGACTTTAAAAAATTAATCAGTGTGATTTACTGATATTGTTAATTATCTCTACAACTGAATTAGATAGTGATTTTATAGAGGCACTGATACTTTCTAAATGTTCTAAAGTAGGCCATAACTCAAATGATCTCATAGAAATTTCTAGTACTTAGAACCACAATATTGTTAAAAAAAAATACCATAAGAACTTGTTTGTACTTTTATTATTGTTTGTGTTGCCGACCAATTGTCAAAAATGTTTTTTGCAAGAGATGGAGACAGAGAGAAAACAACCTTATCCAAGTGAGTTAGAGCTGTCATCTTTGTAACTGATAAATGAATTCAAGAACAATCTGCAGCTTGAGACTTTTGGAAAATGTTGCTGATTGCCACGCCATTTAATGATGGCAATGAGGATGATGATGGCAGCAACAGCGGATATTATTTATTAAGTGCCATTTTAGGCTAGGCATTTCCATACTTTACTTCATTTATCAGAGAATCCAGCAATGGAAACCTATGGTACACAGGAATACTTGATTGTTGAGAGAACAAAACTAATAAAATAATATCTAAATACTGTTAAAGTATTGAGGCAATCAATACATTTGTATTGCCAGGAATAATTCCTGAAGGTAATTCCAAAATACAAAACTATATTAACAATAATTTTGTTTCTAAAATAAGACCATTGATGAAAATAAAAAGAAGTCAGATCATGTTAAATATTTTATCTAAAATGGAAGTAACCAGGAACAATATATTTTTAAAGTAGATTGTGAAAATATGGTGATAAAATCCAAGATTTTAATCAATAATAAAAATATGCATAATTTTCGAGATACTGCTAACGAGGCAAACTTGAGGAGGATAAAAACATCAGCAACAACAACAAAACAAGAGGCATTAAAAGCAGACAGGGACTTCAGATAGAGCCTGATGTAGTAGACTTACCCTTCTGCCTTAAGCAGCTAAGAAGAAAAGGCAGTAAGCATACACAAAGCAATTGTTTATCAGGAATTGGACAGCACAGGGCAATGACACTTGAGAGAAAGGAATGAAAGAGGTGACCTTCACATCCAACTTGGCTTTCTATGGCCCAGGGAATTGCTATAGACACAAATGTATCCTCAGAAAACATACAAATACAGCAGAAGAGCTTAGATAACAGAGCAGAGATCTAACTGGAAGATAAATGGTTTGGGCACTGGAACTGCTGAATTAGCTGGAATTTACAGGACAAGAAACCAGTGATGATGGAGTTGCACAGATAAGCAGATCCAAAGGACTGCCTGAGTTTCCCTTTGAGGCTTTGCCTTAATATTAATACTAATTTGCACACGCACTGGGTAGCAGTCTGAAGCCTGACAGAGAATAGCTAATGGTGGGGGGTGTGGGGACCGGGGAGATGAATTCATATTCTAGAGGCCTTTCACTGTTGGGTGACTAGTCAAAGTGGAGATGCCTCATTAAACATGCCAGGCATGTTACTGTGATCCAAAATAGATGTTTTAGGAACTGAGGTGATCTAGTCCTTGTGTAAGGAATACATTGTATCTTGGTAACAATGTCTGAAACCAAGGTTTGACAGGATCAGGCTGATCTGTCTGTTTGCCAGAACAAAACTTAATACTATTTAAATGTATGTAGCATATACCTTGTTCAGGATAGAATTAAAAGTACTAGATATGTAAAGAAGCAAGTGAATATGACTCTTAAATAATAGAAAATATAGTAGCAACAAACTAGGAGATAACACATTTTTGGGGGATTTAGGGACAAGTATAATGATTTATGATAAATATTTTCATGTACTTAAAAGAAAAGATGAATAATACATGAAAGATTGGGATATCAGCAAAGATATGGAATAGATAAAACTGAAAATCTAAACCTGAAAAATTTAATATCGAAAATGAAATTTTAACAGCAGATTAATTGTTCCATAAATAAGAACACTTGTTCTGAGAAATATCAGTCTACTTAGTCTATAGCAGAAAGTCAGTTATTAGTATATTTTCAAGGTGATGAGGCAAGTCATTTGCTTTTTTCCCTTAGGGATTGCCTCTTAGTAATTAGGAAAGAAATGGATCACAGACTGGATGCATGAACTCCTTTCTTTTCAGCATCTTCTTGCCACATATATATCAGGTAGCTATTCATTATTTGTATTATAGCATTTTTCTGCAAAATCTTTTTTATTTTTTGAGACAGAGTCTTGCTCTGTTGCCCAGGTTAGAGTGCAATGGTGTCATCATAGCTCATTGCGTCCTCAAGTACCTGGCTTTAATTGATCCTCCTGCCTCAGTCTTCCGAGTAGCTAGCACTATAGGCACGTGGCATGATGCCTGGCTATGTTTTTAATATTTTGTAGAGATGGAGGTCTTGCTATGTTGCTCAGGCTGGAATTGAACTTCTGGCTTTAAATGACCGTCCTGCCTCAGCCTCCCAAAGTGCTGGGATTACAGGCATGAGCCTCTGGGCCTGGCCAGCAAAATCTAACATTTGATGACCATGAATATTTAAATCATCCTTATGAGGGTTAGGAGTTTCCTCTACAAAGTACATAAAAACCTTTATGAGTCTTTTTTTTCTTTTTTACTAGTTAAATTACTCCATAATCCACAGTGACGTAAACATTTTTATATGTGTTGATGGAGGCATTTATTTGAATGTCTATGATCAAAGTCACTTTTATGGCCAATGGGTTTTCATTTTTATTACATCATTTGGGTATTTCAATTCAACTTATTAAAATAATTCTCATATTTATTCGCAAAAGTCTGGCTTTCATTTAATTATTTCAATGAATTTCAAACCTTTGATTACAGTTTTTAGCTGTAATGGAGAGATTTAAAATGATCTCAGTATACAACAGTTCAAATTACAGTATCATCCTGCATTTCATCCCAGTAGAAGCAACATCTTAATGTACCAAATATTGTCATTTAACTGGTCGGTCACTACAGGTCATTGTTAAGTAAATTCTGGGTTTCATTTGGTTTGAAGATATAACTATAACTATATTTGAGATATTTTAGTGCAGGTTTTTACAAACTGCTGCTTCTAGATGTCATTATGCAACAATTGAGCCATAGGGAATATAAATCCCTCTGTATTCAAGGAAGCCAGGCTCTTAAAGAATAATAATGAAGGATATACTGTCCAGTGATTTTCTGTCATAATTTAGACATACTATAGTTTTTTTTTTTTACCATAAATTCATTTATTTGGCTTAATTCTCTAGTAGCTGGAGGCTCTGACTTTTACAGATATTCAATTACATTGTGGTAAGCAGATGCAACAGTCTTTCCTTGGTGAGAGTATAATCTCACTATAAGTAATGTTGATGAGGATGATATACCTGTGAATTCCTGGTTTGATTTTTCTCATACTTAGTCTGAGGACAAATTCATTTAAGCAATTGTACTAGTTATATATTGTTGTGGAATGAATTGTCACAACATTCTTTTAAAGTTTTATTTTATTTTTGATTAGCACATAATAATTGTATATATTTATGGGATATAATGTGTAATGATAAAATCAGGGTAATTGCTATATGCATTACCTTAAATATTATCATTTCTTTATGGTGAGAACATTAAAAAGCCTCCCTTTTGGCTATTTTGAAATATACAATACATTATTGTTAACTACAGTTACCATAATGCATCGCAAGATCTTACTCCTCCTGTCTACCTATAACATTGTATCCACCAACCAACTTCTCCCCCTCCTCCTTTTCACCTCTCCAGCTTCTGGTAACCACTATTCTACTCTCAACTTCTATGAAGTCAACTTTTTTAGATTCCACATATGAGTAAGATTGGGTAGTATTTGTCTTTCTGTGCCTGGCTTATCTCAATTAACGTAATGTTCTCCAAGTTCATCCATGCTGTCACAAATAACAGTATTTCATTAATTTGTATAGCTAAATAGTATTCCACTGTATATGTATACCATATTTTCTTTATTTGTTTATGGACACTTAAATTGATTCCATATCTTGGTTATTGTGAATAGTGCTGCAATAAGCATGGCAGTGCAGATCTCTTCAACATCCCGACTTTCTTTCCTTTGGATATATACCTAGTAATGGGATTGCTGTATCATATGGTAGTTCTATTTTTAATTTTTTTCAGGAACTTCCATACAATTTTCCATAATGGCTATACTAATTTATTTCCTGTCAACAGTATACCAGGGTTCCCTTTTCTCCACATCCTTGCAACACTTGTAAAGTAGCACACATTTATTATCTTATAGTTTCTGAAATATAGGCACAACTTACCTGGCTTCTGTGTTTAGGATATCAAGAGGCACCAGCAGATGTATTCGTTGGCTGTATTTTGATCTGGAGGCTGGACTGGAAAAGAATCAGCTTCCAGGCTCATTCAGATTTTGACAGAATTCAGTTGGTCATCATTATAGGACTTAGACCTTCATTATTTTTATTGTTTGCTTTTGTTTTTTTTGTAGACGTCAGCTGAAAATCACATTCATTTTCTAGAGGCTGCCTGCGTTCTTTAGATGCTGTTCATATTTTCTTGGCATGTGGGTTTCACTTCATCAAGCCAGCAAGGAAAGAGAGGGACTCTAGAGTCTGATTGCAAGACAGAATCTTCTATAACATAATGTAATCACAGAAGTGGAATATTATTACCTTTGCAATAGTCTTTTTTTTTTTTTTTCCTTTGAGACAGGGTCTCACTCTATCCCCCAGGCTAGAGTACAGTGGCAGGGTCATAGCTCACTGCAACCTGAAACTCCTGGGTTCAAGCAATCCTCCTGCCTCAGCCTCTGGAGTAGCTGGGACTACAGGCATGCGCCACCATTTCTGGCTGATTTTTCTATTTTTTGTAGAGACAGAGGTCTTGCTATGTTGCTCAGACTGGTCTTGTACTCCTGACCTCAAGTAATCCTCCTGACTTGGCCTTCCAAAGTGCTAGGATTATAGGCATGAGCCACCATGCCTGGACAACCTTTACCATATTCTATCAATCACAAATGAGTCTGATCTACATTCAAGAAATGGGGTTAAACAAGGTGTGTAAACATCAGAATTCAGAGATCATTTGCAAGCCACCTTAGAGTCAGTCCACCACGCTGACTAAGCCAACTCCAAAGACCTTGTTCACCAAGTGATTCAATTAGTCATTCCAATTTTCAATTAGAACCACTGCCCTTGGAGTAATAAAAAATATAGTATGCTTGTAATATGTTTCCTGGCCCATTTTGGAAATGATCATCTTAATCAGAATGCAGATATGCAAATAGATTAATAAAAATGTACTGTTCCAATCTTTAAATTAATGCCCAGATTAGATTTGTTACAGAATAAGTATGACCTGGAGTAGAAAATATTTTGTACCCATTTCATACTCACTTTTAGCTTCCTCTGGCTACCAGTAGGTAGAGATCCAATATGATCTATTCGCCTGCTCTGCACAGGACCATGCTTTGGGAAGTTTCATCCACAGTCATTTACAAAGGGTCCCATTATTGCTATATTGGGCAGAAAACCTTGTTATGTTAGTTGTTTCATAAAGTGCCAGGGGAATATGTAATATCATAGGTCATTAATCTGTGATCTAAAACCCAACATGTTTCCCACTTCATTAATCTAGGAAGATAGTCTAGTGATCTGAATAAAACTCTTTTAGGGGCATGGGGAGGTGGTGTTTCACATTCTTTAATACTTCTTCTGAAGTGTTTTAACAGTTTGTCTATATTAGTTCTTGTTTTTAATGCTTTTTTTCCCCTAAAAAAATAGCAATATTGTGCAGTAGCAATAAGTGCCCACTACTTAATTGTATCAGTTTGTATACATTTAAAATGTCATCTATTCAATAATTCACAAGTACAAAAATACCATAAACAATTGTTTTATCAACAAATTCATCAAAAGCTTACCATGTTCAAGGAAGTAGAGCTATTGTAGGTCTCAATAGATTCAATGCATTATCTTTTATTCAGAAATTAATGTCTTGTTTAGTAGAAAAACCATTTCTTTCATTTCTGTGTTAAAACTTCAATAGAGCAAACTCAGTTTTTCAGTGTCTAATTGTATACTCTAAATAAATAGATGATTTTTGCTTTTCTTTCATATGAAGAATGTTAATATTAACAATTGACTAACTGAGCTAACAGAGAGTTATAGAATGTTGTGCCAAATATCTGAAAATGCTCTTCCTAAAGTATTAATGTCAACAATCTAAGTGTTCACTTAAAAATATAAGAGCAAATTTTACTCAACGTAAGAAGAAAGAATGATTTTTGTAGAAATCAATGAACTATAAAAGAGAAAACAATAAAAATAAGAATGGAACCAAAATTTGGTTTATTTAGAATATTAATAATTAACAAAGCATGTAGCAATGGTGATCAAAGAAAACCATAGAAAACACAATTTGCCAATATCAGCAATGAATGAGGGAGCACTACAATAGATTCTTTAGATTCTTTATTATCTTAAAAAGATAATAAAGAAATATTATGAACAACTTCATGTCAATAAATTTGTCAATTTATTAAATAGACAATTTCCTTGTAAAACACAATTTAATAATACTGACCAAGCAGAAATATAAATTTTACCTTATAGTTATTTCAAACATTGAATTTACCACTCAAAATCTCCCAAACTTCCAGATGTCTTTATCTGGTGAACTCTATTAAATATTTAAGAAATAAATAATTCCAGCATTGCACAATTTCATGGTATAGATGAGATGAACTCTACAACTGTTTTATATGGCCAGCATCACCTTATTACTAATAATTAGAAAGGACATTTCTATAAAAATAACAATAAAAATGGATATTAATACCCCTTATGAAAATAGATGCCAAAATATTATTAATAAGATATTGAATATCGACTCCATCAATATATAAAAAGTATAGCACATCATAAATAAGTGACTTATTTCAGGAATAGAAGTTTAGAGTAACATTTACAAACCAATTAAACAGTAAAGGAGACCCAAAGGTGTCCATTTGAAGTTTCTGTGACAAGTGTAAATATATACACAGTTTTATATGTGGGGGAGGAGAGAGAGAGAGAGGTAAAGAAAGAGGAAGAGAGAGATGGAGAGTGAGTGAGAAATATAAAATAGATATATAAAATGATAAATAGTTTAAGTATTTCTTGTCAATAACCCTGAATGTTTTCTATTGGTTTTACAACTGGCTATTCAAAATAATTAAGTAACAACATCTATCTTTGTTATTCTAACATCTAAATTCATAAGTGACCTGCAATATAGAAGACTTTTAATTTTCTTATTTTGATCGCTTCCTTTGCAAAATACTCAGAGAGCTGCGTAATAAGCAGCAATTTACCAAAAACCTTTTTGGGCAGGTTGTTCTTTTAAATAATCCTTTTAAAGTCCATCTGCTCCTCTGACCATGATATGTTGTGATAAAAAATAAAATTTCCTTATTATGTATTTTCCTTTTCTTAGCTTATTAAATTAGCATATTTAATTTATATTAAACATAAATTTAATATAAAACATTAAATTAGCTGATAATTAAAGAGATGTAATTATCCAAGGTAAGTGTTGTGAGAGCTTTGCCATATAGATGAATCAAGTCAGAAATGATGGGACACTTGCACTTGTACTCCTTAACTGATAATTCTGAAGATCCTAGGATAAAAAAATATTTAAAAAATGCAGATCTAAATATGTCCTTCGAGAGAGAAATATTAACATCTACCCTTTCTTATATCTTATTCATTATTCTGTTTTGTGGTATATGTGCTTTTTATGGTAATGGACTCCCACGATCAGGCACTGAAACAGAACCAATATATGTGGAATGGTTCCCTCAGTACATTATAGTGAATGTTCTTTCTTTGAGCTGACCATGACATTGTGAGGTTTTAAATAAAATTATTCAAGTTACTGTGAACTTATTTTTTCTTTATTTATACTATGTTACTCCCAGTAACCTACGAATTATCAAAAGGTACATGTATATGTGAGACTGTTGTTCATGTGTGTGTATGTGTGTGTTTGTGTTTAAAGGGTTAGGGAAGCAGAAGGAAGAAAGTAAATTGGTACTAGTAGCAAATATTCAGCATATCCAACAAGAAAATATTTTTCCAAGATATCTTATTATTGTTTTTGTTTAAAATTGTCCATTTCTTTATGAAGAATTTGCATATTCATAGGGTTTATTAATTGAGGAATCCTAGTGAAATCTGATTTCCTGTTATATGTGTTTTGTTTGAATGCATCTGGATACCTATAACTTACATGAAAAATTTACTGGGGAGTAGGGTGGACTTGCAATGATAATACATATTCTGATGGTCAAATGCTTGCTTTTGGGGGGTCTATTTGAGAGGAAGGAGCATTTCTGCTTCCCCACTCCAGTTGATAACTTTCCTCCACTGATGATCCTAAGACAAGACAAGAACAACAACAAAGGGGGCAAAAGAAGGAAGAGCTGGAACAAGAAAAACTCCACTTAAGACTCTGATGTGGATTTGCAATAAAAACAGCAGCTCAGTGATTCCCTCATACTTAATATTAAGACTGTCTAAACTACTTTGGACTTAATAAACAGCACACTCTGCCAGGTTAGATGAAATAAAAAGCCTTTCCATTTTCATCTTTTACTTTAAAATAAATGCATTCACTGTTAACACAAATTTGTATTCCCTTAAATTCTAGGTGGATTTTAATACTGGACTTTTTTATTTCACTACAGTTAGAAATAAAATATACAGTATCTAACATTGTTGAACTATGATGGAAAATACATCCAACAACAATAGAAATGACATTTTCTAATAGCCACAAGGAAAATACAATTTAAATACCTAAGACCACTTTTCAAATATTAGATCAATAATTTTAAGAACATTAGGAGATACTGGTAGCATGCAGAAAATTCAGTCATGCACATACTTTTATAATGAATCCTAATACTGAAAAGTTTGGACAGTTTTGTGTTGAAGGAACTGTATCTTCATTAGTCTCATTCCAGTTGGAATTTACTTTGTTTTTTTTCTCAACTTGAATGTAAGGACCAGAGAAAATGTTTTAATATTTCTAAAAATTAAAAAATATACTTGCAATTAGAGCTCTCTTTCTATTATTTATATAAATGACATTATGTATATTATATATATAATACATGGCTATATAACATAGCCCTTTCATGCAAAATATGAAAGACATTTAAAGAATATTAACATATTTAAAGTTACTGATAAGTTTAGCTTGCAATATTTCAAAGTGGCAGGTAAAAGTACAACAATGATGTCTTTGAGAACTGAAAAGTGATAAACAGATACAAAATGTTTTTGCTATACTGTTTTATCATTAAGAGACAGTATTATTTCATACCTTTGGAAAGACAGAATTTGATCTCATGTTTTAGCAAATTGTGTATTTAAATATTTCTCTTCTAGTTCTGTCTTAATTAGAGGAAATATCAATTTCTAAAAAAGCAAACAAATAAACAAAAGGGGCAGATTAGAAGTACATACCAACCATGGGGGAATAGAAGAGAAAATATTGGATTAATGAATCCTTGGAAGTTAACAAAATTGAACTATGTTGATATTAGTCATTCGTATTTACCCTAACTTGTTTGCTTGTTTACCATATGCCAGTGAGCTAATCCAGAGATGTCCCAAAATACCATTGATCAATAGTTTGGAATTATCAATTTTGAACTTTATCTTTTAATTTTCTTGTGTTGTATTCAGTGTTCTATCCTTATATTTTGTGGAATTACTCATTCTGGAATCAGGTCAGTATTGTTCAGATACTTGCAGAAAAAAAAGTTAACTTTCCATTTATGGGGATATTAAAAATGAAAAGGAATTTTTTGTTGCTAGTGAGATTGGAAAATGCTACACTCTTTTTTGTTATTTTTTATTTCAAAATATTAAAGGGGTACAAATGTTTTTGGTTACATGGATCACTTTTATAATGCTTGAGTTATGGCTGTAAGTGTGCCCATCACCCAAATAGTGTTCATTGTATCCATTAGGTAGGTTTTTGCCCCTACCTAATATGAAAAAATACTCAAGGTCTCTAATCATCAGAGAAATGCAAATCAAAACCACAATGAGATATCACCTAACCCCACTGAGAATGGCTTTTATCAGAAAGTCTTGAAATAACAGATACTGGGATGGATACAGAGAGAGGAACACTTATACACTGTTGGTGGGACTGCAAACTAGTGCAACCTCCATGGAAAATAGCATGGAGATTGCTCAAAGAACTAAAAGTAGACCTGCCATTTGATCCAGTAATCCCACTACTGGGTATTTACCCAAAGAGAAAAAAAATCATTTTATCAAAAAGACACTTACACTCAAATGTTTGTTGCAATACAATTCACAGTGACAAAGATGTGGAATCAACCCCAAGTGCCCATCAATTCATGAGTGGATTAATAAACTGTGGCATATGTACACCATGGAGTACTACTCAGCCATAAAAGGATGAATTAATATCTTTTGCAACAATCTGGATGGAATTGGAGACCATGCTCCTAAGTGTAGTGTCACAAGAATGGAAAAACAAGCACCACATCTACTTACTATTAAATTGGAATTAACCAATCATCACTCATGTGCACTGAGGGAAATAAAATTCAACGGAAATCATGCAGTTGGGAGAGGGAAGCAGGGATGGGTGAAATCATACCTAACATGCACAATGTATACTATCTGGGTGATGGGCACACTTACAACTTTGACTCAAGCAGTACAAAAGGAATCCATTTAACCAAAACATTTGTACCCCCGTGATATTCTGAAATAAAAAAAAAAAAAGAAAAAAAGAAAAAAGAGAGAGAGAAAAAAAAAAGAAAAGAAAAGAAAGTACTATAGACAGGGTAGCTTGTAAACGACAGAAATTTATTTCTTACAGTTCTGGAGGCTTGGAAGTCTGAGACTATGGTACCAGCATGGTCACATTCTCTTGAGGCACCCTTCTAGGTTGTACATTGTCTATTTTTCCTTGTATTTTCATATGTCAGAAAAAGGGGAAATGAGCTCCCTTCATCTCCTAACACCACCACATTGAAGGCTAAGATTTTAACATACAAACTTTGGAAGCATACAAACATTCAGTCTAAAACATTAGGCAAAAGAAGTGTTTCTAACATGTTTTGGCATAGAAGTAGGGGAAGTAACCAAGGGCTTAATGTTTTAGTAGAGAATTGACTTGAATCTTGGCTCTGTCACTTTTTAGCTTTTTAAACTTATGCATGTTATAAAAAAAAAATCTCTATATGACTCAGTTTCCTTATTTGTGAAATTTAGGTGATGATAATAATAGTGATAATCAGGCTCACAGGAATATTAGGAAGAAAAAATGAGATACTACATGTAATTCACTGACTCAAGTTATGAGCTAATAAATAGTACTCATTACCATGTTTACTGTTAACAGCTAGGATGTTCTGGGATCTGAAAAAAATGGAAAATTTTAAAACACAGGCACTAAATAAAAAACAATAGCTGTGCATTAGTATGTTTTAATGCAGTTTCAGCAAGTAAAGTGGAATTGAAAAGTGTATTTAGGAAGTGGTTTCATATAAAGAAAGAATATACATGATTTTATAAGCATTAATAGTAATTTTTACAATAATTGTACCTATTTGTAAATCTGATAATGCTTCTTTTACTATATTGAATAGAATATAATCCATTTAGATCATATAAAATATTCAAAAAGATAATTTGATATCTTTAACTTCTTTGGTTTGTGTTGCTCATTTGAATAGTACATATTTATGTAAATCATGTTTTCATTTAAATTTTAAATATTTGTAGCATGTTTGAGTATATTTATATCTTTAGCACATTGCTTTGATCTATGTTTGTTACTATCCCTAGTACTATAGACATTTTTAAAAATATATGTGTTGAGGCAGGCAGCCTATGGAAGTGGATAATGTGACAATGCTTGAAATATTATATAAGAAAATAAAAAAAACAGAAATAATACAATTTCTGTATATATTCATCCAAAGTATGCATATTAAAATTAATTATATCAATACAGACTTTGGTATATCCATGGTAGGTATTCTTCTCACTCAACATATTTTATTATTTTGTAAAAAATACTATAAAATATGTTAAAAAGAATCTACATATATCTATACTATCAATCTGTGAAATTTGGAATTAGATACATTATTGTACTTTTTCACATGGGACTTGAAATCTTATTTGAAAATAGGATCCAATCTCCAGCCAACAAATGCTGTTGGGAAATTTTTCTGATTAGCACTGGGCTTTTGGAACTCTACTGATTTCTTCCAAGTAGGGCACTGGAAAGGAAAGAAAACATGCAGTACAAAGCAGTTTCATGATAGTCTGAATAAGAACACATAGTATTATAGGGGTTATTAATGGTGCCAATCACATGAGTCATTAGAGTTCTTCCTAGCCTGCAGCTTCACACCCGTACATCATATAAATTAGCCTCTTTCTAAAATGACATTTTTGAGAATATGTTTACCCTTAAAGAGGAAATATTTCCTTTTCTTCTACAAAGTTTTATTTATTAATTTTTACGGTGGAACCGGAATAGCTGGGGCTAACTGGTTTAAAAGTAAAATTACTCACATATATACTCAAACAACATATTATAGCTATATGTTGAATGAATACATTTAGAAATAGAGCTATCTAAGCACTATTAGAAAATTCATGAATTTTACTTATATTTGCATTACATTATTTACATTTTTGAAATAAAAGACCCATTCTTAATGTATTAAAATCTTGTTTACTTTTGCTATGCCATAATGGATGTGCCTACAAATTTAACACCTTGGGAGACTAGGTATAATATTAATAATTACCTTATAGTATTTTTATAAGGATTAGGTGCCAAATACAGGGTTAGTATATAGTGAATCATATTTTCTTTTTATTTTATTAAATGCTATTTATTTTGTGTTAGTCTCATATTGAGAGAGTTGAGTTACTCCTATTTTTCTATGAATATGGCACTACATCTGTATTTAGACCCATTTTAAATTTTATTTTACGTTTTGTTTTGTTTCAATTGTTTACATGTTTCCATGGTCTTCCACATAAGGCTTTACTATAATACATTTGATATATGTTTTTGACAAAGTAGATATCTTTGCTAAGTATATATGTTGTTTGTTTATGTGTTTTTCTTTTAGCCATTATCAAACTACAATGTACCTTTGGGTTCAAAATTTCTCTTCACTCAGTACAGGCTTGAAGATCACTCCATGTTTCTGTATGCGTATTTGATTATTTGCTTCTAACCTCTTCGCAGTACATGCCCTCCAAATTCTGCCTACCCTTCCCCCATAATAGACACAGGTGAATTCCAACTTCCCACACCCCATAACACTGTGATTAATAACCTCATATATGTTTCATTGCTCTTAAAGACCCCCATCTGTAAGAATTACTCTGGGGCACATATTGAGGAATGGATTGCTGAATAATAGAGCATAAATATGTTTCATTTCACCTGCAACTGCTAGATTGTTCTACAGACAGACTGCAACATTTTAAACCTCTATCAATATTACATGAGGTTTAATTTCCCAGTACCTTTATCAACACACAGGATTGGGATGTACAATGTACCGATATGAGAGGAGTTAAATACATATTGACACTTAAAATATGCACACATATGTACACACTTCTAGAAAATTTGTCCTAAAACTATGTTGTAATATATCAATGAGATTAACTTCATTTCTAAAAAAGATAAAGTTTTAGTACGTAAATGTTTAACATATTTTATATTTAATAAATTTCTATTATCCAGCATAATTCTAAAAAATGTCTCGTTCATGTCATTTATAGCACTGAAAAGGCCATGATACTCTTCAATAAATCATGTTTTTGTTAGTCATTTCTGGTTAAGATGATACTGTATCTAATATGGAGAAAAAAATGATAGTTTGGGGATATAGATAAAAACTGATCATGAGAGTCACAGTTACAGTAAGTTACCTTCTTCTCTTTTTTCCCCTAGTTTCTTCATTTAAAAAATTTACTTTCAACCGTTTTTTCCTTCATAAACATCAACACTTTGTGTAGCTTCAGAGAGCTTTTTAATCTCTAATAAGTTTCAAAACATTGTGTTAATTAAGTATCTGGTTCTGAATCATTCTACTTATAATATTAGTATGTAAAACATATTGCCAAATAGTAATAAGAAATAAATTTAAAGATGAATACTTTTGAAAGTATATATAACTTGAATCCTAGATTACATCTCTTTAATCGTATAATCACAAATTTAGTTTTAAAAATGTTTACTTCCTCTAATAGGGTTTTTAATGACAATAGAGCATTAATGTACCTTTTGATTTAGATGTTTCTAAGAATGTTATGTTACAGTATGTTTTGCTTTACATGGATATTATAGATCATGCATGGCTAACCATGCCTTTTATAATGGTCGTGGAGCATAAAAGAAGATGTTTCTCTTACCGGCAAAATATTCTACATCAATCTATTATCTACCTATCTCTCTGTCCTCAATAGCCTTTCTAAAGTTTTGCATCTATTAGATTCTCACAAAAGCAACATTAATATAATTCAAATTTTCACAAATATTTCTTCAAAGTTATTTCAGAAATGCAATATTGGATGCTTGCATAACTGTGTCTTTCCGTAGATGCAACACCAGTACGCAGTTATAGAGTTTGCTCCTACATTGCCCTCTGCAACAATTAAATGAGATACATAGTTCATGTGATATCCATGTGATTCATAATGTGCTAATAGTTGACCTCTTTCACAATAATTCACAGTGATTTCTCAAACTAGGATTTTTACTGCCTTAACCGTTACCTAACTTTTGAAAATATTAAGAGAAAGAATCCAAATTCATTAGCCCACAGATTATACACAGCAGAACTTTGTCTAGTCATTTATTACATGACCATTGTGCTAATAAAGTCAAGGACATTTTTTTCTTTTAATTATTTTGTATAAAATAGCTTTGTTCTATTTCCATTGACAACACTTCTGAATAACCATTTCACAAATCTATGCATAAATTATAGGATGTCTTGGTGACAAAATAGATTAATTCACCCTTAAACTTTAATTTATTGTCTTTCAAACACTATTACCCCTCTTCTATTAATATATACCTAAAAGCAGCCAAGATACCTGGTGTAATACAATATAGATGATTGAATCCCTGACCAACCTTCAAAGATTTCATTCAAGTAAAGACAGACTTTCTTATATCTAACTATAATGCAATTCTAAGTCTTCTATAATTAGTATAAATGTACCTCCTGATTTGACTGAATTGGTTTCATTTGTCCTAGATTTTTAATTTTTAATGAAGTATGATTAGTGTACAATGACATTAAAATAGCCATATTGGGCTTGGTAGATTTATACTATACTTCCAGTTTCAACTATAGTGCTATCTGCTAATGTGACACAAATTCAGGAAATTTTCACTTTCACATTTGATTAAATCTAAAAATATGACAATAAGCTTTTTCTCTTTTCTCAAACCTTTTTATAATATATATGCCATAACTAAAATCTCCCTGTCAAGGACAACATGGAGGGTCTTCACAGACACAGGAAGGTAAAATTGGATAAAAGAAACTTAAGATACCTAATTCTTTTTAGTTTTAGTTGGTAGTAAGAAAAGTATTCCACTGTGCATAGCATTTTATCTGTAACAGTTGTACCAATTTGCATTCCTATCAACAAGGCACTAGGGTTCCCTTTTCTCCGCATCCTCACCAACACTTGTTATATTTTATCTTTTTGATAATAACCATTTTTACAAGTGTGAGGTGATATCTCATTGCAGCTTTGATTTTCATTTCCCTGATAATTAGTGATTTGGGGGATTTTTTTCATATAGCTGGCAGCAATTTGTATGTCTTCTTTTGAGAATTTTCCTTCAGTCCCATGGGGTAAGGCTCATGATATTGTCTATCAGGTACATGGGGCACATCAAGCCACCTGTCAGCAGGGTCAGTAGAGTCAGTAGAAAACTGGGAATATGTAAAGTAAGTGTAGAAATACAAGCTGTGCAGGCCTACTTTCTAGTCTGTGGAGTAATTTGAATGTTCTTGCAAGAGTGGAATTATTATTTTTTATATGGCAGAGTTCTGCAACTATTTATTTATTTTAGTGTTTAATAGTGAATTTTTTAACAAACTTATCTGCAGAAATAAATTCACAAATAAGTAAACAATCAAACTAACCAAAGTTACAAAGAATTAGGAAGCTATTTCCCAACCTCACTTAACCAACTCTAAAACTTAAGTGTTGTATTAAAGGACAGTTGACTCTACAACATTTAATCTTCATAGTTTCTAGTTTAGTTTTATTAAAATGACCATACTACCCAAAGCAATCTACTGATTCAGCACAATCCCTATCAAAATTCCAATGGATTTTTTAAACAGAAATAGGAAAAACAATTCCTAAAATTCATATGGAACTACAAAAGACCCCAAATAGCCAAAGTAATTTTGAGCAATAAGAACAAAGCTGGAGGCATCACACTTTCTGATTTTAAAATACATTTATTATAAAGTTCCAGTTATCAAACAGCATGGCCTGACATTAAAAGAGACATATAGACCAATGGAATAGAGCAAATGATCCAAAAATGAAACCACACACACACACACACACACACACACACACACACACACACAGGCAGTCAGTTGATCTGCAAAAAGTATGCCGAGAATACATAATGGGGAAAGGATAATCTCTTCAAAATGGTGTTGGTAGTACTAAATTTTGCAATGCAAAAAAAATGAAATTGGATCTTTATCTTATACCATATCCAAAAGTCCACTCAAAATGGATTAAAGACTAAAGCATAAAATTCCTAGAAGAAAACAGAGAAAAATTTCTTTACATTGGCCTTAGCAATGATTTCTTGGATATGACACTAAAAGCACAGGCAACAAAAGCAAAAATAGACAAGTAGAATTATATAAAACTAAAAAAAAAAAAAACCTTCTACCTAGCAAAGGAAACAATCAACAAAATGAAAAGCCAATCCACAGAATGAGAGAAAATATTTGAAAAGCATATATCTGATAAAAGGTTAATATCCAAAATATATGAAAAGCTCCTACAACTCAATAGCAGAAAAACAACATGATTATAAAATGGGGAAAGAACTTGCATAGACGTGCCTCAGAAGAAGACCTACAAATTGCTGACAGTTATATGAAAAAAGTCCTCAAAATCCTTATTATCAGGGTAATACAAATTGAATTCAGATGAAATATCACCTCACATTTGTTAGGGTGGGTATTAACAAAAAGATAAAATATAACAAGTGTTGGTGAGGATATGGAGAAAAGGGAACCCTGTTACAATGTTGAAAGAAATGTAACTCAATCTTAAAAAGAAGGAAATCCTGTCACTTGAGATAATGTGGATGAGTCTGGAGGACATTATGGTAGGTGATATAAGACATATACACACTACATCATCTCACTTATGTTAGGAATTCTAAAATAGTCAAACCCATAGAAGGAGAGAGTAGAATGGTGACTGCCAGGATCTAGAGGAAGAGGGAAACCAGAAGGCATTGGTCAAAGGATACAAAACATACAGTTATGCAAGACAAGTAAGTCCTAGACATCTACTGTACAGCACAGCACCTAGTTAACAATACTGTTTTGTGTACTAAAATATCTGCTAAGTGTGTAGATGTTATTTTTAGTGTTCTTTTTTTTCTTTTATTTTTGAGACGGAGTCTCACTCTGTTGCCCAGGCTAGAGTGCTGTGGCATCAGCCTCGCTCACAGCAACCTCAAACTCCTGGGCTCAAGCGATCCTACTGCCTCAGCCTCCCGAGTAGCTGGGATTACAGGCATGTGCCATCATGCCTGGCTAATTTTTCTATATATAGTTTTAGCTGTCCAGATAACTTCTTTCTATTTTTAGTAGACATGGGGGATTACAGGTGTGAGCCACTGCGCCCGGCTAGTTTAGTGTTCTTACCACACATAAAAATAAATGAGTAAAAATGGCAGGAGGAAACTTTTGGAAGTGATGGATATATTTATGGTACTGATTGTGGTCACATGTGTATACTTATCTCCAAACTCACGAAGTTGTATACATTGAATATGCTCAGCCTTTTGTGTGTCAGTCATACCTCAATAAACTGGTTTAAAAATAATGGAAAAAAAGGTAACTAATATCTTATGTGAGATGTTTCTCCCAATTAAAACAAAAACCCAAAACCAACAACATATAATCCAAATGGCATATAATTGAAACCAAGTCATGGTATAAAGTCTTTTAAAACTATATATATATATATATATATATATATTTGAAAAGTCCTTAGAAATAAAAATCAAACATATTTCAGTACTTCAAGGAAAGGTAGTGGGTTTATAGTTTACTTTTACTGCTATTAAAATTTATTTACTATTTTTTAGTCAATTGATTTTAATTTTAAAATCTTCAACATCTAAGAGGAAAAATAAAGAGCATATGTTATCATCTTAATGAGGTAATGCACTGTATTCCCATAAAATAATCAAAGATAAAGGCAACAAATTGGGTTCAATAAATAAACATCTACTACGCATCATGCATGCCAGGGTGTCTTTGCCCTTTGATCTCAGCCACTGAATGTAACTGTTTTAAATACAAGGCCTTTGATAAATAGTAGTTCAAGATATCAGAAATAATCACAAACAAAAGACCATACTTCTTTTTTAATCGATGCTGCCAGTTCCAAATAAAACCTTGTTTAGTTTACTTTTTAATTTAGTATTATACAGATTAAGTTGCAGATATAGGGCAAATCTTATAGGGATCTAGTTTTGGACTGATAAATCCATTTAAGATGCTGTTCTGGTATCATTAAGTTAGTCACTGTAAGGATAGAGCTACATGATTGTTCTGTTAGAATAAATAATTAAGAATTTATGAAGAAGACCCTCAAAGCAATCACAGCAGCAACAAAAATAGACAAATGGGACCTGAACAAATTAAAAAGCTTCTGCACAGCCAAGGACACTATCATTAGAGTGAATAGACAACCTACAGAATGGGAAAAAATATTTGCTTTCTACACATCTGATAAAGGGCTGATAACAAGAATCTATATAGAACTTAAGAAAATCAACAAGAAAGAATCAAACAACCCCATCAATAAATAGGCAAAGGATATGAACAGAAACTCTTCAAAAGAAGACAGAGTAATGGCCAGCAAACATATAAAAAAGTGCTCAAGATCTCTAATCATTAGGGAAATGCAAATCAAAACTACAATGAGATATCACCTTACTCCAGTGAGAATGGCCTCTATCAAAAAGTCCAAAAATAACAAATGCTGGCATGGATGTGGAGAGATTGGAACACTCTTACACTGCTGGTGGGACTGCACATTAGTACAACCCCTGTGGAAAGTAATTTGGAGATTCCTCAAAAAGCTAAAAATAGAAATACCATTTGATCCAGCAATCCCACTACTAGGCATCTATCCAAAGGAAAAAATGACATTCTATAATAAAGACATCTGCACTTGAATGTTTATAGCAGCACAATTTACAATTGCAAAGATGTGGAAACAACCCACATGCCCATCAATACATGAATGAATTAATAAAATCTGGCATGTTTATACCATGGAATACTCCTCAACTACAAAAAGCAATGGTGATCTAGCACTTCTTATATTATCCTAGATAGGGATTGATCCCATCCTTCAAAGTGAGGTATCACAAGGATGGAAAATATGCACCGCATGCACTTGCCATCAAATTGGCACTAATTGATCAACACTAAGGTGCTCACATGGTAGTAATACTCATTGGGTGCTGGTCAGGTGGGAGGGGTGGGGAGTGGGAGTTGAAGGGGGTGGGGATGTAAACCCACAGCTAATGGAAACGGGACACCCTGTATGGGGGAAGGACACACTTGTAGCCCTGGCTTGGGTGAGGCAAACACATTTCATGTAACCAAAATATTTATACCCCCATAATATCCTGAATTAAAAAAAAAGAAAACAATAAACCTCAACCTCCCCCCCAAAAAAGCCTTGAAAATTTGAAAGGGAGCCAGAGGTATGCAAAATGGTATAGCTGCCTGTGCTGTTCTACAAACTTTCCCCCTTTTTTCCATTATCCATTAATACTTAACTAGCAAAGACTTAGTTTGTGTTACCTCCTGAAAGCCAGACCTGTTTTCTCAGCCTAAAAGAGATGCATTTTTGTTCTTACTGCACCTAACATATTCTTCCATCATAATATTTTACTATAGTGCCATGTTAAATCAAGTTAAGTTATTAATACCAATATACAATCATTTTTTATTTACAAAATAGCAACATCATATGGTTCAAACTGATACATGTTACGGTCATTGTTGATTAACTTTTTAATCTATCCATTGGACTAAATCCTACTTGTATCTCTACACATTATCTCATTTGTCTTTCTATTATCTGCACCTATAAAAAGTCTCAAAGAAGTTAGAGAAATACCAGAAAAATGAATGAAAGTATACCCTCTACCTAAATGTTATCAGTAATTTAGCCATTGATTACTTCTATTTTATAATTATAAACAGCAAAATATCACATTTATTGCAAGATATGTACCCCTAAATCAAAAGAAAATGGAGTACATTGAAGCTAAATTAATTGTTGTTATATATGTGAATTCAAAAACTGTTTTTTTGAGCCAGATTCACCAAATGCATTTTGTGATCTGCTTTGTCTCTTCCTAAAGTGCATATGCTGCTTTTCTCTTAAATATGTCCTTTATTGCATTCTAAGAATTAAATAAATTTTTAAATAGCTCTTAGCTATTCCTTAACTTTGATTATTTTTCAGATCCTTTTTCTGCTCTGTAGCGTTCTGGGGATATGTTCTTCAGTCTCGTCTTTCTTTTTCAAATGATCTGTGCATTCAGATGAAAGAAAAAGAACTTCTATTCTCAATGTTTCATAAGTCACTGAAGTCCCCTCCTACTCAGTTAATACTTTCTTCATTTACCAAACTTGTCTAAAATAGATTGAGCCATCTTAGGCTATATTTTAAAACCACCAGAAGAAAACAGAATGTGAAAGTGATATATTTTCCGAGTTATGGTAGGTATACTTTTTTTAAACTTTTTAGAACATATGTGACATAGGAACCTTGCATGCCTTGTGTAACCAAAGCTGAGTCAATGGAAACGGGGTAGACACGTGTCCAAAGAGTAGACTGCATTTTAAAAGAAAGGACCCTTTCCCTTTAAAATAAGAATTACTTCAACTCTTTTCACAAAACTTTTAAAAAGCAAGTGAGTTCCTTAACCTCTACTTTGGCATCTCTGCTGACAAATATATTGTTTTGTCTTTTACTCCTGCCCTTATTGATGAGAAGTTCAGCAAGTAAATATAATTCAACACTCACCTTTCTCAAAGGAAATTTCATAATAGCTAATTTATAATAAGTTAACTTAGATATGTAAATGTATGTCTTATTTGATACCCTCTGTTCCTCTTTGCTTTAGAGAAAATTAGCAGAGTGGGTTTTTTTGTATAACACATCTACCTTCCTGATAACTTAGAGGCCCATTGAATCCCAGTACAATGTAAAGCAAAGGTAATTACGCTAATTACAGGCCCTTTATGCTTACCATTGATCGATTCATTTATTTTCATGTTTGGTGGACAATTAATTTAATTCTATTACATGAAATATTTCTGTCACGTGATATCAAACAATATATAGCGAAAATAAATACAAAAAAGATTGTAATGGAGAATTTTTCTAGGCATAAATCTAAACAAAGCATTGCATAATATGTCATTCTGTTTTGCATACTGTCTATTCAAAAGGCATGTACAATTAATTATCTAATGTTAAAATTAGTCACATATATAATGTGACCATACTTGATTATTTTTATTTGTGGTAGTTAAATGTTATATAAAGTTGCTATGAGCACTGAATCAGCAACTACTGAACTATTGCTCCAAGTGGGAAAAGGGTTAGGTTTCTGTTTTGTGAGGTGTGCTGGCCACATTTTTGTCAACTGAAAAGTCATTTGCATTATGTAGATTCACTTGCCATCCTTGTAAAATAAGCCAGTCTCATCAGCACTAAAAACCTGGTCTTCCACCTAACCCTGTTCCTATACATTTACTAGATATTTTTAAAATTCTTCTCTAGCTTCCTAATCTGCAGAACCTGCCTCATCTACAAATTTAACATTTTCCATGTTATATTGCTTTTTTTAAATTTCAAAATATAAAGGGGGCATAAATGTTTTAGGCTACATGGATCATTTTTGTGATGCTTGAGTCCTGGCTGTAGGTGTGCCTGTAACCCAAATAGTGTTCATAGTACCCATTAGGGTAGTTTATTCCCCTCCCTTCCTTTCCCCTCCTCCTGGTCTCTTTCCACTGAGTTTTACTTCCCTCTGTGCACTTGTGTGCTTTTTGAAATATAGGAGATGGCCTGTACTAGCTAGGAGATGTTTAACATTATCCTGACCTTGGGTAAAGGGATCATACATTTCTGAGGCTTTCAGTCTTAAAACAGTGCTGTCCACTATGCTTTCTTTTTCTTTTTTTAAGTTACTTATTTTTTAACCAGTTATAGGTTTATAGAAAAATGAGTAATAAGTAGAGAGAGTTCTCATATATCTGTATTTTACATTAGGTTTCACTTTTTGTGTTGTACATTTTAAGGGTTTTCTATAAATATACAATTGCATGTATCTACAATTATGATATCATACAGAATAGCTTCACTGCCCTAAAAATCCCCAGTGTCTCACCTATCCATTCCTCTTTTTTCTTCCCAAACCTCCGGCAACCATTAATCAATTTACTATCTCCATAATTTTACCTTTTCCACAATGTCATATAGTTGATATCATACTGTATATGGCTTTTCCGGATCAGCTTCTTTCACTTAGCAATATGAATTTGAGGTTCTCTTGTGTCTTTTCATGGCTTAAGAAATCAACTATTTTTAATATTGAATAATATTTCTTTGATGTACTGTAGTTTGTTTGTCTATGCAGCCAAAATGGATATCTTGGTTGTTTCCAAGCACTGGCAAGCATGAATAAAATTGCTGTAAGCAGTCACGTCCAGGTTTTTTTTGTAAACATAGGTTTTCAGTTCAGTTGGGTAAATACCAAGGAGTGTGATTACTTGGTCATGTGGTGAAAATATGTTTAGTTTTGTAAAACCACTGCCAAACTGTCTTCCAAAGTGTTTGTAGCATTTTGCATTCTTATCAGTAACAAATGAGAATTCCTGATGCTTCAAGTCTTCACCGGAATTTGTTTTTGTCAGTGTTTCAAAATGTAGCATTCTAATAGGTGCATATTGGTATCTCATGGTTGCAATTCTTTAATAACATACTTTTTTAAATTCAATTTTCATCTCATGAATACACAAATTTAGCTTCTTTTGGATCTCTGCCACAGATTTATAATGTACTTCAAATGTTACTTAAGCACTTCCTAGGATGGCCTCTCCTACAGATCAATGAATTTCCTTTTCTTCTTTTTGACTGTACCATATTGTGGGTTCATTAATATGGAACTCATGGTCAACAGCTCTATAACTCTTACCTAACAAAACTTATCTAACATGAATTTTCTTCATGAGGCACATCACAGCCTTCCTGTGTTTAGAAACATCAGACAGTACTTCAGTACTATATTTGGGGACATTTTAACTGCAAAATCAACGAAAAGCACAAAAATGTGAAAAATGTGGTACTAAATTGACTGACAGGAACACTTATCTACAATATGAGAGAAGAAACAAAAGGCAGAGTATTGCCTTGTTTGACCTTAGCTGGGAACATATATGTCAGGGACTCAAACTTTGTTCCTTTCTGTACATTATCTGCAAATGATTATGAAAAAGCTGGGGGTACAGTCTTGGGGGTTACGAAATAATTTTAGCTAGTAGCTAAATTAGCAAATACAGGAATTCATGAATAATGAAGATTGTATATTCTTAAGGATCATGCTACTATAGGACTTGTAAACAAAATATTCTTAATGTATGATATTGTCAAATATTCGCTACACGATGTAGAATTTGGACTCAAATCAGTCAGATGCAAAATGCTTACCTCTTCTTTCCTAGGACTTTCAGTACCACCCCTCTTGGTCTCCATACAGCAAGACACCTTCCTACACTCTTCCCAAAGAGGAACACTTCAAAACTGAAATGCTTCAGAGTCCTGAAAGAGGGTTCAAAATAAAGGAAAAAAACATGTCTAATGGAGAGGTCTTGATGTCTGTGAAATCAGAAACATTCTACTGAAATGAAAAATTATTGAGTACGGTAGCACTAGGGTGAGAGATTTTACTCTTTAAGTTCCCATATTTAGACCACAATTATTTTTACAGTGCTCTTATTTATTTAGTTGATTCTTCAGTTTCTTTTCTTTTTTGTAAATTAATGATATGGGAGTCACAAAAACATTTCTCATTGAGCACATACTGAACAAACTCCACTTCTATTATTTCTATTAACAAGAATGGTAAAGTCAGAACAAATTTTGATTACTATTTGGAAATCTTACCACCTATTGCTCACAACTAAACATTTTCAGCATATTCTGTTCCTATACTAATTTTTACTGAAAGAAAATAAAGAGTGTAGTTACTTTGAAAAATACTATGGCATGAGTATAAAATGGAACAATACTTAATTGTAGACTAATAAATTATCATGTGGGATAAAACAATAATATTGAGTGTATATAATCCATAATGGCTAATGATGTGTTTTATTTGTTTATTTTCATTGAATACACACATATACATGAAAAAAATAATTATCATTTTCTATCAGTAATTTAGGAAGGGAGATTTATATCATTCTTTGTATGTAAATATTAATATATTTTGAGTACATATATAATGCAGTATAAATATTCCCCTCAAATTATCATATGCACCTAGAAAAAAATTAAATAAAATAGTAACTAATGACTGACAATGCTGCTGTTTACATTTTTCATGAAAATTTTAAATATTCCACACCAAGCTGTGTACAACTGATGCTGACATTAAATGTGATGATTTGGACCCATTTCTTGAAACATGATGCAATTTGAAGCAAATTTAATAAAGCAGAATTTTCTCCAAGTGCAGAACTTTAGAAAATCATTCTCAGTGCCCATAAAGCAGCTGGCAAAGCTGCTGGCTTAATTCCTCTTTTTTCTCAAGTAGTTCAATATATTTCTAAGAACAAAACAAAGCAAAGGGAAGCAAGAGTTTACACCATCATATAAGTTATTGATTCAATGACATCAAAATATTTACTAGTACATCAAATACATGACAATGAATCTAAGCCATCAATATTTAATATGGATTAAGTTTTCACATTGATTTCTTGTGTTATGTAATAAACTCTTGCTCTATTCTCTCACCTCACTGACCTACTTCTTATCACATGACTAACTTTCCATAGTTGCAATCTATTTTTTTTGTCTTAGACTCTGTTGTTATTTACAACTAATCATGCATTAAATGCTGTAGCTATGATAATACAAAAATTATAATTTTATGTTCAAATTTTTTTAAAGGAATTATTTCAGGTGTGAATTTCCATACAAAAAGTTTGCTATGTAAGCTTCATTTTTCATTCCTGAGTTCTCATGTGGAAAAATGGTGACTGATCAGATAGTTCTAAGTGATACAAATAGTGAATACTTAAGTTACTTTAATATTAAACATAAAAATTCCAGTTATATACAGTTAAACACAGTTATACCTTCCTACATAATTTCATGAACATTTTAACTACAATGAAATCATTTTAGAAAAATTTTGGGAAATATTTTATAAAAATATATATGCATGCAGCAAGCAAGAGTCTCTTCAAAAGGGGGCAAGGAACATACAGATGTCTTGCACAGTGCTTGTCTTAGGCACTGATATATGTGTGAATAGCAAATGTAAAATAAGCAAATGTGATATCTCACTGGCAATTAATAGAAAGTATAATACTGAAGATATTTTTAAAAGTAATAGCTTGTATTGCCTGAAGAATATTGTTATTAAAGTTTCTGTTTGTAGAGACCAGGAAAGCAATGTATAACATGTGACATTTTGATGCACAATAATACCAACATTTGAGAATTAGCAAATGTATTTATACATTGGATAAACTCTGCAGTAGGTATATATTCTTTGTGGGGTAAAACATCTCTACAGAATACAAGTACATATTAAAATATGCCTTATCTTAGAAAAATGAACACAGTTTTACCAGTACATAATATCTAAAGCGACTATTCACTAGTTTAAAGACAAAGTCCATCACAAACATACTAGCTGTAAACAATATGGAAATACCTCAGTGCAGTACTAATTGGAGATTCTAAAGTCTCCTATAAAAATGAATTGGTTTCACAGACACTGAGGAAGGAAAATTTACTTCTTGAATTCCATCTTTAGGTTAGTATTTTTAGCCTATTTATTTTGAGTTTAGTTTCCAAAATGTACTTTGAAGGGATTCATGTCTTTTGGATTAAAATTTGTTGCAACATTTAATGCTTGCCATGAGCATTCACACAAAATAATACAGGAGAATTGCATTATAGCTAGAAGCCTATTAGTGAGTCAGGACATCAGTGAAAACTATGGAATAAGTACCCTGAAAATTTAGTGCTCCATAAAAATAATGAAAAACTGACAAAAATCATAAGAATCAACATTATCAGAACTCTGGAAATTGACCAAAGATTCACAGCAGACTCGTGAATGTTTAGTGAAGAAAAACATCTGAATTTTGGTAAGAACAGTGACAGTGAGATTTTTGACATTTAAATAATTTTTGTTCCACCTCCCAGCTCAGCAATTGCCTTGAAAAACAACATCCCACTTTCTTGGTGCCAGAGGGAGCAGAACTAGCCTCATTTCTAAGGATCTCATTTTGACCTGTCTGGTGATTCCCTGGAAGATCAATGAGAAAAGTTCGTTTTTATTTAACTACAATCAACTTTTTCCAGAGCTAAACATTTCTCAGGGGTATGTAGTAGAGGGATATTTGTAGAATGTTTTAACATCACAGGTGTCTAAGTGATGGATAAGACGTGGGGCAAACAATAAACTAAAATTGAAAAGCTTAAAAGGAAAAGCTGAGAACTGAGATTTCCACAGAGACTTTGAAAAGCTCTAACAAAATGCTGGGGCTCTGGAAGGCCACATGCATGTGTAGGGCTGTGTGCACCTGTGTGCAAGCTCAAGAAAGGCTTGAGAAGGACCTAAGCTTTCGCCTCTGACTGACTATGAGGCTTTGGGAAATCATAAAGTGAAAGCTTAGAAAAAGTTATAAATTGTCAGAATGCATGTTTAAAAGAGACCAGACACTCACGATGAGCTCCTTGGTAAAGACTGGGAGATTTATTCATTCCGGTTAAAGAAATTTCTGTCTAATGATTAGCTGACCACTCAGCTAAGTATAGACTTTAGTGGCCACACATAACAAAGATACAGGTCTTACAGAATTGCTCTAGAAAAGTCACTAGATAAACAAACAACTATTACAATAAGCAACAACAATAAACACTGAGGAGCAGAGAGAAACTGATTTCCAGAGGTGCTTTATCATATCATTTAAAATGCCTGAAGTTTAACAAAAAATAATGACATGTAAATAAACAGGAAAGTATGAGCCACACACAGAGAAAAAAGCAATTAATAGGAACTCTCTCTGAGGAAGCGCAGACATTGAACATACTAGAAAAAGACTTTAATCAATTTTAAATACATTCAAAGAGTTAAAAGAAATCACGTTCAAACAATGAAAGGAAAGTGTGATTATGATATCTCACCAAAAAGAAAACATTAAAAAATTATAAAAAAGAACTAACTGTTTCAAATCTGTTTCAACTCCAAAAATTCTTGACTTGAAAAGCATAATAACTGGAATAAGAATATTCTTAGTGAGTGTGATGCGCACTGTCTGGGGAATGGACACGCTTGAAGCTCTGACTCAGGGGGATGGGAGGGACATGGGCAATATATATAACCTGAACTTTTGTACCCCCATAATAAGCTGAAATTAAAAAAAAAATATTCTTGGAAGGGTTCAACAGCAGATTTGAGCAGGCAGAAGAAAAAAATCAGTGAGTGTAAAAATGGGTCAATTGAGATTATCCAGCCTATGAAACAGAAAGAAAAAAGGGATGAGGACCTGTGGAACACCATCAAGTATATCAACATATAAATAATGGGAGTCTATCATAATTAATCTATCTTGAAATAAAATTATGTATATGTTCATATATACACATACACATATATATCTTACATACTTAGCCAGATTGTAACCTTTTTGAAAGCAAGGACTTTGTCAATGTATTTTTATTCCCCAAAGCCAATATAATACATATATAAAACATTAATACATACATATATGTGCACAAATATATATATTAATTTGAACAATTTCTCTTTAATTTGGATTAGGGATAATTTTAAAATATCACTAAATTTACAGTGGATTTATGAATGACAGTTAATACCTAAAGATGTTTCATTACAACATTCAAATTAAATATGTTCTTCTTGATGGGTCTAATCTAGTTTTTATCATTTTCTCCTGGCGTATGACGTGAAATTTCATCTGCAGATTCAGTTCATCTGGTATTTCAATAGAATTTTCCAGAAACAGATCTTTAACTTATACTTCTAAAAAATAATACAAAATCTTATGGCATTATATTAAGCAAAGTTTTTAAAAAATATTTTATTTGTAATTATTACAGGTATATAATAGCTTATATATTTATAAGGTATAGGTGATGTTTTCATACAGACATCCAATGTTTGATAATAAAATCACAGTAATTGGGGTATCCATTATCTCAAACATTTATAATTTCTTTGGGTTAGGAAAATTCCAATTTCACTCCTTTAGTTATTTTAAAGTATACCATGGGTTACTATTGACTATAGTCACTTTGTTGTGGTATCAAATATTGTTCATTCTATCTAATATATTTTTGCTTTCATTAAACATTCGCACTATATCTCCCTTCCCCACTACACTTCCTAGCCTATGATTATCATCATTCTACTCTCTGTCTTCACGAGATCAATTGTTCTCCCACATGAGTGAGAACATGTGAGATTTTTCTTTGTGCGGTTGGCTTATCCCGTTTAACATAATGTTCTCCTGTTGCAAACAGCAGGATTTCATTCCTTTTTATGGCTGAATAATTTTCCATTGTGTATTTGGACCATATTTTCTTTATCTATTCAACCATTGATGGACACTTAGGTTGATTCCATTTTGTGGCTATTGTCAATAGTGCTGCAATAAATATGGGAGTGTAGACATCTTTTAGATATACTGATTTCTCCTCTTTTGGATACATATCTGGCAGTGGGATTGCTGGGTCACAGGGTAGTTCTACTTTTAGTTTTCTAAGAAACCTTCATACTATTCTCCATGGAGGTTGCACTAATTTACATTCCCACTAACTGGATACAAGCGTTCCCCTTTATCCACATCCTCCTGAGCACTTGTTATCCTGTCTTTTGGATAAAAGCGGTTGTAACTGGGATGAGATGGTAACTCATTGTAATTTTGATTTACATTTCTCTGATGACTAATGATGAACATTTTTTAATACACCTATTAGCCATTTGTACGTCTCCTTTTGAGAAATATCTATTCAGATCTTTTGCCCACTTTTTATTCAGATTATTTGATTTTATTCCTTGAGTTATTTGAACTCCTAATATATTCTAGTTATCAATCCCTTGTCAGATGGGTAGTTTGCAAATATTTTCTTTCATTCTGTGGGTTATCTCTTCATTTTTTAAAATCATTTTCTTTGCTGTGCAGAACCTTTTTAGCTTGATGTGATCTCATTTGTACAATTTTGGTTCAGTTGTTTATGCTTTTGGGGTATCACTCAAGAAACCATTGCCTGGACAAATGTCCTGGAGCATTTCCCCAATGTTTTCTTTTAGTAGTTTCATAGTTTCAGGTTTTAGAGTTAAGTCTTTAATGCATTTTGATTTGATTTTTGTACATGGCAAGAGGTAGGGGTCTAGTTTTGTTCTTCTGCATATGGATATCCAGTCTTTCAGCACCATTTATTGAAGAGACTGTCTTTTCCCCAATGTATATTCTTGGTACCATTGTCAAAAATGAGGCCACTATCGATATGTGGATTTATTTCTAGGTTCTCTATGCTGTTCCATTGGCCAATGTGTCTGTTTTTATGCCAGTAACAATTTTTTTTAATGTTTAACAACAAAATGCACAATTCATAAAGGAAAAACATTGAAAATTGGGCTCCATCAAGTTTAAAATTTTCAGTTCTTCAAAAGGCTCATTTTCATAAGAGACTGAAAAGCCAAGCTATATACTAAGAGAAAATATTTGGAAATGTATGCAATCACACATACAATAAACGTTTTGTATGCAGAGTGTATAAAGAACTGTCAACATTCAGTAAGAGGTTAACCCAATAAGATATGGGCAATGTATTTCAATAGGTACTTCACCAAAAATATATTGGTGGCACCTTATAATATGAATTGCCAAACATACACAGCGCGATGTTAAAATTTAACAATCCCGTGCACATGGACATTTATTATAGAAGTGAATGCAGATAATGTTAAAGAATCAAAGCATTTACTTACCTTTATTAAAGACTTCAACTTGTTAACATCAGTATTTGCTACCTTGTAGCATCCTAGAAATAGGCTCAAATTCATCTTTGTTAATTATATTCCAATCACCTGTCAGTTCTATTTTGAAATACCTTGATCTTAAAGCATTCTAAGGGATTTTATATCTCTTGACTTAATTTTCACAAAACAAATCCATACTCTACCTTTATGTGTGCCTCACTTTCTTAGGAAAAAACAAGGAAATATAAACTGTCCCATGTTATTTTCCACATAAAGCCCTCTCACCTTCTACATCTCTGTTTCATTCTTCCTAATATTCCTAACAAACCCATAACTGATGATTTGAGTAATCACATTTGAACTTTTTTCACATATTTCACTAAGCTTAGGGAGAACATAAGTGAGGGTAGACATTTAGACATCAGTGTAGCTGGCCATACCATCCATTATCTCATTTATATCAAAGTTTGATGTACTTTATTTTTTGGGTTAACATGAATTTCCTTTTTTTATATAACTCTTTTGAAATTTATGTGCACTGTAAAAATATGATTTTTTTAATTGAAAGGTCTATATTAAAGTACATGCAGATAGAAGTAGTTAATTTTTCCCTTAAGATTCAACATTATGAATCTCTCTTGTTTTTTTATAAAAAAGCACTTAACAATATAATCATTCTCTTTGCTTTCAGCTGGCTCTCAATTATATTTAACAAGTTATAACTTGATTGTTACATAGTATAATATCATCACAATTGCTACCATCACAATCATTAGCACCACCACCTCCACCATCATCATCAGCACCCAGTAGTAATTATAGGAAACTAAGGTAGAATTCAAATCATAATGATGTATCTAAAAATATTTTTTCTATGAAAAAATATTGAGCTCCTCAAATCATTGTCTATGTTACAAACTTTTACTCATCTATCCATAACCATTTGAAATATAATTTCCTTAGTGAAACCTTTTCTGATTTCCTTAGGTTTAATTTCATCTCTCAAATTCCATAAAGCTCTGATTCTAAAACTATTAGAGCCTTCATCATATAATATCACTAGCATTTGATGGCATTCATCTTTTTCCATGTATATTATATACTCTTCAAGATTAGATGTCATATCATAGGCAACTTTGAATATCCAGTGCCTTGCTTATTGTCTATTTACTGAATAAATGGGTGAATAAAACTGTATATGGATGTGAGTTATATATACCCAAGGATGATGGCATTATGTAACGGCTTTGCAATATCTTATTTTCTGAATGTTTAATAAGACCTTAATAATTTCCAGTAAAACCTTCATTTCCCTCAGCCTGCTCAAAATGGTTACACACCATTTGACGTTTTTCTGTTAGTGTATTTAAAAATCTTTTTGTTTTTAAGAGCATTATTTTGAGAATTTTCATGAATTGCCTTTAGGGTTAGTTTTATTTTTAATCAGTGACATTATTTCACTCCCAGGTATAATAAATTATGTGACAAGTTAATTTTAAGCCTAGGGCTGTCAATCTTTCTAAATTAAGTTTGGGATCAAGGAATTTGGTAAGGGTCAATCCAGTGGATTTGCTTTGAGGTAGTGAAAGTGCCTGTGGGGAACTAATTAAAGAAAATAAGATTTACAGCCTCTTCCCTCCACCTCCTTCCCAGCCATGTTAGGCTGGGAGCATCCTCATATATTTTACAGATAGTGCAATAATCAGGATTTTAAGATATACTTCCATCTACTGACTATGTGACCATAAACAAAGTACCAAGTTTTTTTTGCACTTTAGTTATCCACTTTTAAAAGAAAATTACTTTATCATCGTTTTATAGGGAGAAGTTAATGAAATAATTAAGATAACATACATAGCATAAACTGGAACTCAAGAAATAGAAATGTGGTTTCTTAATTTTGTTTGTTCTCATTTTAAAATAAAAGTTGTGAAATAAGCCAGGAATAGAGCTTTAAACACCACATGTTCTTACTCATATATGGAAGCTAGAAGTTGATCTCATAGATGTAAAATGTAGAACAGTGGTTACCAGAGGATGGGATGGGTAGAAGGAAGGGGGTGATAGGGAGCGATTTGTTAAAAGATACAAAATTATAGCTAGATAGAAAGAATAAATTCTAGTGTTCTATAGCACTGTGGAAAGACTATCATTAACAATTACATATATCCAAATATCTAGAAAAGAGGCTATTGAATGTTCCCCACACAAGAAATAATAGATGTTTGAGATGATGGACATGCTAATTATTCTGATCTGGTCACTATACATTATATGTATCTAAACATCACTATGTACCCCATAATATGTACAATTATGTGTCAATAAAAATACAAATTTAAAAAATAGGAAAATACAAAATAAGTTAAATATTCCTGAAATGTAAGAATAAATTATTGCTAAAGCACAAACTATAAAAATCTATATTTAAAATATTTACATAAAAGGAAAAAGATCCAAATCTATGAAGTTCATACAGAGTAGGAGTAAGTCTTTGGTTTAAATTAAAAGTAACCCTAATTTATTTTTTTAATTTGAAGTTGTTCACATTAAGGGTCATTTTAGCAAGCATTTTAAAATAAGAAGACAAAATGATTTGCCCCCCCTGAGGATAGTTCATATACTATATTAAGAAATTTTAAAATTAGAAAATTAAAATTCTCATCTCCAGTTCCTGCTGAAAATGTATGTTTGAATGAGACAATTTTATATTTTTACTAGCTTTGTGCAGGGTAGAACTAGAATACCAAAAGCAAAAAGTAGATGCACATCTTTTCCTCAGAGAAATCACTAGCAATCTACCTTACAACCTTCAAGTAGCTGACAGTGCTGCTTAATGGATGTCCCAGATGACCTATGCTATGTATGTGTCTTTTTCTATACAAGTACATATGAACATTTGTGTGGTGCATGTATATATGCATGTAAATATACAAATGTGCTATTTTATATATGTTATTTACTATTTATGTATTTTATTATAGAACCCTAATAGAGTGAGGTGGGCATAAAATATTATATATTTAAAGTGCCTTTCATAGCAGATATAGAAGTACTTAACAAAATATCATTAAGGACTTAGCTGGAGAATTCTGGCTCTAGCAATTTCCCAGCAAAATTAAAAACCTAGGTTTTCTTTAATTCACACAATCTGGCTAATTGTTTAAGAATGTGTTTTCTTAGTCAATGCTAATTGACTTCCTATCAAGTAATAATATTTGAAAAGCCTGTAAATGATTTCTAGAGCTCAACGCTTTTTTACCAATGATTTTAGCATGTAGAAAATTGTTTGATAATCAGTCTGATAGAGCTTTCAACTTGAGGTTATTGGTGTAGTCTGCCCTAATTAATATTCTGCTATTCTTGTTGTTTAAAAATAGTTTATGCTCAAACATTCATTTTTGAATGAGGACTATGACAATTTAATTAGAGTTTAAACTCTAGTAGCTGTTGAAGATCATACATAATCCAATTACTTTTTATTCAATTAATTTAACAGCAAACTACTTTGCTATAATTGCTCTTAATCCCCTGATTTTTTTCTTCTCAGCTGTTTATCAATGGCTTGTGAGATATCTTAGAGGAAATTATATTGGGACATAATTATCAGCAATCCCAGTTAGAATTAATGATTAAATAATATTTAATTACCAAGAGTTCTCTACCTTTACATTAGTTAGGAAAAGAGATAGTGGGAATACATTTAAAAGACTTTCATTTATTCTAACTTTAAAGATTTGGGATTCCTTGTTTAACATCACCACTAACCCAATTTCTAAACCAGAAAAATAGAAGTAAAACTGTGTGTCAAGATGAGCATTATGCAATAGCACCTAACACCATACACAAATATAGATAAATTGGGCACTAAAAACCAAGGAAAAAACTTTTCCCAGTCATGGCATATTTTGGAGTTTTATATATCTGAAAAAGAAAAAGTGGCACCTCATTTTCTCCTTGTTAGCAATTTTATTGGAAATTCACAACGGTTTTCCGTGTCTAAGAGTAATACATGTTAATTTTAAAAGTTTATACTGTGCACTAATAAATGTCAAAATGTTGATTCATTTACTTCCAGTCTCTGTGTACATGTTTATAATGTAAAATAATTGAGGGCATGTCTTATTTACGATTAATTCTGCCTTTGCTCTTTATCTAAATCATTGCTGCCATTAACTATTCCTTCAGTATTATTTTAATGACTGTGTAATATTTCAATTTATGGGTGATGATTTATTTTACCAATCTTCTACGTTTGAACATTAAGATTGTTTTGATCTTTTTTATTCTTATAAAAATAAGATCACTTCCTTGCACATATTTTGTTTCATTTTTTCTTTAAAGTAGAATTACTATATCAAAAATTATAAGAATTTTAATACTTTTAATATATATTGAAAATTACCCTTTGAAAAGGTTGTACTTACTTACATTTCCATAGTACTGCATGGAAAGCCAGAGCTCTAAATACTAGTCAATTTTATGTCCAACAGTATTTTCTGTTACTCTACTACATGACATTAGAATGAACACAAGATCATTGTATTAATATTTGCTGTATCCTTAATGCTGGTGTGCTTGCATAACAAAAGCAACTAAATTACATCTTTATTATTTTAGAAGACATTTCTCTATAAATCTTAGGCTAAGTTATGCTGCGATGTAAAGAAACATTGAGTTCCAAGGTGGTGGCTTACACAATAACAGAAATTTACTTCTACAAAGTCTCTTTTCAATATCTTCTTCAAAACAGAACTAAGCTGATAGAGCAGCCCATAGCTAGGACATTGCCAAGTTTATGCCTAAGCAAAAAGAGATCTTTCTTAGGACTGATCCTTGAAATTTTCACATGATACTTGTTCCACATCCAGGGGCAAAGCTAATATTGTGTCTAAGTCAGGTATCTATGAAGTGGTAAATATAATTCTCCAATAGGGAGGAGCTGGATGAAAGGAACATTAAATATTTTGACAATGTTGCAATTCATCACATGTAGTTCATGGGATACAATGGTGAAATGTATGTAATATTATTTACATAAATGCCTAGGCCATTTAAATGGACGGAACTTTGATCCAGTGGTTGGCAACTTATCAAACAACTCAGCTGAATTGAACTGGTAATTCAGAGAACCCTGCTGAAGTTTCTTCAGTAATTTGTGATCGAATTTGGGAATTTCTGCAAAAATATATTGCAATTATATTTCACTAGAAACAAAAGTGAGAGTCATATTAATTATTTTCTTTTATGGAATACCTACTTTGATTAACAAATTAGATTTTTATAAAGTAATTTAAAAATCTGGACTCCAACATACATTAACACACAAACATATGCAAACTATATTATAATATGTACCATATAGAATGTGTATATTGTGTACACTTATATTTTCCGGTATTAATATATCTGACTTCCTAAGTGAGAAATATTTCATTTGAGCCAATGATTCCTTAAATCTTCTTAAGTCTTAGTAGTAAGTGAATAATAAGGAATAAATATCTCACTTCTGATGGAAGATTCTTAGAAGAGGAGGAAAGTAAGAGGTAGCTCTATTTGGGTAGGCAGAAGTAAGGCTGTTGAAAAAGGAATTACATGAGGGTTAAGCACCGTTAAGTTGGACCTAACATGGTCGTCTCATTACAGTCTACTTATTCAGAGGATATTCTGATGCCAAATATAACGTCCTCGTCTCAGCTCTCCTCAAACAGAAGCCTCGATGGAACTTCTCAGCTGAATCAGGATCCATAAAGACTATTACCTGTTTTCAATCATCCCTACCCTAAACAATTCTAAGAAGGGTAGCTATTCAGCTTTCAGACATAGTATTGATTTTCCTTCACATAAGACTCTAAGCCATAGAATTTCACGTGATGACCATGTCCCTGACAAGAATAGTATATGTTTAATTGTGCTCTAATGCATGATCAATCACCAAAATAAAGAAGATGACAACTGGAAGATTTAGAAGCTGTATCATGTAGAATAAACAAATGTGTAATCTGGACATTACAGCAATCTGTCCACTATGTCTATTATTTTATTGATGAAATAATTGATTAATTTGCCTAGCCAATGTACCATGTCTATCCTTTTAAAGTTTTCCAGAAGAGATAGATAATTTTTATGCAAGAATATGTGAATTCCTTTCATTTATGTCCCAAGACTCAGACTGGGTTATCAGTCCCAGGTTTAGACCGATTGGTTGACCAATGATGTAACTTAGATTCCACTTTGTCAGTCACCATTCTTCTATGTTATTCAGTCCTAACAATTATAATTTTTTTTATACTATAAACTTCCTGGCTTCAGAGTGTTCTATGTTTACATTCGGATAAACTTAGAAACCTCGGAGACTTTTGAAACTTTGGGGCAAGTTCCTGAACTTCCTATTGATCTTTGAAAAAAAATATTCAATCCATATTAATTTCACCACTGTTGATTAATGAATTGATGGCCTCTCATATTTATGAAATATACTTTCTCAAAATTTATACTAGGTCTAACCAGGAATGTATACTGGCAATATTATAACTTATCATTATTCTTTTTTTATAATGATCTATTATTTTAGGAAATGTAAATGAAGCATTAACCTTCATCACCCTCTGACTCTTCATAGAAATAGCAACATCATCATCCTTCTTTCTAGTGGTTTCTAATGTTCAGATGGTCATGTAAGAATCATTATAAAATATTAGTACAAAGAAGTCATTTTCCGTATTACTAACGCCACAGTGTCAGCATAGAACATCTTATATTTTTTCATTAAATTTGTTCTAAAGACTGAGATTTGGGCCTGATAAATATAGTCATTATATAAGATAAACCTGTAGACCTTATTTTTTTCATTTATTGAAAAAATATACTTTGCCAAATATTATTATCTTATTTCAAAATATTAAGAGGGTACAAATGCTTTTGTTATATGTATACCTTGTATAATATTTAAGTTGGGCCTTTTAGTGTACCCATCACTAGAACAATGTTCATTGTACCAGACAGATTAGTTTTTACCCCTCAAACTCCTTTCTTGTATCTCAATGCTTTACATCAGAGTAAAGGAGAAAGGCAAGAAATATTATTAATGAGCACTTTAAGGGCATTATCTTATTTAATTCTAAGAACACACATTTGAAGAAAATGTTTCTATTATCTTCATTTTGCAGATAGGAAATAAAATTTCAAAAAGATTATATAACTTGCCAGGGCTTCACAGTTGGTAGATGGCAGAACTGGGAGGTATAACCAGAGCAGTGTGATGTCTGAAAGTTTTTAATGACTAATGTTACTTTTTGTGCATCCTTAGGAATTTGTATACCCAATCCTCAACCCAATTTTTTTCATACTCAAATGTGTGTCAAAGACCTAATCACAAGTTCATGAATTATTATGTAACATTATTACTTTTTGGGGATCAATTATATACTCTGTAGTCTGAACATTGTGCACAATTCTATCCAATACTTACTTAACAGGTTTATCAACTTACTTTGCAAAGATGTATGAAAATTTATCTGGATCAGAGTGAAGGATAGATAAGAAAAACTATTCAAGACTCACAGAAAATTAAAAACAGAGAACTGAATATCATTTCCAAAGTGCCATCTCATTTTCATGTTTCAAATACACATTGATACCAAGTTACATGATACAAACGAAAATTGTAGCTTCTCATTTTAAAACTGTATGAGTTTATACCTGTGATATCCTTTATCAGATATGTGTCATAAGGAAACTCATTCTACATTTTAGGCTTCATTTTCTTAGTAAAATTATGATGAAAAGAGCTATATTAAAAGATTATGTATACTGAAGGGGGAAAATCTGAAAGCTTTTCATCTAAGAACTGAAAGAAGACAAGGATGCCCACTCTCACCCCACTTATTCAACATAGTACTGGAAGTCCTATCCAGTATAATTAGGCAAAAGAAATAAACAAATCCCATCCAAATTGAAAAGGAGTAAGTCAAATTGTCTCTGCTTGCAGACATGATCCTATATATAGAAAAATTTGAAGACTACCAAAATCTGTTAGAACTGATAAATTGAGTAAGGTCCCTGCCCCCAAGAGCCCTTAAATAAAGAGTTTAACCTTCATTTGCTCATGGTAAGTCCACCTCTGTCGGTTAAAGATGTCCATCAACAATGTCTAGCTGCACTTTCCTGTTCTTGAGATTAAATGAGAACATAAAGGAAAACTTGAATTCTACAAATCTGGCCAGTATTCTTGTAGTTGAGAAGAATTTTCATGTGGATAGGAAATGTTAACTACATGGGCCCTTGACTAAAAGAAAGAGCTAGGGAAGATGTAAGGAAAAGTGAAAATATGATCTTTGCTCTGAATATGTTACATATTCATTAGATATGTTACATTTCATTACCTATGGTGCACAGCCATGTGCTTAAACAAAGGAGGGATGTGGCATTTGGGCAGTTTTATAAAGCTACATTTCTGGCACTGATGCAAGATTCCTACTTTCAAAACACTCTGGGTTTTGCAGAAGTTATTGATTTGTCTCCTCTGATGTCGATACACCATGCAACACCAGAATTTAGAGTCTTGTAGAGCCATTTGAATTTAAGAGTTAGTAAAAATGCAATTGTTTTACTTCTGATGTCCCATTATTAAATATTGCTCTTCATATCATGTATTTTCTTCCTCCTCTCCACCACACCCTAGAATTTGCAGGTGGATAAATATATATTTTAAATTGATCTTGATCAAATAGCTTTTGCCTTGGGTATTAGAGGGCTAGGTCGTTGCAGCAATTATACGGCAGTATTCCCCAAGCGGACCTTTCATCTACTTGTAATATAAAATCAATAATGTCTAAACAAGGACTAAGATGGCATTTTAATGTTTGCCAAAGAGCATTTAGACATCTGAGCTGCCTCAGAAGTGGTTTCAAAATCCATTTTGAAAATAGGGACAAAAAATGCTCTCTGTGTCTTATATGTACCCTGAAAATATACCTTTCTGGGGAGTTAAGAAGCAAATATATCTAATTGTAGTGTTATAGTCTATGCTAATAAACTTCAAGCAAACCATTGCTTGTATTTGCTATTAGAAAAGTACCATAATGCTACTGCTTCTGTAAAACAATATTCTACATACAGAGAAACACATAATATTAATAATATAATATGCGCATCACTGATTTTGAGATTTATTCACTGATATCAGTAAAGTAATAGTGTTAATTAGTATTTAGTTTGCAACACATATTCAAAGTTTAAAATACAGGATTTATCAAAATGCACTGACGGGTGGTGTAGCATGCTTTCTAAAAGATTATCTATAAACTTGAATTTTGCTATGGTATCCATTGAACAAAATCAGGTTATATGTGAGGTAAAAAGTTTTAGTTAATTTTCATATGACAAAAACCTGGGCAAATAATGTGGTTTACTACCTATGTTCTTAATTATTCAGAGGGAAATATTTTCAAAAGAAAGCTTTTGATGCTAACTCTTTCTTTCATTTCACTAGAACTAAAAACCATGAGACCTCAGTGACTAAGATAGGCAACAGTTTCATTATTGGTTAACAAATTTCCTGTATTATGCACAGGAACCTAGAATAATGCTTAGGAAATAAAATAAGTTCAGAAGTTATTTCAAGCCAATGACCTTTCATTGAATAAGGTTAAACTGACACACGCCATAAAAGGCACAAAGCTCCTCTGAGAAAGCCTTCATTTCAGTCTGTGCAATCAAAAGACCCAATTAATGCTTCATCTCATGCAATATTTACAGATCCTATGTAAACAGGTCAGGTTGTTAAACTAACTTACCTCTGCCAAGCACATCATTACATCACAAGTCAGTGAACAGATATAAACCAGCCAGCTTCTGCTCTAATGAATTACTGAATCAACTAAAACCCTGACATGTCCCAAAAGGAATCATTTCCCTATTTTCCATAAAGAAATATTATATCAATGTCACTATAATCCTTTCCTATTATCCTATCACTATGCTTATGAGATGTATGGTGAATTACCTAAGTCACCGCTTATTTAAATTCCTAAAGCTATTCAAATTTATCATATAGTTCTTTCATATTATAAAGGTAGTCTCACTCTTAAATATACAAATTTGATTTTTCTGTCTATGATTATCTGTAATTTGTAGAAATCAATGATTAAGATCTTCTCACGGTTTTGAAAACATGCAGGTTAGAAAACTTTAGAATTGTTCTGAAAATATGAAAATGTTAAGCTCTTTTAAGCTCTTACATCTCCAAAGTGCCTTACTTACTATAATCTCAGCTGAGCATTTAGGTAGTGAGAATATTTGTGTCAGCAAATATTATTGAGAAATTGAATTGATATTTTCATTCTGAACTATCAAGTTGGTAACATGTATTACTTTAACTCTTATTCAATAACTATTAAATTCCAATTAATTGATTTGAATAAGTTTACACAATAAAGGTCTTTAATATTTTTGATCATTCAACATGCCAGTACATATGTAATTCAAAGTTACTATAACTATTTTTTCATCATTTTTGGAAGCAATTACCAAGATGTCCCAAATCTCATCAATCAATCAATATGTATACATTTACTATGTTTTGATTCTGCCATAGTTTCATACACTGAAATAACTTAATATCTATTTATTGTGTTTATTAATTTCTTCTTCTACTCTATCATTGCTTCTTTCTATGTAGCTGTCCTTTGTTATTTGCAGGATACCCTCAGATAGTCAGAATTATTTCTACAATATTGTGCTTGGTATAAATGTTTTAATTTTTGAGGAACTTTGAAAAAATAGTCTGGTACAAGACAGTAAAATTTTAGTGTTGAAATTTACCTAATAAACATGTAATGAAATATTTTTAAGAATGGTAAAGGTAAGAAGAGACAAAAGGTATTTTAAGCACAAAAGATTGTCATATTAGAAAAGACTTTGGCATGGCTCGAAAATTTAGCCCAAAACATTCAAGTAATATTGCAGGAAGGAAGAATTTGATTCAGGAAAAGATAAAAGATTCAAAATTATAACTGTGAAAATTTGTAAAGTTTCGTAAATAATTTTTGAATCTGTAAATAATTTTAAATATGATTTCAAATTTAATAATACATAAAAGTGAGCCATGAACCCCCAAACTTGAAAGGGATTAATAAGACTGCTTAGGTACCAGCAAAAAAAAAAGAATTCCTTGCTTATAAAACTTCTTCTATGCACCCCAACATTCCTACACTACCATATAATGTTATATTGCATATATAATTGCAATGCATAGAAAGGATCTATAGTTATTTAGCAGTAAGTTTTTCAATTTCCATGATGTTTTAATGTTGAGTGGAACTGGCAAACTTGCAAACTGTTAACAACATGCTAATTGACAAACACACAGGAGCAATGATCAAATAGATACAGAAAAAGTGAATGTGGCATTGACAGATACATATTTCAATAGATGATGTCTCCATCATCTACCAGAATACTTTTCACTTAAGGGTTATACTATATGTCATTAATTGCTATGTTAAACATTGTACTTTGAAAGCAAGAAACATCAATGCATGGTACATGTATTCTCATATGTATGAGAATACATTATAATAAAAAAACTGGATTAATAGCATAGTGCATAGAATTTCACCTGGATCCTAACACATACTTGTCTTTGCTAAATTTGCCCCTGCTGGAGCCCTATCCTGGCCAGAAGAGCTTTGAAGTGACCAGCTAGCATAAAACTACTGGGGGAGAAGTGAATCAGATGAGTCAGACAAAACCTGTGCCAGTTTTCTCATGTATAAGTTGAGAGTGTTAATAAAATAATGCTGTGGCATGTACCACAAAGCGAATGGGTTCCATATGCTTTCCTTGGATGGAAGGATGCACATAACTGGCATAATCTTCTTATGGGGGAAATTTTAGAGCGAATTGAACCAAAGACAAATTATGGTTGACCATGGTACATAAGAATTTCAGGGTTTCTTAATTAGTTTCATTATGATATAGGGGCTGCAGTTCTTCTTTTTTTATTTCAACATACTATGGGGATACAAAAGTTTAGGTTATGTATATTGCCCTTGCCCCCCACCTGTCAGAGCTTCAAGCTGTCCATCCCCTAGATGGTGAGCATTGCACTCATTATGTATGTATACACCCATCCCCTCCCCTCTCCACATCTGCCTGACACCCAATTCATGTTATTGCTAAATGTGCTCTTAGGTGATGATCAGTAAACCAATTTGATGGTGAGTACATGTGGTGCTTATTTTTCCATTCTTGGGATACTTCACTTAGTAGAATGGGTTCCAGCTCTATCCAGGAAAATACAGGAGGTGCTATATCACCATTGTTTCTTATAGCTGAGTAGTACTCCATGGTATACATATAACACATTTTATTAATCCACTCATGTATTGATGGGCACTTGGGTTGTTTCCACATCTTTGCAATTGTGAATTGTGCTGGTATAAACATTCGGGTGCAGATGTCTTTTTTATAGAATGTCTTTTGTTCTTTTGAGTAGATGCCCAATAATGGGATTGCTGGATCAAATGGTAGGTCTACTTGTATCTGTTTAAGGTATCTCCATAATGCTTTCCACAGAGGTTGCACTAGTTTGCAGTCCCACCAGCAGTGTATGAGTGTTTCTATCTCTCCTCATCCACGCCAACATTTATTGTTTTGGGAGTTTTTGATAAAGGCCATTCTCACCGGAGATAAGTGATATCTCATTGTGGTTTTGATTTGCATTTCCCTAATGATTAGACATGTTGAGCATTTTTTCATATGTTTGTTGGCCATTCTTCTGTTTTCTTTTGAAAAGTTTCTATTCATGTCCTTTGCCCACTTTTTGATAGGGTTGTTTTATTTTTTTCTTGCTGATTTTCCTGAGTTCTAAATAGATTCTAGGTATCAGCCCTTTATCTGATGTGTAGCATGTGAAAATTTTTTCCCATTCAGTAGGTTGTCTGTTTACTCTCATGACAGTTTATTTGGCTCTGCAGAAGCTTTTTAATTTGATCAGGTCCCATTTATTTATTTTTGTTGTTGCTGTGATTGCCTTTGGGGTCTTCTTCATAAATTCTTTGCCTAGGCCAATGTCTATAAGAATTTTTCCAACATTTTCTTTTAGAATTCTAATAGTTTCACACCTTAGGTTTAAGTCTGTTATCCACTGTGATTTTATTTTTGTGAGAGGTGAAAGGTGTGGGTACTGTTTCAGTCTTCTACATGTGGTTATCCAGTTTTACCAGCACCATTTATTGAATAAGGAATCTTTTCCCCAGTGTATGTTTTTGTCTGCTTTGTCAAAGATTAGATGGCTACATGAGAATGGTTTTATATCTGGATTCTCAGTTCTGTTCCACTGGTCTGTGTCTCTGTTCTTGTGCCAATACCAAGCTGATTTAATAACCACAGCCTTGTAGTATAGTTTGAAGTCTGGTAAATTAATACCTCCCATTTTGTCTTACTGCCTAAAATTGCTTTTGCTAAATGGGGTCTTCTCTGGTTCCATATAAAGCATAAAATTATTTTTTCTACATCTGTGAAAAATGATGTTGGTAATTTAATAAGGATTGCATTGAATCTGTAGATCACTTTGGGTAGTACAGACATTTTAACAGTGTTGATTCTTCCGATCCATGGGCATGGTATGGTTTTCCACCTGTTTACGTGCTCTGCTATCTCTTTCCTCAGTGTTTCATAGTTCTCCCTGTAGAGGTCTTTTACCTCCTTAGTTAAATATATTCCTTGATACTTTATTTCTTTGTTGCTATTGTGAAGGGTATTGAGTCTTTGATTTGGTTCTCAGTTTGACTGTTATTGGCATATATGAATGCCTCTGATTTGTGTGTATTGATTTTGTGTCCTGAGACTTTACTGAATTCATTTATCAATTCCAGGAGTCTCTTGGTTGAATCCTTGGGGTTTTCTAGATATAAAATCATATCATCAGCGAAGAGTGAGAGTTTGATCTCTTCTGTCCCCATTTGTATACCCTTGATTCTGCTCTCTTGCCTGATTGCTCTCGCAAGGACTTCCAGCACTATAGTTGAATAGCAGTGGGGAAAGTGGACAACCTTGTCTGTTTCAGTTCTAAGTGGGAATGCTTTCAATTTTTTCCCATTTTCCCATTTTTTCCCAATTTGCTTTCATTTTTCCCCAGTATGATGTTGGCTGTGGGTTTGTCATATATGGCTTGTATTATTTTTAGGTAGGCCCTGTCTATGCCTAGTTTGTTAAGCGTTCTTATCATAAAAGGGTGTTGAATTTTGTCATGTGCTTTTTCTGCGTCTACTGAGAGGATCATATGGTCTTTGTTTTAGCTTCTATTTATGTGGTGAATTACATTTGTAGATTTGCATATATTGAACCATCCCTGCATCTCTGGGATGAAGCCCACTTGGTTGTGATGGATTATTTTCTTGATAAGCGCCTGGATTTGGTTTGCTAGGATTTTGTTGGGAATTTTTGCCTTTATATTCATAAGGGATATTGTTCTGTAGTTTTCTTTTTTTGTTGCATCCTTTCTTGGTTTTGGTGTCAGGGTTATGTTGGCTTCATAAAATGTATTGGGGAGGGTTCCATCCTTCTCAATGTTGTGGAATAACTTTTGCAGAGTAGGCACCAGTTCTTCTTTGTAGGTGTGGCAAAATTCGAGTTTGAGGCTGCAGTTCTTAACCAAATTAAGTGATATCTTTTCTTTCTTTTTTTTTTTTTTTTTTGAGACAGAGTCTCACTTTGTTGCCCGGGCTAGAGTGAGTGCCGTGGCGTCAGCCTAGCTCACAGCAACCTCAGACTCCTGGGCTTAAGCGATCCTACTGCCTCAGCCTCCCGAGTAGCTGGGACTACAGGCATGAGCCACCATGCCCGGCTAATTTTTTTGTATATATATTTTTAGTTGGCCAGATAATTTCTTTCTATTTTTGGTAGAGACGGGGTCTCACTCTTGCTCAGGCTGGTCTCGAACTCCTGACCTCGAGCGATCCACCCGCCTCGGCCTCCCAGAGCTAGGATTACAGGCGTGAGCCACCGCGCCCGGCCTGATATCTTTTCTTAAGAAACAGGTAGGAATTGTTGATCTCTTTTGGGTTTCTGTAAATGTATTATAATACTTTGCCTTTTGCAGATGATCCAGGAAAAAATCATGCATTTGGAGTAGATTAAAGCAAGTTTCTCTTTTCTAAAGATTCCACAGAGTGTTCACAGATTGTGAAATTATTATTTTGACCACTTTGAGAAGGAAATTTTTTCCTTGAGCATATTACTTGATGGGATGTCAAATAGAAAAATATAATGATGTGTCATCATGTAGCTACAGAATGCTGACAAGATATTTCATATAGTGATAATGATAAGAAAATGATATAGTATAAATAACATTGTCCACATGGTACTGTTTGCTCTGTCGATGTGAAATTTGGTCTTTATAGACCTTGTAGTTTGGGGAATATAGGGCAAAAAGAAACTAGTTGATCATTGCTTTATTATATTTAGTTAAAAAAAAAGACTGGGACATAGCCTGGCTATTCTTCCTGAATTTCTTATATATCATTTTCTACACTGATAGATAGCCATGATATACTTTGCTTCTTGGATATATGTGAATAAATTTATGTTCCTTTCTAGCAGCTTGTGGATACCTTCTTTAGAATTTATCAGCTCCAGCTACAACAAGTATAAGTACAAAAATATGAGCTAAGATCCATAAAATCGCTTATAGACATTTAGTGTCATTTTCTCTAAAAGATTTTCTTGGTAACCTTCCTTTTTGCCAACTCTCAAAAAAATTACTACTCTTTCTATTTCCTCTCAATTTATATAAATCATGATTATAGTGCTTGATTGTCTTTAAGCACAATTTTTTCTTGCCTCTCTTAATACTTCAAATTCCTTGAGCTAGGGCAGATACCATCTCTTTCTCTGATACGTACTTTTAAGTGCTTGGTAATGTGCTGTGGATGCCTTGTGCCTTGGCTAGCAAATAGGAAGATGACTAGTTGTATAATGTGTTATTATCTAAATACAATGTTGCATTCTGATAATAGGACCACAATTCCAATTATCTAAATAAGGCATACAAATTTTGAAAAATACAGAGATACATAGCTACACAACAGCTGGAGAGGCATATATTAGAAATATCTAACTGTTGGATATCTTGTATACCGTTTTGAGTACTTGTTTCCATATTTGGTAAGACTAACATAAATAAGGAATTTTATGATGTTAGACTTATTGGATACCTAGGAAACAGATATACTTCATATCAAAATATATGCAATGCTATAACATGAAAATGTTGCAAAGACTCAAATGTAATCAGTAAATTATTTACTATTATTCACCAATATTTTAAGCGAATTGCTTATCCGTATATTGATTTCTTGTTAGTTATTGCTATACCTTATTTTATATCTTATTACTATACAAAAATAGTTTGAGGGTCCAGTTTCACTAGACAGACATAAAAACCTGTAAAAAACATGACTACATAAATAATTTTTTAAAAAGCTGAAAAATACGCAATGATAAATTTTTTTGAGACCATTAGAGATCTGTGTCCACAGGGTGTGATAGATTGAGAATTTTGGAGACCTTGGAAGAGGGTGAGAGCATGATAGTATTTTGCACGAAGGACAGATATGAATCTCTGGGAGCCAGAGGACAAACTGTGATAGGCAGAATAATGATCCCTCCAAAGATATCCATGTCCTAATTTCAGAACATTGGAATATATTGTGTTACATGGAAAAGGCAAATTAAGGTTATGGTAGAATTAAGGTGCTAATCTGCTAACCTTAAGATGAGATATTAACCATAATTATCTGGGTGAGTCCCATATAATCACAAAAGCCCTCAAAAGTGGAAAATGGAGGCAGAAGAGAGATGCAATTTGAGGACTCAGCTCACCTTTGCTAACTTGAAGAGAAAGGACAAGAGCCATGAGTTAAAGAATGTGAATATTCTCTAGAACTTGGAAAATGTGAGAAAACAAATCCTATCTAGAGCCTACAGAAAGGAAGTAGCTCTAGCAGTGCCTTTATGTTAACTCAGTAAGATTTATACCAGACTTCTGACATACAAAACTGTAAGACAATAGACTTGTGTTGTTTAAGCCACTAAGTGTTGGGTAATTTGTTATAGTAGTCACGGAAAACTAATACATAGGTCAAAGAACTAACCTGGAATCTTGAGAGTGATAGATACCCACCAAAAGCAACAGTACCCAAGCAGTAGTTCACTAGGGTAGATCCCATTGGAGACTATATAAGCTAGTAAAAATATTCAGCTATATATTTATAAGACTAATGTGTGGTAAAATGGGAATTTGAAGCCCCTGGTTGCCACAGACATAGGGAGACTCGTATCTTCTTGCAGCCTTTTTCCTCCACAAGCCTTATAGTCAATCATATGGAGGACCAGGAAGAATGCTGGGAAACTTGCTTTTATAATACTGGCTGGGGGAGGGGAAAAGTAGCCACTGTTGAAATTCCGCCAAGATCTGCCTCCCCTATGTCTTCTGTGGAAAAAAATCTTAATCTGCAAGGGGAGGGACAACAAAATCTGCCACCTTACACCACCGGTGGAAACCCCTTGGAACTATATGCTGTTTTCAAGTCACCTATTTTAAGTAGAAAGACATACATAAATTAAAAGGATGAGAAGGATATGCAATATAGATACTAAACAAAAAAAGACAGAATGTTACATAAATTTCAGACAGAGTAAAATTAAGAACAAGAAATATGATCAGGAAGACATTATATAAAGATAAAGGGATAAATTCTCTGAGCAGACATAACTACCATAAATGTGTATGCACCTAGAAATAGAGGTACCAAATAAATGAGGCAAAAACTAATGGCTCTGTAAGGAGAAATAGAAAAATTCACAATTATGTTTGTTGGATTCAACATTCTTCTCTCAATAATTGACAGAACAAGTAGGAAAAAAATCAGTAAGGGTAGGTGACCTGAACAACACTGATAACCAATTTGATCTACTTAAAAGTTATAGAAAACTCAACCCAATGGCAGCAGAATATGCATTGTTCACAAGGCACATGAACATTCACCAAAATTTGCCATTAAATAAGTCTTAACAAATTTAAAAGAATATAAATTATGCCAAGTATGTTCTCAAGTCGTATCAGAATTAAACTAAACATCAGTAATAAAAAAATGTCTGGACAATGAGCAAAAATATTTGGAAATACAGAAATATCCCTTTAAATAAACTCTTAGATGAATCAGGAGACTGAAGGGAAATTTTAGAAATATTTTTAACTAAGAAAAAATGAAGATGAAACATTTCAATATTGTCAGTTGTTGCTGACATACTTAGGGGGAAATTTATAGCATTAAATGCTTACATTAGAAAAACAGCAAAATCAGTTACCTTGGTTTCTACCCTAATAAAATAACAAGTAGAAGAATTAAACCAAAAGTAGAATATATAGACAGAATAATGAAGATTAGAATAAACATTAATATAAAATATGTGTATAACCTAATTTTCTTCAGCATGTAATAATCTGTGATTAAATCACAGACCTTTGATTAGTATTTTATCTAGGATAATAAGTTATATGTCAAAGAATAACATTAACTTTTGGAATACTTTCAAATATCCTGGATTGATTATAATTTAAGTAGTTTTTAATATTTCATATTAAATAGAAATTTCAATACACATAATGTTATATTTAACCTTAAAGTAGAAATTGAAAAACTACAGATACATACCCAGTATTTACTTAGTGACAAAAGATAGATGATAATATTTTCATAGAACTGAATCTTTCTTATCAGAAGAATTAAATCAGTTTTATTGACTTGAAACTTCATCATGGATATGTTATTAGATGAATTGTGTCCCCCCCAAATTTCATCTGTTGAAGTCCTAATTCCCCATACCTCAAAATGTGACTTTATTTGGAAATAGGGTCATTGCAGATGTACTTAAGATGAGGTCATACTGGATGGAACAGGGAGGGCCCCTAATCCAGTATGGCAAGTGATTTTATAAACGGGAAGAATCTAGACACATACATACAGGGAGAGCACCATGTGAAGATGAAGACAAAGATTGGGTGTTGCTTCTGCCAACTAAGGAAATCCAAAGATTGCCAGAAAACCACCAGAAGGTACTCAAGAGGCATAGAAAAAAATTCTCTCACAACCCTCAGAAGGAAGTACTATACTGATACCTTAATTTGGAACTTGTAGCCTCCAGAACTCTGAGACAGTCAGTTTCTATTGTTTAAACCACCTGGTTTATTGTACTTTGTTATCACAGCCCAGGAAAACTAATACAGATATTTTCAGCCTTGCTCTATTCCTAAGCAAAGGGTAATCAGGGCACAAAGTAGATAAGGAGACAGCATCAGAAAGTTTGCTTCTAAAGGAATGTTGCTTTCTAATCCCAGTGTTTCAAAACCTTGATCATCAATATTACCACTAAATTATAAGATTTCCTTAACCCTTATACCTCATTGGTAAAGTCTATATGATAGGGATTTTTCACAGGATTCTTATTTGTCATTCTAAATCAACAAGGAAAAAGCATTCCCAATGCCTCTCGATAATCTTAGCAGAATATGAAATAGCACTGTTGATATTCCCAGCTCATTAAAAGCAGAGAACCATTTCTCCTGAATGTTCAGGTTTTACCAAACATCTTATCATGAAAAGATATATAAACTTGAAACCCAAATCATGTGATTCCATTGCTGTTTGTTTGCCATGCCTAATTCAACTTGATTGCCTTGGATATAGATACAAATTTTGCATTCACCTTAGAATGCAGCCCTGACTGCCTCCGCTTCTCAGCTGAGCTAAAGGAACCATACCTCTAAGCCAGTAGGCTGACTTGAAAATTTGAAGGGGCTGAGAGGCTTCCAAAACAATTTAACTCCTGGTAATTAATCATGACGTTTGCCTATGACCATCTATATAAGATAGATAGGTTTTATGACGCTAAATATGTTTGCTGAATGAAGAAATGGTGTCAATAGGTTAAAAAAACACTCACAAATGATTCTCCATATTATTCTTTAAACTATTTATCAAACACCTTATGTATGTGTTATGCAGATACATTATGTATCATTAGGTATTGTGACTATGCATTCCCTATTCAGAACATATAACTTTAGTTGTGTCATAAAGATTATTTCTGTGATGCAGAGTGTAAGCAACTCTATCGTATTTTTTAAACTAGAATATTTTTGTTTGTTTTCTGTTGGCATCAAAAGAATAAGACAATAACCAGCTGGGACCATTGTCAGGGGTTGGCAATCTAGGGACCACCACATGCTAAATTTGGGCCACTGCCTGCTTTGTAAATAGGTTTATTAGGATACAACTATGCCCATTTGTTTGTGTATTGTCTAAGTCCATTTTTGTGCCAATGTCACAGAAACTGTATGGCTTGAAAAGCCTAAAATATTTACTATCTGGGTTTTTACAAAAAAAGGTTTGCCACCCCTTCCATATATTATAACATCAATATTGATTCTTTCACCCCACAGACCTAATTTTTACCTCTGATTCACAGTACTGTGGTTAACAAACAAACTAGTAAGTTACATTACCTGATAAATTCTAAGCAGCAAGTTTGCTGTATGAATTTGGTCAAATTTTTATTTTTGTAATTTTATCATTTGAACAATTGAGGGAAAACTACCTTACAGTGTTTACTCATATAGTTTTGTAAAATATGCATTTAAAAGCATTAGCCTAGCACCTGACACTCAGTAAATGGTCACTGAAAACTAATTTTTATTAGTAAAGTTGATCTCAAATTCAGTTTCCTTCCTAGTTTGCAGGGCAGTTTTGTAATTTTGACTTTTAGAAGCTAGTTTTGTTCTAATTATTTCAGTTGAGTTTATAATGTCTTACTCTTAAAATTTAAGCACTTTGATGGTATAATCTATGTCCACAAATAATAAAAATAAACCCCCAAACTCTCTGTCAAAAATAGTACAGGAATGAAGCAGGTCAACCAGTGAAGATTTATCCAGGAAAAATGCAAAAGGAGCATCTCTTACTTTTGTTTCCTTAGCAATTGAAAACTATGGAGTTGTTGTTAGATAATTGAGGTGACATGTTTATGAACTTCTATGATAGAACGTCCAAGGAGATATAAAGGGGGCTGTCAAGAATTTGGGCTCAAAGGAAGAAAGAAGTTTATTGTGCAAAAATTCACACTACTCATCTCATTTGCATTATAAAAATTTCCAATTTAAAAATTTATATTAAAAACATGCTATGACAAAATAATATACATTTTCTAATCAAGTGGCTCACAAAATCAAAGGTATAAATGTTAAGCTAACTTAAAAATTGGCTACTCTGCAACTATTTGTGTAGCCTAACATTATGATCAAATTCTGATCATAATATTTATGATGTAATTATGTAATGATGTACTACTATGAGGCAATTAAGTTTCTATAATTTAATCAAAAATGAAAATGTTAGCCATGAAGACTAATATAATAAATATAGATTTAATACTGAATTTACTGATTAAAATGCTAATATATTTTATGAGGCAAAATGTGTTACAAGAATATTATTCTCCCCAGAATATTATGATTTTCTCAGAAGCTTTCCCATTTGAAATGGGGAGAGTACTCCTACTACACATTTTCAAAGGGGTGCAGCTTTATCTTGGAACATACGTGTGAAACTGTAGGTTGAAAATATATATACATACAGATATATTGTGATGAGAAAAAAAGTTTAAGAATTTCAAATTTAGTGTAATAGAGAAATATAGTTTCATTAAGGCAGTGTTGTTACACATTTAGGTATCACAAATTCTGTGTGTATGTGGGGTGTGTGTGTGTGAGAGAGAGAAAAGAGAGACAGAGAGACAGAGGTACAAAGTAAGCACACACTGTTGGAAAAAAGGCACTGGCAGACTTGCTCAATTCATGGTTGCCACAAACCTTAAATTTGTAAACAAACAACCAACCAAAAAGCCCCATAATGTCTGTGAAGCACAATATAGTAAAATCTAATAAAATGAGATATGCCTGTATATACATACGTATCATAGTGGTTCTGTTTCTCTGGAGAATGCTTACTAATAAGAGCATATACTATGTCCAGCATAAAGCCAGTTATATTTTATACAAAGAAGGCAAGAAAGTATATAACCAGAAAAAGAAAACAATCATAGACACAAAATGAGGGATAATACAGATGTTAGAATTAACAGGTAAATAATTAAAACTAGTCATTATACATAGGTTTATTGATATAACATAAAAATGCATATTAAGAGCGAAGAAAAGGACAATATTAACAGAGAAATGAAAAGTATAAAAAAATACCAAATAGAAAATCTAAATGAAAAAAATAAAATACCTAAAATAAAAATGTCATTAGATACATTTAGGAAATGATTAGAAACTACATGAGAAATGATTCCTAAACTGACAAATAGGAAGTATGTAGCCTGAAGGACAGAGATTTAAAGGACTTTTAAAAAGGTAGTGAGGAAATGTGGAAAACAGAGGAAAGAAACAGTCTTAATGACCTGTGGGATTATATTAAGAAGTCTAACATCTTGTAATTGGAGTCCCAAAGGGAAATGGAAGAAGTGAGACATTAGTGCAGAAAAATTACTGAAAGAAGTAATAGCTCCAAAGATTCCAAATTTATTTAGAAATGTTAACGTAAAAATATGTGTTCAGTGAATCCTATGCATAAACATATATAAACCACACCTAAGCACATCATAATCAAAGATAGAGAAAAAAAATCTTAAAATCAATCAGAGAAGAAAAAAATTCAAAGAGGGAAATGGTAATAAAAATGACCCCTAAATTTTCATCCAAAACAATGGAAGATAGAAGACAATCAAATGGCATCCCTTTGGTTCTGAAAGGGGAAAACAGTCAACCTAGAATTCTGTATCTAACCAAAATATCCTTTTCAAAAGAGTGCATAATAAAGATGCATACAATACACAAAATCTGAGAAAACTCAACACCAGTAGAAACACATTGGAAGAAAATATTTTAAAAAAGGGTGTAATACTAAAAAAGATAATAGGATTTATTTTTTTCTTTTAATAATTTTATGTTTTAAATATAGTTCAATCTGATTGCCCTAAGACATAGCACAATTTTTTTTATTCTTATTTCAGCATATTGTGGGGGTACAAAAGTTTAAGTTACAGATATTGCTCTTGCCGCCCTGCCCCCCCATCAGAGCTTCAAATGTGTCCATCCCCTAGAGAGTGTGCATTGCACTCATTATGTATGTATACACCCATCCCCTCCCCCACCCACATCTACCCCACACCCAATCAATGTTATTCCTAAATGTGCTCTTAGGTGATGATCAGTGAAACCAATTTGATGGTGAGTACATGTGGTGCTTATTTTTCCATTCTTGGGATACTTCACTTAGTAGAATAGATTCCAACTCTTTCCAGGAAAATACAAGAAGTGCTATATCACCATTGTTTCTTATAGCTGAGTAGTACTCCATGGTATACATATACCACATTTTATTAATCCATTCATGTATTGATGGGCACTTGGGTTGTTTCCACATCTTCGCAATTGTGAATTGTGCTGCTATAAACATTTGGGGTGGGTGCAGATATCTTTGTTATAGAATGTCTTTTGTTATAGGATTTATATAAAAGAATAATATTTACTAGAAATGGCAAATATATAAATAAATATAATATAGTTTCTTATCTTAATTTCTTTAAATGTAAATTTACTACTTAAGGAAAAATGATAACATAGTTCAAGGTTTATGATGTACGTAAAAGTAAAATGTATAGCTTCATTTGTATAAAAGACTAGGCAGAGCTATGTAGAAACTATTTTATGGTTCTTGTATTAATTGTAAAATGGCAAAATATGTAAGAGAGATATAGTATTAACTTAGAGAACTCTTTCGTATGTATAGTCAAATAAAACTGAATTTATTTTTCAAGTCAATGTATTAATAATTTCAGAATAATCATAGATGACATTTCAAGAAATGAAAATTACAGACATATCTCATCAAAATATTCAAAAAATTTATCAAAATATAAGCAATTTAATTCATCACAATAAGAATGAATATACATCATGAACAAGAACAAGAGGCATTTATTTCAGGAAAGCAAGGTCAGTTCTACATGTGTATATCAATCAATGTATTTCATAACATTAAGAGAATAAAGGAAAAAAGTCATATGCTCATCTTAGTTTTGCATTAAGCAAAATTTAACACTCATTCATGATAAATAATAAATCTCTCAGTAACTAGGATAAAAAGAAAACTTCCTCAATCTGAAAAATGATATCTGTATGAAAGTCTGTAGTATCATTATGGGAGGCAGAATAATAGCAGGCAAAATACCCATACCTTGATACTTGAAATCCTGTGACTGTTAGGTTATATGGCACAAGAGACCTGTAAATGTAGTTAGGATTAGAGAATTGGAGATTAGAAGACCGTTCTTGATAATATGGATGAGACCAATCTAAGAATGTGACTCCTTAGCGTGGAAGAATTTTCTCAGATGTAGTGAGAAAAAGAACCAGAGAGGTGGTTCTCTAAAAAAGACTCAAGGAGACATTGCTGACTTAGAAGAGGAGGGAGGGGACAAGAGTTAGGGAATGTGAGTTTCCCCTAAAACTTGGAAAAGGTGAGGATATGGGATCCACCCTAGAACCTCAAGAAGGAAATAAGGCCCTGTCAACACTGATTTTAACTTAATAAGACTTTTGTTAGTCTTCTAACTTTTATAACTGTAAAATAATATAATAAAATTGTATAGGTCTAAGCCATTAAATTTATGGTAATTTGTTACATCAGAGATAAAGAAAATACTACAGTCATCATTCATATGTGTAAACTATTAAATGCCTTTTCTCTAAGTTCTGGAAAAAAACAACTTCTATTCAGCATTTTTCTAGATGCCACATCCATTTCCCTAAGGCGAGGGAAAGAAGTAAAATTCGTGATGTTTGAAAAAGAAGGGGAAAAATTGCCATTGTTTGCATGTGACATGATTGTGTATATAGATATTCCTCATGAATTTTCCCCAAAGCTAATGACATAGCTTTGCAGTATGTAGTAATAGGTATTAATAGTAAGTGAATTTAGAGAAGGACAATATACAAAAAAATAAATTTTATTTCTATACAAAAAAACACAGATAATAAAGTTATGATACCTTTATCATTACAATAGAATCACACAACTTGACATAATTAGGGATATATTTAGTGAAATATATTCAATACCTATTCATAAATATGACAATATATTGCTAAAAAAATTTGAAAAAGACCCAGGTAAATGGAGAGCTATAACACATCCTGTGATTGAAAAACTCAGTGTTAAGCTATCCATTCTTCACTAAATAGTCTGTAGAGTCAACAAAATTTCCATCAAAGCCCTAGTGGGCTTTTAAAATAGAAATTAGCAAGGTGCTTCTAAGTGTACATGAAAGTGCAAAGGACCTAACACAATACCTGAGGTCTTACGCTGCCTTATTTCAAGAATTATTATAATGATAGAGTAATCAGATAGTGTGGTATTGATGCAAGAATTAAAAATGATAGATTAATAGAATAAATGGAACTGAATAGACAATCCAGAGATAGATCAACTCTTAAATGTTCAATTGGGATACAGAGCACAAAAAGCACTAAGCATAAAACAAAATGATAAAAAATTTCAAATTAGACTATATCACATTTTAAAATTTCTTGTCATTAAAAAGCACCATTAAAAATCTCATATCTTGGGGAAAATATTTACCATAACTCTATCAGACTATATAGAGCAAAGGATGAAAGTAAACATTTCACAAAGGTAGATATACAATGTTAATAATTACATAAAATATTGCTCAATATCATTTATCACAAGGAAAGTGCAAATTAAAAACACAAGGAGATATATGCTCTGTGGAATGGCTAAATTATTTTTTAAATGGCTGAAAACACCACAGCGGGTATGAGATACCTTAAACAGATTCAAGTAGACCTACCATTCGATCCAGCAATCCCATTATTGGGCATCTACCCAAAGGAACAAAAGTCATTCTATGAAAAAGACACCTGTACCTGAATGTTTATAGCAGCACAATTCACAATTGCAAAGATGTGGAAACAACCCAGATGCCCATCAATCCATGAATGGATTAGTAAACTGTGGTATATGTATACCATGGAGTATTACTCAGCTATAAGAAATAACGGTGATACGACATCTCTTTGGTTCTCCTGGAGAGAGTTGGAACCCATTATATTAAGTGAAGTATCCCAAGAATGGAAAAACAAGCATCACCAGATGTTGTACTGTACTCACCAGATTTCTGTACTCACCAGAAAATTGGTTTCCCTGATCATCACCTAAATGCACATCAGAGAAGGATACCAATTGGATATCAGACTGAGACGGGGGTGGGGGGAGGTGATGGGTGTACGCCTACATGATTAGTGCGTTGCACACCGTCTGGGGAATGGTCATAAGGTGCTGACTTGGGGAGGTGGGGGGTGGGGGAGGGGATGGAGGTATGACTTCATGGTGAGTTCCAGGCGCACTGTCTGGAGAATGGACACGCTTGGGCTCTGACTCAGGGGGATGGGCGGGACATGGACAATGTATATAACCTGAGGTTTTGTACCCCCATGATGAGCTGAAATTAAAAAAAAAAACAAAAAAAAACCCCAAAACTTTCATACACTGCCGGTGGTAATGTTATATGTGCAACCACTTTGGAAAGATCAGGCAGATTTTTGCAAATTAGACACACACCTCTATGAGACAGTTGTTCACACCTAGGAATTTATCCAAGAGAAGTGAAAACGTATGTTCCCAACATATCCAAAAATTTAATATTATCTCTATTCATAACAGGCATAAACTAGCTACACCACAAATATCTATCAAGGAGCATGGATAAATAAATTGCAGATTTTTTAAATAAATGGGATATTATTTGGCAATGAAAAGGAATGAACCATAGACACATAAACATCATGAATGAATCTCAGACATTATGTATAAAGAAAGAAGCCAGATACATACATGCACACACACATGCACACAAATCTACTTTGATTAAGAATCAGGAAAATGGTTTCCTTTGGGTGAAAGGAGGAGAGAGCTGTCTGGGGAGTATCACCAAGAACATTTCTTTGTTGATAGAGATATTTGTTGATGGAGTATGGCTTACTCTGGTATTAATATATGCATATAGGGATATATCTTATTGCATGTAATCTTTTCAGACCACAATTGACCATGATTAACTGAAACCATGAAAAGTAAAATTGCAGATGAAAGTGGACTACTATACATGCAATATATCATAAAGATGTGCCAAATGAGATTTTAAGACTTTTTTAAATGTAAAATTATTAAGTTCCACAGTAATTTACAGGATAATGTATTAGAATTTCATTTCCTTATATGTAAATTATATTAATGGCAAATCAATATTTCTGTTAGCTAGTTTGTTGTTATTGCTGTTTCTTTTTTTTTTCTTTTAACATTACATTCTTGGTGATCCAGTCAGGATTTGGCTGCATAGTCATGTTTGTTCAATTTGTTGCTATCAAATATTGCACTTCTCTATTTATGGCTTTCTTTGATTTAACTTTAGTTTACTTTTATTACAAAATTTTGCACTTGACCAAGTGTTTTTTTTATTGCTAATCATTTAAATCCTCATATATCAAACAAAAGCCATTTTCTTTTCCCTTTTTGAAGTCAATATTTTAGGTATATTTATATTTACACCAATAATTATCTCTTACTTGGGATGACATTCAGGTAATTCTGCCAAGGGTTCTAAAAGCATTGCATTTAAATCTCTCACAGTTAACAAACTTACTTATACTGATACTAAGAAATACTGTTAAAGATTATCATAATTTTCCTTATGTTTTGCCTTGGTTATGATTTTCTCCAACAGCAATACATTTTCAAGCTTCATTAATTGAAAGGAAAATTATCAAAAATGTTGGGAAGTCTAAATTACACTCAACAACAAATATAGTTAGCAATTTCCACAGGCTTTCATTGTTTTAATGGCAGACTAGATTCTAAGCAAGCCCTACCACACAAACCATGGAAATGTAGTAGATTAGAATACTGCATTTTCCTTCCATATTTAAAGAATGACCATCCATTAGAGTAAATAACTCATTTGAGAAATTCTGCAAAACACAGGAGAAAACATCATTTCCTAGCTTCTGTGAGATTTAGAAATCACTATGTGTTATGGGGTTTAATCACTCTCATTCTTCACAGAGACAACTGCAAATGACTTTGACCATAAAATAATCTTTCTCCCTTAAAATTCCAGTTACCTTCTTGAATTTAATACTTTTATCCATTAGTGAAACTAGCTGCCAATGAAACACTATTTCTTTAAATTAATTTAAATAAATTTCTACTAAATTCAAAGGGAGATTACTTTCTTTTTTAACTTTGCTTTATGGGTATTTATCAGATACAATTATTGATATAGAGCTTATTAGAAATATAAAAAGTAAATCACACAATGAATTGAATACCAAATTGCTTTAAAAGGAACCTTTTGATAATTACCATAATATAAATTATCATATGTTAATTTCCTCTAGTTTTTTTTCCTCTTGAAGTAAAGTAATCCTAGTAAATAATCTCTCCTATAAAAGTTTTGTAACTTCAGCCCCGTCTCAGAAATTTTCGCCACTATGTTTTTGAATATGAAGGAGACAAGCTGGATTCCTTTCACTTTTTACTTGGTTTATCTGAGTGACGTGAGCATATGTACAGAAGCCATAATATCCCATGTACAATTATTTGTACAGGAAGCCTTGCCAATACTGTATATTAGATTGATTATATGGAATACATTAAACCATATGTGTTGAAGTTAAATTGTTTGTCACATAGATACAATTAGGAAGATTATATTGCCTTGTGCTTCCAGGATATTCCTATCAACTATATACAAATCAATGTATTACAAATAATGTAGTCATAGAACATCCATCCTAAATATTAATCCCATCAGTCAGGTTGGATCAGGGCCCACCCAGATGATCCCGTTTAACCCTTTTTAAAGTTCCTGTCTTCAAATACAGTCACATTCTGAGATACTGGAACTTAGGACTTCAACAGATGAATTTGGGGGTACACAATTCAATCCATGGCATATTTGTAGAACCACCACCACTACAAGGCATAACCTCTCCCCTTTACATGTAGACAATGCAATAACACAAGGTTGGGGTGTTTCCAATTTTGGGGGAGGACACCTAGACCCCTCAAACATCTAATGCTATGTGGTTTAGGACAGTTGTGCTCTTGTCTCTAAGGATATTTTTTTTTTTTCTTTCTTTATTTGGCTAATTGAGCCTCTTCTCACTATCAGTGCTTTAAACGTAGTACACCATTTTAGCTTTTGGCAAAACTGATTTACCAAGTTTCCAGAGTTGTATATTGTTTGTTTCTGAAAATTTCCTTCTTTTTTTATATTGAGATATAATTCACATAACATAAAATTAACCATTTCCAAGTAAATGAATCAGTGGTATTTAGTACAATCACAATGTTGTACAACCACCATCTCTATCTCATTCAAAACATTTTCATCATCCCCAAAGGAAATCTCATACATACTCAGCACTTACTCCATATCCTCCTGTCCCTCCAGCCCCTGGCAACCACCAGTCTACTTTCTGTCTGTATGTGGACTTTTGTATCAGGCTTCTTTCAGTTAGGATGAGGTCTTCAGGTTCATTCATATTATAATATGCATCAGTACTTCATTCTTGTTAAAACTGATTAGGATTCTATGTGTATATGAAATTTTTTCATTACTTATCATTGAAAGACATTTGAGTTGTGTCCACCTTCTGGCTATGTGAGTAGTGCTTCTATGACACACATGTACATGTGTTTGCATGAGTATCTACCTGTTTTTAATTATTTTGGGTATATGCCTTGGAGTGGCAGTTCTGGGTCGTATGTTAATTTTATGTTTTAACTTTGTGAGCAACCACCAGACTGTTTTTTACAAGGGATGAACAACTCTACATTACCATCAGGAAATTATGAGGATTGCAAATTCTCCAAATCATTACCAACACTTGTTATTTTCTATACTATTATTGTTGTTATCATCCTCGTGGATATGAAATGTTATTTCATTGGAGTTTAAATTTGTATTTCCATAATGAGTAATGATGTTGAGGGTCTCTTCATGTGTTTGTTGGCCATTTGTATGCCTTCTTTAAAGAAATGTCTATTCAAGTACTTCGACCATTTTTTAATTGAGATGTTGGATCTTGTGTTGTTGAGTTGCAAGTATTCTTTATAATTGTATTTATTAGACCCTTGTTAAATATAGGATTTGGAAATATTTTCTCTATTCTATAGGTTGTCTTTTCCATTTTCTTTAATGTCATTTAATGCAGAAAATTTATAATTTTGATGAAGTCACTATGTTATCTTTTGTTGCTTGTGCTTTTGGTGTTATATCTAAGAATCCATTGTCAAATCTGAGATCAAGATTTACCTCTACATTTTCTTTGAAGAGTTTTATGGGTTTAGTGCTTATGTTTATGTCATTGATCCATTTTGTGTAAATTTTTGTATTCAGTTGAAGTAGTGTGTATAGAAAATGAATAAGATGATCTCAACAAAAACATATTAATTACAGTAAATAAAAAATGCACCAAGTAAAAATTTAAGATGGCCAGATCAGATAAAAATTTACATCAGTTTCATGTAGTTTATGAATACAGTACTCTATAAACTACACAGAATGATTGAAAGCAATATTCATGCAAACATTTGTTATTGAATTGTAAGATTCTTATGTATTTTAGATATTAGCCTCTTATCAGATAGGTGGTTTGCAAATATTTTCATCTATTGCATTGCTTGTTTTTTCATTTTGTTAGTTATTTTCTTTGCTGTGCAGAAGTTTTTAGTTTTATATAGTCCCACTTGTCTATTTTTGGTTTTATTACATATGTTTTTTGTGTCAAATCCAAGAAATCATTTTTCCATGACTAACGTCAAAAAGCTTTTTCCATATGTTTTCTTTCAGGAATTTAACAGCTTCAGGTCTAATTTTTAGGTCTTGAATACATTTTAAGTTGATTTTGTGTATGGTGTAAGATACAGGTTCAATTTCATTCTTTTGCCTGTGAATATCCAGTTTTCCGAAGACTGTTTTGCTGAAGAGGCTATTCTTTACCCATTGCATGTTCTTTTATTCGTATATATAATATATATGAATAATGCAGGGGTACAAATGTTTTGGTTACATGTATTGCTTTTGCATAGTTTGAGTCAATGTTATAAATGTGCCCATCACCCAGATTGTGTACATTGTACCTACTTGATTTCCTTTGAGTTTTACTTCCTATATGTGCATATGTGTTGATCAATTAGTTCCAGTTTAACAGTGAGTACATGCAGTGCTTGTTTTTCCATTCTTGTGATACTTCACTTAGAAGAATGGTCTCTAGTTCCATATAGGTTGTTAACAAAAGATATTAGTTCACCATTTTTATGGCTGGGTAGTACTCCATGGTATACATATACCACATTTTATTAATCCACTCATGTATTGATGGACACTTGGGTTGATTCCACATTTTTGCAATTGTGAATTGTGCTGCAATAAACATTCTGGTACAAATTTCTTTTTGATAAAATGACTTTTTTTCCCTGTGGGTGAATGCCCAATAGTAGGATTGTTGGATCAAATGGTAGGTCTACTTTTTGTTCTTTGAGGTATCTCTATACTGCTTTCCATAGATGTTACACTAGTTTGCAGTCCCACCAACAGTGTATGTGTTCCTTTATCTCTGCATCCATGCCAGCATCTGTTGTTTGGGAACTTTTTGATAAAAGCCATTCTCACTGGAGTTAGGTGATCTGTAGTTTTGATTTGCATTTCCCTGATGATTAGAGATATTGAGCATTTTTTCATATGTTTATTGGCCATAAATTAATTTACAATGAATAACAGACTTAAAACTAACATATGAAACTAATAATTCTGGAAGAAAATGTTAGAAAAACTCTTATGGATATCAGCCTATGCAAAGAATTTATGAAGAAGACCCAGAAGGCAATCACAGCAGCAAAAATAAATGGGACCTGATCAAATTAAAAAGCTTCTGCACAGCCAAGGAAACAATCAATAGAGTGGACAGAAAACCTACAGAATGGGAGAAAATACTTGCATGCTATACATCTGGTAAAGGGCTAATAACCAGAATCCATAAAGAACTCAAACAAAACAGCAAGAAAAAATCAAACAACCTCATTAAAAAATGGGCAAAAAATATGAACCGAAGCTTTTCAAAAGAAGAAAGACTAATGGCCAATAAACTATTGCATGTTCTTGACACCCTTTTCAAAAAATAAGTTGCCACTAAATGTGTGAGTCTATTTCTGGGCTCTTTATTCTATTCTATTGTGTCTTTCTTTATGGCAGCACTATACTTTTTTGATTATAGTAGCTTTGTAATATATATATATATATATATTTTTTTTTTTTTGAGACAGAGTGTCACTTTGTTGCCCTGGCTTGAGTGAGTGCCGTGGTGTCAGCCTAGCTCACAGCAACCTCAAACTCCTGGGCTTAAGCAATCCTACTGCCTCAGCCTCCCAAGTAGCTGGGACTACAGGCATGCGCCACCATGCCCAGCTAATTTTTTCTATATGTATTTTAGTTGACCAGCTAATTTGTTTCTATTTTTAGTAGAGACGGGGTCTTGCTCTTGCTCAGGCTGGTCTCGAACTCCCGACCTTGAGCGATCCACCTGCCTCGGCCTCCCAGAGTGCTAGGATTACAGGAGTGAGCCACCGCGCCCAGCCTATATTTTGAAATTAAGAAATATGATGCCTCTAGCTTTGTTCATCTTTCTTAGATTGCTTTTACTATATTGGGTCTTCTATAGTTGATTGTATTTGTCTCCCCCAAAATCACAGGTTAGAACCTAAGAATCATTGTGATAGTAGTAAGAGTTTGGGCCTTTAAGAAGTCATTAAATAATGAGGACTTTGTCTTCCTGAAGGAGATTAATACCCTTATAAAAGGCCTTGAGGAAATAGCTAATCCCTTTTTTTTGCTTTCATCTCTACGGCCGTGTAAGGACACAGTATTTGTCTTTTTGTCCTTTTTGCCCTTCTGCCTTCAGCCATGTTAGGATACAACAATAAGTGATATTTGGTAGCAGAAAGCAGCCTTTAACAGATGTCAGATATGCTCATGCCTTAATCTTGAACATCACAACCTCTAGAAATGTAAGGAACAAATTATGTTTTTATAAATTGCCCAGTCTCATGTTCTTTGTTACAATAGCACAAATAGACTAAGACAGGGTCTTTTATGGTTGTTCTTAATTTTTAAGATTTTTTTTCTATTTCTCTAACAAATGCCATTACATTCTGATAGGGATTGCATTGAATCTGTAGATTGATTTGGGAAATATGGACATTTTAACAATATTAATTCTTCCAGTCCATGAACATAGAACATTTTTTCATCAGTGTTTTATAGATTTTAGTGCCTTATTGTTTACCTTTTAAAAATATTTAAAATAAAATCGTCTAAAATCAGATATGATGGCAAATATCTGGAATGTTTTTTGGCATTAACTTTTGTATTGGTGAGTTTTATCTTACCAATGTCGTGTAAGGCACAATAGGATAAAGCTGCTATCTCAAAGCATTTCTGCTCAGAGGCAGCACTCAGCAGCAATAGGGAAGGAAATTACTTTACAGAATAAATATGGTCATCTTTCTGAGTTCTGAAATTTAATAAGATGAAATCATATTATCATATTAGTCTTAAGTTTTAACTAATTGAAAGGATTGGTAGCTTTATACCATATAATATTTCCTTAAAAATGTATATAAATCAGTTTGAGTTAGTTGAGTTATATATTAAAATACAGAAGAAATTGCTTTTAATAGAGTGCCAGAAATGCAAATTTCAGTTTATTTTTGTTTAGTTTTACATGTAAGTTATATATATTTCCCTAGGAGTAGATTAATGGAGTGAGTTGTATCTTATTGCAATTACAGAAAAAGTAAACAAAAATATTAAGAGAAACTGTTAAGTTTGTGTTACTCTCAAGTAAAATTAGAAACATTTTAATTAAAATGAGATGTTATACATACACATTTAATAAGTTCTTGATAGATATTTAATATTTTGTCAATGTATTTTAAATGTTTTATTCAAGACACAAGTCTATTCAAAAAGTAAATCCACTAATAAGATATATTTCTCTGTCAACATATTTAAAAAGCAATCAGTGTATCACCTGACACCTCTCATTTTGTCCCAATTAAAAGGAAATATAAATCCACAAAAGCAATTTCAGAGATGGCTTGATCAAAATAAATTCTGACAAACCAAAAAGATCACTGGTATTTGTCTTAAATCTTGCTACTGTGCAAATCTTTTTTGCTGTAGAATAACATAAAAGCATCCATAGCACTGCTTAATAGAAGAGAAAACCCTTCCAAAAGTAACTCTAAAATATTGTAAAAATCTTGTAAAAATGGAAAATCATTATAGTAAACTTGTTTATAATAGTGATTTTAACTTGAGAATCTGACATTAAAAGCAGGGAAGTAACAAAAAAGGTACAAGTAATTATGCTTCATTACATGGAATATTCTTGTGTATCCTTAAATTTGTTCATAAATTTTCTGTATCTTCATGTGTCCAAAAAAAATATGTTTTATAACACCCTTACTCTATAACACCAAAGCTTACTTAGTAGTAGGAAAGGAATCATTCTCACATTTTTGTTGCCATTCACAAGGTAAAATGAAAAGAAAAAAAAATTTGTACATTGACAAACATATATATGGTTATTATTATTATTATTTTTTTAATACTATAAATGCCAGAGATCAGACTTTGCACATTATATGGTTTTGGATACTGATAAATAAACTAAGTACTGTACACTTAGTTTATACTGTGTCTTGGTTTTAGATATGCTTTAAATTATATAAATTTAGCTAATGGCCATAAATATTTTTAAAGAGTGGTTATAGAAAAGTGGAGAAACAACAGGAGAGAGTATGAAGACAAATGAGGAAGTATAATTTGCTTATCTACACAGCACAATAACATATGTTACTTTATTAAATCTGCAGAATAATCTTATGACAAATTCTATTCTACAGAAGGTTTTATAAAGTCAAATAGCTACTGTATATGGTAAACAGTGAGAAATTTCCAGAGCAACTCAGTTATAGACTAAATCTCAAATTGTCCTGTTGATTTTATGGTTTGGCAAACCATTTAATTTCTCTGAGTTTAATCTGATCAGATATGCAATGAGTAAATAATGTTTGCATTACAAAATGATATTAAATTAGAAACAAAATATGTCTTAAATTCTTAACACGATGGTTTGCATGTAATAATAAATACATGCGTTTATCTCTTTTTCCAATGCCCCAAAACTTAGAGGTGGAGCATGAATTTAAATTCAGAGCTAACCCACTTTATTATCTGTGCTTAAGTAATCTATGGAAATATATATATTTAATATTCATAATATAGGAGTGAATAATTACCAAATTATTACATCAGTGCATTTCAGAGGCCACTACAATTATTTGGTAAAGAACATTCATAACTGCCTTAGGTATCTATCTGAATTAATATTGCGCTAAACTTTAGAACTATATAGCAATGCAAAGATATAGGTATTGATCAAACATCAAAAATGGGTAAGTTTATAATTAGTCCTCTATGCATGAAAATTAACTATAATTTTAACAATAAAATAAGAATGAATTATTCATCTAGTAATAATAATGTGCATTTGAAGATAAAATATTTGAAAATGGTAGAAATAGCACCTCTCTAAACCTCTTGACCAAAGCAACTCTGTTCTCATATCATTGTAAGCGTCCTCTTGAAACTAATTTTGAATAAAGAGCTCCTCAGGTAAAATGTTTTTTTAACATTTTAGGCAAAGTCATCAAATATTACCCAATCAAGCTGACAGGTCCTCTAGCCACCACAAGCCAACTCGAAGCTTAAAGTTTCTCATAGACACAAGAGGACTCATGCTTTTACAATAATTCTATCTGGCCAAGAAGTCAAGTCCTGACTAATTAGGGCATATCCTGTAAAATCCACCACCAGAGCGTCCTACGAATTCCTCAAACTCTTTACTTATCAGACAGACACTCCCTTCCACACAGCTTAAAGAGAGGGTTTTTTGAATTGCACAGGTATCTGAGGTATTGTATAGTGATTTTATAGAGAATAGCAGTATGTTTTAGGAATTGAACAACAGATTAAGCATGGTATACAAGGTGGGTCTGATTGCTCCCACCCAGATAACATTACAGCATCTACAGTAGAAGACTCGGGGATGAGACCTGCATGAGCCAAATAGTAATGAGAGATCAGGGTCAGTCACCAGCACTCTGATATCCTGTTTATTCATTCAAAACTGCAGATTTTTAAAATGTCTATTTTTCAACTTTGCAAGATTCACATACAATAATAGTTGTAAATGTCCCTGAAAGGTAGTAGGGAAGACAAAGATCTCAAACACAGCACTACCACTCTATGACTAGGGGAAAGATGTCTGATTCCTCTGTGCCTTTATTTTTCCAAGTGTAAATCAAGGATAAAAATACTATTAATACTAGTTTATGTGGTTTCATAAAGATGAAATATAAGGCAAGCAAAGAGCCTGGCACTTAATAAATGCTCAGTTAATAGTAGCCATTAAATTGTATAATGAGAGTTTTCAGATTCCTACTAATTTCCTCTCATTCATTCTCTAAAATAAACCACAATAAAATTAAAGAAATTGTTTATACACATCATTTTCCCTAATACTATATAGTTAGTTCCCTCAAGGCAGTGATCACCCATAATTCACCTTTGTACACTCTCCACTAGCTCATGGAGTAATTTACATTGTAGATATCTAATAAATTTTGAAAAGATGAATGAATATGCACCATTGGCCTCACTGCCTAAAAATAACATTAGAGAAAAGCATTCTTTGTGTTCTTTAGATATATAGCTTTTGGACAATTTGTAGTTTTTAAATATTATTTTTATATCAGATATATAAAACTAAATGCTTCACCTAATTGACTCTTAACTTTTCTATTATCAGCTCAGATCTAAAGAAATGAGATTGTCAAAAAAGATACAGTTTAACAAAGGATTGGCACAAGAAAAGGAAGTAAAAATCATCAACTTATACTTTTTAAGCAATGATTTGAATCTTCAAAAATAAAATAAAAAGCATTATTATATATCTTAGCCATCAATAGAAATTTTAAAATGATGCTCCCAATTTATGTCCACCAGTTTTTAAGTTAGCATAGCACTAACTTTATCTTGTATTATAGTCCATTAGAATATCACACAGAATATGATCTAAATCATCCTTTTAGTTCTTCAATACAAATACTATGGAAATTGCATTTGAAACCCTATGCAGAAACAAAGATATTACAATAACCATGACAAATAATGTAATCTGAGAAAAGCAGATACCAATACCATGTATTTGTCTAAATAGCAATGAGAACATATTAAAAATCATTTCAAGACAAAGAAAGGAAAAAGAGGGTTATACAATTATTCATTGAATTCAGGTTTTCCTAATAGACAATTCAGATTGTCCAGGCAAAACAAATCCTAATATATGGTTTGGAGATAATATAATGGAACTAAACAATAGCCAAAGCCTTGCAGGTACAGATGAGGTTTATAATAATATGCATGTAAAATGAATGCTCATATGGTTCAAAATGCGTGGTGTTAGGATTTTGAAACACTGAGTTGGGCAAGAAATATAAAAAAAAGTATTTCTAGATTTGTTTCTGATTGTACCTACAGAAGCAGTTAACAATGTAGGCAAAATAGTGCAAGGGAAAGGAAGAAGGGATTGCAAATGACAAAGCTTATTTTCTATAAACAACTCTTTCATAAACTACAATGGAACCATGTGCCTATCACATCCACCCTCTGTGCCTCACTCAGTCTCTTAAATAGTAAAATGAAGATGTTACAGCTGCTGTCCTCAACACCTGGGCCTGGACTGGTACTGGTCTGTGGCCTGTTAGGAACCAGGCCACACAGCAAGAGATGAGCAAGTGAAGCTTTATCTGTATTTACGGTAGTTCCCCATCACTGGCATCACCACCTGAGCTCTGCCTCCTGACAGATCAGTGGCAGCATTAGATTCTCATAGGAGCACAAACCCTACTGCAGACTGCACATGCAAGGGATCTAGGTTGTGTGCTCCTTATGAGAATCTAATGCCTGATGATAAGAGGTGGAGCTTAGGTGGTGACGATAGCACCGGTGAGTGGCTGCAAATACAGATTACTAGCAGAGAGGTTTGACTGCACAATAAATGTAATGCACTTGAATCATCCTGAAACCATGATGCCAACCCCCCATGGAAAAATTGTCTTCCATGAAACCAGTCCCTAGTGCCAAAAAGGTTGTTTATTAAAGAGTTGATGGGTTCTGGTTTATTCCAGAAGCTTCTGGAATGAAAATAAAATTATGTTCTACTTTTCTCTGTTGAATTAAGTGTCTTCTGGAATAGAAATGTTATGTTAATGAAAATAGTGGAATTTCAAGGTCATGTTACATATATAACATGTGGTAATATATAACATGTCCATGTCACACAACCAATAGATGACAAAACCCAAAGTCAAAGCCAGGAAGTCTGGTTTTGACCATTTTACTATTCTGCTTAATTAAGGAGAAAACTCCAAATCAATGTTTACTAGTTGGTGGTCTTAAAGAAGTTAGGTATGCTCTCTGAATACTGTCATTATGGTCTGTAAGTAAAAACTGCAATAATTAAAGCAATCATTGTAGATTGAAAGAAAATAAGAAATTTCCAAGAAATTAAATAATTAACTAATGCACATAAAGCAAATCTCTCATGACTTATCAAACTGTACATGCTCAGTATTATTATCATTTTCTCTATGGGTATCATCAGCATCAATGTCATTACATATTAAAGAAAAATATACATGGAAAATATACATCTGCAAAAGAACAGATATCAGACCCTGGAGACTATTAAAGAGACAAAGAAGAAAATATCAAAGACATAGGAGGATAACCATGAGAGAAAAATCTACTTAATAAGACAGATATGTAATCAATCAACTGCAATAGCACATTGACAACAAAGACATTTACAAAGTGCTGTGGAGTGAAAAAAAAAAGGAAGGTCTTATTTCTGCCTTCAAAAAGTAGAGAAAACTTCTCAATTGACATTGAAACTGCAGTGTATGTACTGAAGTTTGAATAAATGTTCACTAGTCAGACAAGATTGGGAAGAATAATCCAGACAGAGGAAAGTAATTTCCTAATTTCCAAATGGAGGAGGGCACAAGTACCTGTTAAAAATGTAGAGCAGTCTGACATCTGCATCCTATAGCTGGTGGTCAGACAAAGGAGAAGAGGAGTTGAAATGATCCCTAGATATAAGTAGACACAGATTTTGAAGGGTCAGTGCCATTCTAAATGACTTTGAATTTATGTAAGCTTTGGGAGCCATTAAAGAGATTTTGGCGGGAGAGTGGTATTACCAAATTTGTCATCATAAAGAGCTTTTGGATGATGATAAGGAGGATGAATTGCAGAATGTCGGTTCCACAAGGAAGAGATTTTACTTAAGAGCTTGTTACAGTATTCTTAAATGAAGGAAAGAAAAGAAAGAAAAAAATATGGTTTGGTGCTGGAAACACAGAAGAGTTGGTAATACATCTGAAGATATTTAGAACATATTTTGACTTAGTGTTCCAATTTCTTTCCCTTGTAAGGTCAGCCAGGGACAGGTGTTTTTCTGGCCTGGAAGAATCCCAGTCAGTTTGAAAAGGGATTGGAGCAGATGAATGTTGTGGAAAATATTCCTAATTCTAATGTCAAACCTAGAGAAAACATTTAACACCAGAAATTGCACCAGAAATGAAAGCCAAGTCACAAAAATGAGTGGGAAAGATTAATGGAGAGAAGGGAATGTGAAATATATGAACTTAAGTGATTTACATTTTATAAAAATGTAAGTGCTCAGCACATATGAATATGTAGAAAGAAAGCACATTTCTAGTGGAATGCAAACTCCTTGTTATCAAAATATATTTTATTTACCTCTGTAATTTCGCTCTTTGATAAGTACTGAGTAGAAAATTTGCAGCTTAGTATTATAGACACTGAATAATTACACAGTAGTTTGAATATAATTAAACTAAACTCTCTTTGGACTCAGAATGATACTACTAAAAAGGTTTTCCCTTAATTATAGGCTATCCATTTATTTCATTTGCCCTATTTCAGGAGAGCACCTAAGAGTAGTGATTGGCCCCATTTTAATGACCGTGGGAGGCTGGTTTTAAGTAAGTTAAAGAACTGATCCTGCTGATCACAAAGCTAGCCAAAAGACAATCTTTTAAAACACTGTGCTATAAAATTACTGCCCATTTAAACTTCATTATATGGATTTCCAACAATTATGAAGAAAAATGTATATATCCATAAATAAAATAGTAAGAATATATGAGTTTTACTATCTGTATAAGCATATAATAAATTTCCATATATCATGGAAGGTAGAATTATTATGAATAGGTTTATGCTGCCTTTGATATGTCATATAAATCATATCTCATTGTAGGAAACTGAAAATATTTCCCAAATATATTCATGTTAAATATTTTTTCCAGATTAACAATAATTTTTATAAATTTCCGTAAGGTGTAGTAAAGCTTAATAAATCCTACTTTGAAAGTAATATTGTATGTGACCACTGTATGTTCACATGTAAAAGCACGACAAGGAAAAAAGATAATAATTTAAATGAATTAACTATATTTGTTAATTGGTTTAGTGTTAAATTCTAACAGGGTTTGAAAACATACTGTGGGATCATAAGTTGGAGCAACACCTGTTAAATATTTCATTCTGAACTGCATTATTGCTACGCATTTAATAGCTTTTCTATTGTGATGAAAATTATATGTGTAAAATGCATCATTTTAAAGAGTACAATTCAATGATATTTAGTATATTCACTGGATTGGACAACCTTCACCACTGTCTCATTCCAGAAAATTTTCACTAATACAAAAGGAAATCCATACCTATTAAAGCAGTCACTCTCTATTTCCTTTTTTCCCCAGTGCCTGGCAACTGCTAATTTGCTTTTTTGTCTCTATGAATTTGACTAGTCTGGATATTTCATATAACTGGAATTATAAAATATGTGAATTTTTCTGTCTGGCTTCCTTTACTTGCCTTAATGTTTTCAAGGTTAATCCATGTTGTAGCATATATAAATACTTTATTCCTTGGCTACTATTAAAAAGTAAAAAAAAAAAAATTGATGCTGGTGTGGACACAGAGTGAAAGGAAACTTATACACTGTTGGTGGGACTCCAAATTAGTACAACCCCTATGGAAAACAGTATGAAGATTATGCAAAGAAATTAATATGGACTTACCATTTGACCCAGATATTGCACTACTGGATATCAACCCAAAGGAAAAGAAGTCATTTTATCAAAAGCACCTGCACTCAAGTATCTGTTACAGCACAATTCACAATCACAAAGATGTAGAATAAACCCAAGTGCCGAACAATTCATGAGTGGATTAGCAAAATGTAGTGAATGTGTATATGTGTGTGTGTGTGTGTATATGTGTGTGTATATATACGTACACATACACACTACACACTACAGAGTATGTAAAAAGAAGGGAATTAATGTCTTTTGCAGCAATTTGGATGGAACCAGAGACATCCTCAGTGGCACATCTCAGGAATGGGAAAACAAACACCACGTGAACTCTCTAATAATTTGGAACTAATCAATAGACACACATGGGCACAGAGAGAAGTAAAAGTCATTGGAAATCAAGAAGGGGGAGATGAGAGGAGGAGTAAAAACCTACCTAACAGGTATAATGAACACTATTCGGGTGACAGGCAACTTAATATCCCTGACTTAAGCATTATAAAAGCTATCTATGTAACAAAAACATTTGTACCCCCTTAATATTTTGAAATAAAAACAATTAATTTAAAAATACTTTATTCCTTTTTATGGCTGAGTAATATTTCATTGTGTGAATATTCTACATATTATTTATTCAATGATCATAACTTGATGGACATTTGGATTAATTTTCACCTTTTGGCTATTGTAAAGAGTGCTGCTGTGAACATTCTTGCACAAGTTTTTTTTCAACAGCTGTTTTCAGGTATTTGGGGTATATAGCATGGAGGGAAATTGATGGATTATATAGAAAGATGGTTTAATTTACAGAGGTACTGCCAAACTCTTTTCCAAAGTGTATCGGCCATTTTACATTCCTACCAGCAATGCATAAAAGTTCCAATTTCTCCACATCCTCAGAAGCACTTGTAATTTTCATTTTTAAAAAAATTTTGGCTATCCTATTGGGTGGGAAGGAGTACTTAATGACGGTTTTGATCTGCATTTCTCCAATGATAAATGATGTTAAACATCTTATCGTATGTTTTTTGGTCATTTGTATATCTTCTTTGGAAAAATGTCTATTCAAGACCTTTGACAATTTTTTAATTGGATTTTTGTCTTTTTTGTTGTTCACTTCTATTCTGGATAGGACACCCCTATCAGATATGTGATTTGCAGATATTTTCTCCCATTCTGTGCATTCTCTTTTCATTTTCTTAATTGTGCCCTGTGATGTACAAAAGTTGTACATTTTGATCCACTCCAATTTACCTTTTTTTAATTGTTTGTGTTTTAGTATTATATGTAACAAATCATTGCTAAATCCAAGTTATTGTAGATTTACTCCTAAGTTTTCTTCTGTTTTATAGTTTTAACTCATATTTAGGTATTTGATCCATTTTGATTTACATTTTATATGGTATAAAGTAAGTGACCAATTTCATTCTTATGCTTGATAATGATTTGTCCCAGCACCATTTGTTGAAGAGATTATTCTACTCCCATTGAGTGATCTTGGTACCCTAATCTAAAATCAATTGGCCGTATGAGTGGATTTATTTTCAAACTTTCATTTCTATTCCAATGATCTATAATATGTCTATCATTACACCAGTACCACACTGTTTTGCTTACTGTAGCTTAGTAGTAAGTATTGAAATCAAGAACTGTGAGTGCTGAAACTTTGCTCTTCTTTGCAAGATTATTTTGGCTATTCACTTTTCTCTGCACTTCCATATGGATTTGAGGGTTGGCTTTTTCATTTCTTTAAAAAAAAGAACATTGGGATTTTTATAAGGATTGCACAAAATCTTTGGCAGAATACTTCTGCTTTGAGAAGTACTTTCATCTTTGCAGTATTAAGTGTTCTAATCCCTCTGCATGTCATAGCTTATCATTTATGTAGGTCTTCTATTATTTCTCTCAGGAATACTTTCTTGTTTTCAGGGTATGAATCCTGGAAATCCATGAATAAATTTATTCCTAAGTTTTTTATTTTTAGCTTTTCATGATCTTTTAAAAGTATTTGTTTTCTTAATTTCCTTTTTGGTTTGCTCTTTTCCAATGTATAGAAATACGCCTGATTTCTGTGTGTTGATCTTGTACACTGCAACATTGTTGAATTCATTAATTAGCTCATTTTTTTCATGATTTTTTTAGGATTTTTATTATATAATATCATGTCATCTATGAAGAGAGATACTTTTACTTATATTTATTTCCAATATGGATGCCTTTGTTTCTTTTTCTTGACTAATTGCTCTAGCTACAACTTCCACTATAAGGCTGAAGAGAAACAGTCACAATGGACATTCTTATCTCATTTCTGATTTTAGGAAGAGCACTTTAAGTCTTTTACTATTCAGTACTTTATCTTGTTGAGAAAGTTTACATCTAATCCTAGTTTGCTAAGTGTTTTGATCATGAAAGGGCATTACATTTTGTCAAATGCTTTTCCTGCATTAATTGTGATAATTTTGTGTGGGGTGTTTTTATCTTCATTTCATTAATGTGGTGTATTAAATTAACTAATTTTTATATGTAGAAATACACTTGCATTTTGGGAATAAATATCACTTGCTATTGGTATATAATCCTTTTTATATGCTGTTGGCTTTTCTTGGGGAGTTTTGCATCTAGATTCATATGAAATATTGGTTGGTAGTTTTCTTTTTCTTGTGATATCTTTGCTTGGCTTCAGTATTAGGATAATGCTAGACTTATAGAATGAGTCAAGAAATGTTCCCTCCTCTTCTAATTATATATTTTTTAAATGTTTAGTAGAATTTACCAGTGAAGCCACCTTGCCCTAGGCTTTTCTTATCAAGAGGTTTTACTTATTCAATCTCAGTTCTTGATGCGTTAAGTGATCTAATTGACTATTATTTACAATAAATAATTTCATCTTTGTAATAGAGAATTAAAAACTTATTTAATACAACAAAGCACTAATTTTTCTGAAAGTAGAGACAGGATTTAGAAGTATTTAGCTTGGATAATTTAAATATTTTAAGAGATGAACCTACTTTTGTTCAAGTGTCTTTTCTTCTCTCACCAACCCCAATGTGCTTTTACTTACTAATGACTACTGACTAGATTAGAAAATGACTACTGACTAGATTTATCCTAACATATGAAGAACTCTAATATATTCTGTGATGATTACTGGCAAAAATTAAAAACCTCAGAACTAGAGATTACCTAGGAACAGTACAATGCAGAGAAAATGACTCCAACAGAGTAGTGAAATTCTTAAAGAGATTCTATAGCCATAGAACTATGTTTTACATGCCACTTTGCAACTACACCTATAATTATATACTGAAAAACTAAATATTTCACTAAGAAGATAGGGAAACATTTATATTGAGAACAGTTGGCAGTCTGATCTCGGAAGCTAAGCAGGGTCAAGCCTGGTTAGTACTTGGGAGAACAGTTAGCAGAGAGAAAAAAAAAAGGTTTTGGAAATTCCAATAAAGGATCGAATCAACAAATAAATTCTTGAAATTTTCTCACCATATTTGGAATACACAACAAATTAAGTGAACTTGTAGTTTAATGCTTGTTGTAGCAAACAAACCTCAAAGTTTATTTCTCTCCCAAACTCCAGTGTGAGCTACTAATCTGTGGGTGTCTTTTAGCATATGCATTTAGGTATCTAGGCTCTTTCCATCACATGACTAGCTAGATGACTAGCTAGAGGGTTTTGAGAACCCTCTTAATCTAAGACAACAGGACTGTTTAGTCAACCTAGTAACTTCCTCTAGGTTATTGGAGTCTTCTCCATCCAAACATTAGAAAATGAAAGAGAACAAGAATAGTCAATGGGAAGTTCTCATGGGACAGGTTTGGAAGTGTGCACATTCATTCAAACCACATTTCACTGGCTATACTTTGTGGGGCTAAATTTATTCAAGGAATGTTGGAAAATATAAAGTAGATAATTCTCTGAAAAAGAAGCATATTTTTAAAAATACTTAGCTACCGCCCACATTCCTTTATCTCAGTCATAAAATATTGATTTCAATTGTTGTCTCATATATGACAACATCTACTTCCACTAACAGAGAAAACTCAAAGTACCAAGCAGACACTGGATCCAGCTAAAATCTAGAATCTCCAAGTGACATGCATGTTTTTTTCACAAGTTCTAAATATTATTTATTGTTGTCCAGCAGCCTGTAAAGTAAGAAGATCTACAAAGTCCCAACCATTCAGTGTGAAAGAGAGGATCAGGGACAAAAAACACCCAAAACTCCAAAAATAAAAAAGCCTCAAAAAACATTCTCATTTGGAAAAGTGAATAGAAAACACACAGTACTGATGCTTAACAATGCCAGAATCTTGTTTGGCTGGCATTGTGAAAATCTCTGTTTCTGGAATGGAAGAAGTTCTTGATTTCATCCTGATTTTGTTTCTAGAAGGTATTCCTTTGTCTACTGTCCTCTGTATCAATCGTCTGTGATGTATTTTTTAACTTCCATGGCCACATATGAAATGGGAAGTATTATTTCCTAGTTATATAGGCATCATTCATGTATGTGTGTTTGTATGCATGTGTGAATGTATGATCTATCAATTATCTATCTATCTATGGGTAGATACCCATGGTACTCCACTTATATCAATTTCTATGTTACACATGAAAACTAATGGCTAATGCCTATCAGAGACAAACTTTGAAATTTCAGAGACACGATACAATAAAATGTATTTCTCATTTATACAAAATTTAACACATGTGCATATACATATATATACACACATACACACATACATGCTCACACATATATATATATACACACATACGCACACACACACACACACACACATAATCTGCAGCAGCCTATTAGTCATTCAAACACCCAGGTTCCTTTTCTTGTGTACTACTTGCCTCTCAGTCTTTGTAATCTTCTTCATTCATTTAGTAAATTGATAATAAGAGTATGAAATACTGTTGGAGGAAGATTTTATGGGCCCTCCCTATTTTCAAGTGACATACATAATTCAGTCCACATTTTATTGGTGTTGTTTGACCAGTTTTTACTGCAAGGGACAATGACAAATGGAGCCTAACTACGTGGTCATGAAGTAAAGGAAACTCCTGCACTTTTAGAAAGCATATAATCAATTTTTGCTACATCCATTAATATCAGCCTTGCTCTAGATGGGCCTCAAGATACACAATCTGTTTTCATCCCAAGGGTGCCATAGAGAAGTTCATATTTAAGCCTATTTGTTTTTCCTCACTAGCTCCTTAATGTTGTGACAGTAGTCGGTATGTAACTTCCACACTGAAGAGGTAGCTTCCCAAAGAATATGTTACACTATTTTACAGTTACTGATGGTGCCCCTGAATATACTGTTGCTGATATATTTAACTTAAATATATGAACAGGTGAGAAAGAATAATTGTTTATGTGATTTTATTGATATCACTTGTTCTTAGAAAATTGAGATGAGTCATTTTTGAAAGAAATTCTGTGAATTATATATTTAATCATATGTTAAAGAATTTTTCTTGGGTCATTAGCAAGCTCATTGGTGATTATAAAATGCATAGTTTATTTTCTCAGAAAACCGAGATTTTTTAAATCAATAAACTTCTGATATGCCTTTATCTTTTGGCATAATTTACATAAAAATTATTTAAACTCCCTGGAATTTAATTAATTCAAACTTAGAAAATTAGATTAAAGTATTTCCTCTTTACCGTCTTTGTCATGGTTAATTTTTTCTTTAACAGTGCCACTTCTACTCATTTTAGTTAAGACTCTTTCAATGATCTGATTTACTACTACATATTTCTCTTGGCCTCACCAATGTGTAGGTTTTCATGAAGCATCACTGGTTTTTGCCCTACTTTTAGAATTCAGATTAAAAACAAATCCTAAGTCAACGTCTTGCCAGTGATCTAACAGCAATGTCTACCACCAGTAAAATATTTGCCATTGACATATCTATATAGCCAATGTACAGAGCAGCATCAGTGAGAACTTTGGTGTCTTTGGTAAGAGTCCCTTCTCCCAGTGTTACAAAATCATAATTATTGAGTGCACAAAACTTAATTATTAGTATAGTCACTTCAAAATAGTCATCTTATATACATTCCACATTATATACTTGAGAAGATCCCCAGAATTCCAGCCTGTGGTATGTACACCTTATATAATCCCTCCCCTTTGTGTGTAGGTGGGACTCATGAACATGATGGATAAAACTCCTATAGTTAGATTATATTATTTGGCAAAGGTGAAGGGATGTTTTTAGATAATTAATGTTCCAAAGCAGTTGATTTTGAGTTACTCAGAAAAGAAATTATCCTAGGTGGATGAGGATTGCCTTTTGTCTTTTCTATTTCACCCATTTAATTATTGGCAGTGACCCCAGAGATTAGCAGGTCAGGCTAAACTCCCTTATTTGGGTCATAATGGATAATAGGTTGAATTTAGATTATATCTCAGCTCTCTGAAATAAGACCTTTGATGATTCACAATTGGATGAGTCTAAGAGTCTAAGGAGCATGACTGAAGGTTTGCTTCATTTGCTTCATCCTGCCACTGGATTTTTATTGAGAAAAGCCTAAATTAACTAGTGTATGGGACAAATTTAATGGATTTATTCCCAGCCTCTTTTGGTCAGATTAATCAGAATGGCCAACACAGTGACATATTCCTGTGAAAATCTGAGTTTGTGAAAATTCGACTTTGACCAAAAATGAGGAAGTCTAAGAGGTATCTTTTCAGAAGAGGCAATCTGCTATGGGTCCTGACAGTCCCTGAACATTCTTTATGGGCATAACAACATGCAAAACCCTGAACATTCTTTGCAGATGCCATTGCTCAGGGTTTTGTTTGATGTAAGCAACCTTGAGTAAGGAATGGATATCTCCTTCAAACAAAGAACAGATTTACTTCTAAATGCCATAGCAACAGTAGATTCTCTAGATCAATGTTCCTTAGCTGTATCTAATCAACTTTATGTGTAGCACCTATCCGGGCCCTGTGCACCACCCTTGTTAGACTTGGAGTAAGGAGAACTGAGTCAATATGATACTCATGCTGCCTGTTATGCTGTGATAATACAGAAATCCTCTTTCTCTAATCCAGGAGTCTTGTGCTCAATGACACACTCCCTCTAGGGCCATGCCACAAAGAATCCACTCCAAGAGGGTTAGGTGGCTTTAGCAAATAGGACTACTTTGATCAGCTTTATGGCTACTTTCATGAAAGCCACCCATTTCCTTAATATTTAGCTCATAGAAGGTGGGTATAATTAGAAGTCACTTCTGTAATTATGCATCCAATAATTGCATATATAAATATGTTCTTTAATAGTTCAACAATATTATGTTTAATACATGACAGTCACAGAAGAATATAAGCCTGATATTAATACAAATAATTTTGCAGAAAAATTACTCATAGAAACTAATGATTATTTATTAAGCTGGCTCATTTCTTTTTAAAAAGATTTGTCTATAGGAATAGGTGTCATTTCTTCCTAGACAGGTTCAAGTTTTCTGTAGTGAGCTAGAGGTCTCTAGCATAATGTCAGTCATAGGAGCTAGTTATGAACCAGGCTTGGGAATTCTAAAGGTTCAGGTAATGTCAGCAACAGTAAAGGCATTCAACCTTTTGTTAATATTTTTCCCCCAAAGTGTACAGAATCTTCATATGTTCCAATTGGCTCTGTATGTAACACAATTTTTTAAATATGCAAATTTATTCCTAAATCTAAATTATGTTTATGCCAACTATTCTTAGTAGTGCAAAAACAATTCCATGTTTGCTTGTAACAATGAGCTAAAAAAGAGTAGATTGCATACTTATGTGTGTATTCTACTTGCAAACTGTAGAGTGATTTAATAATCTTCAAAAAGATTATAACACATAATGTAAAAAGTACTCTGTACTGGTAAAGCTTTACTAGATATGGCTATGTGATATTAGAGAAGTAACAACCTTAGATTCAGTTTCTTCTTCAGCAAAACTTTATTCAGTGTCTAATTTATTTTTATGTTCCATAAAACGTAGTTGAGGTCCAAAGATAAATCTGAAATGTTTTCAAATATTAAAAAACTTATCATTTAGAAGTGAGCCATGGATATAAAATCAAATGAGTGAAATAACATATTTTATTCATTCAATATCAACAGATATTCATTAAACAACTGATATGTATTAGTGGCCCTGATAAAAATATCTTTGAGATGCATTGGAGTCTTAAGAGGAAGAAGGTTTCCTTCTACTACAGTAATTACAAAAGTTTAATACTAGAAGTACTACTTGAGTTACATCTTAAAAGAAAGGCAAATGTGATCCAAGCTGGCAGGAAACGATAATGATGGAGAAAGACATTCAAGGCAAGAGGAAAAAAAACTAAACTGTTATTTTAATGGCCTCTTAGAGCACTTCTAAGATTTCTTTTTTGATCAAAATTTGAGTATTATTAAATGGAAAGCTGGACAATGTCAGATTAAACCTGAGTCAAGTTTGAGTAAATAAAAAATGAGGAGAAATGGTTTAGATATTTTACTCTCTGTCATGGAGTCTTACAATATAAATGGAAAAAGTATGATTAGTAAGAAACAGTTATCATCAGGAGTATTAAAAAACACAGGTGTGTCATTCAACTTTTACAAAAATTTGACTTCTCATACAATATTAAGAATAAGAAATTAGTTTAAAAATTTCATTTACCTTTAAAAATATGCTGAAAATAGTACCATGTAGAGGCATACAATAGATTAAGAGACTATTTTTTCATGCACATAATTTTCTATATATTATTTTTGAAATGTTTGCACTTTAAGAAAATAGTGAAGTATTTTTATTTCTCATTTACTTTTGCAAGATTTATTCTAACAAAGTATCATTAGTCAAGCTAATTATGAAATGTGTTAAAACTCTTGTGAATTCATCTAACATATGTCAAAATACAATTGGAACTTAAAATAAATGAATTTATTTTCATCAATGTCAAAAACACATACAATATTTAATCAAAAACAACCCAAAAGTTTCATAAAGAGTTTTTTATTATTTTCCAAATAAATTATGTGTCATTTTTAAAAAGTTTTAAATAATGGAGAAAAATAATCAGAGTATGCAAATTACTTCAGACTCTGAAACAGTTCTTATTACATTGCTTTGCACATAGTAGGTATTTTAAAAATATTCATTGATTGAAAAGTAAAAATAAACTTCTAAAATAAACTTTATTTTTCAAAAAAAGTTTTAGATTTACAGAAATTATAAACATTATATGGAGTTCCCATATACTATATGCTCAGTTTCTCCTATTACTAACATTTTATATTAGTATGGTAAATTACTTACAATTCACGAACCAATATTATTAAATTATTGTTAAATAAAATCTCTGTTTTATTGAGATTTTATTTTACCTCATATCGTTTTTCTGTTTCTGAATTTCATTCAAAGTACCACATTGCATTTAGTTGTCATGTCTCCTAATATTCCTCTTAGTTTTATAGACTTTTCTTGTTTTTGGTGACCTTTACAGTTTTCAAGGGTAGTGCTCATGTATTTTGTAGAATATCACTCTTTTGGGATTCATCTGGTTTATTCTCATGATTAGACTATGTTAGTAGGTTTGGGAGAGGAAGAACACTGAGTCATTTTCATTACATAATAATATGACATGACATCACTGTGGGTGCTGACTTTGATCACCTGGTCAAAATAGAGTTTGTTAGGTTTCTCCACTGCAAAGTTACTCTTTTCCCTCCCTATCCACACAGCACCCTTTGGAAGGAAATCACTATGTACAGACCACACCTAAGGAGCACGGAGTTATGCTTTGCTTCCTTGAAGGCAGAGTATCTACAACAAACATTTGGAATTCCTCTGCATGGGAGATTTGTCTCTTCTTTCATTTATTTATTGATTGAATCATTGATCTATATTAGTATGGATCTTATATTAGTAATTATATAGATATTTATATTATATTTAGGCTTATAACCAATACTACCAATGTTGCTTTTGTTTATTGTTCTAATTTTACAGCTTGTACCGCCAAGAGATCTTTTAGTTGGTCCTGTATCCCTTTGACAGATCTTTAGTGTTTGTTTGTTTGTTTGTTTGCTTTTAGAACTTCTTTATTCTCTGAAGCATCACAGTATGCTCTAGGCTCATCTCATATAGTGCCTGCCCATGCCTAGAAATAGCTATTTATCCAAGAATACCTGCTTTCTTTTAATGGAGAATGGTATTATAAATCTATATCTGGGTACCAGATGTGCTCATTGCTACTAGTGAATCCTGGCTTGCAGGCACTCCCAGCTGACAGAGCAAGGAAATGTATTGTGTATACTAATACCAGTGTATGTACATTCTTATAAATAGTCCTATATATAAATGTCTGTATCTATATAATCATGAGTTCATGCTGATATCTCCAACTGTGATCTATTACCACGTCCATAATTCTAGTCTCCTGTCCTTGCTTATTTGTGAACTCCCATTCCAACAATGAGAAATCTGCTCCCACTATCCCCCATACATTTATGTAAATGTTCAATACCAATATACATGTGTATCACTATAAAATTATTAAGCCGTACTTGCATAGAAAACAACCTTATCAACTAGAGGAGCAGACTTCTGTATAGTTTCTTTTGCCTTAAATCTTAAAGACTTCACTAATTTCCAAAGTTATGGAGGTCAGTATCTTTCTGCTCCCATCGCCTTCCATGAGATTATTTCATACATGTGTTATACAGTTAGCTTGTTTTGTCATATATTGAATTCACCCTGAGGTCAACCCCCAAAACACCAGATGATTTTTTTTTTATTTTGGATACATTCAGGTTTACTATTTTGTGCTGGAAAGTTCTATGAGTTGACAAATGCCTAGTGTCACATTGCTATAATTACAACATTATACAGAATAGTTTTAATACTCCAAATAATCCATTATGCTTCATCTGTTCAACCCTTTTTCCCTTTCCCTAAACCTCTGGCAAACACTGACATTTTTAATGACACTATAGTTTTGTCTTTTCAACATTTTGAGAATGTCATATAATTGGTATCATACAGAAGGCAATATTTTCAGACAGACTTCTTTTATTTAGCAATATGCATTCAAGATTTATCCACATATATTCATAGCTTGATAGTTTATTTTTTTTTACCTATGAATAATATTCCAGTTACATAAATATATATAAACAATGTAAAATTGTATGGATATACCACAGTTTGTTTATGCTTTCATCTTTTGAAAGACATCTTGGCTACTTCCAGTTTTGGGTGATTATGAAGAAAGCTGGTATTAACTTTCACATGTAGGTTTTCTGTGGCCATAGTTTTTCAATAATTTGGGTAAATACCTGGAAGCATGATTGCTGAATTATATGATAACACTATATGAATGTTTAATCTCATAAGAAACTAAAAATTTGTCTTCCAAAGTTCCTGAACCAGTTTGTATCCTCACAAGCAACAAATGAGAGTTCCTATTGCTCTGCATTCTTGGAGATAATGATACCATGATTATCCTGGGTAGAGCTGGAGCCCGTTCTACTAAGTGAAGTATCACAAGAATGGAAAAACAAGCACCACATGTAGTCACCATCAAATTGGCATTAATTGATCAACACTTATGTGCATATATAGTAATAATATTCATCGGGTGTCAGGCAGGAGGGAGCAGGTTGGAAGGGATGGGTATATTCACATCTAAGGGGTGCGGTGCGCACCGTCTGGGGGATGGACACACTTGAAACTCTGATTTGGGTGGGGCAAAGGCAACATATGTAACCTAAACATTTGTACCCCCTTAATATGCTGAAATTAAAAAATGATACCATGATACCATGTTGGGGTTTTGTATTTTAGCTATTCCAGTATGTTTGTGGTAATACCTCATTGTTTTAGTTTGAAATTCCCTAATGACAAACAATATTGGGTATTTTTATATTTTCCATTGATGCTAATATATCTTCTTTGACATAAAGTCTGTTAATATATGCAATAGAATGTTATATAACCCTAAAAGGAATGAAATTCTGACATTTGCAACAACATAGATGAAACTGGAGAACATTATGTTAAATGAAATAAGCCAAGCACAGAAAGACAAATCTCCTATGTTGTCACTCATATGTGAGAGCCAAATATTAAAACAATTGATATCATGGAGACAGAGAGTAGAATGCTGGTTACCACAGACTGGGAAGGGTAGCAGGGAGGGAGGGATAAAGTGGGGGTGGTTAATGAGTACAAAAATTTAGGTAGTTAGAATGAAAAATATTTGATAGCATAACAAAGTGACCATAATCAATAATCAGTTAGAGTTACTTTTAATTAACTAAAAATGTAGAATTGGAATGTTCCTAACACAAGGAAATGATAAAGGCTTGAGCTTATGAATACCCCAAAGCAATAGTGATTTGATTAGTACACATTCTATGTATGAAAACATCACCTGTACCCTATAAAGATATACAATTATTTTGTGCCCAAAATAATTAAAAAGTACAAAAAGATGAAAAAGAATCTAATAACTATTTATTAAAATTTTAAATGCAAACACTTACAAATAACAGTTTTTATAATAAAGTTTTAAAAAACCTTAAAGCTCACATTTGAGTTCTATAATATATATTTTTAAAAGGTATTTCATTCATACTGTACCAATTCACTTTCTTCTATTTTGCGGGTGTAGAAGCGGCTAAGAGCTATGAAGGTGGAATGGGAAAACAAACAAACAAATAAAAAACACACAGAGAGAATTCTTCTGTCTTTATTTAATCCTCAGTAATAATTGGTGCCAAACAAAACACTTGGATCCTGCACCCTCAAACAGGATAGATGGTTCTGATCTGATTTTGCCATGGATTAGTTACGCAAGAACTTATGTACTGTTGTGTTTCCTGTGTTCAAAGTATTTGGTATATACTAGTTCTTCATTGTTAAATAAACTAAAGTGAGAAACTGATGTGGAAAAATCATCTCAAAATTCTTTGGCAAGATAAGGTACATTATGGCCTCATGAATTTATTATTTCAGATGGATAGCAGTGTAAATCCAAATGCCATTAAACATTGTGAATTTTAAAGAAATAGCTATGCTGTATCCTTTGGTGTTAATGCACTGTATAAATTGACAATCCTCTTTAATGGCGTTTGCATTTCTCATTTCCTTAACACAGTGGGGTAGTATTATTTTTGCAATTCTATTCTGAAATTGAACTTTGGATGCAGAAAAAAATATGTGTCTATTTGTAATTTGCATTTTTGCTCTTATTTAAAAGAGGCATATAATAGTCAAGCTATTTTCTTGAAGCATGAAAAAAATCACAATTGCCCTGTTATTTCTACATTTTCTCCAAATGTGAATCATATGTCACCCAAACAGAGCAGCTGTAATTCTGTTTTACTTGGTAAGTACTAATTCCAATCGTCTACTTTTTTATTCCTAAACTCAAAACTTACTAATTTTTATAAGTATAAATAAAACTGTCTTGATTTTTATTCAGATTTTCCTAATGTGGGTTTTAAATTTTTAGCTAACATTATAGTCTATCGGTATCAAAATGTTATTACCCAAAATGAATCAAAAAGAAAAATTATGAGTTTGTGTGTATGAGACAAAGGAACCTGCATCATTCAGTCAGTAGAATTCCTTGGGCAGAGCAGGACAGAAAAGTGTGGAGGTCAATTTGCAGAAGCAAATGGAAACTATTCTTTCTACAATGTTTGCTGATGTTGCCACATTGATGCACAGAGCCAATTGATCAGGTTACTGACTTTTGAGCTGCAGTCAGAAAGCACATAGATCGAAAAATATTTCTTCTTTGTGTTTCCAAGGTTTGAGAGATTTTAGTATAATTTTCTTTATATGTATATTTTATGGTCTCTTATTTGTTGAAATCTGCCACTATCTCTAAATGAGAACATTAAGGCCAGAGAATATTATTAAAAAAAAGCAACTTATTTCCCAAAAGTTTTCTTTATCTGTCATGTAAGCAGATCCTATGGGCTTTCTATATATTTCAACAATGATCTTAAATTATTAAGGTGATATCCTACCATATATAGCTTTACAAGGAAGATTTTAGTGCACATTAATGTGAAGGAAGTGAATATGTATCTTACACAAGACCTTCAAATAAATTCAGCGGACTATCTTCTAACGTACACACATATGCATATGCATTTGTGAATACATTACACGAAGGTTTAAGGACTAGAATTGACACATATTTTACTTTTATTTCCAAAACATTTTCCAAATATAATATTATTTTTCAATAAAATAGACCTCATTGTACTATGGTCTATCTTGCACATATCACTAAACATGATATTTAATGATTGTCATTGGATTAACTGGGGTATTCAGATTTAGGTACCCATGAATCTGATTAGAAAACAGCTGTGTTACTCACTCCAGTGTATTGGAGAAAATATCTCTACTTTTTGGATGACCCCAAAGAATTAATTTCTATCTTTCTGTGTTTATTACTTTCTGCTAGCCCTGAAAAACAAAAATTCCAAGTAAATCAGTAGCAGATGTTTTTTCCTCACTTCCAGTTGGTGAGGCAGTCCAATTCTGGAAATAACATAGCTTCATGTACTTCCTTTTTCCCCATCATTTGGTGGACGATCTCTTTCTATTGTTGAATTGGAATCCATTCTTTCCTTGAGGGCCTATTCATATCTCTAATGCCAAAGTGTGAATGGTTTATAATAAGGAAGGGCAGGGGTTTTATTCTACAGCTGTTTCCAGTTATTCAAAAGCACCATGCATGTAAGAGAAAATACCAACCTTGGACAATGCCATGGCCTCCTCTCAGCCCCCAACCCATTATTACCAATGAGCCATTGTGCAGACTCTGCTACTGTAAGCAATCTGCTCAAGTATAATCACGGACATTCTGTCCCCTAACAAGAATGCTGTGTCCATTCCCTCTAGCAACTGGCTGTGCTATTCACTGTAGCTTTTGTGATGTGGTCTTCTGAAAATACTGCTTTCTTGAAACAAGAAAATAAACAGATATTTGAATTGTAGATGCTTTCTTTTAGTTGCGTCATGAGTTGGAAATAAAATCAATATGCCATTATAAAGGAGCATCTATCAAAAGATGCCAGAAGTATGTAAACAAATGTGAATCAGCTCAAAAGGTTACTTGAGACAGTAGAAATATTACTTCATAATTAAAATACAGTTTGTGTTGGATCATGATATGAATAGAAATAAAACAAACTATATGCTTTTCAAAGGGTAGACAAACTGTCTTTATTTTTAATTACAGAAGTGGAGAGATGTGGGAACAAAGGACATAAAACAAACTGTTAACAATGTACATCACAGTTATTTTGGCTTAAATAGAGAAACATTTTGTAATCATGGCTTACCACAGATTCCAGAAAACATGCTGTTTGGTGGGTTGCTTTTTATTTATGCACTAATATACAAATGTATTATTATTATTGTTGTCATTATTGAAGAAGTTAAAGGGTTAGACAACATTCAAAAACCAGGTCAGTCTCCATGGGTCTCTCATATTTTTGCATGTCTGGTGAGCAAGGCACTTTGTCTTTAATCATCTCTTTAAGGATGTTTATATAGCAAACTGCCTTGAAAGATATAGTATCTTTCTCTAGAGTCAAGGGCAAGTTGCTTACTGTACAGAGTAATACAGAGAGTATTTCCCCTCTGGATCAAAGGGCAAGCTGATTTATTACCCATTATAAAACATTTGGGTTCCTTAAGCACAGTGTTCCCCTCCTACAATGTAACATGTTTTAGTGTGTAAATAGCATATAGTTTTTCTGTTTCATGTTGTGAGAATTGGAATTTAGAGAACCAATGTAAAAATGCTGATATTCTGGCTATTATTATTTCCTGAGTAACAAACTGGACTTCATTTTTGATCCAGGAGTCTTGTGTCTTCTACCAGTACCCATGAAAATGTGATAGAATGATTTATCAGCTTGCAAATAGGGTTCTTGGTATTTAAGGTTCAGAAGTAGGGAAGGTTTAGAATTAGGGTCACAAAAAGGAGGCAATGTCACATTTGGAATTTGTGGGGTGCTGTGAAAATATTATTGGCCTTCTTAGGATGGCCAAGATATGTTGATCTAAATCATATATTTTCCACAGGAAAAGAAAAGTATGCAAACAATTCTTACACAAGATGTGTTAATGCATTTTACCTTCTTCCATGCTAATCCTCTAAACAGAATGGCTTCATATTATCTAGTAGCCAAAATGTAACCAATGAAAGTTTACTTTCATCTTTATCCCTTTAAGTGTTTTAAATTGTGAAGATAAATAATGAATAAGAAGCAAGCTATGGAATAGAAGCCTTCTGTCCCTACTTGAAGGGCAAATATACAAGGAAAAGTGGGTGGCGAAGTAGTAAAAGTCATTAAGATTTATGAGGCTGATTTATTGAGATACTATGCAGTATACATACCTCACCTAAAGGAAAAATGTTAAGCGCTGTAATCCTGGAGCTTAAGAAATTTATAATTAAATATGCAGTAAATAGTTGCAGAAATTTATAATTAAATATGTCATCTTGAGTCTGTATATCAACACTGCAAAATAGGCATTCCTATTTTATAGATGAGGGAGGTGAGGCTCCAGAACAATTAAGAAAACATATATAAGGCTTTTTTTCCCCCAGGGGAGAAACAAAATGTGGCCTAAGTTTTGCTTTAGTTTAATTCGCATGTGTTTTGCCACTATTTCACACTCCTTCTTATAGGAAGTGTAAGAGCAGAAAGCAGCGTTGGCTGATTCAGAAGCTTTTCTATCAGATTCAAGTCACCGAACAAGTATATTCAACATCAGCATATGCAATGTCTTACATATGGGTATCTGGCTCCTCCAAAGCAAATCTAACCACACAAAATAATTAACAAGAAATGAAATGAACACTTCAATGTACCTTAAAGAATTGAACTCAGGAGCACATAGCAGCAACGCTCTGAGGATTCTTTAAAATACTTTTCATGAGGGACTGGTCTTTCTATAACTATTGGACAGAGAAAAACCAGAGATAATATCTTGTATTATTATGTCCTGTGTTTTGTGATCAGTTTTAGTGGCTAGGGAAATAGTTATACCTGTTTTTCCTGCCTTCTCCAGTTGATTACAAGATTTTACAAACAAGATGTCTGTGTTATTCATCTATATTGTGAGATCTTACTACAGTGATTGTCACATGGTAGCAGCCAGGTAAGTGATGAGTTAATGAACAATAAGTGATATATATAAAAATAATCTAAAGTAAAAGTAAATTATGGGAGAGCATATGAGCAATGGGGAAGTGTTTATTGACAGCAAAGATATTAAATATAAAACACTAAAAAGCAGTTGTTTTCTATAAGGGATTAATATCTACAATATGTAGAGAACTACTAAAACTCAACAATGAAAAAAAAACAAACAAACAACTTGATTCAAAAGTGGGTAATGGATGTAAATAGACATTTCTCCAAAGAAAATCTACACATGGCCAAGAGCACATAAAAAGATGCTCTACATCTTAAGGAAAGGCATATCAAATCTATGATGAGGTATTCATTAAGATAGCTACCAGAGAAAAATAGAAGTTAATGTTGGAGAAGATGTAGAGAAATTGAAAACATTGTGCACGTTGCACAAGGTGGGAATGGTACAACTACAGTGCAAAACAATATGATGGTTCTTCAAATATTAAAAATGAAATTACCATATAAGCCAGTAATTCTACTTCTAAGTATATTCTCAAAAGAATTGAAAGCAAGGTCTTGAAGAAGTATTTGTATACCCACATTCATAGCAGTGTTATTTATAATAGTTGTAATGTTAGAAGTAGCATAAATGTCCATCTGATTAATGAAAAGCAAAATGTGGTATATACATGGAATGGATTATTATTCTGCCTTCCAGAAAAAGGAAATCGTGACACATGTCATTACGTGGATGAACCTTGAGAACATTTTGCAAAGTGAAATAAGCCAGTCAAAAATGGACAAATACTGTATGATTCCACTGAGGTATGTAGAGCAGTCTAAATCATAGAGACAAACAATGAAATGGTGGTTTCCAGGGGCTGGGAGTAGGGTGGAATGTGGAGTATATGTTCAATGGGTATAAAGTTTCAATTTTACAAGATGAAACTAGTTGAAGAGATGGATGAAGGTGATGGTTCCTCAACATTATGATTATATTTAATACCACTGAACTGCATACTTCAAATAGTGAAGATGGTAAATTGTATGTTATGTAATAAGATGGATAGTATAAGAAAAAGCAATCTTTTTTAAAAAGCACTAGTTTCTAGTGTAGTTCAGACAGCACTAAAGAGCTAGATAGTTATTTTCATTTTGTAAAACACTGCTTAAGTTGAATTTTGACTTTTTCATTCTTAATTGCCATGAAATATGACACCTGTTTCAGAATCACAGCATTTCTTATCATTGCAATAGATTACAATAGATTACACTTTCCCCCCTTAAAATGAAAGAAAAATTTTAAATTACTAAAGGAATATTTAGTATTTGGATAGACTAAAAAATGGATATTTGCTAAGATGCTCTTTTTGAAAATATTTGAAAGGCTGTGTGTAGTTTTTATTTGGGGGACAATGGTAAAATCATTTACACTTATTTCTGCACAGCTGGCTTCTTAGTCACAGACATCCTGCTTTACAACAGAAGCAGCTGAATATTTTAGATATTAGGAGGTTTATATTTGTCCAAAAACAACATAATAGTAAACATTATTATTCGGTGAAACATAATATAGAATTCTACCGCCTTAACAATTCCTCACAGAACCAGTCCAAAAAGGCTGCCAAATCTTACTGACTTTCCTTCAAAACTATTGCATTAAAAGCCAGAGGATACTGTTTATACAGTTCAAAATAAGTAATAATAAAATTAGAACTTTCATCCTTATTATTCATTCACATCCAAAGTTTCAAATAATTATTAAACCTATAATTTTTAAACAAGGTATTACATTTTTTCCTGAGTTGAAATGGTTCTTAAATTTTTGAATTCCAGCTATTCAATTTTAGAATAACATTCAGAAGCTCTTGCAAGCCAATATCTACCATTTTTTCACCTCTTTCTAGGCAAATTGATCAGTGGTGTTTTGAGGATTGGCTGTAGGCCCAGTTTCCACAAATGCCAAAGACTTCTTTGCACCAAGTTAATTAAAATTGACTGCTTGTTTTAGGCAGAAGAAACAGGCAGACTGCCGGATAGTTCTAAAGAGTGATTGAACAATTTAAGCAAACAGAATAACCTGCCTTCAAGCTAAAGAATAAAAATACTTTATTATGTTGCCTTTGCTCAAATAAAAAGCCCTTTAAAATGTTGTTTTTAATTGAAAAATGTGAAATATATATCTGAATCAAATTGAAAATGCTATATTAGTCATAGAACAACAATAAAAATATGCAAATCATTACTTTCCACAAAATCTACAAATCAGACTTTTTATGGCCAATGTTTTAAGAAGATATATGCTTAAGTTACCAGTATATGGTAAATTTCTTTTACTACTGTCTATACCAAAAGGTGCATCTTTTAATGTTATGTACATATGTGTAATCAATTAACATCTAAATTTAAGGGAGGAAACAAAAATTGGAAACTCAGAAAAACTATAGTAAACTTTTTTTACAAATACAGTGAATCAGTATTTAAATATTGAGAGGACTTTTAAATAACACTCTGTCCAAATGCTGGTAGAAATTGTCTAGATTCTTTTGCATTAACAAAGTTACCAGTTTAAATATTTAATGTATGATCTTAACATGGCTTGATGAGCTGAGACTTGACTTCAAAACCACATTTTTGTCACTTTTGAGGCAGGAAATAGAAGCCTACTAACATGAACTGAGAGCCTACTAATTGTCAGGAACACTACCTGTTATAGTATACTTAATGTATACTACTGATTTTAATTCTCTCCTTAACACTGTGAAATAGAAATTCATAAACATATTTTACAGAAAATGAAACAGAGAAACAGAGGTGAGAAGAAATTTTCTCCGTGTCAAAACACCATTAGGATTAATTAATTTCTATGCATTAATATAATTTGATTATTTAATTTACTTTTAGTTTGCATGAGTCCTTGAATTTTTTTTTAATTTCAGAATATTATGGGGATATAAACGTTTAGGTTACATATATTGCCTTTGCCCCGCCCAAGTGAGAGCTACAAGTGTGCCCCTCCCCCCAACAGTGTGCACCATACCCATTGGGTGTGAATATATCCATCCCTTTCCCCCTTCCCAACTGTCTGACATCTGATGAATGTTACTTCCATATGTGCACATAAGTGTTGATCAGTTAGTACCAATTTGATGGTGAGTACATGTGGTACTTGTTTTTCCATTCTTTGATACTTCACCTAGGAGAATGGGCTCCAGCTCTATCCAAGATAATACAAGAGGTGTTAGTTCACCATTGTTTTTTGTGGCTGAGTAGTACTCCATGGTATACATATATCACCCTTTATTAATCCACTCATGTATTGATGGGCACTTGGGTTGTTTCCACATCTTTGCAATTGTGAATTGTGCTGCTATAAACATTTGAGTGCAGATGTCTTTGTTATAGAATGCCTTTTTTTTCCCCTCTGGGTAGATGCCCAGTAGTGGGATTGCTGGATCAAATGGTAGTTCTACTTTGAGTTTTTTGAGGTATCTCCATATTATTCCATAGAGGTTGTACTAGTTTGCAGTCCCACCAGCAGTGTATAAGTGTTTCTTCTTCACATCGACGCCAACATTTGTTGTTTGGGAACTTTTTGGTAAAAGCCATTCTCACTGGAGTTAAGTGATATCTCATTGTGGTTTTGATTTGGATTTCCCTGATGATTAGAGATGTTGAGCAATTTTTCACGTGTTTCTTGGCCATTAGTCTATCTTCTTTTGAAAAGTTTCTGTTAATGTCCTTTGCCCACTTTATAATGGGGTTGTTTGACTTTTTCTTGCTGATTTTTCTGAGTTCTATATAGATTCTAGTTATCAGCCCTTTATCAGATATATGACATGCAAATATTTTCTCACGTTCTGTAGGTTGTCTATTCACTCCAGTGATAGATTCTTTGGCTGTGAAGAAGCTTTTTAATTTGGTCAGGTCCAATTTATTTATTTTTGTTGATGCTGTGATTTCTTTTGGGGTCTTCTTTATAAATACTCACCCCACTCCCAATCCCCCTTTCTTAGTTTTCAACTTGCGTTACGTCTCTTTGTGTCCATATATAACCATCATTTAGCTCTCACATATTATTGAGAACATGTGGTATTTGTTTTTCCATTCCTGAATTAGTTCACTTAGGATAATGGTCTCCAGTTACATCCTAGTTACTAAGAAAGACACTATATCATTCCTTTTTATGACTAATACTTCATGGTATATATACAGCACATTTTTTTATCCACTCATGAATTGATGGGCAATGGGTTGATTGCATATCTTTGCAATTGTGAATTGTGCTGTGAACATTCTAATGCAGGTGTCTTTTTGATAAAAATGATTTATTTTCCTTTTGGTAGATACAGAGTAGTTAGATTGCAGGATCAAATTGTACATCTACTTTTAGCTCTTTAAGGAATCTCCATACTGTTTTTTTGTAGGGATTGTACTAGTTTATGTTTCCACCAACAGTGTATAAATGTTCCTTTTTCTCTACACCCACACCAGCATCTGTTGTTTGTTGACTTTTTAATGGTGGCCATTCTGAAAGGAGTAAGGTGGTTTCTTGTTGTGTTTTTAATTTGCATTTCCCTGATGATTAGTGATATGGACCATTTTTTACATGTTGCCACTTCCCATGAATTTATAATTAATTTACAATTAAATTTAATACAATATTACCTCCCTCCTTCAGCTTAAAATACTTCATTGGTTCCACACTGTTTTCTTTAATAAAAATATCTAATCTCTTTAATATTATTCATAAGGTCCTTCATGATATAAAATTTTATATTTTGCAAATGTTTAATTCTCCCCTTGGCACTCTGGTAAGCAATTATACAAACACAAGCAAACACAAAATTTTTCTTGAACATATCATTTATGAACAATGCCTAAGTTCAGGTACGAAGGATGAGGAAGAGTGAAAAAAACAAAGGTTAGGGGCTGAGAGTTATGGGGGGGGTGAATATTAGAATTGGAGACATTGTTTATTCCCAAAATAACATTTGTGATCCCACAAAATGAGATCAGGTTCAAGTCCTATAAGTTTCCTTAGCAGTTTTGTACATATTTTTGGCCACTCTGGCTGTTTTTGCAGGAGGGTGTAGGGCACATGTCCTAGATTCTAACAATCACAGAAATCTTGTCATACATCAAATCAAGTGCTAATGACAAAAACAAATGGGGAGCTGAAGCAACACTCTGGAACCTGCAGGTGTCGCCACAATGTCAAGTTGCTAGAGATGTGGAGTTAGCAGCACGGAGCTAGTAGCAAACACAGTTCAACTTAGGCATTGTTCTCAACATTTGTAATCTCAAACATGGATTTCCACCTCCATGTAATTCCTTAGATTACCCTATATTCTTCTGATAAATTTATTTTCAGATTAAAATTGTCAAAAGTAATGTATAGTGCCTGCAACTAAGAAATCTGACTAATACAAAACAATAATTTGGTTTACTATGTTTTTGTATATATACCTGTCAATACTGGAAAATCCCTTATTATAAGGACTGGACTTATACCGCACCACAATGGCTTGTACAGTTTCAGAAATGTAGCAAGCACAAAGTAAATACTAAATAAACATAAATAAATGAATTCCTTATATACTACACTTTCAAATCTGTTACCCCTCATTATGGTGTTTATCTAAAGAAGCATGAAATTGTGGGAACCATTGTAGTTTTTTTACTTTGCCTTTATCTGTATTATATCACCAATTCTTTTTTATGCCTCATAAATTTCCTTTTAGTCCTTTGAATCATATAATCACTGCCTGCTTTAATACATCATTATTTCCCCTTACATAATGCTATAGCTTTACTCATCAATATATCTCCAGTCTAATCACTTATAGTCCATAATTTACGTGGAACTAAATTAAAACTGAATTCTGATCATATCATTTTTCCTGCTTAAAAGTATTCTGTGAGTTCCCATTAGTGTAGAATGAAGTCTAAATTTTTTGAAATTATATTCAATCCTTGTATATTCTGGCTCACTCTTACATTTTCAGTATCACATTTTGCCAGTTCCACACACCAACAAGCACTCTGTTCTATCGTGGACTTTGCCAACAGACTTTCACCTTCCTGTATGTGCTATTCTCATTCAGGTTTCAATTGCCTTTAACAGCTTTTTCCTACTGTCTTATACACTTTTGTCCATGTCTATCTTAGAAACTTAATTCAATTTTCAAGCTCAATTATCACTCTCTCTGCAATGTCACTTCAGAACTGCTAGGCAATTTGTCATTTATTATTGTGATTCCTCTTTATTGCTATTGTAATGTAATTTTGTAATTGATAGTATTAGCCAAGTGATAGGTACATAATTAGTGCTCAATTAATATTATAAAGTCAATGTGCAAAGAAAAAATGAAGTAATATGTTTTCAAGAAAGATAATGGATTACGTCTGTACCTATCATAAGACTTCTTGAAACTTTTGAATCTCAGTTTATGAGCAAATATATTTCTAGTTTTAGGATTGAGATTAATGTGGTCAAAATTCTGTCTTAATATTTTGTTGTTCAAATTAAGATTGGCCTCAATAAATGTCATTGGGTGGGAACATTTTGCCCAAACACACACACACACACACACACACACACACACACACACACACACACACAAAGTGGACATATCTTTAAAGTCTTAAAAGATGGAAAGAAATTTAGACATCTTCAAATCCAAAGCCTTTATTCTAATATTAAAATAAATAAAAATATTCTAAACCATCTTTACCTGAGTTAGATTTGAATTTAGTAGTAATATATGAAAAAGGAACTAAAGGAGTCCCATACACCTCCACATTATTCTACCATCACTGCCTTTCTTCCAGATGCAATAGCGTCCATTAGGAGGGAAGATGATGGAGCCCACATGCTCCCAATGGTAAAACCCATATATCATCCCCATCCCCATCCCTTATCCCTAGCACTACAGCTAGAATGCTACCTCATAACCAAGACAAACTGATGAAGCAACCAATCCTGAAAGGGAGGTTATAATAAGAAATTATGATTCATCTTTTCTTAATAGACTATCAATACTAATTCCATCATGCTTTATGTATGTTTATCTTATTCACAACCAGAAATCCAAGCCTCCCTCGTATTCCATCACTAATCAGCTCTTATCCTTCTTAGTCTGTGTATGCCAATTTTCTGCCAAGAATCATAGCCATAGCAGATTCCATAAATCCTTTCCACTATGCCTCTGGAACTCTCATACTGTATCATCAATCTCTTTTCTGAGTATTCTCTTGACTTCTTCATTTTTATTGAAATTTTGACTATTCTTTGATGATATTGCATCTTTTGCAACCTTTTCCGTGGTGACTCTGCCACTGCTCATATCCTAGCTATCTTGAATCACATGCTCTCATATTTTATCATCTTCTAGTTCTTGCTTCAGTCATCTATACATCTTTATGGAGCATATTTATGATAACTGCTCTAAAATTATCTGCTAATTCAATAATTTTTCTCCTGATTGTATATTATAGTTTTCTATTTTTTCATAGATGGTAATTCTTGATTGGGTGTAGGCCATTGAGAATTTTATATTTTACATGCTGATTTCTGTTCTGGCATATGGTTAGATTACAAGGCATCTAATTTATTTTGAGACTTTCTGTTAAGACTTTTTATGGTGAGGGATAATTTAAACCACTACTAAGGTGCAGCATGCTTGAGGGGCAAACCTCCTCCCAGAGGAGGGCTGAGCTCCCAGTTCAGGCTGTGATCCTGGGCAGGGAACCTCCTGGCTCACATCACAGCCAGGGGAGATTGGCTGGCTTGAGGTCCTGCCTGCTGGCAGAACCCAGGAGAAACCAGGGAAGAGGGGAGGGTGGAAAGCAGCGAGGCCTGTACCAGACTGCAGGTCTCAGACAGCCCCATCCTCACACGCAGACGTTTTGGCTGAGTGGGTCATTTCAGCCCCTCCCTGGCAGCTTTGCACAAAAGCAGAGAAGAGATCTTTGACTCCTGCTAACAGCATTTGTGGAGCTTGAGGGCAGGCTCACACAATCCAGCTCTGTCCAGCCTCACTGCCCTACCTGCCCCCACTGAGGTGGAGAATAAGGACACACCTGGAAGTCCCAAGGCCCCACCCCCTACCTGAGACAGGACAGTGCCTCTCTAGAGGGAGGAGAGCTGGTTACAGAACCCAAAAACAACACTGCAGCTTGTTCCTGCTAGCAAGCACCACCTAGTGACAGGGAGGTCAATTTGCACACCCTCTTACTACATCTACTGACTCATTACACAGGATGTGATCAAATCTCACCCACAAACACCACCTACTGGCTCAGAGACTAAACTGGGCCTGTAATCATCTCAACGAAAATCTAAAGGTAAGAAGCAACAGCTGAGCCAGATGGGAAAGATGCAGCGAAAGAACAAATTTCTAATGCCAAGTCTCCAACAAAAATAAAGTAGGAACAGAAAACTTTAGAGCTAGCTAAAGCTTAAAGCTGAATCTTTGCTTGTCTCAGAAGGTTCTACAGATCTTCCTGATCTAAAAATCTAGAATTTAGTAACTGTGTTGGGAACAATTACATAGCTCTGAACCTGAGATCCTTTGTCAATACAGACTTCAATCTGTTTCATTGGTGGGCTGATGTTATTTTGAGTGTTGTGTGGGGTCTGAGGCACAGGTGGGTTTCCTGCTCCACTCTAGGCTTCCACCTGTCCCCAACCACCTGCAACAAAGAGACATTCTCTGCATGCTCTTGAAGCTCCCCAGTGGTGGACGGCTGTTGCTGGTTACTCAATGGTGAGCTCACAGTGAAGGAACAGGATTTCTCAGTTCTATCCCAGCCTCAGTATTAGCCAAGCCTTTCAAACCTCTTACATCTATAGTTTCCTGCTAGTCCCCCTCGTCCTCAGTAAGCAGGAGCACATCTTTTTTTTGTTTGTTTTTGCAATACCCTGGGCCCAAGGGATTTCTGATTATGTCCCAGGGCAGATACTTTTTGCTTCTGTCCCACCCTCAGAAGCAGTGGACTTTAGCCTGGGATTTGGGGGAAGAAAGTTTCCTACTTCTCCCCTAGAGGCAGAATGTTTTGCTTCTGCCCTTCTTAGAAATGAATCTTCAACTAGGCCTGGGCAATAAAAGTCTATCTGTCTCTCCTAAAACAATTTAAGGATTTTTCTTTGTAAGTGGGAAGGGTCCAGGGAAGTGGACCAGGTATTTTCTCATTGGCAGCCAATCCCTTGCATGACCACTCCACTATTAGAGACTCTTTCTTGCTCTGCCTCCAATCTTTCTCAGGAGTACCTGGTGCTGGTCTGTAGAAATAAACTTGAAAATGAGTATTATTCCATGAGCATAAGGTTTCAGTTACACAAGATGAATAAGTTCGAGAGATCTGCTGTACAACAGTGTCTTATAGTTAACCATGCTGCATTGTGCACTTAAAAATTCATTAAGAGAATAGGGCTCATGTTGTGTTCTTACTACAATTAAAAAAAATTAAAAGAGAAAATAACAGAAAGTAGGTGCAGACAAAATCTGGGTCTCCCAGTTATTCAAAACTGTCACTAGCCATACTTGGGTTGTAAGAATTTGTTGAAATGGAAGCTGCATTTTTCTTATCCTTTTTTAAGATGGCCACCTCTTTCTCCTGCTCTGTCGAAGAAGTGGTTTGTTCATTGCATCTCTCCTTGGATGGTTCAGTTACTAGAATTCAATTCCTTTATTTGTCTTGCCAACTACACTCTCTAATGGAATGAAGAAAAATTATGATATTATAGATTGAGCTTGTTCTCATTTTTAAATGCAAATTAGAACTACAATAAACTGACTTAAAATTAAATAGGTAATATCCCCATCAAAATGCAATTACACAGAATACATTTCAATTTGATCATACTTCTTGCCTTTATTAAGAATTTATAGTTTTTTATTTGTGTTTTGAATACTTCTTATAAATTTATTGCTATGATTTTTATGGTATATAGATACCAAAAATGAAAATTTTCTGATTTCAGTTCCCAGGTAGTTGATAATAATTTAATGTGTTTTACATCTATCAACTTTACATCAATTGTTTATTAATTTTAAGTCTTTTAGGTTTTGCTACTATCCTTTGCCTTATTTAAGGTATGTAATTACATCATTTGAAATAAGAGAGTTTTGAAAGAAGAGATTGTTCTGTCTCTTCTTTTTCAATGTTTATACAAACTATTCCATTTTCTTGTATTTTTGTTATACTCAATAAAATGTATCACCCAAACATGTTAAAAATAAAAGTCATAGAAAATGTATTTGTTTAGTTGAAAGTCATATTTAATTTTCTTACTTAGTACTAGTCCCTTTACTATTAAAGATGTGTTTCCTCTGTTCACGTGTGTATATGTATTTTGGAATTTACCATTTTAAGGTAATGTAACTACATTCCTTTTTTACTTAGAATTTTGTGTTTTGGAATTTTTCTTAAGAATACTTGATAAAATTCTTCAAATGCCTGTTTGGCATTTACTTAAGGAAATATATTTTTTAAAATAATAGACACAATAGATTAAATAGATATGAAACTCCATTGTAATCATCTGGAAAAAAAAGACTTGCTTGATTATATACAATTATTATTACTTATGCACAAGTATTATCCAACAATATTTTGTTTGATTCTATTTGATCAAAATAGAATCAAAAATTCAAAGTGAATTTCTATGGTTTCATTTTGTGGTAGTATTATAGTACAATCCAGGACTTCTAGATCAGCATTTATTGGGGAAAATTCACAAAGATATGATTATATTTCCCTTTTGTCCATTGCAGTCTGGGCAATAGTCTAGTAGGTCTAATTGTGAGAACAAACCCTTAGGCTGAAGTGTCAGTAAGTACGATTCACTGCAATGTAAAAGCTGTGGTCCAGGCATTTGGTTCACAGAAATGCAATGTAGAGGAATCTAAATCTATAATGAGTATTCATTGGTTGGGAAAGCCATGATAGATGATTAGAGGCCCAGTCAGAAGGTTGCAGCTGCATAACTTCTTCTAGCACCCCAATATTTACAATAATGGGAACATCTGCTTCTTTATCTTAAATATTCAGAGGCTTCCATGTTAGTGTGGCATATGGTATGACAAAACCTGTGAGTAAAACCACACATGTAGCACTTCATGAGATTAATTGCCTTTGGCACTGTGCTGCATCTATCTTGCATAGAGTTTTGCAGATGATTAGCTTGCATGGAATCAGTCTTAAGCAAATTTACACCAAACTGTAAATATATTTTGGAATTAAAGTTATGCTTCTTTAAAAAATAAATTCAGTATATTTATATGCACTTGTGGGACCTGGCATATTTTAACTAACCCTGTAATTACCTTTACTAAAGTGGTTATAACAAAACTTATTATGATAGATTTTATTTTTAAAGGTAGAATTTTAATCACCTCTCCAGTTTCTCTCATGATAACTGATCTAGTCAATTCTCTCTGGTCAATTTTGGTGGAAACTCGCAATTTCCTTCATCTTTTAAAATTTGTTTCATGTGCTATTCTTTTATAAATCTTTTCTCTCATGTCTCTATGGGTGATATTTAAGTTTCTAAATCATAATTAGCTGTTATGTTATTTATGTACTTTCTTGGTGTTTTCAAAGAAATAACTTTTGAATTCATTTACACTCTCAAAATTATTTTTCTTTCTATTTCATCAAAATATGTTTTAGTTTTATAGTTGTACAGCTCCTAGTCTATTCTGTTTTTATATTATTTTTCCAGTTTTTAAAATAAGTATATGAAACCTTTATTTTTTTACATGTGTTATTTGACCATGACAAAAATAGTCTATACATTTCTTTCTGAATACAGATTTCACTGTGTTATTTTTTTCATATAAAATATATTTTCCATTTCACTTTACATAGTTAATAATTTATAACAAAGCTTGTAATTAGTTCATTCCTTTTACTTCAGATTAAGCAAAAATTGTCTATCAAAGTCTATTCTTTATGAAACACTGTTCTTACTGGTCAATTTAAGGTCTTTTAATTTTGTTGTGTTTTTATTTTTTACTTATGTTTATTATATGTCTAGCTCTATCTTTCTATCTAATCTATATATATATGTCTACATACTTTCCTTCTTATTTACATAATCATTAAAAACACTATGTGCCCAAAATTTATGTCAAGAATTAGGACATAAAAAATAATTCACATCTGTGTATATGTGTGTATATTCCTTCCATATCCCTATGCCAACTTCTTCCTTCTTTATCCTTAATCATTATTCTGAATTTTACCTTCATTGCACTTTTATTATAGCCTTGATTTTCTACAGTTTTAGCACATAGATATATATCTCCAAACACTTTATTGTTTAGATTGTTTTTTAAGCTTTTATGAAAGTTTTCATTTGTTTTGTGTTTAGATCAAAATCATGTACATTTATTCAGTAAACATTTATGGAGAACCTACTTTGTGCTACATTTATCCATGTTACTTTTGTACCTGTAGAAAATTTATTTAGACTCTTTATAATATTCTATTCCATTACTGTGTTACTAATTTATTTATCAGTTCACTTGCCAATGGGTATTTGAATTGTTTCCAGGATTTTGCTGTCATGATGCATGCTTCAATGAAAACCATTATTCTACTTTTCTACTGGGGCACATACACAAGATTTAAGTATATGTATGTGCATTTGTATCTAGGAATAAAATAATCTTAACATGGTATAGATGAATATCAAATTTTACCAAAAATGGCAAATTGTTTTCCAAAGAAGTTGTGCAAGTTACATTATAGTTCTGATTTCTTAATTTATCTATTTAAATAGATACATCCATAAGTATAGATATGTAAATCTATAAACTTTATTCATGCTGATGAGATAATTTATTTCCACTCGGTTAAAATTATTTCCTGGTCATAAGGAATCTATTTCCTTTTTTACTGTTTTAATCCATTTATTTATTTTGACAATTCAAAAGTTGTATTTAATTCCTTATGTTTTCCTATTATGTTTGCACCACCTGCTCATATTTATTCCCCATGGTGCATTTATTTTGTACTCTAAACTTTATCATTCTGATTTTTCCTTAGACTGTCTACGTTGACCTCTTTAAAATCTGAAGACTCACCTAACACCTATCTGTTCAAGAACAAAAATCTCCTATGTAGTAAGTACCTCAACTCTTCCATTTATTTCACTTTATTTCACCTCTGCATAAAGGCTATGTTTCTCTATGTTTGGGGAAAAATAAATACAGTTGTGATTAACAAATGGAAAAGGCCATAATTGAATATGCTCAAATTCATATTGGAAATATTATGTGTGCTTTAATACTGGAATTTAATAATTTAATAATAAACCAGCTTTCAGTATAAATCTATCATAGCCATAACAATGCTGGGTATGCTTCTGTAATAGTTCTTATTCTTTTCTCCACTAGTAAAGACAGTTTTAGAAATACTCCACTCAATGTCTATCACATCATATACTTAAATACGTAAAAGGATAGATACTGGTAGTGTATAGTTAAACATGCAGAAGTGTCTATAGTATATCATTTAATGTATATAAATGTTTATATTTTATAGTTAAATGCGTGACAATCTATGCAGCATAGAGTTACATGTGTAAAATTATGAAATTATTGTTAGAAAACTTCTATACTTTTTACTTTAAGGTCAGATTTGTTTTAAGACCTTTATATATATATTTAGAAATTTAATTCTAGGAAAGTCTCTATGAGGTAGGTACCCATTAATATACTTGAATGAAAACTGAAGAAACCTAACAATAAAGAGATTAAGTAAATTGAGCAAGGTCTTTCTGTAAATATTGATAAATCACAGTGTTGAGATTTAAACCAGGTGATTTGACTCTAGCATTTGTCCTCTTAAACATTATACTACATCATAACATAATTCAGAAAATATTTGATTTCACTGACAAATGGAGGAATCATCTTAGATATAAATAACAGATATAAATAACAATTAACTATGAAAACACTAATATGTACACTGAGGAGTTGAAAGTTCATCACAGTTCTCTGTTCATCATTCCTAAGGAACTTCAAAGTTGAAATGAATAAAGATAGTTGTTGAATAAAGCTGTTAGTAAATCAAATCAATGATATCAGTGATATAACTTATTTGCTACTTCTCTTTTGCTGAAAAACTCAGAAAAACTAATAAGAGCTTATTGCCATACAGAAGGTACTTAATATAACTTCAAATTTGGGAAAATTTTTTCCACTATTAACCATGAAAAAGGCCACTACTGAGTTTTAATGGCAATTTCTTTTTTGTGTTCTTAAAAAAAGAGAAATGAGGCACAAGTCAATCTCACTTTTATTCATAGTTGCAATGCTGAGATCAGTTGACCTATCTGCTATATAATCATAAAGCAGAGATGAAAACTATAATAGAATAACATGTCTTGAAGAGAGGCTTATGGCCCTTACTTCAAAAAGGTTATTCTTTAGACTAGACAACACTATAGAATATGAAACAAAATAATACTGGGGCTCTTTGTATTCACTGAAAATACATCTTATTTCCTTCCTCTAGGCTCTGTTGTAAAGTAAGGTACAGTCTTGTACTCCAGCTTGTGTGTGAGGTTATAAAAGCAAATGTAGAGTGTTCTTAGTAACCTTTCATCCTTGAGTTTTACACCTTTGTTCTTTGCCCTCCACAGGAAACAGATTCTCATATACATTTCATTGACTCTTTAATTTCCTAGCCTTGACTTAGACTCTGTTTTATAGCCTCATAATTCTTTTAGTTTGTACTATCAAAATAGATGTCATCGATACTTATAGACCTCTTTAAATCATTTATGAAATCAGACAGGGTAGGTTAGGTCCCTTTTCAGCACACATACTAGTGATTATATGTATTGTTTTCACAGCAGGCTCTTTTTTGCCCATTCTGCCATCTTCAGGTTCAGTTGTAAGCCCTTTTGTTATGATTTCCATAAATTTGTAGTAATGATCCATGCTTGTTTTAAAAAAAAATTGCAATATATCAAAAATTAAAAGCCATATATGTACTGACAAAAGCATGCATTCTTAACATCAAAAGAATGTAAATATATAGTAAACATTATTAAAAGTTTAAGACAAGCTGTGTTTTTACTCTCATACCAATTTATTATTTAAAAGCAAGGTAACAATCTTGAGCTTGATGGCTTTTCCTGCTTCTGAAATTCTCTCTGTATCTAGGACTTGATTTCTCTTCATATTTACTTTCCCTTATTCTCACAATGCTTAGGACATGCAGCACACCTTAGTCAGAATTCCTGCTCTACTATTAATTAGTCATAATGATACTGAGAAAATTACTTGACTTAATTACTTGACTTTTCTGAGGGTTTATTTCCTTTTCTATTATAACCCAGGCCAGGTACAGTGGCTCACACCTGTAATCCCAGCACTCTGGGAGGCCGAGGTGGGAGGAGTACTTGGACTCAGGGTTTGAGACCAACCTGAACAAGAGCAAGACCATGTCTCTACTAAAAATAGAAAAATTAGCCAGGTGTTGTGACGACCGGCTGTAGTCCCAGCTACTGGGGAGACTGAGGCAGGAGGATCAGTTGAGCCCAGGAGTTTGAGGTTGCTGTGAACTAGGCTGACACCACAGCACTCTAGTCCGGGCAACAGAGCAAGACTCTGTCTCAAAAAGAATAAAAAGGTAACCCAACCAATCTCATAGAATTTTTATAAAATTTGTTAAAACACTTAAAATATTCAGAAGAGTGTTTAGCATATATTGCACTAGTAAGTGCTACTGTTATTGTTTTTGACATTGTAAAATCTGAGATATCTTCGATCAACGCCTAGTCAAATCTTAGGTAAACAAACATAACAATCAAACAAAAAAACCCTCAACTCTTAGTTTATTACAATCATATTTCTTTTTGTTTGGCTAGCTAAGTTTCTGCTCTGAGACTCCCACAGAAATAAAATAAGAAAGGTATCTCCTTTTGAAAACAAGACTATTAAGACAGTCATTTATAAATATAAATATATATATGCATTCTCATATGTAGACATTTATAAATATAAATAAATGCACACAAAAACCAATGATAGTCACAATATAAATTTTAAAATTAATCTGGAAATGTTTTTCCTCATTTTTAAATATGACAATCAGTGGTTTACTGTCTTTAAAATATGTATATTCTATAATGAGCATCACACACTTAAGTAGTACTATCATTCTTTAGTGGCTGGAAATATTACAGATTAGAACCATAGTTGACCTAACCACATTGATAAAACGACTAAGTACAAAAGTCCCTTTAAGATAGTGGAAATGTAATTTCCCCATTGAAACACATATTTTTTAAGTTTGGCACTATGGGACCATACATGTTCACTAGATATTATCAAATATTGGAAGAACAAAAAAAAGAAAAATTAGAATTTGGTGAGTTTTCATTTTGATTAGGAAGCTACACAATCATGGTGAAAGTCCTATTCACACAGTATCAATTACCAGAAGGAAAAAAAAGAAGTAAAACCAAACCCAAAAAAACATTAGTTCTAGGAGTGTCTGAAGAACTTGATTTCAGCAGAATCCATTTACAATCTTCAAAGTGACACTGACTCCATTAGAGGCCAAGTGTAAGTAAACGATCAAGCTTAACAGAAGTGCTTAAAGAGCCATAAATCAGGAAGAGTTTGAAAGTGAGGGGATTATTAAGGTTAACTGTTGTAAGATAAGGAGGTGAGGAACCTTGACAGAGCAACAAGATAGTTATCATGGCTTTAAGGTAAAAATCATTACTTTAGAAGGGGAATTTAATTTGTTCCTAAATAAAAGAAGATTGATTTTCGTTTTCATTTTGTAGGTTTTATTTTCGTATTGAAATTCCAAGTTGAGGATTGAGGGTGGTGGGAAGGATAAAAATACTGATGGAATGAAAAACAAAACAAAACAAAACAAAACAAAAACCTTGTTCAGAGAAATTCATAAGTATGTGTTTGTTTTGTGACCATTAAGAATTGAAAAATACAAGTCCCCAAACAATCTGCAACCTATTTTCCTTTAATTTACATCACCATTAAGTTTGCAACACTAAAAAATTTCACGAAATGAGGAAAAATAATAGCACAGAGATAAGCCCAGGGAATTGCCAACCTTCTGCATACAAGTTTATCTGAACTTAGTTATTTTACTAATGTAAGTAATTACTGATAATACCAAAATGATACTAATAAGATCTTCAGGTGTGTTTTTATATCTATCTCTAAAAGAAATTAGAAAGTGATTTTCAAAGTGGGAAGCAGGATTCAAATAGCTGTTTCCTAATTAAGTTGAAACAGTTTTCAATGGCCTTTGGTAGAATCTAATCTTCAGAGCATAATGAAGCTAAATTGACAGAAAAACACATACACAGAAAAATATAAATAAAGCGAATAAATACTGAGTCAGCATTGTTGGTTTTTTTTTTTCTCTCTTGGCTTTAAAAGTGACTATTGTAACTTAGCCTAAGGTTTGACTAGATTCTTTTATTTTCTAAATGTTAAAATAAAAATAATATCCCTTGCCTAAGGGCTTTGGGCTGTGATGTGCTGGGTGTTATATTAGGCACTGAAACTATAAATATAAATTAAACATTTTCTGCTCTTCACAGTTTACAAATATATCAAAATAACGAATGCCTTACTAGAGGATGAGTGTAACAGAGATAGAGTACTTGAAATTATGCTTTAAGAATTGACGTAATTAGTGAAGTCCTCTTTGTTTTTCTAATACTATCACCATGGTCAAAAGCTTAATCGTGTAGCAAATCATTGAACAATTAAGCTCAAGGGAAGTCAGTGGCTTTAAAAAACCTCTTCACCTGTTTCAAATTTGGATATGGGAGAACCAATAAATCTTCTAACTTTCATAATTGAAGTAGCATTCCTTGATCATGCTGTATTATGTTAGTGCTGCCAATCCCAAACAACTATCATGCAGAATGTGTTCAACTAAAATTCACATCCACTTTAAAGAGTATTATGACACACAGAGGCTTGACCATTGCTACAGCAATCTTGGTCACTTCAATCACCAAACATTATATGATCTCCTCATATAAAATCCCAAAATATCAGGATTTTTGCATTTGTTACCAAGTTGAACTTTCTTTGAAGAATTCTCCATCCAGAATTGCAACTGAATCCTGAGAAGGTTGAAACTTAGAGTTTCATAGCCTACATAGCCCACCCTCAGACACCAGGAAACTGAGAGGATACTATGATTAATTTTCTTATTAAATTTACAGCCAGTTAAATCTACTTTATCCTACATCCTTGTAATCTTTGAGCCTCCCCCAGTATGAGAGCCTTTATACCATCACATACTCTACCTTGCACCTTTCCTGTTCCCTTTCTCCTACTTTATTTTGTTAATCCTATAAAAAATGCTCTCTCACCAGACTGAAACTGTGCTAAACAACTCCCCATTTTCCCCTCACCCAGCTCCTAATAGCCACCATTTTACTTTTTTTTCTATGTATCTGACTACTTTAGATATTTTATACAAGTGGAATCATATAGTATTTATCTTTTTGTGACTGTCTTCACTTAGCATAATTTCCTCAAATTTCATTCATGTTATAGCATGTGACAGGATTTCTTTTCTTTTTAAAACTGAATAACACTCTATTGCATGTATATAGCACATTTTATTTATTTCTTTTATTACTGTCACTGAAGTCTGAATAAATTCTGTAAAATGTAAATGTAGTATCATTCACCTTCTTAACCACTATTAGTAGCATTCTTTGACTTTTGGATAATGTTCAATATAATTGCTGTGGAATTAGTTAGTAATTTGATCTGTGCCTTCTATACACCTTCTAGGGGTGGGCAAGCTGTGGGCTTGGGGCCACATGGGGCCTTCTGGATCCTTGGGTGTGGCCTTTTGGCTGAATCCAAATTTTACAGAACAAATTCTTTTGATAAAGGGATTTGTTCTGGGAAGTTTGTATTCACTTGAGGGCCCTCACTTGGGGATCTGGAGGCCCCATGTGGCCTTGAGGCCTACTTCATTTATAATAAGCTTTCTTTAGTTTATCAGACTCATTAGAATTGTTCTCATTTCTGGGCTTTGGTTTATATTGTCCTCTCTGTCATGATCATTCTCCCTGTTTTTGTTTAGCAAGTTCCTACTCATCTTTCAGATTGGAGCTTCAAATTTACTTCCTTTGGAAATTTTTTTAAAACTACCCTGTACTGAGTCATGTGTTCTTTTCTGTGTTCTTGTAGCACTATATATGTTCCTGTGACAGTGATTTTCACATTGTATCCCACACCCAATCTTACACTCTCTCTCTCACTAGGTCACATACATTATGAGAATAGCAACAGCATGTATATTTTCCATTATCTTATTCCCAGAGGCTAACAAAATAACTGCTTATTGAATGATTAATGAATAATTTGAATATTTAATGAATTAAATAATAAATAAGGATTCAACCTAGCCAGTCATTTTTTAATAAACTATATTTAAAATATAGTGAAATAAGTTGTGCTTATCTATTAAGACATAAGATATTAGGAATGAATTTTTATGATACAATCTAGGACATGGTTCAACTACGTTTGAGGCAAGTGTTTACAATTAAACAGGAACTCAAATCTCCAGAATGTTCCATTTTACAAGCATTGAATTTGATTAAGAATTCATCAGTAATACCAGATTGAGATGAGGCATTAACAAATTATTGATGTCTAGCTCCAATTCCCTGGCTTCTTAGGTTTTCAGACCAAATATTTTCTTGGAAGGTGAATACAAGTAGTATTGGAACTCAGAAGCAAGTGTAAATTCTTGTTTATCTGGCTCTGGCTTAATAAACTCATTTTATGATTGAGTCCTTGATAGTTTTCATTAAATCTGAGTATATGTTTTCATACAATTCCAGCCACTTTTGGTTACTTTCAACTTTCAGTCAGACTTACTGACCTTTTGGGAAATGAAATTTATCCTAAACTCTATCTCCATGGCGCAAATGGCATGATATTTGGCCTGATCTCATTTACATTGACTGCCTGCCTATGTTCTGGGAGCTTCATATATCTTCTGTATCTGACAACCTGTTACATTGTCTTCTTACCTTAAAGCCACCATATTCGCTTGCATCTTTGCTCTACTTTATCTGTATAAATGTTTACTTATTTATTCCACATATATTTCTTGAGTGCTTATCATGAACAAAGCTCAAATGTAAAACTACAACCATGACAAGTATCATGAAACAGTATCAATATGAAGTATAGTGATCTTTATAAAACACAGATTTCAGAACCAGGTAGTCTGAGTTTGAATCCCATACCTGCCATTTTTGAGCTGTGTGCTCTTAGACAGTTTAGTTAAATTGTCTATTCTAAGTCTTTGCTTGCTGTGATCAGGCCACCAAGGAAAAAGCTTTTGCACATCTGCAAATACTTTAGAGCTAAACCAAATTAATTCCGTTGAAGATTTGTAAAGATTCCATCCAAGGATCTTGATAAATGGCAATTATGCCTGAAGATGGATTTACCTATTAGAAAAAAATGGATTTCTTTCTTAGAAGCACCAGCTAGAGGCACAAGGGGCATCATATGTTAGTGGTAAAAAAATTAGAAGAGCCCAGGGGCCATGGAGCTTCATGGAAAAGGATATTGGGATAAAATTAGCACCAAAACCTCCACGTTATCTCTGAGCTATCTGGACCACGCCTTTCAGTATATTTATACTGGGAGAAGAAGCAAGGAAACTCAACTTGCCTCCACACATACTCTGTTCATGGAATGGCCAGCATATTCACCCCAAGCATATGCTCTAGTGTGCTTATAGTCATGGAAACTACAGGGTCTGCCAAAGGGGCAGTAGAAAGGACTAGAGTATCGACTTGACACCACAGAAAACTTGATTATTCTTTTTAACAGTCCTTAACAAAACATGGAACCAGTAGAGTGGACAAAAATAAGTAAATAAATAAAGACAGAGCAGCCCAGGAGGCAGCAGACATAGTCCCTTTGCATAAAAAAGCAACAGCCATATTCCCCTCTATAGGAATCTAGGACATCTTCATAACTGAGTAGAAATCCATCTACAACTAATTCAAGTTCTGCAAATAAGAGACTCAGCAGAATTGCCTTCTTGAGGAATTCAAAACCCATTCTTCTGCAAAATCAGCAGCTTCACCACGTGAGAGACACATGGACATTATGTCTAAGACTGTGGAGGCATAACAATATGGAGGCAACCACAGAGACAGAAGGTGGAGAGCTGAAGATCACTGGTATTATGAAATCTGTGACCAAGACAGTGCCCTGCAAGCCTATTAAATAGAAGCTGGAGCAGAAAGCTCCAATAAGGACCAGAAATCAGAGAAATATCCTTACAGAACCAATTTTAGCTTTCTTTACTGCAGTTGAAATAAATAATATAAAAGAAAATCATACATTCTCATAATGTATCTTCTGTATGAATTCCCATGTTCCACAGACGAGCAGTGGCATGCCAGTGGGTTCTGTGATGTCAGCTATGCTGCACTTCAGACTCTCATATCCTTTCATACAGAGCCCCATTTCATACCTATGTTCACAAAGCCAATAATACAAGTGATCCACTTTGCCTCAACCAGAAGACTGTGGACTGAAAACCAAGTCTAGGACTCCTAACCCTTCAGGGGAAAGAAAAAGAGTAGATCAGTATTTTGGATCAATAAAATAAGAAAGTTCACTTGATCTTCATGATCCAATATTTTAACCTTTAGCCACGTGTGCTTATTTAAATTTTCATTAATCAAAATATATAAAATTTAAAATCCAGGTATTCATTCTAAATTAAGTGCATTTCAAGTGCTCATTAGCACACATGGCTAGTGGCTACCTATTAGATGGCTCAGATATAGAACACTAAAGTCATCACAGAAATTTCTGTTAGACAGCAGCAATCTAGACTTAGCAATTTCATTCTTAGGTATCAACCTATAGAAACCCTTTCACATGCATTCCAGGAAACAACTATGAGAATTTTTTTATAGCAAATGCATTTGCAATAAAAAAACACTACAAATAGTCCAAATGTCTATCTAGAGGAGAATTTATAAATTGAATTGAGTTACTATACAACATTAAAAATGAAGAGAAGATATACACATTAGCATGGATATTACATAATGCTAAGTTTTTTTAAAAAAGCTATAGAAGAATACATATAACATAAATAGCTCTCTTGTTAAACCAGTTAAAAATAAGACCAAATAGTATGTTATTTACGGTAAATATTTGGTAAAATTGTAGAGAAAAACAAGAGAATTATAAACACAAAATTCAGAATAGTGATTTCTTCTAAGGTGAATAGCAGAGAGATGTGATCAAGTAGGTATGCAACAGGGACATCAGCATTGTTGGGAATTATTCTGTCTTAAGCAGCCTGGTGTGTATGATGGTGTTTATTATTGTGGTTCGTTAGTTTTTTTTTTTTTTCCACATTTTGAAATCTCTAAAGTCAGGAGTCTTTAATCACTGTTAACCAGATGGCAATTGTAATATAGTTGTTGTTTTTGCCTTAGAAATACCTTACCCAAAATAATTTTTCTGTGTTCTTCTTTTTATCTATGTGTAAGAATGATGTAAATCAAGTATTTGTCTAAAGCTAAAGATCTCTTTTAATATGCATAAAAAATTCTAAGTGACAACAAAATTAAAAGCAAAGATGAAAACCAAAATGATTGAGTTTTAAAAATTAACATCTCTTATGAAGTAAGAATATTGCTACTATTTATACAGAAAAAAAAGTTAATATTCCAATTCATGAGAATAATCATTTGTATTATGAAATTTAAGATAGTCTTTAAATGAGTAGATAAGGTAAAGATTAGCATAATGGAGTTAAAGTGATCTTTTAATAATCAGCTATGGATTGTGAAAAAAATAATCTAAAGTGATTAGGAAAACAAAATGGAGGATTTATGCTATTTTATGGTGGATTAAAATGCCCTAGAAGTTACCAAATAAATAAAAGATAGTTATTCCAAAAAAAACCATATTTTTCACATTCTTATAAGAAGAGACCAATAACTTTTATGACAGGAGTTACAGGTCTCAGGTGTTCATTACAACCACAGCTGATGTATCTCATGATTACTTTTCTTTTTGAAGAATGCATGTTTCTAGTCTTAGTTATATACCCCAATAGAGAAATTTTATCTTTTCCTTGAAAGTCTGCTTCTTGCATAGTACAATGCACCATTTACAAAAGCTTAAAGGGATTTCCTGGAGTGAACTTCCCAGCCCTAGGATAATAATGTTTATGGACAATATATAAAATATTCTTACAGTGGAGTGTTATATCATCTCTGGGGCAGAGATTTGCAAATCTTATTTCCTTAGACAAACATATCACAGTCCTCAATGTACTTTGACCTAAACAGGTCTGGGGATTCATTAAATTAATGAACAAGGATGAAAACAAGTCAGCTTCAGCACTGTGGAAATTAGGTCTAAAAAGAAGTACAACACTTTAATTTACTACTTCTCATTTGAAAGTAAAAACATGTAAAAGAGTGGGAGAATTATTTATTAATTTATTGCAACAGGGACCAAAAAAGAAAGCTAGATTTTTGTTTAGTACTACACTGTTTACTAAAGCTATGAATATATTCTAGTTCTTCAGTAGCTTTATCACTACCCTTGCTTTTCCTGGTCCATTTTTTTCCCCAAAATATTCTTACTATTTTCTCCTTTCCTTAACCTCTGAAAGCTGCCTATGGCTGATTTTCAAATTCCAAAAAGGTTAATATGCACATTAACATTAAAGATGAATACTTGCTAAGACTGAGAATACACCTCTCTCAGCCAAAGGTATTAATAAATATTTCCATCCCCATTGTTGACTGAGATATTTTTTTGTTTTCGAATTTTGCTTGTTTGTTTTTTGATTGTGGGCAGTGTAGACAATCCAGAGAGAGAGAAGCTTACCTAGCTTCACAGAACCGCTTTAGCAACAATTCCTTATCCTAAGTAAAGGAGAAGTGGTTATGTGTTCTAGGCCATTAGATATTCTGGAATCAACAGCCTCGCAGAGGAGAATAAATGGTCAGGAACAAGGAATTCCTGAATGAGATGAATCTGAATTTCCCTTGGGACTTAAGATTTATGGGGGGGCGGGGGGGGCAGCTATCTTTCTCATTCCTTCAAACAGGACAGAGAACTTAGTTTAAGAAAGGAGGCTATGGTCTAAAGGTGGTGGAGTTGACCCACAGCAACCAGGGACACAGGTGCATATGACTTACTGGATTTTGAGACTGAATGCCAGCCGGATATTTGTCCTCTCAGCAGACACCAGGGAAAGGCAATCCTAAAAATCAAAGACTATATGTCTCAGAAGAACAGAATAAGATGGACCTATGTCTAGCCATTTCACAACTGCTCCCCCAATGTCATGGAACTATATAAGACAAGCATTCAGAAATAACCCCAGAGAGAAGGGAAAGTGGGCTGGGGAGTTTTAAACCTAAAACAATTGGAAAAAATCCTTGCATTTGATTTTGTTTTCCTGGCAATGACTAAATGAAGTTTCTGGCCATAGGTTGAAATAGAAATGTGAGATAAATATGAAGTTCAGATACAAACTAACAGTGACAGTTCTTATTTTTGCACATAGGAATACATGGCTTGTGAAAATCATAACCACTATGCTTTGCACATAAGTTGCTAAATGTGCCTTACAAGGATTCCCTTTTGATCTAGAAATTATTCTATTTAGGTAGCCTCAGAATACATATGGATTTTCTGGTTATGTTATTGTCATTTGCTTATAGTCAACTAATCTTCCTAAACATTCTTCAAATGATTTTTAACATGAACTTCTATACATGCAACTGTACATTAAAAAAAATTGTGTGAGTTTAGATTGACCCCCTACCACCATTAAACTAAACATACAAAAAAGTCCTACATGAAGTGTGGTGGAAAGTATAGAGTTAGAATTCAACAAACTTGGGTTTGAATCCAAATTGATCACTTAAATGAGAAAATGTATATAAATGTCTTGCATAAAGGATGTATAAAACATTATTTTTCTTTCTCCTTTCCATCCTTCATGCCATGTTAAATTTGATTTATTATTCCTACTTATAAGATACTCACAAGTTTTGATTCTATATTGGTGTTATCAGATTCTGAAATCTGTAAGTGTAATGAGTGTAGATTTAATAATTGAATTAATTATTTACTCATTATCCATTCCCTCAATTTCCCTTGAAGATACAATTCTAAAATTGTTCCAGGGCAACTTCATCTTAATACTCACATTCACAATCTCCTTTAAAGCAATGAGTGGTTGTATGCCATGGGGCAGCCTAATTAGTGGACGACTACTGTGGGGTTTTGATACAGTTTTTGCCTTCCTGATTAAGGAAGTTGCTATGGCTGGTGTTGCTGTTGGCCCCCTTTTTGCTCACTATTTCCTGTATCAAACACAAATTTAGTATCCTAAGCTAAAGCAGCCTTCTTTTAACCATAAAGTAGATGACAACATAGCATTTTCAGGAAAGGAGTAGAACCATAGGTGGAACCTGGGTTCTTACTAAGTGATACAGTTGAGCAATTAAAACAAATCTAGCAAATACCTAAAACTAAATTTCTTGCTATACAAGAATGTGAATTTCTATGATTTAAGCCACATCAAATGTGTTTTATATTGTAATTAAGGAGGATCTAGACTAAACATGAATATATTATCTATACATTAACCCAAGTAAATAATGTTAATATTAAGCAGTATATGAATAATAATAGAGGTCTATGGCATTCCTGTAAAGAAATTTCTGAGATTGATGTGAATTTATTATTTAATACCTACTATGTACAATTGTTGAATGACTTATAAATATGTGTAACTCAAACACACAGTTGTTAGCATCATAAGACAGTATCATATAAAATTATCATTAAAAATTATTTGAAAATATTTAATCCAATAATAATAAAACTATATAAAATTAAATTAGACCAAAGTTTTAAAAGAAATAAGTGGATCCTCACACCCATTAAGATGGCTACTATCAAAAAAATTAAAAAAAAAAAACAAGTATTAATGAAGGTATGGAGAAGTTGGACCCCTTGTGCACTATATTGCTGGAAATGTAAAATGGTGCAAGCCACTGTGGAAAACAGTATGGCAAAATCTAGAAGAAATATTTGTATACCTATGTTCATAGTAGCATTATTCATAACAGCCAAAAGATAGAAGCAACCCAAGTGTCCATTACCAGATGAATGAATAAGTAAAAGGTGCTATATACAAACAATGGAATATTATTCAGGATAGAAAGAGAAGAAATACTAACACATGCTACAAAAATTAATAAACCTTGAGGATATTATGCTATATGGAATAACCCAGTTACAAAAAGACAAATACTGTGTGAGTCCACCTGTATAAATAAACTGGGGGGAAGAGAAAATGGAAAGTTCTTGTTTGATAGGTCTAGAGTTGCAAGATGAGAGCGTCCTGGAAATTGGTTGTACAACAATGTGAATGTACCTAACATGACTCATCTGTACACTTAAAATGGTTAAGATGATAAATTTTATGTTACGTGTATTTTATCACAATCAAAAAACATTTTAAAGGTATTTTCTTGACCCTTAATCCCTCAAAAATCTTCTATTGTTTTTTTCTCCAAAAAATTCATAGTGTATTTCAAAATAATAGATTTTGCTATTTTTTAAATCAATTTAGACATTTTATACTAAATTTCTCTGATGAAAAATGGGAATTTAACTGACTCAGATACACAATTTTCCTTTTTCTATCCATCTCAAAACTTTGTATATATACATGTAGGTAAAAACATACATATATATTTTTTAATTCACTCACTCTTCAGTATTCTATCTAATAATGTAATGTTTACTGATAACTCATGAACCATGATCACTTTTCCTATATTCACTGATAATTTTGTACTTCTTGGAGTTAGTAATTAACTTGATTTATACCTCTTTTGTTATCTGTGTCACTATCTCTAATTCATTCCAATGAAATCATAAGCCTTTGTAAACGATATTCTCCCAATCGTGTTAACACATCGGGTATCAGTCACTCTTTCACTCTCACTCCATCATCATGAGGACCCCAAGGGCTGCATCTTCCATCTCCAGGCTGTTTGCTAACTAGGTCTGACATGCCACTGTCTTCCCAAGACTCTTGCCTTAGTTCTGTGTTGAACTGTTTCCCAGATGCCTTGTTAATTTCTTTTCTGTTTGATTCTATCACTTTAATACCTCACATTCTTCAAAGTTTCCTAAGAAGAGAAATTACCTGTTTTAAGAATTTCTATGATTATAAATGACCTCTTTCTTTTATACCTATGATTTCAATTTTGGACGGGAGAAGGGGACTTGGGATAGATATTTAGATAACATTTTTACTCAGAATTTTAAAGAGATTTTTTTACATCATCTTCTAGTACGCAATGTTGTTAAGGAGTGATCCTTTCCAATCTTCTTTTCTGATCTTTGGTAAGTAACTTATTTTCCCCCCTCTGGGCTTTAATCTTTGTCAGTATTTTGAAATTTTATGATGGGGCACCCTGTTGTCATTTCCTCTTTTCATTCATCCAACCATTTATAGTGCTTGACACTCAATGGCTCTGTCAAATTACAAACGTGTCTTTCTGTGTACAATAAGTTTATTTTATTATTTATTTGATAATTTTTACCCTTTATATTGCTTGCCACTCTGAAATTCTTAGTCTTCAGATTTTGAACATCTGGAGTGAATCTATATTTTTTAATTTAACTTGCCTCAATTTGATTTTCCAGCACTTCTGCCAAATATTCTTATTCCTGTGACTATATTTTTAATTCTCTAAAGCCTGTAATTATAATATATTAATAGCATTCAATTATTTTTAATGAATATGATCCCTTTTTCTTATCTATCAGGATATATTATGGAACATATATTCTTAATCTTATATTTCTTACATTGTGGCTGAGTGTTCTCAAGCTTCTCTCTCCCCTTCTTTGATTTTGGTTTTGTTTTCTGTGACTTTTGTGTTGAATGTGTTCCTCCAATGTTTGGAAATCTTTGTTGTCCATTGAAATAATGTTTGAAATCAGTGCACACGGGGAAAGCCAGTCACTTGGGGTGCTTCATTGTAAGGTAACCAGTTGAGATCCCAAATATCAAAAACTATATTTTTTTGTTTTCTGTGTTTCCTTTGAGGCTACTGACTTTTTCCAAAGAAGAATCCTCCCATTTCCTCCCAGAGGAATGAACAATGGGACGGCTTTTAGTGTTCTTGAAGCCTGGCCACGCAAAAGTGTTAAAGGGAAGAAGACTTTCGCTTATTTCCCTGTTCCTCTGTGCCACCGAATGGCACCCAGCTTTTCCCTTTGCACTACTTTGCTAAGACTTTAGTCTCCTTATTTTAATTTATGTGTAGAAAATATATCACACATATGTATATAGGAGGAGTAGAACTTACGCAGATATGTGGGATGAGGATCTCATTACTTCTTATGCAAGAGCTCATCCATTTCCCCTGTTTTTATCAATTGCCTGACCTTGGCTTCATCGTCACCTGTGGGCTTCAAACCGAGGCTCTCTGGGAATATGTGGCTCGAATTGTCTTTCTTGTCATTAGTATGCCCCTGTGTAGGCCCTTGGTGTTTAGAATTTCCAGCTATGCTAAATTCTTTTATTTATTTACATTACCTATTGACAACTTTTATTCACTGTTGCCTTCTTCCTTCTATTGTTCTCTTTGCCTTTACACGTTTATGCATTTTTCTGTTTGCTGCTATTGTAAGGACTGAGGCTCTTGGGCCCAGCCATAAAGGTTCTCTGAAAAATCACTGACATGAGGCAGATTAATAGAAAAAAAGACATACAAATTTATTTAACAAGTATACACAGGAGCCTTCAGAATAAAGACCCAAAGATACAGAAGAAATTGTGCATTTTTATGCTTACTTTCAACAAATTACGGACAACTGTGTAGAAATATGATTTGACAAAAAGGGTACGATCCAATGTTTATAGACTGAGTGGGGAAACCCAGCAAGGCCTGTGTGTCTAGATTCTTCTTGGCCTCTCTAAGCAGCATTCCTTCCTTCTGGGTGTGGGGCAGGGCCCTCTCTAGAATGGTAGTCTTATGACCTACAGTCAAGCAAGGTAGGTCAGATAATTTCTTCATGGCCAGTTTTCACGCAGAATAACTTTAGGTTTTATGATTGGCTTTCAGGAAAAGGAGATCTAGCTTTCATGACATTCCTTAGGGAAGAGGGATTCTAGTCTCTATGATTAGCCTCAGGGAAGAATGAGACTGAGAGGCAGGAAGACAAGAGATGCTGCTCAGAGAAAAACTTTTGCTTCTGAGGGCTTCATTTTGGGGTACTGTTTTCTGAGCCCCATCACTATTACATTAACAGGGTTTTAGTATGGGAGCAGAGGTAAATGCTTGTGTCTAATCTACCATGTGACAAGAATTCCCTATATATTATACAGAGCTGATCAAAAAGATTTAAGAAGAAGAAAATATGAAAACATTGTATGAACTTCAAAATATTACAAAATCTAATGTTATACTTGGGGGTATCATGTTCACCAGTTTAAAGGTTTAAAGAAATCTATTGTTTCCTCCATTTTTTTTTCTTTTTACAAAAATCTAAAACCATTTGTTGAAATTCTTACACTGTTTTCATCTTCCAGTTATCTCTCAAAACTCATAGTATTTTTAAGCTTACCAGCTTTTGTTCTTTGGTGTTTAGTTGCACGTGGGCCTACACTTTGCTTAAAATAGTAAACTGATTTCTTTTTACTTTGTTACTTACTATGGGTTTTATTCACTCTTATCACATTAAATCTCATTTTTCCCTTTTAAAAGTGATATTCTGTATTTTCTATGATACATCATTTTGTTTGATAGGAGAGACTGATTACCTGGGATATGAAATGTTCATCTGAAATAAATCATTTTCCAAAGAGAATAAGATTTAAACACTAGCCCAAGCAAACTTTGGAATTTTCTTTATGTATTAAACATTAAAACTATGATAGAACAGGGCCAATAAAAAAAATAAAAAGAAAGTCCACAAAATACAGGCCATCATATATAGATTCAATTAAAAATTACAAGATGACTAATGTAATTCACTTTAAAATAATCATAATAATGAATACTTGGAGCTTTGTAATCTATTTTACATGCATGTATAATGGCATTCAATATTTTACTTTTCTAAATTCCTCATGATTTGGACAAGCACATTTTTTTTCTTGAGGTGGGTATAGGAATCACAGTACAATAAATATAAACTAATAATAAAAACTAAATCTTTTATACTAAGTCAATTCAATTTACATGTTTGAGCCAATTTTCAAATTTTAAGTTTATGAGAAATTTGAAAAAAATGTGGTGAAATTCTGTCTTTTCATGTCCACATTTTGACTATTAATATGATGAATAATGATGAAATAATGTTTTACTATTTAAATTAATTATCTGTGTTCTCTGTATTAGTTTTTTTAATATTCCAAATAAATCTATAAAATTACTTATCTAGTAAGAGCATTTCAAACTTTTTTAAATGAAATTATCTCAAATATTTTTAGCAATATTCATATTTGCTATTTTGTATACTGAAAATTTCTACAAATGTAAATGTTAGATGCACATTTTGAAATTTTAATTTGTCAAGAAGCAAACCTTCACGAAGTCAGAACTTTGGTTTTAAAGGATATCTAAACATATCTATTTTTATACATGTTTGCCTTTAAAGCACACAAATTTGGCATAGCTGCTTTGTAAATATATGTTGCACAGAGATAGAATTTATAAATACAGATTTCAAAAAGTTGCGTTTTTTAATGTTTTCATTAGGGAACACCTTAAATTACATTTTTGCTAAATGAAGACAAGGTTCATCTGGAGGAATCATTTTATTTGGGCATTCTAAAATTTACATAGAGAAAGATAAAAATATAGATAGATATAAATATTTTTAATAGCTTAACAGATAAACAAAATCAATTTCTTGTTTTGCTCAAAGATATTTTGTTTCAAAAAGAAATCCTTTAAAATCCTTCTGCAAATTTAATTTAAAGTATTAATATTTATATTTCTTTCAACAACATTCTGAAAAAACACTTAATTTTTAATGTGTGCTAAATATAAATATAAACAAATAAGTATTCATTTTTATTATGAATAAGTGAGTAAACAGTATAAGTTTTTAAACTTCAGCCAGAAAAAAATATATATATATATGTATTTATTTATTAGAATGAGCTTAGGGATCAGTGGTAGTAGATCTGGATTCTATTCCTAACTTTGCCATTTCTCTACATGGTTCTGATGAATATATTTCATAATTTTGTGCCTAATTTATTAATTTTGTAATAAAAGGATTAGAATAGATATATGCTCTTTGTTTCCTTATGGGTCCAATATTCCATATATCCATCATATTTTGAAAATTTCAGATGATTATAGGAAATGGGATAACAGTGTTGGGAATATCTGATTCATCTAGAGTTTCACCCAAATTATCCAACCATGATGCTATTAAAAGGTATGTGATGCAGTTCAGCCCAGAAATAAATTTATATTTATGTTTTATATTCATGCAATAATAATACAGATTTGCCCTCAAAATTCATTCTTTGGGTTTTCTTTATCCCTTGGCTTCCTTCTGTAATTATCCTATGGCTTCTTAAGCCATAGTATTCTAGTAGATGCTCTTTTCCTTAGAGAGAGGCTTGGACTGTATGTATATTAAGATTAGAGTAAATCTCCTCTGCTGTGCATGAGCTAATAACTAGAATAGAAAAGAAGACATTTTCACTAAATATACTCAGGGCAACACTAAACACCTGGACCTTTTAAAAAGTCAAACTCATAGAGTGCAGAATACAATAGTGGTTAACAGAAACTGGAATGGGGGAGGTGGATAGGGAATGGGGAGACATTGGTCAGTGGGTACAAAGTTACAGTTAGCAAGGAGGAATAAGTTCTGATGTTCTACTGCACAGTAAGGTGACTATAGTTAATAATAGTGCATTAAATATTTCAAAATAACTAAAAGAAAGGATTTTAAATGTTCTCACCACAAAGAAATGATAAATATTTGTGGAGATGGATATGCTAATTATCTTTGGTAAATAAAGGTCTTTTAAATCCTACCCCTTTTTGACAAAATTTATTGTTTTGGTTTGGTTTTGGTTTTATGAGAAAGGAAAAAGATCTTTATTTATTATCACATTTCTTTGGGTCAGGGAGAGAGACTATTATTGGATCCATTAGTTCTCTATATCTATCTAAAATAAAATGCTGAACATGTTAGAGAAAAAAGGGATCTATTAATAAATATAAAAATAAATAATAAAAATTTCCTACCAAACAGGAGGAAGTTATGCATGAAAGTATCTCAAGAGCCTCAGAAGTGATAGGGAGGATGTGGAGAGTGACTGAAAACAACTCAAGTTCCACACATAGCTCCAAAAAGAATGAAGAACTGACTGGAGTTAGAATACCTAACTTTACTTTCCGAAGTTTAAAAAAAAAAAATCTTTAATGAAAACTAGCACTATGTGAGTGGTTTTGGGGGGAAGAAATTAAATAAGAGACCTGAATTTCACTAAGTTATAACCAGGACAACACAAGTGAAATACAATATGATACCTAAATTTCATTAATTTAGCAAAGCAGGAGCTCAGAACCAGCAGTGACCATGTGAATGCTAACCCCGGGGAATGTACAACAATAATCTTTAGGAAGGCATTGCTCTTCTTCAGGGATTTAAAAAGACATTTTAAATATTAAGGTACACAGACCCTCTCTGGCATCTGGCTTTTAAGTGCGTGACTTTGATTCGTCCTAAAAGTAATTTCTAAGGTGATTTAAAGAACTGAGAATTCCAAGCTAATACTGAACGTTGAAAATTAAGTCAACTGTCTTTTTGCTTCCAGGAAGACACTATAATGTACTTATTTTTTGTGAAATTATTCACCTTCTTTATCCAAGATATTTTTATTTGTTCAGAATTAGATGTGCTTTTAGGAACAGTAGGGGGACAGGGAAAAACAAAGTCCATGAAAGTAATTGAGGTGCAACTATGGAAGAGTAGTGAGATTACAATTAATGCTGGGCTCAAAGAATGTGAGCCCAGCTGTTGTTGCCTTTGGAAATACCAGTCTGGGACAATGCAGTCTTTGAACATTTGGAAGTTCATTGCTCCAAGTATTCAAATATTTGAAGGATACCATGATTTTCAGTGCTCCATTCTTCCTGAAAAGAAAATTCCTACCAGTATCCTACTGAAGTTGATTGAAGAATAGCTCACTGCTTGGGGTTCTGTAAGTAACATCTGTTTCTTGGCTGTATTTCTTAAATTTGAACTTGTCTTTACATCTAATAATTGCATACAGATTCATGAGAAGAGAGGTACTTGGTCTGCAGTTTTCTTCCCCCACTTCCCTACCTCCACTCTTGTACTTTTTTGTGCAAATTCTAGCCTCCTAGTCTCCCTGGATTATAGGCTGTGTCTTTATCTGCTTCTCCCTCACTGTGACATGTCCTGAAAAATCTCTCAGGGCCATAAACTGGGAAATTATACAGTTTTTTTTTAATATAGAGTTTTCATGTCTCATTTGTGTGGATATTCCATCAACAGGAAGATTAAATTTAGGATTATGTGATATATTTCCTTTGCATTAAAATATATATGCTCAGGAAACTCTCACTTCATAGGGGAACTGTGAATCTTTTGATAGGATACACTGTTAATAATTTCTCTGACATATTATTTCTTTGAAGTATTGACCATAAACAGACATTAAGCAACTAAATTTCAGATATTCATAAAAATATGATATAATATATATCCTAGTATTTTGAAAAATATAATCATTTTAAAAGATAGTGATAGCCAAGATTTCTCTTATAGAATTTTTTCCCCCTTTTCTTTTCTGCCTGGTCTAGCCACCATATTTCTTTTTACATATATATTATTCCAAACGAAGGATACAATGGCTTTTTCTCCTTTTTTGATAGGAAAAAAACTACTGTCAAAGGAAACAAAGCAAAATATCCTGTCAAAGAATTATTTCTGTACAGATCTGTTTCTCCAGAGATGTAGCAGCAATTATACTGGAAAGAAGGCATTAATTCAGAAAAAAGTAGTTTTAAAGTCAGATGTGTACAAAGAGAATAAATATGCAGAAGATATAAAATTTATGTATGTTGATAGAGGCTTCCATAAAATCTAAAATTTGTGTTTTTTTGATAGAGGTTTATATGGCTCATTAGTGTGAAGGCCAATGCAATCATATGAAGGTGAATTTTAGGATTATATAAAATATTTCCTTTACTTTCATATTATATATATGCGTGTATATCTATATGCATATATATATTCAGGAGAGTCTGACAAGAGCTTCAGATTTGATACTAAAATATTTTCTTTAATTATATTTGCGCTACAAGATCAGAAGCAACTGAGAGTCATAAATTCACAAGTTTAACTCAAATTTTACTGATTCCAAATATGATTTAAAAGTGACTCTGGCGTTTCAGCCCTTTTTGTGTATAAAGAGATACCATAAAAGTAACTGGCCCTTTTTATTTAGTGATCAAAACAATGCACTACTAACTATGTTTACCAAAAGGACTATAATATGCATGTTTTCAGGACAAAGTAATATTAAGAAATCCTACTTATCTATCCCAGAATCTCTACAGAAACTAAGCAAATTATTTAACTGCTAGGTTACTTATTTTGTTGATAAGTGGTCAAATTTCAATAGAGTTTATTGAATTGAATATCAAAATTATTACAATATTTGCTATAGAGGAAGATACTGCAAACAGACCTTTTTTTTCAGATATTACCTATGTGAAGAATTTGAAGTTTTACATATCTAGATATGTATAAATGTATACATATATGAATAAGCACATTTATACACTTACATATGCCCATGTATGTATATACTATGTGTATATATTACATACACACACTGTATGTTGATAGCATATATAATACGTAAGGAGCACTCCCCAACAAGCCTGCCCAGTTCTGACCTCATATAGCAATACTGTATGCCTTTTAAATCAGAGGATGGTGAGATTTTCCCTAAAGGACCACATAGTAAATTTTTTTTTAATTTCTCAAAAAATATTTTCTCTTTATTTTTTATTTATTCATTTATTTATTTTCAGAATATTATGGGGGTACAAACATTTTGGTTACATATAATGCTTTTGCCTTGCCCAAGCCATGGCTACAAGCATGCCTCTCCCCCATATAGTGTGCTCCGCCTCCATTAGGTATAAGTTTACCCATCCCTCCTCCCCCCCACCTGACTGGCACCCAATGAATATGATAAAATGAGGTATCATAGTAAATATTTTAAGCTTTGCAGGCCATATGGTCTCTGTAGCAACTATTCAACTCTGCCGTTATAGCATGAAAGCATCCACAGACAATATGCATATGAATGAATGTGGCTGCATTGCAATAAAACATTATTTATAAAGCAGGTGGTAAGCTGGATTTGGCCCTGTGTTAGTTTCCTGGGGCTACCATAACAAATTACCAAAAATGTGATGGCTTAAATGAACAGGAATTAATTCTCTCACAATGTGGGAACTTAGAAGTCTAAAATCAAGATATCTTCAGGGTTGATGCCTTCTGGACACTCTGCAGGAGATTCTGTAATATGCCTCTCTCCTAGCTTCTGGTGGTTGCCAGCAGCTTTTGGCGTTTGTTTTCTTGTAGGTGTTATCACTCAAATCTCTGTCTTCCTTGTCACATAACATTCTCCCTGTGTTTGTCTCTGTGTCTCTTCTACTCGTAAAGATAACCACTCATATTGAAGTTAAGACCCATGCAAATTCAGTATGAACTCATCTTAACTTGATACCCTGATACCCGATATCCAAATAAGGTCATGCTCACAGATACCAGGGGCTAGGACTTCAACATATCTTTCTGAGGGACACAATTCAACTCATAGCAGTCCCCTGGGCTGTAGTTTCCTAAGGCCTGGTTTAAATAATATAGAGTTTAGAATGGGTGGTAAGAGGTAGAAGATAACAGAGAAAGACATGTATATAAAATGCAAAGCCATCACCAAAATCAACATTGTAAATATGGAGCTCACCCTGCCAAGTTTCCTCATGCCCCTTTGTGATCTCTGCTTTCCACTTCTTATTTCCCTCCCACCTTCAACTTTTTAAGAAACCATTCATTCATTTTCCATAACTGTAGATTTCTCTGCATTTGCTGGAGCTTTATATAACATAGAACATACAATATACACTCTTTTATACAAACACAGTTTACAATTCACTTAGTCAGACAGCCTTATAATTATGCCATCCTTGATTTTAGTTATTTGTTAGGATTCTCATTTACATTAAAATATTTTAAATATATAAGTACATTTTCACTTTATAAATTTGAACTTAAATAATGAATTTGCCATAAATTGTTTCACCAAAAGCTCAAAGCACTCTCTTAAATATGGTGTATGCATACTTTATAGAAAATATTTCATTTGCACATGGTATTCTTAGAAGATTATTAAATATACAGGAATAAAGGTAATATCACTTATGATTTGAAGAAGTAAAAGACAAAACTGAAATATGAGAAAACTGATCAATTATTTTCCTTCAACTTTAATCACTTTTCTAAGTGATTTTCTTCTCAATAAGAAAAATATTTTTTACATTCTTAATCCATTCTTTGGGAACAAACTCAACAATTTGTGAAGAAAAACTGAAAGGATTTCTTTGAAAATGATGAGGATAGCAGCACTGGGAATATAAAACCATGCACTGTATTTTCTATATGGGTTTCAGTGGTCCCCAACCTTTTAGGCACCAGAGATGGTTTCATGGAAGACAATTTTTCCCATGGAACTGGGAGAGGAGGGCATGGTTTCAGGATGATTCAAGTGCATTACATTTATTGTGCACTTTATTTCTATCATTATTACATTGTAATATATAATGAAATAATTATACAGCTCACCATAATACAGGATCCAATGCCACTGCTGATCTGACAGGAGGCGGAGCTCAGTCAGTGATGTGAGCCATGGGGAGGGGCTGTAAATACAGATGAAGCTTCCCCTGCTCACCACTCACTTTCTGCTGTGCAGGCTGGTTCCTAACAGGCCACAGACCAGTACCAGTCTGGTAGTGGGTTAGATCACTAATCCACTATTTTACTTGAGAAGATTATACTGTTTATAATTGGTGAATTAGGGAGCACTTATCTTTTGTTTGCAGGTGGAAAAAAGCATTTTCTATCTTTTTCCCAAATTTCCTACATGGAGAGTATTTTACAGTCCTTTCTAATGTCCTAGCTAGCCTCTGAAATTTTGATATCATGACTGAATTGAATACTTTTTAAAAAATATTGTTTAAGGTGAAGCTGAATCCACACTACTAAATAATAGTGAAAAGAAATTTCATAAGACTAATTGTTCAAGATACGAACACAAGTGAAACTCTTCCACACTAAGGTAAAGAAAATTCAAAATGACATAAAATATAAACAATGTTTGAAATGGACGTTAAAGCAAAGGAATGTAATATTCACTTAAGTAATGAGTTTTTTAAATGAGCCATCTGAACACTATTGCAAAATGTACAGAAAGTTTCTAAAGTTTCACAGGGAATGTCAGCCTATTGATGATCTCTAAATTAATTTGTCTACTTTATGCCTGGACTTGAATTGTTCAATTAAATAATTTGAATGAATGAGCCAGCATCTGGTCAATAATGAGGTATTGAAGGTTAGATGTGATACTTAGAGGAGTGGCTTTCCTTGACATCATTTCCAATATCCATTGAAAATGTAGCTTTATTTAAGTGCTAGAAGCTGTTCCCTGAAATCAATGGACTAAGTGATGAAAGTGTCACAAGGTTTAAGGGATCCATAATCATATCAGAGGTAATTACACTATCCTAATGACTTTTTCCAACCAATTTCTCCCCCTAGTAAGTGAAGTTTAGGGCCATGGAAGAAAAATTAGATTCACATATGTATATTTTGCATTGGTTAATTTAGTTTACCCTAGGTGAAAAGTGAAGAAAGTTCTTTGGACATATAGGTGATACATAGCAATGAGAACAAATGCAACAGTGATAATACAAAAGAAACAAAACAAATTGAACAAAAAGGTCTCAACAAATGTGCATTCTTTGAAAATACTATTGTTCTGGTCCCTGTATATCTTCAAAAAATTTGCTTTGCAAACTATTTCTCTCTTTAGGTAATTTTACTCTGTTTCATCTTGCCAAAGGATATTTTCATTAGAAGTACTCTCTATATTATATAAGGATGTATTTGCATCCTATATCAAAGGAGATATATTGTTGACTACCTCAACTAGAATTATGTAGAAACATAGCTTAAGGAGTTGGAGAAGTTTCTTAATAGAAATTTGAGCAACAAAAATCCTTTGCAATGGGCTAGAGGGCAGTTCCATGATTCACTTATTCTTATAAGAGCTTATATGTTTTAAGTTAAAAATGAGTAGTATATCCATGGTGTTTTAAATACTAACTACTTAAAAAAATGTGGCTCAATATGAACTGTATGACTACATGTTCAATCCCCTTACTCCATTTACAAAATCTAATAGAGATTTATATATTATTAATCAAAATTTTAATTAGGGAAAAAAGTCACAAGGATTAAGGAGAAGTGTCCCAAGTTCAAAAAAGACCATCATACTCTGTTGTCTAACTCTTTTTTCTAAGTTTTATTGATTTTCTCCATCGTTATTCAGTAATGGATTCATTTCTTTTTGAAACATTCATTTATTCTAAAATAATTAATGCTTTTCAAGAGCTAGATCCTGGGAAGATGAATTTTTGAAAATGTCAAAATACCTGACCTTAGTGAGGTTTCATAAACAAGTAAACAAATACATAGTACCACTTTAAATAAGTTTTGAATTCAGTAAGAATACTCATAGAGTGAGGAGTACAGAATTTTAGATGAAGGAGTATACTATTTTAGTGAGGCTATCAATTAAATGTTTGTAATTGCAAAAATTCAAATATTGAAGCCCTAACCTCCCAGTGTGGCTGTATTTGGAGATGGGGCTTTTAAGGAAGTAATTAGCGTTAAATGAAGTCATAAGGATAGAGCCCTGATCTGATTAGTGTTTTTTATAGAAGAGACACCAGACAGCTTCCCCCTCTCTCTCCCTCCATGCATACATCAAGGAAAGGCCATATGAAGAGAGTAAAAGGCAGCTGTCTACAAGCCCTAAAAAGAGCCTTCACCAGAAACTGAATTCACCATCCCTATGAATTGAAACTTCCCAGACTCTAGAACTATAAAAAATAAATTTTTCTCGATCAAGCCACTCGATTTGTAGTAGTCTGTTATAGCAGCCCAAGCAGACTAGAACAAGTGGTAAAAAAAAAAAAGACCTTCCTCTGAAACAGACATTATGTATGTTTCTCATGTGAGCAAAGATGAATAATGTAAAGAAATGAACCAGTTAGGACATGGGGCACTTGGGCAGAATTTCATGTAAAGGAAACAACAGTAGTAAAATTTTAAAGCATAAATCAGATTGATATGTTCAATAAAGATAAAAAAGTTCCATATATCTCATCTGGAATATATCAGGTTTTGAATACACCATGGTTGATAACTGGAAAAGTTGACAGGGATCAGATCATATAGAGCCTTCTAAAACCATTATAGGGATTCTAGATTTTATTTCAGAAACAGTATGAAACTCCTAGAGTATTTTGAGCAAAGTAGAAGCATAACATTTTCAGAAAGTCACTCTGGTATTTATATGGTAAATTGGCATGGATGGATTCAAGGACGTTGATACAGGAAATTCTGAAACACTTCACACGCCACCTTAAATAAATATTCCATTATGCCAAATGGCAAAAGAAACAATAAAATCTCACTTTAACAGAATGTTGATATTTATGGTAGAGATAGCAGTGGTACTCTAAATTAATAAGAAATTCTCCCAATGTATGTTTTAAATAAAAATCTAGTGTACCAATTTTAAGGAATAATTTGTGCTAAATTCAGTTCTATGTCCAGTCATCATGCAGAAGGTGGAGATAAAAATAGAAATATTGAGTATTATCTATATATTTCTATGTATCTAACCACATATATGTATCTAATTTTTAAGGTAAAATATATATGAATGTAGAAAGAAATGAATAGATTGCATAATTATACATTCGGTATATGGAGATGTCCATAAAAAAAGTAACATGGTGTTATGACATGGGTAACATGACTCTAGAAGGTACAATATCTGCACCTATAATTTATAAGTTTATATTATAGAAATAGTAAAAAGAGAAAAATACTCAGTCCTGAACTTTTTAGAAATGGCATCAGGACATGAAAAAGTCAGTAACAGATAAAAAAAGAGAGAATGAAAACTTTGAATAATGAAAAGTTAAAGTGAATTACATTCTTTAATAAAATCTGATTTCTAAAAGTATCAGTTTATGAATGAAGGAAAAAGAATAACCACTGGCTTTCTGAAATTCATTTGAAGATGATGGGATCACAATAGAGCTAAAATAAAAAGATCTATATTCATTTTGAAGTCTATAGGTAATGACATGATTAAACAATGAAAAATATCTTGTATAATTGAATATAGATTTAATTCTTCAATGGAAAAGGAAGACAGATGGCATTATTAAAACAGTTTCAAAAATGAGTAGGTTTCCAAAATGAGAATGTATTTTAGATAGAGAAAAAAAAGAAAGTACTTCGCAAATGGATGCTAGAGAAACTTATTCAGACACTACAAACATGAATGTTTGGCAGAAACTTTTTGTGTACTATAAAATCTTAATTGTCTTATGAGGAGGATTACTTGCATCAGTAACTTCTTTTCATACCTGTTTAAGAGCAGATGACAGACAATTTGTCCTTAAAATGCTCCTATTTTTTCTTAAGAGGCAAGGATTTGCTTCAGTAACTCACTGTGACATCTCAACAGCTTACAAAACAGTCTCACCCAAAGTATGGATCCAATGCAAAGACTCTACCCTGCATAAGCACCTGGGGATCCAGACTCATGGAGACACCATACATACGTTGGTCTACCATCTGAAACACAAGCTAGTTTCCATTTAAAGTTTATTGCAGCATCAAATAATATAAGAAATTATAAGAATTTATGGAAATAAATTTTACGAGAGATCAATGTATAATTCTGATAACTGATGTTCTCTGTACACTTTAAGCCTGGTCATGGACATTTTAGACTTTAGATGAAAAATGCCAATCTGACTCCGCCTGTCTTTAAGCTGGTAAGGCAATTGGTTGATAATTTTGTTTTCTGGGTTCTTTAAAGATATCTTTGGTCCATAGATTCTCTCATAGAGATGGATACAGACCTCACTGATCTGAAGAATAAAAGAGAATGACTCCCATAGAAATATTTATGAATTGTTTCAAAGACTAAAGATTCCTCCTAATCACTACAAATTGCCTGATGCAATCATTTTGCTACATTGACAAATAGCAAAAATTGTACAACTCACACAGTTGGTGTGGAGTAATCAAAACTAAACTTGGATACTAGAGGAAAATTTGTAAGCTAATGGATATTAATATCCAATATTAAGTCAACCCTTTATCACTTGCAGCATTGTTCTGAGAAACATAGTTTTGCCAAACAGATGAGTGTGATGTTTGATGAGATTGAAGGCGTTAAGAAAGGGAAACCATATCCCCGCAGTTTTATTCAATTCATTCTTGGCTGTATACCTCGATTCAGGTGATCCTATTTAGGGTACAGTCATTTATTAAAGGAAGTTAAAATTCACTTATTTCTTGCTCTAATAACAGGAAAAGCTAAAATTCAAAGAAACCTCTTCCAAGAATGTTTTTTCTAATACATTTATATATATTAGGTAAACAGATTTAAAAGAACAAACACATAAAAAAAATACATGTAGTGATTAACTATAACTTCCTTCTCAAGAGTAATACAATAGCCTCACTGAGGTAATGCTTTAAAAATACAAATTCTTAATTTAAAATGAATTGTACACAAATATTTGAGTTGCACACTAATTGAAGTATATTTTATATGTTTAGTGTTATGTATTGCTTACAAATCCTTTGTAATTCCTATCCTTTTGTCCATGTGAATATGAACTTATTTGTTAGAAGTCATTCATCCTTGACAACAGTTTTTCAGTTATGCCTGATCTGAAGAAACAAAAAATTCTCTCAGTGTACTTAGAGATGCCTGGATACAGAAAGAATCAATTTCATTAATCAAACTTACACAGGACTGAAAAATTACTGAGAATACCAACTTTCTAAACTTAAATGAGAAACAGAACTATTAAAAAGGCTGGATCATTCACACTTTTCATGGGAGATGAGGTAGTAATGTCATAATTTGTTTTTAAGTATTCCTTGAGTATGATATGTAATAGCATATTCATATTCAAGACTACATAATAAAGGCCATTTAACATTTTTCCCCAAAATGTGAGTTGATAAAAATATATTTGGGATTCTAATGCCAATTTACAAATATAACTCAAAAATAACATAATCTATTAATCAAATGGAAATTAAATTGTAATTTGGAATGTTTTTCTTTCTTTGGAAATGAATATGGATATTAAAAATGACATGTAATTGAGTTATTTCTTCCAATAACTTGTTACTTAAAATTACTCTTCAACTTGAATTTTTCATAAATATTTGAAAAAGTATTTAGTGCTCATCAGATTTTTCAAGCACAAAGTAAGCTGAAGAATGTCTACTAACAAGAAATTGTACTATATCTGTATATGCACACATATGCACATGCACACAGATGTACACAGTTGCACATACAAATTCATTTATTCAGAAAATACTTATTGAGCAACTACCAGGTATTGGGCAGAACTATTGATGTGGGGTTAAAACAACTTTGAACAAAACAAAGTCTCTGCTTTCCAGTAGTTCACATTCTGTTGGAGAAGATAGAGAGTAAACACTAAGTATATAAAATAACTTGATATATAATGTTAAGTGCCATTCTCTCTATAAAGAAAACAAAGTGGCATAAGGACAGTAGGAAATGACTTATGACTGTGGAAGGGGTCATATTTTTACACAAGGAGTAGTCAAGAAATGTCTTTCTATTAATGTGACATTTAGGGGAGACAAGAAGAAAGTGAAGAGTGAAACATGGTGCTGTCTAGGAGAGAGGCAGGAAAAGAATGGAAATGGAAATTTTTTTAAAACAATGATCTTCAAGATAGAAAAATCATCTCCATGTCATTATATGAGTGCATAACAAATTATTTGATAATGTTTACATAAAAATATGGATATTTGGAGTGTTTATATTTTCCCAGTAAAAAATTATGTTGTAATTATGATCTCTGAAAAACTCATGTATGATTATTTCCTCAAAATAGATTTTGAGAAGTGAAATGCAAAAATTTCATGTTACCTCATCAATGGGGAAAACTGAAAAGAAAAAAATTAGCTTTTATAGAAATTGAATCAATTTAAATTTCCACTGCCATTGTTTGGTTCTTCGCTTCACAGAATTTTAGGCCGTGTTCATTGTTATTGAATGCTATTTTTTTTTTCTGCTTAAAATGATTGCTGATATGAAAGGCAAAAAAATGGAAGGTTCTATATTTTTTTCTGATTACTACTAATGTTAAGTAGTTTACTTTTGGGAGTTGCCTCTGTTTTGAAAATTTTCAAAGATTCGTTATTTAGATAGTAAAAATTCATTAGCTCTTTTATATTTTATAATTCATAACTCATTTTTATCTTAAATAAAAGTTAAATATTTCTATTTCCTTATTCATTTATCATTTTATTGCATTTTCCCTTGAATTTATTCAAAGAAAATTCTTCCACATTTCTAAATCAAATAATTATTTTTCCATATTTTGCCCTAATTTTATTTTAACATAATTTTCAGCTCTTCCTGGGTATCTTTTTCTTCTATTGAATTGTCTATACATCCTCCTAAAATAACTAAGATGTTTTATTAATTTTAGCTTTACCTAATATTACAAACTACTAGTGCAATATCTTTTTATACTTTTACTATCTTCTAAAAATTTCCTGGCTAAACATGTGTATTCCTTTAGATTACCTGTAAACTAATTTAGTTGAGGTTTCAAAATCAAGACTTTCTATAATTTCTAAAATGTTTTTCTTACTTGAGCTCTTCTTACTTCTGCCACTGGCCTTTGAATTTAACTGCATCTCCAAAACGCAAGTTAACACTGCGATTCACTCCCCCTTCTCTTGCCTCCAGCCCTTCCCTTGTTCTACTTCAAGCATAGCCACTTTATGATAATTGTTTTGTCAAAAAGAAAACTTCTCAGCCCTCGTTTCTTCAAATATTGCTTTGGCCACATGCCCCTCTTTTCTTTCTGGGATACCATTTCTACATGTGTTAGAACATTTGGTATTGGCCTACAACTCCTGGATGCTCTTCACCCCTTTGATTTTGTTTTCATTTATTTGCTTTGTTTTGTTCATTCACTGTTTGTTCTCTTTGTCTCTTAGTTTGAGAAATTTCTATAGACCTATCTTCAAGTTCACTAGTTCTTTCCTTGGTTGCACGGAATCTACTGAAGGGCCTGTTCAAGACATTTTTCATCTGAGTTATTGTTTTTTGTTTGTGTTTTTTAAATTCTAGCATTTCAACTTGATTTTTTCTTATACTTTCTGTCTCTCTGCTGAGCTTACAATCTGGTATACATGTTTACCACCCTTTTATTGTAGAATTTGACATATTAATCATATTTATTTTAAATTCCCTGAAGAATAGTCCCAGTATCTGTGCTATGTCTGCATCTAGTTCTGATGTTTGCTGGGCCCCTTGGGAGCACGTTGTTTTGTTTCTTGCCTTTTTGTATGCTTCATGCACTTTTAAGAAAGAACATCATAGGTCGCATAGTGGAGACTGATGTAAATAGATTTTATGCCGCAAAATGGGCATGCTTTCTGTCTGCTGGCCTTTAGCGCAGTGCTTTAGTAAATATACTTAGCAGTTGTGCTAGCTTTGAAGTCTGTTCCTGCTGCAGGCTAGGCTTCCGATTCCTCTAGGGATACCTTGTGTTTAGGGTTGAGATTAGTTCGGCGGAGGGCCTTGTTTGCAATGCCTACTCCATTTTCTGCTTTTGGTCTTTCCTCAGAGAAACTTTATATTTTGAGGCTTGCTAATTATTTGATGCTGTTAGATTGGTAGTGGTATGTGGAAATGTTCTCCATTGCTGTATTTAAAGTCTTAGTTGTGGCAGTCACCTGCATCTTGGATTCATGACCTTCACAGTGTTTCTGCCTCTCCCCTGGCTACAGTTCTAGACACAACACACATTTCTGCCTCTCCCCTTGTCTTTGTTGTTCTTTGTTTTCTTCTAACAGCTAAAATAAAAGTTTTAATTTTGAGAAAAACATTGTCTTTTTCTTTATGGTGCATGGTTTTGTGTTTGATCAAAGAATTTTTTTCTTGTTGGGCATGGTGGCTCACATTTGTAATCCCAGCACTTTGAGAGGCCAAGGCCCAAGGATCACTTGAGGCCAGGAGTTCAAGACCAGCCTGGACAAAAATAGTGAGACCCCAGTCTCTACAACAAAAAGGAAAGGAAGGGAAGGGAAGAGGAAAGGAGGAAAGAAGAAGGAGAAAGGAAGATTAACCAGTGTGGTGGCACATGTCTGTAGTTCTACCTACTCAGGAGGCTGGGATAGCAGGATCTCTTGAGCTCAGGAATTTGACGCTGCAGTGAGCTATGACTATACCACTGCACTCTAACCTGGGCAACAGAGAGAAACCCTGTCTCAAAAACAAACAAACAAAAAAAGAATTTTTTCCTATGACAGTGCCACAAAGATAATATGTAAAATAAGTATATATTTATACATATATTTATTATACATAAAATATAATCTATTCCAAGTTGATATCTGGATATTGTGTCTCTTGACAATGGGTTGCAGTTATTCATGCATTTGGACACACCTCATAATTTTTTATTGAGAGCTATTGTATAAAACAATAGACTGGTAAATAGTATTTGCATCTGAAAAGATTCACATACCTTCTGTCAAGCTATTAGTATTGTGTCCATCTAGTCACTCTACTCAGTAGTTGTTCTGAGTTGGAATTGAGTTACTTTAAATTCCTTAGTGGCGACTGCCCCTGCCTTATGCTTTGGGTGGGACCCAGAAGATGGAGGGTGGGAGGTTTGTGTTTGGTTGGTTTGTGTTACAGCCACAAGTGTTACACTCACAGCTATAAGCCTTCTCCAAGGGGGTCTGTTTCTCTCTGTGACTTTGCCCCTCCCCAGTGGTGCTCTGCCTTTGTGTTTTATTTTGCATGTGATATATTTGTGGGGATAGTCTCTATTTCCCTTGTCCAGCTTCACCCTAAATCAGCCTTGTGTGTCTGGGCAATAGTAAATCTTACATGTTTTTGATGTCAATCATGGTCTTAAGTTCTAGGACCCCTAGGCAAATATTATAGAAGAAAATTTCTTGCATGCTGATAATTTATATATCAATGTAATATATATTTTAATTTTAATATTTTCTTCTATGATATTTGCCTAGGGGTCCTAGAATTTAAGACCATGATTGACATCAAAGACATATAGGATTTACTATTGCCCTTTATATTAATTGAAAAGGCTGAGTTGTCTTGAAAAATATATTTTATCCGATGAATGTTATTACTATATGTGCACAGGAGGGGATGGGTATATACACCTAATGGGTGTGGTGCACACCATCTGGGGGATGGACACGCTTGAAGCTCTGATGCAGGTGGGGCAAACGCAATATATGTAACCTAAACATATGTACCTCTGTAATATGCTGAGATAAAATATATATATATATCATATATATATATATTTTATCTTCCCAAAAGGAAAGAATTGTAATAATGAGAGTTTCCCTCATAGAGAATCCCAAGCCTCCAGCATATTTTATATTAAATTTCAAGACCATGAAAAGGAAAGATTTGATTAATTTTAATTATTGTGAGCAGCAAAAAGATATGGATGATTCCTAAGGCAAATGGTGTTCTAATCAAACTGGAATTATCATATTAAATCTAATACCCAGGAAACCAGGGAGCATTCAACACAATTTGAGGAGCACTAAGGTAACTTTTCATAGTACCTCAAGGTATAATTTAATAAAGGAGACAAATGAATCAAGTTCTAAAACTCTGAGTAGAAAAACACAGCCTGAGCTAAGATATTTAAATTTATTGACAAAGGTAAATATTAAATGATTGGATTTCTTGAAACACCTAAGGAAAGTGGAAGGCACGAATATTTCAAAAGATGTTGCATCTATTACCATCCAAGGTGGCTGATGTTGTTAATATATAAATATATATGTGTACATATATATCAATATATGTATTGGTAATTTGAAACTTTTTTCATTCTTGTTAACAGATAGGTCAGGTGATACTATTGTTCTCATTCTTTACAGACAAAAATATCTCTTTACCTATATAGTATTTTTGCTTATTAAAGATAAAATTCAAAGTTTAACTCAATACAGGCTTGGCTATAATGAACAGATGGATGTCATTTTCATAAAAATAATGTTATTCATATCATTATCATCATTAATCAGTAATCAGAGAATCACCTACTCTCCTCCTCCCATATTATAATTAATCATCATGTTTTATTGAGCCTAATTTACAACTATTCCATAGTTATGAATTCTTTATTTTATATTGCTTTTCTTAAATTTTCAATTAATTATTTTTATCAAAGTAACTTTTATACATATATTTAAAAGATAAACAGTGCTAAACGGCCTAAAATATAAAGGAAGGATTCCTTGAATCTCCCAATGCCGCACATAATCCTGTTTTCAGAAGCAGCAACTATCAACTAGTTTAGACCCTTCTAGTTTCAGCATGTACTTTTATATAATTCGCTTATAAATCTAATCTATCATTGCCATTTTGGGGTATATATTCTATCCTATTATGATGGATCATGAATTAGCTCAACCACATTACTACTATGATTTTAATATTTTTATATAGTAAATTAAAATATATATTTCATTGATATATAAATTATCAGGATGCAAGAAATTTTCTTCTATAATATTTGCCTAGGGGTCCTAGAACTTAAGACCATGGCTGACATCAAAGATATGTAGGATTTACTATTGCCCTTTATATTAATTGAAATTAATTTAATATGTAAAAATGTAAATTATTATTTACCCAAATAAGAGTGGTCCAATGGATTTTTGGACCTGGGATCCCTTGTTTGATAATATGCAGGACACTGAAATATCTTAAATCTAGTGCTAATCCTTTAGTATAACTAAAGAGACTTTGATCCTTATGAAGACAACACAATATTTACTTTTGAAAAATTAAGCCCATGCTACGGAATGCATAATATATTTACTAACCAAAGGACTTTTATATATGTTTCTATAAAGTAGTATAGAAAACCATGCAGAAAGTCTTCATGGGACTCTGGCTAGTCATTCCTTATCACTATAATACCAAAGAACCCCTTATAAATTCGCTGCTTAGTTTGTTTCCTGTTCCTCTCTCCTGAGAACTCTTTTTTTGGTTTGCATTATAGCTAATATTTTTACTTCTAAAGCCAAATTTTCCCATTTTTGCAGTTGAGCTTTTCACTAGAATTACCTATAGCATATGGGAGCAATTTACAAACCTAGAGTATTAATTTGTTCATTAGACAATTTGTTTTTCATTAGACAATGAAAAGAATATTGAAGTCTTTCTGAAATTACGATATCTCTACTTGTTCAAATTGAAGATTATTAGAAAGACCTTGAATATTAGAACTTAAAAAATCACCAGTAGGCTTCATCTCATGGTAGAGAATTCTTTCAGAGTGTCTGCTACATGAACTGAACTCATTCAGAGAAGTCATAATGGTATTGAAAACAATAACTAATAATTACTGAAAGCTTCGTAATTGCTGAACAATTTTATTACCTTTTTCACTTCTCACCCTCACCGTCTTAGTTAAGAATTATTTCAATCCAATTTTATTTATTTATTTTTAAGAGACAAGGTCTTGCTATGTTGCCCGGGCTGGCCTCGAACTCCTGTGCTCAAGTAATACTCCCACCTCTGGAGTAGTTCGGAACACAGGCATGCACCACAGTGCTTATAATGTAATTTTAAATATGGAAAGGTTAACTACAGAGAGACTAAGTAGATATGCCACGTCACTTAGGCCCATGCCACAGACTTCAGAGCCTGTCCAAATGGCCATTATGTTATTCTGGTACTTTCAAACAAAACCTTACAACTAAGGCCAGAATTTATATATCAGGCTTTCCTCACTGTCTTGGTTATCACATTTGGAAATGTCATCTCCACACCTGGACTTCTCCTGCTGCATAGATCTTGTCTTTGCTCTGCCTCAGCCACTTACTATTAATAGATACACTTGATGTGTCTTTATCCATAACTCCATCATCTTCATCAGAAGCATCGACTGTCTAACCATACTTCCTAAATCTACAGTCCACTCCTGCTAGTGTCCTGTCTCCAAAAATCGTTTGATCTTCTGGGACTAAAAATATGTTTATTATACTGACTTTTCATCACTGTTTTTTATTATTGCAACTAACATCATCATTTCCTTTCCAAGTTGAAATCCCATAGTCTGTGATTAAATCACTTCCCTCAATATATTCTCAACTCCTTTGTCAATGCCAACTTTCATCTTCCTTTCCTGGAAAAACCTCAAACCTGCTTAATTCCCAGGCTTTTCCTATTATGCACCTGCACAGGAATCTCCATTGCATAATGCACCAGAATTAAAGTAAACAAAACCAACCACCTGAACTAAACAAAAGCTTATTCAAACATACTGATAGCCCTCATTATACATTTATAAACTTCAAGTTGTCCTAAGTGCTGCCCAGCAACAATTCTTTATATTCCAAGTAGACTAATTCATACGAATGTTTCAAACATTTTCATCTATGTTCAAACAAAATATCAAATTTCTCTTGACTTTGAGCTGTTTACCTTGCAACTCTATGCTCATAATACTGCTTCTACCCTCCTATTGCATTTGTATGGATATTTTTCTCTTCTCTCCTGTTACTGTTTACTGTTCATAAAGTATGCCTACTTTTGCAACAAAGGCCATCCTTTTTCACTTATTGAAGAATCTATCCAGCCAATTTACATACATGTAATTTTTCTCAACTTAAATCTTTTCTTTGGACCCAATACTCTAGCTGCCGCATCAATTTTTTTCCTGGCCTCCTTCCAATTCTACTCTTCCCACTGTTGTATCAACTATTTGAATTAGACTCTCAACCCATCCCCTCACTATAATTGTTCTTGTCAGGGTTACCAATGATCTCAATACTGTTAAATATAGTTATCTACTTTTGGTCTTCATCTTACTTGTTCAGCAGCAATTAACACAACTGACTGCTTGAAGATTCTTTTTTTCTATTTGGCTAAAAGACATTACACTTCTCTGGTTTTATTCCTACTTCATTCTTCCTCGATGCCTTTTGCTAGCTCTTCTTATTTCCCAGATCTTTAAATGTCGGAGTTCCCCTGGGCTCATGTTTTATACCTTTATCTTCTTTAACTACATTCAATACACTCTTTCATAATGATATCTATTCTTATGATTTTCAAACTCATTTACACACAGACTTACAAATATAAGTGTTCAGTTGTACCATTCCTCCATGTTCTAAGTGCATATATCCAACTGCTTTCAATGTGTCCTCTTATATGTCTAATTGGCCTTGTAACGTTAACATACCAAAATCCAAACTCTTGTTAGCTTCCAGTCTCCTCTTCTCAGTCAATTGCAATTCCTGATAGTGGCGTAGGCAAAAAATGTTGACATCTTTCTTGACTCTTCCTACCTCTCACACTCCATAACCAGTCTTTCGAAATCAACCTTCTTTTGAAGTGTCTATAATATAACAACTCCTCACTACTTCCATTTCTTCTACTCACGTATTCAAACTACCATCATCTCCCTACTATCTAGTTTCAATGCTATAGTCATACTGATACTTTCAAAATAGTGTAAGCACATCAAATTGCTCAATATCCTCTAAAAAGTTTCCATATAATGGTAAAATAAAGGTAAATACAGTGAGATACAATGTCCTATATAAATAAGACAATGGCTCTCTGTCAGATATTAACTACTACCATTCTCTCCCTGGCCCACTCTTTCCTAGCCAAACTTCCTTACAATACCAATAATACAGTGAGGATGTTCCTACCACAGGGTCTTAGAACAGCAAAAACGTATTATCTCACAGTATCTGTGGGTCAATAATCCAAGAGTGTCTTATCTGGGTCCTCTGTCTCCGGGCTGCAATCAAGGGCTGCGATTATCTCAAGACTTGATGAGGAAAGATCCACTTCTAAGATCACTTATGTGGCTGCTTGAAGGCCTCTGGTCATTGTTGGCTATTGTCAAGAGTCATACATTTCTTGCCTTTTTGTAGGGCATCTCACACCATGGCAACTACCTTCCTTTCAGAGAAAAACAGAGAAAACAAAGACAGAGAGAGTAAAACAAAAGTCACAAACTTTATAACCTAATTTGAGAAGTGACAGCTTATCACTTTTGCTGTATTCTATTTGTTAGAAGTGAATCACTAGGTGTCATTCACACTCAAGAAAAAGGAATTACACAAAGGGAAAACACTAGCAGGTGGAAATCACTGGGATCTATTTCAGAGGCTGCCTACCATACCATTTTTAGATCCTTTCCTACCCTCTGACTTCCTTCTCTGTTCAATTGATGTTTAACTGATTTAGCAGGTGTCTTAAAGCATAATACATTATTTATAATCTGTATTTTCAAAGCCACTTTTTCAAAATTAAATCTTATATTCAAAACTTAAAAGAAAATATACTCTCTTGATCTTAAAAAATTTGAAGGAATAATGTAAATGCATATAGCATGAACATTCTTGATCTACAAGAATTTGCATGGTAGAAAATATTCTTTAAAGACTAATATCTTTCAATCCACCTGTGATTGCCTTTTTTTTTTTCTTAAATCAAGTTATCTAACTTGTAAAGCTTGAAGCATTTTTTAGGCACCCATTGTTACAAGCTCTATGACATCTGAGTCTGGATTCCTTTCATTTTACAAGATCTGTTTTTCCATTATAAGTATAAAGTCCCTCAATATAACCTGTAATTATTTTGGAAAGAACTGAGGCTATTTCATAAACTATACATAGACACAGGACAGATAGTGCAGAGAGGCTGCTTTGTGACAATTAGAACTCTCAGCCATATATCAATTATTTTTAAAATAAAAGGATGGATTCTTAATTATCTATAGCAATTCCACTACGGAATTAAAAATAAAAACCCATGCCTAATTTAGTTGAAGTGTATAATTTCTCCTTATACTGATTTTTGAGCATCATTAATTAACCCCAGGGCTTCAAATATTAATAATACTGTATCTGGGCAAGTCATCCCTTCTGAGCACTATGCCCTCATATTCATTTTCCTATCAAATGTCATTGCATGAAAAATCCATCAAAGTGTCAAACATTCCAAAATCCTTTAGTGGACTTTTAAATTATATTCATCCAATTAAAATCTCTAATCCTTAGCATGGTCTATCTAGAAGTTTCTGGCTATCTCTCCAGTCACATATTGTACCACCTTTCTCTCTATTTCTCTCTTTGACACAGACACACTGACCTTCGATTCTGTTTTTCATAATCACTAAGGTAAACTCACAAGGGAAGCAGGTCACAAGATCGTGATGTGAGAGATGCCCTCTCTATCGCCAGAGAAAATGGATATCCTAATCTCCCTAGATGAAATGGCACAGAGAGGAATCTGAACAAGCAGGCCTTGCCAAGTTTCCCTCGGTTTATGTACTCATGACCTTTGTCCTATAGCATTCCTCCGTGACTCTCCATTCTTCAACAAACCTACTATGAAAAATCCTTACGTTTAACTATTTCTTCAGAATTTTCATCCCTAATGAAGGCTCTCATGTCATGTAAAACTTAAATTATATACATTTGTTTGCTTTTCTCTTGTTAATTTGTCTTTTGTTACTGGTGCCTCAGCCAATGAACCTAAGATAGGTAGAAGGAAAAGATTAGTCCTTCCTCCTCCAATATGTAACAGGGTAGATGCCATGCAGTGGTTGTTTTGTGGCAAGGAAACTCTTACTCCTATAGTATATAGAAGGCATTTCTGAACTAAAGTAGGATTATAACACATACACACACCCACACACACAAATACAAGGGTCTTCCAAAAGTTCATGGAAAACTCATATTATTAAAAAAAGCTATGTTTGGATTTCAAAATTCTCTTTTGCCAAAATAAACTCATATTAACTTGTTATAACATTTCCGAACAGGATCTAGTTTGAAGCACTAAGAATGATAAGAAATAAGTTTGAAAAGAATCCTTGAATTCTGCTACAATTGAAGCAAGAACAAACATCAAAGCTGTGGTGAAGCTTGCATGCATAAACTAAAAATAATATCCTAAGCCTCTCAACCACTGAATAGACCATCTCTTGGCCAAGGGGACCCTAGAGAAACCTTGAAAAACTGAGTTTCCAGCCATCACAGGAGGCAAGTCATTACACCCCCTCCCTTTTGGGGGTTAGACACAACAACTAGCCAGTATTTATATTAAAATAGAGATAATAAGATTTATAGAAGGGACACCTTGTGGCAATAAGATGCCAAATTATAAACAAGACCTAAGGCCATGCCAGGCAAGGGTTAAGTCATACACTCCTACACTTAAAGAATAAAATTTATATGTTTTATTTTTATTTTTTAATTCCATTTTCCACAAATTTTTAAAGTCCTCTCATATATATGAATATATATACATATAGATACACACATATTATTATATATATTAATTATATATGTAGTTTTAATAATTCAAACTTAATCAGGGAAAGAGGCTTCCTTGTATCCTAAAAATATTAGCTTATAATTGAATTAAATAGAAACGTGTTTTTCACTTTTAGAGATAAGTATAGCAAATCCTTGTGGAGAATATAAGACTTATTACAATCTTTCTCTTATAAAAATTTTATCTGCTAATTGGCATTGGGTACTTCGCAAGCCAGCTGTCACCTAATTACAGAACCTGAAAATATTTTAGGAGGTTTTACTCTGAATTGAAATCTCCACATAAAATACATGCAATTGTTATTATTTTTTTAAATCCTAACGCCTGCAGTTTAATTTCTTACTTGGTTTCATACAGCAGGGTCTGAAATATGAAAAATACAGTGTAAGTGACAGATGAGAACAGAAAAATAATTAAATCCTTTTGGGGAAAAGAAATGATTCTAAAGATTTGAGTGAATAAATAATGTCCTTAATTCTGCTTTCCCACATGCCACTCACTAGTTTCACTTAACCATGTGTAACTCGTGAGGCTGGCAAGCAAAACAAAATGCTCTAGATTACTTGAATAGAAAATGAACCACCTATATTTGTTTATTTCTAAATCGGCTTCTCTAGAATAATTTCAGAGTATTGCATTAAATTTTGAGAGGTTTGTACTTGTCATTTCAAGAAAATAGGTTTAGATTGTTCTCTATAATAAAACAAAAAATATTGTTAGTAAATTGGACAGAATAATACATCTATTGTAGAAACAGTTACCTGTGTGCAGTGTCTGCAAAGGCAAGCAGCTTCTGTAAAAAAAAAAAAAAAAAAACAAAAACAAGTTGCTAAACTTATGATATCTAAAAACTTGAATTGTCATATCAGATATTTCAATATCCATGTAACCATTATAGAGCAAAATAGTTTCTCTTTAATGTTGGTACATTAAATGGATTGGAATTGATTTGTTCTAACAGAATAAAATAAACTATCACCTAATATAGATAAATAACTCCCAAGTAGAGTGTGTAGTGGCATCATCATAGCTCACTGCAACCTGAGACTCCTGGGCTCAAACAATCCTCAAACCGTCCTCCTGCTTCAGCCTCCCGAGTAGCTGGGAATACAGGCGCACACCACAGTGCCCAGCTAATTTTTTTCTATTTTTGGTGGAGACCCGGCTCTTGCTCAGGCTGATCTTGAACTCCTGAGCTCAAGCAATCCTCCCGTCTTTTCCCCTCAGAGTGCTAGGATTATAGGCATAAATCACCACACCAGGCCTGTATTTTTGTTTCTGGAAAATTTGAAAGAATGGAGGGAAATTCTTTTACAGCCCCATGGAGCAAATAATTTATCTCTATTTTATGATTCTTTTGTCTATTCATGCCTTTGCAAATATCTCATGCCACAGCGTCTCTGCAGGCACTCCTCATCCTCTTTTGCTATTTTGCAGATTCACTTACATTTTTATCTTTATCCCTCAATTCACCTATGTTCTTTCTGTTATGTGTCAAATAAAAGAATTTTACCTGTTTGTACAGATACGTTAGCTATCTCTTTGTGTCACTGTTCCCTTGAAAGGTAAAGCCCTATAAGCCTTAGATTTTATAGTCAAAACCAATTATCAAGACATTTTCAAAACCAAATGTTGTGCATGCTTAAGAGAAATTGTAATACTCTCTTAAGACAGAAATGTTTACATTCAAATGTGTGTTTATAATTCATAGATTTTATATTTTAGTGCAGTTTTAGATTTACAGAATTATTGAACAGCTACTACATGGGTACCAACCCACCACTCGCCACAGTCTCCTCCATTATCAATATTTTGTATAAGTGTGGTACATTTGTTACAACTAAAGAGTCAATATTGATACATTATTATTAAATACAGTCCACAGTTCACATTAGGGTTCACTGTGTTCTATAGCTCTATGTATAATTATCTCCATCTATCTACCATTACAGTTTCATACAGAATAGTTTTGCCACCCTAAACATTTCCTATGTTCTACCTACTCATGCCTTCCCTCCCTCCTGGAGAATGTCCAGCAACTACACATCTTTCTACTATCTCTATAGTTTTGCCTCCTTCATGATATCATACGGTTGGATTCATATATTATGTGGGCTTTTTATTCTGGCTTCTTTCACTTAGCAATGTGTATTTAACATCCCTCCCTATCTTTTCAGTGCTTGATAGCTCATTCCTTTTTACTCTGAACAATATTCTATTATTAACATACCAGAGTTTGTTTTATCCATATACTTATTAAAGGACATCTTGGTTGTTTCGAGTTTTGAGTAGTTATGAATAAAGCTGTTATAAACATTCATGTGTAGGTTATTATGTGGACATAAGTTTTCAGCTAAATTGAGTAAATACCACAGGAATCCTGTTAATGCAAAGGTAAAATGTAGCACGTGTGTGTGGTGGGGGGTGCACTTTGTAATCCTATATTTAGGCCTCAGTCTTACAGTGGCCGTGCAGACTGGGCTGTGATCTTCCCAAGTGCTTCTCAGCATTTCCCCCGCTTAGGTGAGGCTGGAAGGCTAGAGGGGGTTATAGTTGGGTAATTGCCCTTCCTTCAAATCAAATAAGACTCTGGTAAAGTCTTTTTCCTTGCTGATATAGGGGCAGAAACGTGTGATACTTTTCCTTACCTATCATAAGGGTCACAGCCAACACCCCTATAACAAAAGAGGTTAACAAGAGAAAAGCGTAACAAATTTATTTAATCAAAATTTTATGAGACATGGGAGACTTCCTAAGTGAAGACTCAAAGACCCAGGGAAAACTGTCTATTTTTATTATTAAGTTCCATAAAGAATAGACAACCATGTACAATGTGATTGGACAAAAGGTTGTGATCTAATGGTAATAGACTGAGGAGGGAACCCAGCAAGGCTTGTCTGTTCAAGTTCTTCCCAGCCCCCCGTGTAGCATTCCTTTGTCTGGGTATGGGGCAGGACCCCTCTGGAATAACAGTCTTCAAGGGAAGAAACGAGACAGTGACCCTTCTAGGTTTCATAGTTTGCTTTAGGGGAGAGTGATTCTAGTTTCTATGACCTACCTTGAGGAAGAGAATTCTGGTTTCTATCACTTGCTTCAGCAGAGAAAGAGAGGCAGGAGACAGGAGAGCAGGAAAAGGTTAGAGTGATCTTGCTTCTGAAACCCTCCCAATCTCCTTCAGTTCAAAGCACTTAGCATTCCATGGTGCCATACTTTGGAGTATCATGCTCTGAGCCCTAACACTGGGTAGGCATTTGTTGTAGAGATGTCTGGGGCTTTTCTCAAATGATTACTTGTCCTCTGGGTGTTTGTCAAATGGTTACTTTCTCCTCCACCAGCCAAGCATACAGGGATTTTTCTCTGATCTTCACCATGAGACCTGGTGGGGTAACTGGAAGTAGAACTCACAAAAGTGGGTGGGGGGTTGGGGAGGAGTTTAGACTGGGTCTCAGGAGTTTTTAATTCGCAAGCTAATCCACATTCAGCTTTCAACAGTTTATTGAAGTTACTCTTTTAAGTGTTGTGTTCTATTTCTACTGGCTCCAGCAGCTTCAGCTTCAAGTAAACTGCTTTGTAGGCTTTGTATCTACCTTTCTCTCTAGTTTTTGGGGTGGAGGTTTAAACTGTAACCTCAATTCTCTGGTTGATCTAAGAAATGTTGATTTTCCATTTGCTCAGCTTTTTTCTAGTTGTGAGGGTGGAAGTGATAACTGACAAGTTCTTTACATGTTGAGTGGAAATTGGAAGTCATTCAAATGTAGCTTTGTAAGGTAGATAGAGAGGGATTCTAGGTCCCCTAGGGATGAAAATGGACGCTGTTGCCTTGGTGCAATTGCCCCACCTGGGCAGTAAAACAAGGGTGGGCCCCAGGTCCCCATCTTGGTCCTGCCCCACCTTCATCCTCTCCATATCTGGAGAAGGAGGAAATACCCTATGAATCTGCCAGTCATAAATCACTTAGTGTGCCAGCTGCAAAAGAATGCAGAGGACTCTCAAGCCCACAGGCCAAGCTGCGTAGGTACCACAGAGTACAGAAACTGACCTAGAACAACTCGCATGTGCAGTTAAGACTCAGGTCATGCAACTCCCAACTGTCCAGTCAAAGTGGTTCCATGGTGATGTCTGAGTCACAGGGAGGTCCCAATCCAGGCACTATAAAACAAGACTGAGACCACAATTAACTCCTTTTTTCACCCTTCTTTTTGTTCTTCCTTTGCTGTGACAATGGGTCCTGTTGTCATCTGTGGCGTATGTACCATGCTCTGTAAACCTATATCTTGCTCTTGCCCTATAATCCTATGTTTCTCTCTTCAATAAACCTCATTTTCATGCTTGCCTTACTTAGTTACATCCAGTCATTCTTTGGCCATGGGGATGCCAAGAACCGACATTTCAGACTGAAACCTGACAGTTTTAATAGCATTTTTTTCTTTTTTTCTCTCTCTGCTTAGAAGAAAGAGTATGTGATAAAGAGGCAGATTAATATTGCCTGCAAAATTAGTGGATGAAACACAAGTCTAGTCTACTATTAGCAGCTGATAGTTACAAAAACCACCACAGTAAGTTCCTTCTTTCTTTTTTTTAAATCAGTAACCCAGATGATTATCTAACATTTCCTTCAGCTTGACTAAACTTTAGATAGGCTTCTATCTGACACCAATCCCCTGACTTCCCTTTTTTAAGAGTATTTGCTTTAGAAAATAAGTAATTATAAATTCTTTCTTTGTCCATTTGATAAGCAAATTTTTTAAAAAAGCCTCTGGCCAGCTTTACAACCCTAGGATGTCTTTCTTAAGGACCTGGGAGTGTTCCTTTGAAATGTAATCACCAAGAAAGTGCTCTACCTCCCAGTCTTATGGGAAAGTAGGAGCCCTACTTAGGTGGGGCCTGGCTCCAAGTTGTAAGACTACCTCCTGTCACAAAGAAAAAGATGACTTTTCCTTGGGTAAAGCCAATTAGCAAACACTGAGGGCCTATGTTTTTTACCTTTCACTTTAGTGCTTAAAAATTCTCCTTTGTTTCCCTTGAGTGAGGTCAGATTGATTTCTGATCTCTCTCTATAGCAATGGCTCATGCACAAGAGGGGAAGAGAGGACAGGAAAGAGAGGGGAAGGGAAAAGACGATGAGTAAATAGCAATAAAACTATGAGAAAGTCATACAATTTTTCTGTTCATGTCAAAGAAGTGTAGTAGCAAAGATTCTCTCCTTTACCAAATGTTATTTGAGCTCTCCTGAATTGTTCTCAGCTAGGTCCTGATTGGGGGGTTTTTCTGTCCATCTCTTCATTGTTCAATTTTAGTAAGAATTCCACTAAGCAATGGGGAGTTATTGTTTTAATGGGTACAGAGTTTTAGTTTGGGATAATGAAAAAGTTCTGGAGAAGGATGGTCAGGATGGTTGCACAACAATGTAAATGTACTTAATAGTACTAAACTGTACACTTAATAATGGTTAAATTTTATGTATTTTTTACCACAATAAAAAATTCTGATAAATAGTTTTAACCAGAATGCCCCACCTTTAATGTCTAACCACCCTCAATATCTAATCATCTCATCCTCCATCATCTGTCCGGTGATGTCCCATCATCCTGGCCTGCCTTGAGCAAGAATCCTGTTAGGTTGGTTTAGCCAGCATCCCTCTTTATCTCCAATGTTTCCTCTTATTAATTTTCCATCCTCTGAAGCCTAACCTGCTCCTTGGCTACAAATCTCCATTTCCTTTGTTGTATTCAGAGTTGAGCTCAATCTTTCTCCCCCACTGCAAGACCTCATTGCAGAGGTCCCTGCACTGATTGCAATAAACCCCCCTTAAATAAAGTCTTCCTTACCATCTTGAACAAATGTCATGAATAATTTTTTTAACAATACTAGTAGGACTGTAAGTACAAAATTATATAGTATATATGAATGAATGCACAGTGAAACTGTACAGATTTTTACAGACAATCTAGTTTTCCATGACTGATTCTCTCAAACATGTAAAAATGTATATGAATATGAAACTATCAGAATTGTATTATGAAAATGCCCATTTGTTTCATTGTCTAAGGTAAAAGCCTGTCTCAATTTCCTCGTTTATTATTAAAGATTGAACCATAAGAAATTGCTCTTTACATAGGGAAAATGGCTAACTATTATAAATTTCATTTCAGTCAGTCTAAATACAATGTAATTAAATGGTCTTTAAAAGTAATTTTTGCGACTTCCTCATGATTTAACATTTTAGATAAAATGCAATAATAGCTACTGTAAATAATGATTATCCAATGTTATTAAAGCCCAATTGCATTACTGTTATAATTTTATAAAAGGGAATCACCTTAAGAATAATTCCTAATTTTCTCTATCCCTAAATTTATCATCATACGTAGATGTCAGGTCAGCAATCTTGTTCCCAGTCCTTGGTGTGCTCTTGGCCGAAGAATGACCAGACATACCAAAAGCAAGTTAAGCACAAAAAGAGGTTTATTGAGGGAGAGCTAGATAGGGAGAGCAAGAGCAAGATACATTTGCTTCTGATGACAAAGGGGCCCCTTGTCATAACAAAAGGCTCTGGTTATGATCTGGGGTCCTGTTTTATAGTGTCAGGATTGAGCCTTCCTCATGCTTCAGACATCACCAGGGAGCCACTTTGATGGCCAGTTAACGACATGATAATTAGCCTTAGGTTACTCTAGGTCACTTTCCAAATCCTATTGTGCCTGGGCTGCCTTGCCTGCAGGCTGGGGGCTTCCCTGCATTCTGCTGCAGGTTAGCAGGGCATTCCTCCTTCTCCCAGGTGTGGCAGTTGCTTGGGGCAGGATCAAGCCTGGGGCAGCACCAAGATTGGGTGTCTGCCTTTGTTCTTTTTCCAGGTATAGCAATTGCCTGAGGCAGCACCAAGGCAGGGCTCTGGCTTCTGTCCCCAGGAGAGCCAGAATCCCTCACTATCTATCTAACATAAAGAGAAGAGATTGTCTTCCAATTAGCGTCTAATATTCCAGAGATAAACAGAACAGATGCGTGTTCAGCTGCATACAGCACATAAATATGCATTTCAATAATTTGTCTCTTACCTACTTTTGCAATTGCAAATTATGGTCTTTTTAAATTAGAGTACACAACAGATGGTGAAGTTAGTTTAAAGTGATGTTTCCTTTAATATAGACTACTGTGCCAAGTGATCTAGCCCTACAACAGTTTATTCACTCACTACACCAATTTATTTACTGCATTAGAATATATTAGATTAAATGGGAATTTCAGCCACATTTGCCACACAGTGAGGCTGGCTTTAACAGGATGTCACTGTAGTGTATTCACTCTATCTAAAGGAAGAAAGAATGATGGATTCTTTAAGCCTAGTAAGAAATCACACTCTGTAAAATGACAAGATTCAGCATGCTAAGAAATTCAATTTCTATCCTATTTTCTTTTATGGGAAATAAGATCTTACATATCCATGAATTTAATCATAATGTGATTTTAACTAAAATGAGTTTCAAGGACAGCAAACCATAGCCTGCTGAAGTACTTTAGCTTTTTGTCATATACGTCATTATGTTTGTAAATAATGAAAAAAAATATATATATACCTGTGTATAGTCATATGTGTGTATGTGTGTTTTCTTACACACATATAGATTATACATACAGCAGGGCATAACATGCAGTGCATCTTTGGCTAATGGGTATGGTGAGCCTCTGAAAACAATACCCCAAAGTATGGCACTTTGGCATGCTGAGTACTTTGAACTGGAGGACATTGGAAGTGCTAGAGAAACAAAGTCTCTCTGACCTTCTCCTGCCCTACTGTCTCTTGTTCCCTTTTCTCCCCCAAAGCAGGCCATAGAAACTATAATTCTCTTCTTCAAGGAGGGCCATAGAAACTATAAATATTATTCTAATTTTCCCCTGCCTTTTTGTGTAAGAGCTGGCCATAAAGAAATTCTCTGGCCTACATTGTCTGATGGTAAATCCTAAAACTCTCATTTTAGAAGGGATTCTACTCTTTGCCCAGAAGGAAGGAATGCCAGACAAAAAGCTCAAGAAGAATCTGAACAGCCAAACCTTGCTGGGTTTCCCCACTTAGTTATTACCATTAGATGATTCTCTTTTTGTCCCATCACCTTTCTACTTGGCTGTCCATTCTTCATTGAACCTAAGCATAAAAATAGATAGTTTCCTTGAGTCTTCAGTTCTACACATCTGAAGACTCTCATGTCATGTAAAATTTTGATTTAATAAATTTCTGATATCTTTCTCTTGTTAACCTGTCTTTCATTATAAGCATGTCATCGGTGAACTTTGTAATGAGTAAGGAAAGGTATTACACCTTACTGCCCATAGAGGTACCAATATATTTGTTATATATGTTTACATATATGGAAAATATATACATAGATATGATCGTGTTTGTGCATGAGTATATATTTTTCAAAAACAATCTGATTATAATATTACACTATAGGAAATACTCAGTAAAATTCCCCCTGCCTTTAAAAATTGGCTTGACTTCATTAATGATATATCTATATAAAGGGCTCCAAATATTCTGATTTGAGATGACATTCTTTTTTTGTGGTTATTAGCATAATGAAATCAATTTTATAGAACACAAAGAATTAAGATGTTACAACAGCCAAAATAATTTGAACATTTTATACTTTTTCAAATCTGGATTTCAATTATATTAATATAGAAAGGTTAAATATGTCTGCTGTGTGTAATTGGAAAGACAGTTTAATTTAAATTCAGCTTCATTCCTAATATTAATCATTTAAGTATAACCATCCTCAGATGATATCTCCAAAACATAAAATTTGCCCCAAGTCAAGAGTTGTGTGGGAGAACCATTGAATTTATCTTAAAGAAGCATCACTGCAGAAATATTTATTTCCACCTGAAAATATCTCTGTGAGTCCTTTAGATCAATGTCTGGTGTAATCTTTCTGAGTGGGCTGAATTCCGTGAGGGTACGTATAGGAAACAGCTTCATGTATTTATGCTTTCCCATATATTCTGCCAGATCTCCATTTCTCTCTCTGCGATGACATTGTAAGTGAAGACTATCATTTCTAAATCACCTCTGACTTTAATTTTTAGTCTTATTTTAATAATAATGAGTCATTTTTAGTACTAAAATTCCCAGTCCAGGCAACTTACATATCTCATCTCATATCTAGATGTAGTTTCTCTCTTACTCTTACCATTTCATTCCTACCTCATTCTTGAAGTGTGTCAAAAAACTTCAGAGGGAATAAAGGTCCCATATGCATTTATTATAATGTTATTCTTTCTTCCTTCCTTATATCTCTATTGCAACATTTTCTAGGTAAAGGGGAAATTGTGTTTTTTGTTTTGTTTTTTTACCAAGTAGATCTCTTTGTATTTCTTCATAGGTATTAGCTGCCTGGCCTCATATGCCTTTATTCAGGTTATTTGTGGATCATTCATTGCATTGGCCCTGCAGGTCCTCTGAACTTTTTAATTTTCTGAGTCTGTGATACATTTTTTGGCTAACTTCTTTAAACCACATCTTCTGCTCTCATCTCTTCTCCCCTACCCTTCACTCAAAATGATACCCTCTACAACCTATTACTGCTACGGTACCTCTGTTCCAAGAGACTGCCTTGCTTAGGTTCCTATCAAGATAGTCAAAGCCAAACTTTTCTGGATGTACAAGTAGCCCACTAGAGACCCGTACACTCTTGATACAATAATCACAGGTGGTACAGTCTTCTTTAATGTTTCTGTTTCTTCATCCAGACATCACAAGAATTTCTAGCTGGTCAGACTCTCAAAATTTTCCAATCTTTTTGTTTATACATGACAAGAAATTTCATTGACTCAACGGTAACTTCTCCAAAGAACTCTCTCACTAATTCCCTCTCTGGTGCACTAAAGTGAGCACACAATTTTCTGTTGTTCATTCAGCAACTGTCTAGCCAGGAAGTAGGACACCAGGTTTCTCCTAGTGAAGATTACCTCATTCTCCCAATCAATTTCATTTAAAGGGGGGGCAGATATATCTCTGGGAAAAAAAGGAAAGATATTTACTCATAATCTACTAGGGCAACACATGAGAGATTCCAGAATTGTCTTTTTCTATGTTTTTCTCTTCTGCAGGCTGGAGGTGGGTGATCAGATGCTATTATCAAGACCTTTTCTTCTTCTTCTTTTTCAATGTGATCAAAATGTATTCAAACTCTTGATTGATCATGATTATATTCTAATTTCTTAAAAGCACTTGACAGAGAAATATGTTTTAGAAACTTTTATGTTAATCACTCTAAATCAGAATGATTAACCATTTATCTTTTAAATGTTGATATAATTGATACTTTTAAGACTCTGCCAAACAGAATCCAGTAGGTAGACTGCATTTTCTATTTGACTGAAATTTATGATAAATATAGTTCATAACTCTTAGGCTATAACATGTATCTGTGCACACAACTCTTTATATTTACCTCCTTAAAAGTCATATTTATATCTAATCAAGTAAAAAAATAATTGTCACAGTAGAATGTTATGTCTTCCTATTTTTTCCAAAAACTGAGTTATTTTTAAAGAAATTATCAAAAGGCATAGTTAGAATTTTTAATGCATTTTGGAGGAAGCTTAAATTCTTTATATATTTGTTTCACCTCTCCAGTTAACTCTAGTTTTTTAGTTTTCTCATAGAAAAAAAATCTAAGTTGAAATATTTGACATATGTGTTTGTCAAAGTCTGTAATATGTGTGAGTAGATATATAACATATACCTGATCTGTGTGTGAAAGATAACTGGCAAAAGAAGTGTATTATATATGTTTACTAGAAGTGATTGAATATTGTACATTATTTCACCTCTTGACACCAACTTTCACTAAGCTATATGACTCTACTACATACAAAACACACCCTTGAAAAAGTGTTTCTTCTTTATAGATGTATTCAAGATCAGAATATAAATAATAAAAAGCTTTTTATCTACATGGCTATTAAAATGAAATAGAGAACTCTAAACTTAGAGAACCTTATCTTTATAAATAAAAGAATAGACTTTAAATATGTTTGGTTTTCTGAAGCCAATTTATGAATAAAAATATGGAATAACAAAACAAGGGTCTTTCTGAAAAAGAAAAAATGTATGGTGTAATGGCATAAAGAAAAAATACCTAATTGAAACATAAATTTCATAAAAATAAAACTTATAAAACTACGTATTTTGATTAGTGTGATATTAATAGAAAATATTTTGCATACATTATTAATCAATATTCATTTATAAATACTTTCCAGGTGACTGTCTCATTTGCATTTGAAAATAAATACTCTCACAATGCAGTTTTAATAAGTATTTTAAGAATGCTAGAGTTCTAATAATCATTTTGAAAATTGTTAATTTAAATCATGAAATATATAACTACGTGATAGACATCTGCGATGTACTTAATTACATATTATAAGAATTGACCCTGAATTTACTAAAAGCTAATACTTTAACAAAAGTTGAAACTTTTCATGGTACATTGCTTTCAAAATCAACAGTGAAAGGGTGAGAATGAGAAAACACAAATCTATAATAGGAATTAAGAGGTATTTCAGGAATTATTTCATTATTGCTAAAACTGATTATAGATAATGGTTAGCAATTAGATATATAAATATTTACTCTGTGGCACTATTTTTATTCCTATAACCCAATAATAGTTCGATTTTAGTATAGTCTCTCATTTTATATCCTGTATCTCTAATGAAAAACACTAATTTTGCCACTCTGGGGTTAATAGAAGAGGAAAGAGTTAATAAGGAGGTTGTGCTCAGGAAAGAGAAGCTAAACTTGAACAACACATAGGGATAGGGCAAAATCAAGGCTGTGAGGCAGAATGATGACAATCCGGGCCAACAGGATAAAAAATAGAGACAGTTAGGATGAGAAATATGTCAGAAACAGGTTAGACCTGTGTGTGGTGGAGAAGGAAACTTCCCTTTCACCCTGGAAGGTTCACTAGAAGATCAACTCACACTAAAGCAGATTAATAAGAGAAGGAGATTCCAAATTTATTTACCATGCACACAGGGAGAATCACAGAATAATTACCCAATATCCTAACGGGGTCCAGTAGTTTTTACACCCTCATTTTAGAAGGGAGGAGGTGGTGAGGAATATAGGTAATTCTGTTGAGTGGCAATAAAAGGTTCCTAGGGAGGATGAATAGATACTTGGGAGAATAAATGTATAGGGGAAACAGATGGACTTGTAAATGATTCTCTTCAGAAATTAAATTAACCTGAGAGACAGATATTATCTTTAAAATGGATTGAGCCAAGTCTGGTTGCATTCTTGATCTTCTTTCCTGCAATATATTGGCATAACAGGGAAGGGAAGGAAAGACAATTGTCCTTCTTGATGGGTCCGTCTGGTTTTATGCATATAGAGGGATAGTCCTTTCTAGTGTTTGTGGATCTCCAAGGGCCTTTAATTCAAAATACTTTTTATCCCAAGCAGTCATAGTTTGGGGTGAAATTTCTTGAGCTTCTTCATTCCCCCTGCCTGGAACTTCCCAGATGTTTCACACATTAAAAGCTGAGTCAGTGGCTATGGAGAGAGAGATCGGGTTAGTAGTCAAATAACAAGAGATCCAAAAAGGAAGACAAGAACATAGATTAAAATGAGGATGAATAAACAGAAAACAACAGATATAACCACATTTCTCTGTACCCTAATAAACCAGTCTCCCGTATCTGGGAATAGGTCAGACCAATAGAATAGTTTTGGATCATTAATATGATGGAGGATATACATCTCATCTTTTAAGAGTTATAGATCAGTCTCTACTTGCCCTGAGCAGTTTACATAGACACATTTTTTGCCAATAATCATGCAAACTCTTCTCTGTTGGGTTGTCAGGGCATCTAGAATACAGTGGTTTTGAAATATAACAGGGGCTAGGCTGTTAACATTTTTTTTTTTTTTTTTGAGACAGTCTCACCCTGTTGCCCAGGCTAGAGTGCTGTGGCATCAGCCTAGCTCACAGCAACCTCAAACTCCTAGGCTCAAGCAATCCTTCTGCCTCAGCCTCCCGAGTAGCTGGGACTACAGGCATGTGCCACCATGCCCGGCTAATTTTTTCTATATATTTTTAGTTGTCTGGTTAATTTCTTTCTATTTTTTAGTAGAGATGCGGTCTCGCTCTTGCTCAGGCTGGTCTTGAACTCCTGACCTCAAGCGATCCTCCCACCTGAGCCTCCCAGAGTGCTAGGATTATAGGTGTGAGCCACCATGCCCGGCCTAGGCTGTTAACTTTTAACTGAAGTGTTCCCAGTGCTTGCATAGTGATATTGAACTCTTGTTCTATTACCATGAAAAGATTCAAAACTGCTTTTTTGAATCTCATAAATGCCAAATGCTAGAAAAAGAATTCTAACCACCTAAAAGAACTTAGAATTTTGATATACAAGTGGTTTTTCTATAACATCACATCTAGTACATTTGTGTGGTACCAACAAAAAAGTCCAAGTTTGTAATTTGGCTTGCATTTAAAGTGGAATACCTGGTAACAGGGTGTTAGGCAATCAAATCCACAGAATACTAACCATCTAGCTGGGAACTACTTATATACTTTATCATCACACAAGATTTAAAAAAAAAAAAAAAACTAGTGTTATTTAGAGAGGGTCAGGTTGGAACCTGTGAGCCCCAGTCTGGAGTTTGCTGTGCCTTTTCTTCCTCATTGGCACTTTCTCATCTCCAGTTTCTATGTATTTCTGCCAGTCTGTGGGAACAGAACAGGTTGATATAAAAGGCTTTTGGTCCAGTTCAGGCAGTTAGAGAGCTTGTTTTGTCACCTAAACAATTCAGTTGAGACTTTTGGTCTATTTATATGTAATCTTTAATACCTGGCAACATGACAAGGGGAGCAAGTGAGCTACCCCAAGTTTCCCAGCCCTGGCCTGTGTGCCATCTATATAACATCCTTTGATTTGACAAGCATTGACATCATAAGAGTTACTGTCAGCACCATTTATGATCTTTATAAGAGGTGCAAGAATGTCATCCTTCACATAATCAATTATTTTTAATGTTTTCATTTCTCCTGTATTGTAAATTATTCACTGTTTTATTAAATACTATGGGTTACCTTAGGGTTTATAGTATGCACCCTCATCTTATTAGAGTATGCTTTAAATTCTTACTTTATGGGTAAAAGACATGAGCAGACATTTTTCAAAAGAAAAGAAACAGATGGCCCACAAATGAAAAAAATGCTCAACGTCACTAATCATTAGGGAAATGCAAATTTAAACCACAATGTGATACTACCTTACCCCTGTCAGTATGGCCGTTATCAAATAGTTAAGAAACAACAGATGCTGGTGTAGATGCAGTGAAAAAGACACACTTTTACACTATTGTTGGGAATGTGAATTAGCACAACCTCTACAGAAAACGTTATGGCGATTTCTCAAAGAACTGAAAGTAGATCTACCATTCAATCTGGCAATCCCTCTACTGGGGATCTAACCAAAGAAAATGACTTATTATATCAAAAAGACACCTGAACCTGTACAATTCACAGTTGCAAAGGTAGAAAATCAAGCTAGGTGCCCACTAACAGATGAGTGAATAAGGAAAATGTGGGGTGTCTGTGTGTATGTATGTGTGTGTGTGTGTGTAAAACATGGGGTACTACTCAGCCATAAAAAGGAATGAAATAATGCCTTTTGCAGCAAGTTGGGTGGAACTGGAAAACATCTTAAGCAAAGTAACTCAGGAACAAAAAACAAAATACCACACATTCTCACTAATAGGTGGGAGCTAAGCAATGGCCATGCATGATCATACAGAGTGACTTAATAGACACTGGAGATTCAGAAGGGGGAGAGTTGGAAGGGGTTGCAGGATGAAAAATTATCTATTGGGTGAAATGTACACTATTCTGGTGACAGGTATATTAAAAGCCTAGACTTCTCCATTATGCAATTCAGCCATGTAACATAAAACCACTGTACCCCCTAAATCTATTTAAATTAAAATAAGTAAATAAATAAATAAATAATTGCTTTCATTCTTTCCAGGAAATGTAAGGACCTTAACATGATTTAACTACAGTTAATTCTTTTTTAGTTTTGATCTACTTGTTCTTGTACTTTAATTCTGTTTATATGGTAAAACTCAGAAGACATAATTATAGTTTTGTTTTGTATTTTTTGAGACAGAGTCTCACTCTGTTGCCCAGGCTAGAGTGCCATGGCATCAACCTAGCTCACAGCAACCTCGAACTTCTGGGCTCAAGTGATCCTCCTGCCTCAGCCTCCTGAGTAGCTGGGACTACTGGCATGAACCACCAAGTCCACCTAATTTTTTTCTATTTTTAATCACCCAGCTAATTTCTTTCCAGTTTTTTAGTAGAGACAGGGTCTCACTCTTGCTGAGGCTAGTCTCAAATTCCTGACCTTAAGCAATCCTCCCACCTCGGCCTCCTAGAATGAATGCTAGGATTACAGGCATGAGCCACCACACTGGGCCAATTATTGTTTTAATGTCTATCTTATTTACATTTATTTATACATTTTTCCCATTTTAGTACTATTGACTCCTTCTAAGTTACAAATTATTTTCTTTCAACACTTGTCAATGGCTTTCTATTTTGAATTGCATCATTCATTCTGAAAGGTTAATCATTGGACTGACATTCTTTCAAGGCAATGGTCTCTTCTCTGGTTATGTTAACAGTTTGTCTCTTTGTGGTTTTGAATATTACTCTGATGTACCTATGTAGTCTTCTTTATATAATCTCTACTTGAGAAGTATAGAACTTCTTGATCCATGGCTTGATGTCTTTGTTTCTTTTGGAAAATTTTCCTAGAGTATTTTTCAAAGATTGCTTTCTTCCCATTCTCTGTTTTCTTTCCCTTGAGACTCCAATTTTATGTGTGTTTGAACTCTTGAGTGTATCGCACATGTCTCTTTTTACCTTCTTCTACTCCTGTTTCATCTGTTTATTTTGAATATTTTCAATGTTATTCATTATATCTTGTATATCTTATCTTTATTTAAATCCTTGTTTGAAATCTTAATTTTGCTTACTGTATTTTTGATTTGTAACTGTTCTCTTTGGCTCTTTTTAAAAATAAATTCCATTTCTAGAAAGACAATTTTTTCTTTTTCCTCTATTTTTTTGAATATATTAATCACAGTATAGTTAATATCTCTTTCTTATAACTTCAGCATCTGGATTATCAATGTTTGTTCTCTGCCTTATTATTTTTCCATCATTATCTTCTATTTTTTGGAATGGCATTATTTTTAAACTAATATCCGATATTATATATGTAAATTTAAAAAGACTCTGAATGATGTTATCTTCCTTCAAAGAAGGTTAAGTTTTGCTGCTATTGTAGTTGTTTGTTTGTTTTGTTTTTCTGGCCAACAGATACAGTACTGGCAAGTAAGTCCACTTTGTTAGAAGATGGCTTTCAAGTTTGGGAGCCTGTTTCTTTTTCTGATGTTCCATATTCCTCCTAGTATATAAAACTTTTTGGGTCTCACCTGAAAATTTTGTGTGTTTTTCATAACCATCTTAACTTGTTATTACCTGAAATCTAAATTCGTTATTCTTAGCACTGAAAAAGAACTGAAATATTTCTTAACTTTTTAGCCTCTATTATGGACTGAGTTGTGGTCCCCCAAAATTCATATATTGAAACCCTAACCCTTATTACTCTGGGATTTGAATAAAGAGACAGTGTTATCGAAAAGCTCAGCTACTTGTCCACAAGGCCGAATCAGAAGAATGAGGACTAGTGGTTTGGGGAGGAAGGAAAGAGACATTTACTTTGCTGATAAATGAGGAAAAATGGTCTCCTCTCAAAATCCAAATTTCCTGAGCATAGGCAGAAATACAGAGCTTTTAAAGGGAGGGTTCTTGGCTTCAGGCAATTACCTGAAGTGGTAAACTATTCTAATCCTCCCATCTTTGCCAAAGACAAAGCCTGTGAACTCGCCCAGCCGCCCACCTGTGGGGCTGGCACCACTTGGGAGTTTTAACAAAAAACTTAACCTGCTTCGGGGATGTAGGCCAGGCTGCAGTTCCCAAAAAGAGTGGGAGAAGTTTTAAAGAGACAGAACATTTTTGCCGTTTTTTTTTTTTTTTTTTTCAGGCTTTTTTTACAGCAGGGTCTTTGTACAAGTAATTAAGGTTGAATGAGGTCATAAAGGTGAAGGCACAAACCAGCATGACTTGTTTCCTCATAAGAAGAGGAAGAGACACCAAGAAGAAAGTTCATGTGAGAACACAGTGAAGAGACAGACTCTTCAAGCCAAGGAGAGAAGCTTCAGCAGATACCAATACTGGGGGAACCTTGATCTTGGACTTCTAACCTCCAGAACTGTGAAAAGATAAATTTCTATTGTTTAAGCCACCCAGTCTGTGATATTTCCTATGGCAGCCCTAGAGAACTAATCCAGCCTCTAAGCTTCCTCTATTTTATTAATTTTTAGAAGTTTTACATTTTTCATGTTCAGCTTTGAATTGGCAAATTGCTGGAGAGGAAATTACCTGCACAATTTTGATCTCATCTTGTTGGTATCTTGGACCAATATTTTAAACTGGCAAATGACCTGAGGGGGAAAAAAATGAATGTATATGAATATAGTGCTCACTGACAAGAATCTTCCTTATCTTCAGGAATTTACTCCTCAACTTATGTGTGTAGTTCTCCTATGCCTGCAAACAGTTATTTCATATATTTTACAACTTTTATTTTTCATGCAAGAGTTAGTTTGATCCCAATATTGGACTAGAAATGGAAATGTTTAGCTAACTCTTATAAAAGATTGATTGTTGAAATTTCGGTAACTTTTTGTTTCAATTTCAAAATTGCTTTTACATAGATCAAGGCTAGTAATATATCAATCCCTTTCTCCATTCCACAGCTTCTTTACTCGTCTGTAGCCTTCAACCCACTCCTTTTGGACTTAAGTAGCATCTCAGAAAATTTAGTCTAGTAGTTGAAAAAGGTTTGTGTAATTTCTCAAATTAATAATAATTGCTCACAAATCAATCATGTAGCTTCTAAAGGAGCTCAAGAAATTTCACCCCAAAATATGACTTGTGGGCATAAACAGTATTTTAAATTAAAGGCTCTTTGAGATCAACAGGCAGTGGCTGGGGCTTTCCCTCTATCTGCATAAACCAGACTACTGATCCATCAAAAACAACAATGGACTTCCTTTCCCTTCCCTGTTATCTCAATGTATTTCAGGAAAGAAAATCAAGAATACAACCAGACCTGGCCCAAAGCATTTTAAATATAATACCTGTCTCTCAGGTTAGTTTAATTTTCAAAGAGAATTACAAGTCAATCTGTTTCTCCTGTCCATTCATCTTCCTTAGCAACCATTTATAGCCCCTAAACAGAATTGCCTATATTCTTCACCTCCTCCTACCCTCTAAAAGGAGGATATAAAAATTTCTGGACTTCATTGGGATTTTGGGTGATCACTCTGTGATTTTCCCCTTGCAAGTGGTAAATAAATCTCTTTCTCTTATTAATTTGCCTTAATTATGAGTTGATCTTTCAGTGAACTTTTGGGGGAAAAGGGGAAGTTTTCCCTCACCCCCACACCTCTATGTTTCTACATTTCTGTTACACTTTAAAAAGTTCTCAAGGTTGTGGTGTTGGCAGGTTCTAGGTGATTTAGGCTCTAGCCAGGATGATTTAGGCTGTTTACAATAACTGTCTGGAAAAAAACGTTTGTATTAAATCACTGACAACACTATCGATAGCCTTAGAAAGCTGATTGTAGCCCAAACTGGCACACATTGGAACAAGATTGTCCTGGAGAAGTGGTACACGATTTTTAAGGACCATATGTCTCTCTGGGTGACTACAAAATCCATGATTGGATGAACCTGGAGCTTTTTTTATCAGTTGAGCAGAATTCCTTCCTTTTGCCTGTCCTCTCTTCTCCTCTCCACCCCCTCATACTGGTTTGGACGCTTGTTTCTAAAAACTCATCTTAATAAAAACTTAAGCACTAAAAAAAATTCTGTGGTTAAATTTTTAAAAAAAATGGAACATCCCCTTGAATGATATAAGTATTAAATTAAAAATAGACAACATGGTTGTTCCTTTGAAGATAAGATCAAAGGATTTATTAGGAAACATCAAAGGAAGGGTATTTATAATACTGGATTTCAGTTTTTAGTGCTATTTCTAATCTTCACTAGTTTATTTATATTGATTACAAACTTGAAAAAATGATGTTTTTACTGTCCGTATATACATATATAAAATGATAAGTTAGTTTTTCAAAGTAGAGGTAGACTTACTTTAGGCATGTAAGATATAGATAATAGTCTTACATTATATTGTTATACGGCTTCATTAAATATCACAAATGTAGGCCAATAAAAAATTAAGCTCCCTACATAAAATATAGAATAAAAACTTAAATTGATTTTAATGGAATTAATGTATATAAATTCAAGACAATATTTAATAATATTTAATTCATTTTAGTAAATGAATTAAACACAATATAATAAAGATAAGGTAAAATAAAGAACATTTAATAAATAGGCAAAACCAATTTATAATGACCTAATTCTTACCTTTATTCTTTTAACAAATTCAACTGAACCTAAAAGACAAAATCTATGAGTTCTCTAGGCTTATAATGGTAAAATTCAGTCAAATAAACTATAAGATGCATATAAAAATTTTCATTTTTAGAGTTGTTTCATTTTTCATTTGAACCCTCCTAAGATCTTTAAATCTTTACAAATGAGATACACAGCTTGCATAATACCAGTTTTACAAACCATTTTCTTTATAACATGGAGCACATCTAGACACATCTGGAATGTGTTTTAAAAATACTATGAAATGATCAATGGTATTTTTTATAATAGTCTTGGTGGTCAGTTTAATAGTTATAATAAAAAACTTCATTAAAACATTTCATTAACAGATGACAGTTATGCTTTCTTTTTAAATTGAAAATGCTTTGTTCAAAGATCTCATACCCTGCTTTTGTCTTTCAAGAAATAGTGGAGTAGTGAGTGAGTGGTAGATGAGTTCAGGTCAGAAGAACATAGAAATATTCCTGTGAGTCCCATAGCCAATTTTATCTCAGGAAAAAATAAATAAATGAAAAAACACATTATAGATTGTTCTTCATTAATTATCAGCTTCAGCTTCCCTGTTGAAGAATAAGCTGAAAAACTTTGCTTGATATTGGAGCAAGTATCTGAGTGCAGAGAACTGACCCTAACTTGGTTCTTTGTGATGCTATGACATTGAATGTAAGGCCAATATGCTCCTGGCAGTGTCACATGCATCTTCTCTCACATGTGTCCTGCACTGTAGGGCACTTTACTGTCAGTATGGTAAAACACAAGAGTTATAAATGAAAAAAATCCTAATTATGATTCTTGCTCTCAAAGCTATGAAAATAAACTCACATCTGATATGTTTCCAGAGAGCACACAGATTTGGAAAGCAGGTGATTATAGAAACATATGACTTTTCAGTTATAACTAGTCCATTAGGTCCTTTTATTTCAAAGAAATGGTGACATGATAAACACAGGGTTTTAATATGTTGCTACAGACACAAAACCCAAAATTTATGACTTAGGAATTTTGAGGGGGCACAAGCATTCAGTCCATAGTAGAGTATGATCTAAAAGTTTCTAAAAAGTTTAGGTTGTAAAGGTTCTGAATATGCAAATCAGCATAATTCTCAAGCAGGTTATAAGTTGAAGGGCACCTGAAAGCCCTTAGTATTTCAAAGAATGTACCCTCGATTCCTTATGTTCTTTCTGTGTCTTTGTCATTAATAGTGCAGTTGCAGGTGGCAGTTTACAACTCAGGTACTCATTAAATATGCAGACTCTGGGCAAGGTAACTTACCTCCTTGTGCCCTGTTTTCTTCGTACCTAAAATAGAAACAATGACAATAATTATTTAATATGGAGGTTATGAGAATAAAATGAGATAATATATAAAAGCACAGAACAGCTTCCTTGGTTTTAGTACATACTCAAGAATTGCAAGGTATTATAATTACTATCACCGTATAGCTATTACTTCCCCACTATTTGTTTATTTATTTATTTATTTATTTATTTTTGAGATAGGCTCTTGCTCTGTCACCCAGGCTACAGGGATATGTTGTCATCATAGCTTACTGCAACCTCAAACTCCTGGGGTTGAGCCATCCTCCTGCCTCAGCCTCCCAAGTGGCTGGGACTACCACACCTGGCTAATTTTTCTATTTTTTGTACAGATGGGGTCTCACTTTTGCTCAAACTGGTCTCAAACTCCTGGTATCCAGCAATTGTCTCGCCTCAGCCTCCCCAAATACTAGGATTGCAGGCATGTGCCACCTCACCAGGCCCCCACTCTCAATTTAATTAATATTGGCTATACCATGTTACTTCTTCAGTTTGAGCAAAAAATATAGGTCCATTTCTTTAAAAAAGACACTCCAATACATTTGCCTTTACTAGAAAAAGCTGAGAAAAAGTCCTAGGAGTTATTTTTTAGATGTTTTATTTAATTATACTATCTGATTATATCTATGGATCTAATCATGAGATGGCTTAGTACTGAGGAGAGTTTGCATGAAATTCAAAATTTTACTTTTTTTGGATGACCTAAATGTGGTAAAACCAAATTCTGGCTTCTGGGAACAATATGAGCATTATGGGACAATGATTTACACAGCAAACTTAAGAGTTGTTAAAGATAGAAAATAGAACAAGAAGAAATGGATATAGGAAGTAATTTTTTCTATTTTACAGTTGTGTTTAATGTCATCCAAATTTATAAGATGCTTACTTGACTTATAAAATCCTTCAAATATACAATAAGGTTGGCCAAAATATAATTAGAGGTCTATATAAAATATAATTAGAGGTCTTAACACACAAAGTATTCAACTTACACATTATCTGACTGGAAGAAAATATGAAGATGATGCCGGCCTATCTTCTTACTGTAATGATTAAACTACTGAGGTCTACAGAACAGGCTGATTTGCCACAGATCAGAAAACTAGTCTCTGGTAGAGGGAGCAACAAGGTGAATGTTACCAAACTACCAGTGAAGATTTCCTTTTACTATACCAGTCCAGAAAAATGTTTAAACAAAGCTAAAACTTTATCTTTAGTTAATGATAATTCGCATAGTTATAATTTAATTGGCTTCTCTGAGTTATAGAAATTTTATTGGCTATTAAAGAGGTATAGCATTTTTAGAAGGGTCAATCTGAAATAAAGGGAAATTTCATTTCAGCTAGAAATAGATGATGAATTTTTTTCTGGAAATTTGGGTATTCATTCATTTCAACTATTTTCTAATTTTAATAAGGCAGTTACCATGGAGAGAAATTAAATTAAGACATCTAAAATCCAAGGATTAATCTGTTAAATTCCTATCTTTTGCTGACTAAGTGATTAGTTCAATAATCAATTTATATTTTGAAATAACCATTGATTTCTAGAAAGTTAAAAAGAATTGAATTACTTAGTTCTTCTTAAATGATTCTCTTAACTGGATTTAAGTGCAAAAGAAATAAATCTCTCTAATTTAAATAACTATTGTAATATTTGTATAATAATTATGACATACAATTACTACTCTATTTAAAAAAATTTTTAAATATGTTAACTTAAAATGTGCCTTATTTCAATTGATGGGTTAATAGAAAAACTCATTACTGAAATTTCAAGCATTCTATAACAACTGGTATCATATATTTTATTTCATGTAAACTTAGAAAAATATAGAATACGTTTTTCTCTTGCATGTATTCAGTATTACCAAAAAGTATATTTTAAAAGCTATTCATAATTTTTAAGAAAATAGCTGTCCCAATTCTGCATATTCTTGATAAAGTGTGCTTAGTTTATCATTGTTGATTTTCACTTTATTTTCATGAAGGTTGATGCGCTAGATTGCAAATAATACCTTTACTAGTACTTAGAAGAAAAACAATCATACAGTCATAAAATTCTTCTCTTTTTTAACCCAAACAATTACTCTTTTATCATGCTCTGTCACATTATCTAATTAAAAAGCCCGCAAAATATAGTTGATTATTTTTATAAAAATTATACAAGTATATGGATAGAGATACTGCCATAGCAATATCTACATATTTATAGTTTTATATTACATTTAATTAATATCTATTAATTTAAATATGTACTATATACTATATAACATGCAATATTTATATAAACATATACTTATAATAGATTATATGTAATAAATGTGATATTATATATAAATATACTTTACAACATATAATAAATTCATGCACATAGTTTTATCACTACTGCCATGCCATTAACCTGGTCTATGCCACCATCATTTTGTCAGACTTCAGTCTGAAATGTCAGTTCATGGCGCACTCATGGCCAAAGAGTGACCAGATGGCACCAATGTAAGGCAAACATGAAAATGAGGTTTACTGAGGATAAAAAGATAGGATTATAGACCAAGAGCAAGATATAGGTTTACACAGTACATATACATGCTACAGATGACGACTGGGCCCATTGTCATAGCAAAAGAGGGAAAGCAAAAAAGGGAGCTCGGTTATGGTCCAGGTCTTGTTTTATGGTGTCCGGATAGGGACTGACTTCCCTGTGGTTCAAACGTCACCATGGAACCACTTTGATTGGACAGTTGGGAGTCACATGATCTGAGACTTACCACACATGTGGATCTCCCATTAGCCTCTCTGAAAGCTGGCTGTTCTAGGTCACTTTCTGGACTGCCTCTATTGTACCTATGCTGCTTGGCCCATGGGCTAGAAAGTCGTCTGCATTCTTTTGCAGTTGGCTTGCTAAATTGTGATTGGCAGATTCTTAGGGTGTTCCCTCCTACCCCAGGTATGGCAGTCGCTTAGGACAGGATTCAGCTGGGGCAGGACCAAGACAGGGGCCTGGGGCCCACCCTTGTCCTTCTTCCCAGGTGGGGCAATTGCACCAAGGCAAAGCACCCACTTTGGCCCTAGGAGACCCGGAATCACCTGCTATCTACCTAACAGTTTCTCTACTGATCATTAACTGGACACTTGCAATATCCTCCTTTTTGATCTCTAATTTTCCACTCTTGACACTCCACTGCCAATAGCTTCAGCATGCAAATCAGTTAATGTTCTTTTCAAGCACTCATGGTAGCTTCCATCACATTTACATTAAAAGCTGAAGTCCTCATCCCTATTACACAGCTCTACATGTCCTGCCTCTGGCTACTTTAAACTCATCTGTAACTACTGGCTTCCTTGCTCACAAGTAATTTGGTTTCTCAGGCTTCCTTGTTATTATTCAACCAGGACAAAATATTCCATCTTCTGGGCTTTGCCCTTGCAGTAACCTCTGCCTAAAATGCTCTCCTATAAAACCCCTGTCCAAATATCACTACATCAGATTTTTTTTCTTGATCACCCCCTAATATCACCCACCCTTTGGTCTGGTTAAACATCAAATCATTGGTAATTCATGTGTTTAATAAATGAGTATCTATATTTATACCTATTACTTTTTATTTGATATTTACTTATATATACTTATATAATCATATTTTATAAATACATATTTTTCATATGTACTTATATATCCATATATATACTTTCCTTATATCACTGGTAGCTAGCATGGTAAAGGACCATGATGGACATTATATAGGCCCTCAGTAAATTCTTACACATACAGTGCTTAGAAAATGACCATGGACATAGTTGGCACTCAAAAATATTTAAGGCATGAATAAATAGGCACTAAGCATTACTTTAGGGCTTCGAGATAAAAAATTATTAGAGTATTATTAAAATATAACAGGGTTGAGGCTTGTTAGTATAAAGCCAATATATGATAAGAAAAAGACACGGTGAATTGGGAGTGGAGAAGACGGTACTTTTTTCAAGGCCAAAGAATTGCAGATTGGAGAAGAGAAATGAAGGCTTTCAAAAATTTGGAAATATGGGCTGTCAAAGCTTTTCCATGGATAAAGAAGAAAAGCCATTCCAAACACTGAAAATAACTTTTGCAAAAGCAAGAATATATGAGAGCACACATGTTTTACAATGACAAAAAACAGAATTTATAAATAGAACAGAAAGAGGTAAAATAGGACCAAAGATAAATTAAACCTCTACTGTCTTTGGTACCTCTATCCCATATTATGACCACTTAACCTAAAATAGCATTCCCTTCATGCCACTTTGATATTCCTAAATTATTTTATTATTTTATGAAACATCCACACTGAGCCTTTTTGTAGGGGTTGGAGTTTGATTATAAGACATATGCAACAATCAGATAATGGGGAACTTTTATATATATTCTGAAGCTCAAAATATTAATACTAACTTAAATTTTACTGCATGCTTTAAGTCTGTCAAAATTCATTTGAATCTGCTCTGAAGAACTTCTAAGATATCAAATGGTCTTTCATTTACAATGAGAAGTAGCCATCTCAATCTCTATCTCTCTCAAGAGAAGTCATATATTTCCTTATTTTAAAGTTTTGAAAAAAATAAAAAAATAAAGTTTTGAAATGTAAAGAATCTCATTATAGCCTCTTTCCCAAACAGCATGTCTATTTTTTCTTCCATCTAAGAAAGACTACTTTAATGAAATGAGAGAATTTAACAGCTTCAAAATACAAAAAAAAAAACAAGTAAATAAACAAAATAAAAAAAAATTGTGTACAGCTCTTTCTCAAAGATAGCCTATTCATTCAAAGGCAGCTATTAGGCTCTTAAGCTCCCAATGGACAGACAGACTTATATCTAGTATTTCAAAATTGATATTCTCTCTTAAGCATGATTAAAGTTGATGTCAAAAATTATTTCTAAAGATAAAGAACACACGCACTTGCAAATACATCAGGTCATTCTCAATCATGGTATTAATATCTTGTTCAGCACTCCAGGTTAAGGGGGTTTAGATAGTACTTTATCCTTTAGATGTTAAAAAAAAAATCTTGAGATTAAATTTGCATTTTATAAAACTCGTATAGCAAGCAGTCTGAAGCAGAGATGTAACAGCTAAAATAGTGACAGGCCACTATTGTGACAAGAAGTTCTAAGTGTTTAAATAAGATTTGTTGTGTTTGGAAAGGGGCTGAATTTGAGAGATTTTTATTGGTAAATAAATAGGAGCTGGTTCCTGATTAGATTAGTGCGATGTGTATTACGTGCCTTTATTTAAAATCCTATAATACAGGTTTTTAAACTCAATGTCTTATTTCTTTTAATTTCTTTTTCCAGCAATGGCATTATTTAACTTAGTCGCATTGGAATTATTGAAGTTTGTGTCTTTGAACTCATGAAATGTAAAATCAGGCAGATGTATTATTACTGCAGTTTTTACTCTGCATTTTCCATTTCAACCGAAGTTGTTTTTAGGGATTTTAAAAAGTTCATCAGATCATTTTATTATTAAAAATCAGATTTTTTTAATTTTTTATAAAAAATAATTTTCCTATTTCTCTTTATGAACTCTTTTTCTATTTTTTGCTGATGTTACATGCAACATTCAAGAATAAAAGAAAAAAAAGGCAGCATTTGATTAATAGATCTGTAAAATATATATTTTAAATGTCAGCAAAGAATTAGCATACGTTTTGATCAAACTTCAAGTCTTCTTTTTTTTTTTCCTTTGATGTCTTTGCTCTTTTTTATCAAATCTCATGGATTTTCCACAATGACAGCTAGGGCTGGTTATGAAAGGAGCTAGACATATTAATAGATCAGGAGGAAATGATGCTCCTGGATGAAATTTGACTTTTTCCCTTTGCATTTGTTTCCTAATTCTCAATCACTTTCATGCCATTCATGCAATATTTATCATATGATAAATAGTATAGAAATGCATCATGTCTTTAATAATCTATTTTTAGAGGAAGATTTAAGGAGAGAAATTTTATTGGCTCTTCATATGACATCAAGAATTACTTTACAGATAATTGTTCAGTTAAGCTTGATTGTGTAGAAAATTTAAGTGCCTTTTCAAATAATACAAAGCTTAAGTAATATACCTTGCCATTTAAATATTTAAATAGGTAAAATATTTGTTTTTGGTATTAGTTTTTGAGCCACATTTGAGGAGGATTGCCAAAAATGGCAAAAATGCCTGATTGAGGTAATCCAAATTTGACAGATTCATACAGAAGTAATGTCATTGAGCAGTTAGAGAACATAAAGGATTTTATAGTGGAATGTTTATAATTTAGACAACTTGAATATGAATGAAGTTGACAAGCATGACCTTTTACTAGTACTTTCTTTGACACTAAGAATAAAGCAATTTGCAGAGGCATATACTGATTGACCTTACTAACTACAATGTGATAATGCAATATTTTATTTGAAAAGCTGAAATGAATGAGAAGGAGCTGTTTAATTTGTGAACAGAATATTAAAAATGTGCCTCTCAACCCTTTTTACAATAAAGTAAAACACCTTTTTGTCATCTCATTATGCCTCGAAATGACTTGACATTTAGCTGTGTAAAATGCAATGAGCACTAAATATTAAGCAGCCATCAAAGAAAATTTAGATCAAATACTTACATTTTCTACTTTAAAGGAAAAAAAAATGTTAATAGCACTAAAGCAGTGATCTCAATTTATCTTAGGAAATACAGGATCGTTGGACATGGAGTGTTTACCAGACAATGTTTACATTTTCATCCAGAATCATTTTCTCTACTTGTTTTTTGGCCAAAAGTGTAAGCTCTCCAAAGTGGTATTCTAACTCTGTCCAATTCTGTTACTCAGCTTCACACATGTGAGAAGAGGAAGACAAATTTAAGCCAGAAGAAATCCCTATTTGTTTCAAATTTAGTTTAAAAAATATTCTTATGTTCTTGGTTTTAAAATACACTGGTTAAGACTTTGAATTTGAAAGCCTGCTAGACCTGAGAGAAAAATCCTAGCCCCCCCACAAGTAGGTACAGTGAAAGTAGGCATTTTACAGAAGATCAATGATTCTCAGTTTTCTAATACATAAAGTGGGAATGATCATACCTACTTTGTGTGTTGCTCTTCCATGCTGGTTACTTTTACGTATCAGTTTGGCTAAGTTATAGTCTCAGTAATTCAATCCAGCACTAACTTAGGTGTTACTGTGAAGGTATTTTGCAGATGTGGTTATCATTTGCAATCAATTCACTTTAAATAAAGGAGACTACCTCTAATATTGTTGGTGGAGCTCTACCAACCAATCCAAAGGCCTTAAATGCAAAAACTGAGCTTTCCTAGTGAAGGAATTCTGCCTCAAGGCTACAACATCAACTCCAGTAGGAGTTTCTAGCCTGCCAGCCTGCCCTAAGGATGTCAGACTTGCCAGCCCTTACAATCACATGCGTCAGTTTCTTCAGATAAATTTCTCAATATGTGTAGTCCCCCAAAGGACAGGATATAGTCTTCCATTTACTTGGGTTTGATATGAACAATATTTTCTATATTTTTTAGAGGTTCTAATAATTGGTATGAAATTTATCTCTAAATATTTGTTATTTTGAATAACTTTGAAAATTATTCATATATTATTTTACTGGTCAGTTTATTTTGACCTTGCATCTACCAAGCTTGTAAAATATTGTATTTAATTTTTCATTTATTTAGATATTCTAGATAAAAATCATATCTTCTGGTAAAAATAAAAATTTTGCTTTTTCTTCTCTGGTGTTTGTATTTATATTAATTTTTCTTCCTTATTGCCTTGGCTCAACTACCTCCAGCACAATAGTAGGGTGATTGTGAGCATCTTGCCTTATTATAATGGTTATAATGAGAGAACTTTCAACATTTCACCACCTAGCATGATTTTTAATTTCATTTTTGTTATATAACATTCAATATCTTAAAATAATTTTCTTATATTTTTAATTTTCTAAGGAATTTTAAAGAGAATTGATGTATTTTAGCTATCCTTTTTTCTGGCTTTATTTAATTTATTGTGTAGATTTTCTCATTCTGCTATTAATAATCTGGTGAATTATATAGATTGGTAACTAAATATAAAAGCAATACTGCATTTCTAGAAGAAAATCAACCTTGACTGCAATGTCTAATTCTTTTCAAATATTCTTTAATTTGGTTTGTTAATGGTTTGTTTACTGTTTTAATTCTATGTTCATCAGTAAGGTTAGCCTGTGATTTCTTAATATTCTTATCCTTTCACTATCAAAATTAGGCTGGTTTTATAATGTTAGAGTTTTCTCTTTAAAAATGTTCAGAAGGGCATATATAAGATTGCCTATGATTTTTCCTTAATCGTTTAGTAGATTTCATTAGTGAATTTTTGTGGGCCTAAATTATAATTAGTAAGATTTTAATAATATATTGTATATTCAATTTATTTATTATTTATAGAAGTATTCAGATTTTTAGTTTCTTTATCTTTAAGGTGTATAAATTATGCTTTCTTGAAATTTATTCATTTAATCAACAGTTTCATATTTTTTTGTGATATCCTCTCTTATTTTTATGTTTAGTGATATCCCTTTGTTCATTTCTGATATTGGCTGGTTGTTCCATCTCTTATTTTCTTGAGGAAACTTGCCAGAGACTTATCAATTTTATTAGAATTTCTAAAAAATTCTTTAGGATTTTATTTTTATGTTGGTTATTGTATTTGTTTTTATTAATTTCTATTTCTTATCTCATTTTTTTTCTACTTTCTTTGGACTGACTTAGCTTTTCTTCTATATTCTTTATATGCAGGCTTTCTCCTGATTCTTGGGAGCACACTCGCTCTCTCTTCCTCCCTCCCTTCCTTCCACTCCATCACCACTGCCCCCCATTATCTCCTTGATAGTGGATAAGAGGCTATTAACCCATCCATTGAATGTTATTTTAAAATACTTTCAGTTTCTGTTTTATATCCATTGAATTTTTAATTTAAGTATTACATAAGTCTCTAGTTTTCTGCCAAACGTTTAAAATTTTTATGTTTACAATATATTAAAGATCATTTAAATCTGAATTGGGTAATTCTATTATCTGAAGCTTCTATTAATCTGTTTTTATTGTCTGTAATTTTCTTTTGCTTTTGGTCATACTGTTCTTTCTCCTCTCCTGGCTAGTTATTTTTGATTTATCCATGGAAATTGTAGGAGTAATTTGAAGTATAATATTAAACCTTAAGGAATTTATCTTTGGTTTTGTCGGCTATCTGGAGCACATTAAATTTGAAATTATTTAATCTAATTTTGGAAATTGAGATTATTTGAGGTTCTAGCCCAATGCAAATGGGGTTAACCAGGATTCCCCTTTGTGTTCTCAACACCAATCCCTGCTGCCCTAGCCCCACAAGTGTGCTAAAAGTTTAGCTTAACCTATTCATTTCCTCCAAAAAAAAAAAAAAGGCCAGTCACAGTGGCTCATGCCTGAAATCCTAGCACTCTGGGAGGCTGAGGCAGGAGGATTGCTTGAGCTTAGAAGTTTGAGCCCAGCTTGAGTAAGAGCGAGACCTGTCTCTACTAAAAATAGAAAATTTAGCAGGAGCCATGGCACACACCTGCATTTCCAGCTACTTGGGAGGCTGAGGCAAGAAGATCACTTGAGCCCAGGAGTTTGAGGTTGCAGTGAGCTGTGTGATGCCACTGCATTCTACCCAGGGTGACAGAGCAAGATTCTGTCTCAAAAAAAAAAAAAGGCGGGGAGCAAAGAGGGTATCCAATGCTCATCCCCTCTCATTGGATTTCCATCTTCTCCAGGTCTGGCTTATATTGTTCCACTATCCTCTTAGGTATCTGGTGTCTTTAAGTATATACGTTGCATATTTTCTCCAGTGGACGCTTGGCCCTAACTAGGTAGCAGGCCATTACCCAAAACCTGTTTATTGCCTTTGACCCTCCAAAGCTATCTTTAATTACCTGAGAATATGGTTCTATTCTAATATTTTTGGATAAAGGGGGATACAAAATTCAGCATTTCATTTAATAGCTATGCATAGTTAATCACTATTTTCTCTTTGAAACATTTTCTTCACTTGGCTATCAGGACACCAGATTTTTCTTCTGCTTATCTACTTATTTTAATGCACTCTCCTTAGTGTCCTTTGATATTTTCTCTATTTCTTAATGTTATAATTCCTCAGGGATCTCCCCTTGACTTCTTTTTTATGTTTATAGCCACTTACTTGATGAGCTCAATCACTCGCATGCCTTTATTTTTGCCATTTTTATGTCTAGTGTTACATATTTCAAGTTTGTATTTTAAGTCAGAACTCTCTGCTGAGCTTTGAGCAGATTAATTTATCCAACTGCCTACTAGACAATTCCAAACTTATCCAATTTTCTACTTGACATAAACTCAACATGCTTCCGAATGAAGTTACTGCTCTTCCCCATCCTTAAATCTGCTTCATGCAAAACTTTCCCTTTTGCAGTAAAGAAAAACCTCATGTCTTAGTAAAATCTTAGCTCATCTACAGTCTTCTCTTTCAACTTGCATCTGCTATGTCAGCACAACCTTTTGCTTCTGCTTTAGAGAAATAAAGCAGCGGTCCTTTCTTACCATATCTACTGCTATTTGTCCAGTGCAAGACACTATCATTTCTAAGCTGAATTAATGATTTACCAGGTTTTAAATGCTTCGGTCTGTTCCAACACAACAGTCAGAATAATCCTGCCAAAACACAATTTATATCACATCACTGCTCAAAATATTCCAATGGCTTCCTCTGGCACTTTTCAATCATTTACACCTCCCTGGTCTCCTTACATGCTACTCTTCTTTTTCAAAGTTTCAGCTTTTTTTGTTCATTAAATATTTAAATAACTCCTAATTGAAATATAAAACTAATAAATGCAATTCATGAGGATTAGATAAAATGATGTATATCTGTACATCTGCCACAATTCCTAGCATTTAATGGATGGTCAATTCTTTTGTTGTTGTTTATATTTGTCTTTATTATATCTAAAAGAAGCACATTTAGATCATGGAAGCACAGGCTATTTTGAGACTATAGGTCTTCATATCCTTGAATCTGCCTTCCTAAGTGCCTTGAGTGACTCCATATAATATTGATCAAGTTTCTAAAATTGTATGATTTTTGTTAGTACCATACTACCTTTTCACCTAAATTAACTGCTAGCAAAGAAAATACTTCCTCTGATTTATAAAATAAGCACTTAAACTTGTTAGGTTTTTCAATGTGTCTATTTTAGCCTTTTTCAATGTCCCTATTAAGAACTAGCAGAGATGTTACAGAATTTGTGGTTTCTACTAACCACCATTTTTTATTCATCTGTAAATAGGCAGGAGAGTTATTCATCGATTTGTCCTATACAAAGTCCATTATCTGACCATGTTTTGACCCTTAAAGAGGTTTGCTTCAAAGATGAACACTAGACACCCATTTATGATTATCTCAGCAATATAATAAATTGCTACTCCTGTGAACTTTCAGTCATTGACAATACCTTCCAGATTTCATTGCCTTTACAAGAATTTTACAAGATTATTTGAACATGAGTTTTACAAAAGAAACCTTGAAGGTTTTAGGTTAAATTTTATCTAATATTTGATTATTTGATTATTATATCATTGGTATTATAAAATATAGTAAATGAATTACTTCTTGATCAGAGTAATTATCAGTTATACCTCAGAAGGACTATTTCAATCTGCTTTTTAAAACTTATTAGAATATATTTTACTATCCATAGAATTTAAAAAACATCTTACTAAAATACTTTGTATTCTTTGAATAATGTACCTAAGACCACAAAAGAAAAAAATGCTGCATGTTTTACTATATAGATTTAATGAAAATACAAATACAGCTACTATGCATTCTGGATTAGCCACATATCAGCGATAAATTTTGTAAAATAATCATCATACAACACTGGTTTGATAGAAAAAAATACTAATATTCATTTCTAAAATAGAATTCATGGGCAAAACAGATACAAATCTTTAAAGGCTATATTCTTTTTCTTACCTTTTCCAAGTCCTAATATCATAGAAAAGATAAATCAGAATCTATTTCTCTTGTAACCTTCAAAACTTTCATATCTTTCTCCAGTTTGGAGGGCTTCCAACAAGATAACATTGAGTTCTTTTGTATTTTCCTTAGCTTCTCTTGGAATGTATAGATATGATTACTGTTATCTCTACTGCTTCCAGTTCTTTGAGACAACAGTGATTATACTCTTGAAGATTAGATGAAATTAAACCTGACCATCTCTTTACTTCTCTTCAAATTGAAGTATTCCACAGAAGAAGGTATGGAAAAATGTAGTAGACCATATCTTATGTGCTTAAATATTCTTTTTCGAGTCCTTGATTAAATTATACATTTAATCACAAAACGTTGCTAAGGAGCTACTAGATGCCATAAATCCAAGGGTAAATTTTACTGTTCTTTTCTTTAACACCTCCCTGCAATCTAATGGGACACCTACTCCTATTGCTATTTCTCCTTCTACTACTGTACATTCTACAAATTATTTCTTGCCTAACAGCATGTGCTAGACATAGTTCTAATTTTTTTTTTACATGTACAACTCCTTATGTCATATCTCGTGCTGTGGATTTATAACAACAATTGTTCTTACTAAGATGATTGTGCTGTAACAGGTAAAGTAGAATAGACCATGTTAAGTGCTATTCATCAGTAATTGCTGTGTCTTTTGTATCCAATGTATAGGAAATACAAGACGTTGATAAAGTGGAAAATTTTTACATAAAAATGCCCCATTGCATGTATTGTAGAAATCACTTATTAAAGAAAAGAAGAACTGAAAATATTAGTATTTTTGAGCAATTCATCACCCTTAACAAAGATGAAAAAATTAACTACATAAATCTCCGGGGAAATAATTCAAGGAACATAACAGAAATTATTTTTATGTTCTTCCTATTTGTTTATCCACAGCAAAGTTAGAAACCCCTTCCCCTCCACCCACCTGAACTAATAACTATTATCTAATTATTGTAATTATATTTGATTAAAATAAATCTTATCAGCTTGTTATTAATACTATCATCTCAAAATTCACAAATGAGGAAAATAAAGTTGTGAGAGGTTGTGTGTCTTACCTACTATTACTGAGTTGGTAAGTAGTTGAGTAAACACATGATTTAGAAAGTCGAGCTCAAAATCCTGTGTGCTTAAACATTACACTATGTTGCCACCTTATCATCAGAGTCATCAATTTTATCTACATGGACATAGAATAAAAAATTCAGAGGAGTAAGTTTATCCATTCTGAATGACTAGATTAAGTAAATGAGTCCACTTGAGAATATTAGAGACATGCACTCATGTTAACAAGGAAAAAAATATTTTACCATATGGTACTTACTAAATTATGAAAAGGAAGAAAATGTGAGGTATAGTTTCTAAAATAGATTGTGGCCTTTGGAACTAGAGAGCTTGGCCTTTGAATTCCATCTCTGCTACTTATAAGCTGTGTGACCTTATCAATCACTCAACCTCTCTGCATCAGTTTCTTTATCTTTCAGATGGAGACAAAAATGATAACTACCTTATGATATTGTTGTAAATAGTAAATGAATTAATAAATGTAATTTATATAACAGTGCCTGTTATATAGCACTACCTGAATTATAATTATTACCGTTATTACTACTTATCATTGCTCATTACATAGTATTTCTCAGTGGATAAATCACTTACAGAGATCATCTTTGCTTTTTTCCATCTTCACTAAAAGTATCATATCGAAATATTTTTTTCTAAATTTATTTAGGAAGATAAATTGCTAAGTAAACTCACAAATTCCATCTTGCTTTATTTATAGGTGATACATCTGAGGGGAAATTGTCATCAGATTGGTAAGTACCTATCATCATAAATACTTTTTCATGTACGTAATTTATATATGCAATAGAAGAGAATTCTTGCTCCTCTCACATGCTTTACCCAAAGGCTGGGGCCTATCCCTATTTTAATATGTATCCCCTTTTCATTATAATTAGTGATATGTCAGACATTTTCTTGTATTGATTAGACAAAGACCCATTTAAGAAAAGTTGTTGTATTGACCCTTGTATCCCTGAAGCAAGAATGTACAAAGTGTTGAGTAAGAATCTGTACAATTCACTGATGTAAAAGATACATATTTTAGAGAAAAGCCAGGTAGATGTAGAGTAAAAATTACTAAGTCAAGTGGATGAGCTGGTCCAGTTGGAATATAAGAACTATCAATTTTAGCTTCAGTAGATGAAAAGATCGGGTTGAGTACCGTGATGGAGTTGCATGTATACTCGAGAACTATCTGCCCATTCTCTCAAGGGCAACAGCATCAACAAAAACAAAATTCCAAAAAACAATCCTGTCCTCAGTTCACTGTGCTACACATACCTACAGTCTGCCCTAATGCTTCTAAAAATGTACTCTTAAAACTATATAGAATTTTTAAGCAATAATTTGAAGATTTCCATGCATCATCATAACACAACTTTTACCCATAAATGTAACTTGGAAAATACTGTATAACATAACATTTTAATTTTTCTCCTCTAATATAAAACAATTGATTAGAGAAACAATTATGATTTTGTACTTTAGAATTCCTCACGCTAATATATACCCACATATCATCAGATTTAAAAGCCTTAAATTGCAGCATATTATGGAGGGAGTGTATTAAAAATCTTGAAAATTAATTAGCATTTTTTTTTCAAAATAATATTATTTGACATATGGGGATTTCCATGCTATTATGATTAATAATCTGCAACTATTCTCACAATCTTATTTAATTATTCTTTCCTTTAAATCAACTTAATCTTATTTTCCTCTCATTTTGTTTTTTTTCTTAACACCCAGTCCCTAATGGGACACAGATAACTTGAAAATACTCTGCTTATGAAACTTCAGAATTATTAAATGTAATTTCAATTATGATTAACTATCATAGGTAATATATTCATTGCAAAGGGAATACAGCAATCCAATTAACACATTCAAAAAAATTTTTTGACTCAAGTGTTTATCTATCACCCTGTGCTTCTATTTCTAAAGCCCAGTCACCCAGCAAAGTATTTCCAAGTACAATTAGCAATTTTCAGTGAATATGTGAAAAGAAACTCCAAACATTATGTCTTCAATCTGCTGTGTATTCTCTATCTTCAGGTAAGTTTTAATTATTTATAAGTGATCATAATTATATATTATAAATGTGACAGAATTCTAAAAGGATATAAAGAACCATAGTATGATAAATGTTAAATTTGAAAATGAGGGGGGAAATCATCTCTTAGAAATTTTCAAAGGAATTATATGAGAACATTTTCACAATGAATAGAACTCCTAAGTTCAAAGCCAACAGAAACTAGGCATATTTGGCAGCAAAGGAAAGTGTATTGATGAGGAACCTTTGATAAGAGTTCTCACAATCTGTGAGAACCACTGAGAGGTGGAATATGCTGTCTCCTTCACCTCAAACCTAGAAAGGTAGTTGAAATGATTTCCCTGTAATTCTCTGCAGAGGAAGACAAAGAGTATCATTTTCATCTCAGGCCAGCTAACAAAAGCTCAAGGGGGCTGGCACAGCCTGAGAGGCGGCTGCATTAGGATGGGCCTGTATTTTTGGTATTCATCAGGAAAAGGCTTCTATCAGCATTTTCTATAAACCAGATGCAGCCACACAAGAGAGAAAGCAGCAATGTCTAGAAGGGTGGAGAAATACCAGCAGAGACAAATTAGGGTGATGCAGGATTCCTAGGGACTGGGATGAATTGTATCTGCCTAGGTCAAAGAAACTGTACAAGAGAGGGGACTAGCAGGGAACCTTTGAAAGTCCCCAAGAAGAATGCTTAACAAAGTCAGCTTTAAGCAACTCTCAGTGCCAGGGAGTGAAAACCTAGCTTCTGACGGAAAATCCTTTCTTTCCCCTTACCTATTCTCTTCCACTCCTTCTCCGCATTCCCTGGACTGGCTAATAAGATTAGAGAATGAGAGAGGGAGGGAGGAAGAGAAAAAGCACAGTGGAAAGAAAGGGATAAATATCCAGTTTTAGCCTTCATGCCAATAAAGGCTTCTATGGACAGCAGGCATGAGATGGTGGAGAGGAGGTTTGCCATTAAGTCAAGTTCAGAGTAATGAGTTTGAACTCAAGTTATCAGTTTGGACTCATACTTGGCACTCAAAATTTCAGTTTCTGAACTGACATTATGTTTGTAGTTTTTAGAGAAGTGATTGTGTTGGTTTGGATACTCAAGGAAGTAGATGTCAAGATGGGATTAGATATGCAAGATATTTATACGAGCAAATCTCTATGAAAAAAAGAGAGAAAATGAGAGAATTCAGGGAGAGCCTTCAGACCACAAAAGCAGGTCCTATGCCTACCTCCTTGGAGAAGATGAGATGGGTGAGGAAGGTTGAGGAGAAGTTATCAGACCGCACTGCAAACATCTCTAAAAAAGTTTTCTTCAAGCAGATGGAGAGTCTTTGAGACAAAGTTGCCTATCAGAGAAGCCCTATACTCGGATATGCATAAATGGCCTTTTCAAGCATCCCTGCTGTTCTCAGCCAACGACTATGAGCAGCCATGAGATTCAGTGATGGATTCAAAAGGACCACAGCTATGGTCATCAGAAAATTAAGCTGCCTGCCACGGCACAAGATCTGAATGACACATTTTTGTGACTACCACAGTCATATACTTGCTTGAATTTTCACCTGGGGCAGAGGAAATAATTCACACTAAGTAGATGTTAAATGAATGACACATTTTTATGCCTACCACAGTCATATACTTGCTTGAATTTTCACATGGAGCAGGGGAAATGATTCACACTAAGTAGATGTTAAAAGAATGGTGGGTGATAAAACTAATAAAGTATTTTTTGCATGTGGATTTTGTATACTACAACTTTACTGAATTTGTTTATCAGATAAAAGGAGATTTGGGGAGTATTTAGGTTTTTCTAAATCTTGTCATCTGCAAAGAAGGACAATTTGTCTTTCTTCCAATTCAGATCTTTTTTTCTTTCTCTTGCCTGATTGCTCTGCCTTAAACTTCCAGTACTATGTTGAATAGGAGTGGTTACACTAAGCATCCTTGTGTGGTTCTAGTTTTAGAGAGAAGACTTTCAGCATTTACCCATTCAATATGACGTTAGCTATGGTTTTGTCATACCTGAGCTTTATTATGTTGAGGTATGTTTCTCGTATACCTATTTTGAGAATTTTTATCTTGAAATGATGCTGAATTTTATCAAGTGCTTTTACTATGTCTATAGAGATGATCATATCGTTTTTGTCTTTCATTCTGTTGATGTGACATAACACACTTATTGATTGCATATGTTGAACTATCCTTGCATCTCTGGTGGGGTAAATCCCATGGATCATGCTGTACTATCTATGTAACATGCTATTGGGTTCAGTTTACTAGTATTTCATTGAGGATATTGGTATCTATGTTCATCAGGGATACCGGCCTCTAGTTTTCTTTTTTTCTTGTCTGGTTTTGGTATTGGGATAATGTTGGCCTTATAGAAGTAGTTTGGAAAAATTCCCTCTTCTTAATTTTTTTTTTTTTTTTTTTTTTTTTTTTTTGGTATAGTTTGAGAAGACATGGGGTTAGTTTTTTTAAACTCTGGTAGAATTCAGCAGTAAAACTATTTGGTCCTGAGTTTTCTTTCCTGAGAGATTTTTATTATTGTTTTAATCTTTTTATTTGTACTGGTCTGTTCAAGTTTTATACTTTTTCCTGGTTCAATCTTGGTAGATTGTATATGTGCAGGATTTTGTCTATTTTCTGTGAGTTTTCCAATTTGTTTGCATATAATTATTCATAATACTCCCTAATTTTCCCTTGTACTTCTGTGGTATGAGTTGGAATGTCTTCTTTTTCTTTTCTGACCTTATTTATTTAGATCTCTTTTTGCTTAGTCTATCTTACCGTTGGTCAATTTTCTTGATCTTTTAAAAAAACCTTTTATTTCATTAATGGCTTGTACTTTTTTATCATCTCTATTTCATTTATTTCTGCTCTGATCTTTATTATTTCATTTTTTCTACTAATTTTGGTTTGGTTTATTCTTGCTTTTCTATTTCTTGGAGGAACATTGTTAAGTTGATTATTTAAAATATTTGTAATTTTTATTTTTTTATTTATTATTTATTTATTTTTAATTTTTTTTATTTTTTATTTCAGCATATTATTTCAGCTTGATTTCCTTTGAGATTTACTTTCCACTATGAACATGTGTGCTCATCAGTTAGTGAGTATATATTGTGTTAGTTTTTCCATTCTTTAGATATTTCACTTAAGACAATGGTCTCCAGTTCTATCCAAATTGTTGCAAAAGAGATTAAGTCATCCTTTTTCATGGCTGAGTAGTATTCCATGTTATACATATACCACATTTTGTTAGTCAGCTCACAAATTGATGGGAATTTGGGTTGATTCCACATCTTTGCAATTGTGGATTGTGCTGCAGTAAACATTTGTGTTCAGGTGTCTTTTTGGTAAAATGATTTATTTTCCTTTGGGTAAATAACCAATAGTGGAATTGCTTGATCAAATGGTAAGTCAAGTTTTAGTTCTTTGAGGAATCTCCACACTTTTTTCCATAGAGAATGTACTACTTTGCTATCCTACCAATAGTGTATAAATGTTACTTTCTGTCTTCATACATGCTAGCTTCTATTGTTTTTGGACTTTTAAATAAAAGCCATTCTAACTGGGATAAAGTGATATCTCATTGTGGCGATCACAGAAACAACAAAAATAAACAAATGAGACTTGATTAAATGAAAAAGCTTCTGCACAGCTAAGGAAATAATTAACAGAGTGTATAGACAATCTACAGAATAGGAGAAAAAATATTTGCAAGCTATACATCCAATAAAGGACTATTAACAAGAATCTACAAAGAACTCAAGTAAATCAGCAAAAAAAAAAAATCAAACAACCTCGTTAAAAAGTGGGAAAAAGACATGAACAGAAGCTTTTCAAAAGAAGATAGGTAAATGGCTAATAAACATATTAAAAAATGCTCAATGTCACTGATCATCAGGGAAATGTAAAGCAAAAACCCTTAGCATATTAATCATAGTTGCTTTAAATTCCTTGCGAGATAATTCCAAAATCCCTGCCATGTTTGGTTTTTATGCTTGTTCTGTCTTTTTAAACTTTGGGGTTTTTTGCCTTTTAGTATGCCATTTATTTGTTTGTTTGTTTGTTTGTTTTTGATAGCCAAACATGATGTATTGGGTAAAAGGAAGTGCTATAAATAGGCCTTTAGTAATGGGATGGTAACATGTTGGGGGAAGAGAAGCATTCTATATGGTCTTATGATCTTATGATTATGTCTTAATCTTTTACTGTTCCTGTGATTCTGGACTGGGAACTTCACAATTGTCCTTCATGTTTTTTTTCTTCCCCATTCAGCGGGACAGGATGGCAAGAGTGGGCTAGAGTTAAATATTTCCTTTCACTCAGGTCAGTTAGGCTGTAATATAACCCCAGCAAATTAGGTTCTGGCTAACTGGCTTCTCCTGAGGCAACACCTAACTAAGAAGAACAAAATACTCTGGCATCTTTCAAAATGGTTCATTTTCCCTTTTTCCTGCCAGAAGCATGAGGATATTTTTCTCTGATACTTATTATAAGGACTTGGTCAAGGTTTTGAGTTAAAAGTCACATAAGCATGGGTTCTCTCTGTGACTAGGTTCCCTGGACATTTTTAATTCTAATACTTGTCCACTCCTAGCCTTCAGCAATTCATTAATTGCAGTTCAAATTTTCCTATATATGGGCACAGTTTTCAGTGAAGTTTTCTGCTTAAGTCTGATGTGATTCTTTGTTTCTACCATCAATCTCTCTCAGTTTGCAGATTGCCCTGTGACCTCACTTTTCTTAAATGAGTTGTTGATTTTCAGTTTGTTCAGCTTTTTACATGGTAGGATTAAGTAGCAACTTTCAAGCTGCTTACATCTGAATCTGGCAACCAGAATATAAACTGAGTTTTGATTACAACTATTCTATTTTTCCATTCTAGTTGGTTATTTTCTCTATCTATTCTGTATTTGGGGGCCATTACTTTATATTGTCTTTTATTTATTATAATATTTCACATATTAGTTATACATTCTATACAAAGGAATATTGTATATTTCATTATTTTTGATATGCCAATATTCTACTAAGTGGCATATGGGATGGGTATCTAAAATGGGTCTCTCTCTTAGTCTCTCTTTCTCTAGCATGCTTTCTCAATCCTATATTTTTCTGGGCTTTCTTTTTGGAAATTTGGGAATATTGTGTTGATCATTTATTTCGCCAAAGAGTATTTGCTTTTGCTTTCACCAGGCACCCTGATGAATTAGCAAGGACCAATTTAAGTTAACTACTCAATTTGAGGTTTCTTGGGTCAGGTAGTTGGTGTAAATAAAACCTCCAGCCATCCTAAAAGGAGGTATGCATTTACAGATATCTCAGGGGATACTCTTTTTTTAATCCTTACAAGTACAGGCAGATGCTTTCATTGCCATCCACCTTTAATGGATGGAATATTTTTTCTAGACCTTTTACTGAGTTTGTAAACTTCTAAAGATCTTAGATTTGTGCAAAAAACTCTATATTCAGTTTGCAAAAACCCAAAATGTGCCTTCTATCCCTCTTGATTAATTGATTAAATCAACTGATTGATTAATACTCACTAGGCAGGCATATTTACATATCCAGTTTATCTTTATCACTCTAGAATCTTAGAATTACTTAGAATTAATGTAGAATTACTGTAGAAATCCTAGAATTGCTTCAAAAAAATTTTCTATTTCTTTGTGAGTCTAAATACTTGGAATGTTGTCAGTTCTACCCAATCCAGTGTTTATAGCTGTTATAAATTGGGCGGGTTTTTTTTCAGATATTCTTGGAAATATAGCTGCTTTACTGCCACAGCCAAAAGTGGTTAAGATATTATTAATTATGAGGTTACCTTTTCATTTTTTTACTTCTCTGAAAGTGACTGATAGCAATGGCTAAATTAGTCATATTGCTAATTTATCTCTAAAATTTGTTTAGAAAAAGTGAAAAATCACTTTTTCTCTTGACATGAAGGAAAAAGACAATGAAATGAGCACTGATTACCTTTTCTTATCTCCAAGCTATGGAACCATCTTCATAGTTTATTAGTATTTGGTTGGACTTTCAAAATCACAGGAAATATTTTTCTGCTTAGACTAGAATGACTATATAAGAAATATACTTTATATGTGGCAGCTGTAACTAAATTTATTCATTCTTATTCCAAAATTGATAATCATGCTGATTAGAATCCTAGCCAATGAGTCAGATTAGATATGTAGATAGGGAACGCATGACCCTGAAGAATGTCCAGAAGCAGAAAAGTTATGTTCCAGCTAGGTCATCCACAGATTTGGCAAGCACATGTAATAGGTTCATCAACCTGGAACTGGTTGGCAGACAGGAGTCAATCCAGAATGCATAAAAACACACATGAGATTGAATTTAAATGTGAGCACAGTTAACTAAAATGTTTCAAATTGAAAAAGGCACAGTGGAGATTCTGAGAGTGAGGGTCTGGGGATCAGAAATGTATAAGAAAAAGGCACATAACAGAAAAAGAGGAACAAGAATACATACATATAATATTTTCTACAAAATTTGTTTGGGTGTACGGTTATTGCAACTGTCTTTTATCCCCAGGGGCTACATCTGTAAAATTTAAAGATTCTCATCAAACTTATCATTTCTTTGCTTTTCTTGCCTGGAATGTTTTGTGAAGTGGCACTAAGCATTTCATGCTTATCAACAGAAGAAATCTTAATCCTCTCCCCACATACACTATAAAGAATAGAATTTCAAAATGTGTGACCTTATTTTACTTACTTACTTTACTAGGAGTACAGTGCCTTTGTGGTTCTGTAGGTGTTTTGTTTCCATTTCTTTTTTTGTTCATGTAATTTGGGAATAAGTGAAAAAGATTAATAAAGGACATTTTTAGGTTATTTTTTATAGGAAAAGTACTTTGAATAAGCCAGTCATTTGAATTTTTGTATTTATTTGTTTTTTACTTCCTGAAATATTAAACAGTTCTCTAAGTTTAATATAATTTTTCTTAAATATATTTAAAAATAAAATCAAATTACAGGTTTTTTAGGTGCAATGACAACTTTATTAAATTACAGCCTAACAAAGGATGCTAAGAGCATATAAAAGCATTAATTTGAAAGATATAAGTACCCAGATTTATTAAGGTATTATTTGATGCCAATTTATTTATTTATTTTTATGCCAATTTAAATTAACGTATTTCCAATCTTTAAGCCAATCTTTTTTCAATCACATTTGAGTTTAAAAGAAACCATAACAAAATATAGGCATTTGTGAATATATTATAGTTGATCAAGAAAAATCATTAAAATATTTACATTATTGATGATTTTAAAATATTAAAGTACAGAGTTGCAATGATGTTATTAGGTCACAGACTACATCTAATTCATTTATATCTCCTATCACTTACTACTATTGGTGATCAAGGGGCATATTTTAAAATTTATATGTACACTTGTAATTCCTCTACAAAAATCATAAACATAAGTTTAAATAGTTCATCTTATGAAAAAAATTTTGAATGTTATAATTTTAAATCACATACAATTCACCATTGAAAAAACATTAACATTTTTCTGAAATATTTGTAATATACCTAAGAGCACAAAACTAGGTCTTTACTGATTTGAACAAGACTAAAATGAAAACACAGTTATTCAAATGAGAATAAATAAAAGAAACTCCACATGATTATTTTAGAATACACAATAGCCAAGTAATAATTTACATTAGAGATGTAATACTTATGAAGCAGTTGGCTTATTATTCTGTCAGGGAATGAAAGGATAATGGCTGTTGAAAATTCCTTCTACATTTCATTATGTTCTAACTTCAAATATTTCTAATCCTTTACAGACTATTGAATACATTGTGGTTCATTCAGTAAATTCTCTAGCTTTCAAGTTCATAGAAGTAATTCTTTTGTATATGCCCATGACAAACTTTTAAGTCTTTTTATTTGTAGTTCTCTCAACTTATTGCGGCTATTGGCATTAACCCTACTATACTCATCTATCTTAAAATACATTGTTAGAGTAGGCCCCTTAGTACTATATAAGACGAAACAATAATGAACACTTTGCCGAGCATCAGAGTAGTAAAGTGAAGGTCTAAAATATAAAATAAAGGTAGAAAGAAAAGAATGGGATTGAAAACATAAGTATCAATATCATCAGGAAATTAAAATTTCCACTTTCCCAATTCTGCTGGTTTGCATACCAACATAGTTTTAAAGTAATATTTATAAATAAACACATTTGGGGGAGTGACTCTGTAAACCAGACATCTCAAAATAGTGCTTTTTAAGTCAGACTTGCCTGTAGCCTTGTTCCAATCAAAGTGAAATGTAAATGCCTCTCTATAACATGCACTTTTCATTAGCACACCCTGCTGCTTGCTATAATCTTATATCTTTACATTTTACACATTTTATGTTACTATCTATGCTCTGTAAGAATATGAATTTGACACCTCTGCAAACCATATCAATTGATTGAACAGGAAGCAGATCATGCCTGTGATGTCACTTTCTTCCCTCCATAATCTTAGACCTTGCTGAAAGTTACAATGACAATAATTTTGGTTACCATGCGTTTAACGTTTGACAAGCTACAAGGTATTTTTACTTAATTGTCTCTGTCATTTTTTACAACAGTGGTGTGTATAAATTGTTATAAATGATCTTTTTTTTTTCAGATTAAGTAGCAAAGGATTGGAGAGATTCTATGGCATGATTAAGGCCAGAGAGCTAAATTTCAGAGGCTCTGGTTTTCTCAGACTAAACAATAGACTGAAGTAGCAATACTCAAAATGATAAACACTGGACAAAATAGAACCTCTCCACAGCTATGTTAAAAATTATCCCTTGCAACTATTGTTTATCAAATTAAACTATTACAGTCATTGTCCAGATCAGATTTTTATGACCTTGCTCAATCACAAAACTATGAAAAATATAACCGATGTCATTTACAAACAGAGGCAAAAATATTGGCAAATCCAAACTAAACACAAGTACATCATGATTAAATACAGTTTAGTCCCCAGATATATGGCCAAATACACATATTTAACAGCTATAAGAGGAGTCATGAATATTTATTAAAGGAGAAACATGTGCTTACACAATTAAGCTTCATGCCCCTTCATAGGTTCCATGTACAAAAAATGGTGGAAGTTAGCACAATCTGAGGGTGGAGTTTTCAGCCCTCTGATGTCATAAGGTGAAGCAGAGGACATGAAAACCCTCAGGGCACATACTCTGTAGTCTGATTAGAACCGCTCCATGGTCAGTGGCCCTTTATCAGGAAGAATGCTGGTTAGTACTTGTGTTGCAACCACAAAAAGGGAGGAACAGAACTAGGCTGTTGATTGAAATCAGCAGTGGGGCAAGTCTTTCTAAAGGCTGGTTCTGTTTAACCCTTAGGGAAGAAAGCCTACTGGTGGTTAAGGAGAGAGGGGATAAAATTAGGTGTGCCTGACCTCCCATCCCGTCATGGCCAGGAACTCACTTTTAAGGTTTCTCTGAGGTCCCCTTGGCCAGGGGAGATATCCATTCAGTTGGCTGAGGGGCATAGGATTTTATTTTTATTCATAGTGCTATTGTTTTAATTAATTTATTCATTTTCAGTTATTTCATTTAGAATATAACTGCAACCTCCAAAAATAATGGAAAAATGTAATACTTTTCATTTTGTATTCATTCTTCAAGCTCTGAATAATGAAGAGTGGGCATTAGGGCATACATATTCTCTCTCTCTCATTTACACATTTTATATATGCACATAAATACACACATACATATTTTAATATATGTATTTCCCATGAGTTATATAAACTTCTTTATTTCTTACTAAATAAAGAAAATTCTTCAAAGCTTCCATTTTTTCTACTATGGAATAGGAAATACTTGTAAAATGCAAAAACACAAACAATTCAGTACACATTGTATTTGTAAGTGTGGTTGTTGAGATAGTTCATGTGAAGCTCTATTGAAAAATCAAGACTTCTCCCTCTATTAAATAATATTTTTCTGATCGAGCATGTCTTTTCTGGTGATCCATTATCCTATCATTTAGAGAAGGTGTTTTAGCAACACCTCTAGGTATACTTATTATTCCTATATATTAAACTTATTTTTATCAGATCAGTAGATTTAAAAAGATCATAGAAATGGGATTTAAAAGATAGCCATCACATTGTGTAGTGTGTGCCTGAAATTTACTTGTGGTATTAAAGTTTTTTTTGAAATAGGCATTGGAAAGGGTAAGGTTGGGTTCACCTCCATCAATAACACTTGCTTATCAAAGATGTAGTAATTATAAATATCACTGCTGGTACTTTCAAAATGATCCCTTCTAGGTGGACCAAAGCAATACACAACTTTCTGAGTTTCTTGAAATAGTAGTCAATGGTTGAAGAATGTTAGCTGGTCAAACAAGCCAAAAAGATTAATTTTATTGCTAAATAAGCATACATACTCTTAGGTATGAAATGTCATCCTTTGGGAGAACAATACAGCAAGTATACTTTTTTATTCTGCCCAAATCAAATGTATATGAATTTATATATACAATTATATATGTTACCCCTAAATAAAGAAAATTGGTAAAACCAACTAAAATGCACAAACATGCATTTATGCTTAAGTTGATTAGAATTTAAAAATTAAAATTGCTACGTAAAAGAAGCCACCTTAATTCATTAGATTAATGTTCAGAATGCATGCTTATAATCTTTTTATTAATTTTTTTTTATTTCAGCATATTGTGGGGGTACAAATGTTTCAGTTACATGTATTGCCCTTGCCCCACCTGAGTGAGAGCTTCAAGCATGTCCATCCCCCAAATGGTGCACACCACCCCCATTAGTTGTTATATACCCATTCCCTCCTCCCCTCTCCCATCTGCCTGACACCCCATGAATGTTATTACTATATATGCATTTAAGTGTTGATCATTTAATACTGCATGCTCATAATCTTAAGAACCACACTGAGATATAGAGAAGGTTAGATAATGGGTAGAATAAACAAAAAAAAATTTTTTTAAACTTCCATACTGTAGTCTGGGTTCTAAGGGATATGGAAAGCAACTCACACAGTGTGTTGAGATGAATGTAGTCCAAATTTAGGAAGAAATTAATATCTATAAAAATCCAGTTTGGTGTGGAGAGACATGGTAGAGAGAAATGTAGAGGGAAGTAATAGTTAAAACCAGGTGGATTGCTAGGAGGAGTAATCTGGTCAAAGCTCATTTGTATAAGCTCAATTTGTATGGCAGAAAAATGGATTGTTCCTGGATATATTGGTACCTATGTACATGAAATAATAAATCTCAGTGTAAAGTTATATATAATAATTTCCTTATATCATTTATAAATCTCAGTTTTCTCTTATTTTATCATAATTTTTCATGTTGCTACCAATAAAATGCTTCATATCATGGTAAAATGTTACTACATTTCTACATAATTCTCTCATTCTTCCTTAAAATGATCTATGACCTGATTATTAAACACTGCCTAGTGACAATTACAATGATAATGATGATGATGGCGATAATCATTCAAAAAAAGCAATGCTATATATAATAAAGAAAAAAATATTTTTAAACAGGATGTAAAAATAAGTTCAATATTTTTGTTTATTTGGTAGTGGTATAGATGCATTTTTTTTTAAAGTTTCAATACATTACAAATAAAAGCATTGTAAATATATTCTGTGATCGTTATAGAGCATGAAAAACTTTTGTTTTCATTTTTTACCAAAAATATATAAAAATAAATAAGGGCATATTCATAACTTCCTCGATAGTTTTTTTCAATGTTGAGTGAAAAGTATTATTTTCATAGCAGGTATTTAGTCAAATTATAATTATCTGCCTGAATGGAAAACAGAGTAACACAGCCCCAAACAAAAGCAATATAAAAAACACAGATACTGTTTTTTATAATGTGTTATGAATTAGGTTTTTGTGTTATGAATAACAGTATTTATATTCTGTTATTAATATTACATTTAAGGGGGTATTAAAATCAGTTTATATTTTGAGGCACACACTAAATGAAGGAGAGGGAATATGAACAAGAAACTTGGTTTGTGGTGACTGAAGCTTTTCTGATATTAAAAGTATGACATAAACCATGTACTTAGTAATCAATGAGAAAAAATTTAATGACTATTATACTGCAGTTTAGTAATTAAGACAGGAACTTGGAGCTAATTATGTCATCCACTGTTTATCCACGATGTGGTTGAATTATTGAATATTCTAGAATAGAAGTTACAACATTATGGTACATTTGTCACTTGCCAAAAAGGAGTGGTGAGCATGGTGGGAAAGTGCTAGTTGTTTCAATGCCATTTTGAGAGAAATTCTTACCCATTCCTATAAAAATTCCCATCCATTCCTATAAAAATTCCCATTCTTTTATGACAGCTGCTTTTACCCAATCATAAAAATAAATGCTCCACATTCAACAAGTTCATTTTAAAGCTAAATGAATATGTTTTAGTATGTCCCTAATATATTTGTAATATTTGCATTTACAGGAGGAAATTAGTATGGATATTTTATAATTAGAATCTTAATCACAAAACAAAATCAAAGAATTTCACCCTGAGGGTAATGTTTACAGTGTGATGTGAGTGGAATATCTTTATATTGACTCTTACATCTGTTATTATAAGAGGACAACTACTCTATCTGTACATAAAGCAAGACTTGAAATCATCATATCCCATTTCTCTGTTTTACCTAGGAAAATTATTGCATACTATGCTGTTTCTTTTTTCATTCTTCTTTTCCCTTTTATTTTATGCACCACACTTAAAATGCTATTTATGAAATCAACATTTTCTCATTATATAGCTTTAGTACTAAGGGTCTGTTATGAATTCTACCCACTGCATAATTCACATAGCTGAAAGAATGCCAAGTTGTAACCACTTAATGATAAAGTAGAATTATTATAAGAAAAGTAAACCTAGAGTTTTATATCATCCAGCAAGTTTTTGAAATTTTTATTGATCTGTTTCTGAACAAATATAAGAATATTACATTTTTTATCTAGCAATGATGTTAGGATCCCAGAGAAGCAAAAGACCTATCCATTTTTAACTTTCATGATGAATTCACTTTGGACTTGAATACACTAAACAACCACTACTAATATTACATCACTATAGTGTAATAAAATGCCACTGAGAGAAGAAGAATATATGCAGTTGATGTGTGAAGAATTATGGATCAGAACTAAAATACTCTCAGGGATTTCTAAACACCACCGAATCTACCAATTTTCATTTAAATGCCAAGAAAGAAACATGTATACCCGCAGGCACACACACACATAGGTAAACATACTTGCAAAGGTATCTTTTATATATTTTATAGTTCACACTCTCTGAGTAAAGTCCATAAAATGACATCCCACCTTAGGCTGTATTTAAGAAGGAATATGGCTAGTAAAAAAGAAAGTGATTTCATAAGATCACCTTTTCATGTGAATAGGAAATTCAGGTTGTATTCAATGCTATCTCCATGAACCGTGCTTCTTGGTGACTTCTACCCTGGGTGTTCTCTTAGCTTAAGTAGCAGAACAGAACTTTTGATTAAAAAAATCACAGCAGTGATTTCTGGTGGCTGAGGTTTATCAAAGGCAACAATTTATTATAAACCCTTTATTTTATAGAAAAGAAAATTAAAACAGAGAGAGAAGTGATTTTTCCCAGACTTGCACACAGATATTTTCTAGCATTGCTTGGAAGAGAATAAGTTATCCTGTTTACTGATGAATTTCCACCTTTACATAGTGATTTAAACTACAAGATGAGAAAGGTGCATGGAATTAGTGACTTGGATATTAATTACTGACAAACCCCCTTTACGTAATTTGGAGTACAGAAGGTTGGCCAGATCCACACATTTAAATGTCGATACTATAAAGCAGAACTTTTCTCTGTGCTTTCTATTTTTAAATTGTTATATTTCCTAGCCACCACTCGACCATTACTTTCATTATTTTTTTCGATTTTCTACTTTTGATGGTTACTGGAAAATAAAAAAAAAGTCACTTTGCTCAAGGAATGCATAGTTTACTCGGAAGCAAAACAATAAGGAAATATATAATAATCCAAAGCAGTAAAGAGCTCTTAGTAAAGAAAATAAGACTTTGTTTGGAAGTGCAGAGGATAGCAACTAAGTTCTAAGGGAGTTGAAAAGACTTCAAAAAGGAAGTGACTTTTGAGTTAGTTCTTGACCATTGAATGATTTGCAAGAGATGAAGGGCAAAATGAGTAGCAAAGATTTTGCTCTTGGTACAGCTCAGTGAAGAATTGAATGTATTCAAATGGCTCAATAGGTAGCTAACCTTTGTTTATGTGGCTTTGGTTGTTATATTCAATATTATAAGACACTAATAGTCAAAGTGTGACTTCCAAAGATGTCAATGATATTCCTTGTCCTTCGAGAATAAGTAAGGAGCAGGAAAAGCTCTGTGAAGCAGAACAGAGGAAATTATACTCTGCTTTATGCATGATGAGGCATGTTTCTTTCTTTGATAAATAGCACTTACCTCAGAAATAGAGGTCCCAAGAAGAAATGACTTCCGTTCTCCACACTGGCAAGGAACCCATCTTTATGTGCTTTACAGTAGTGTTCCCCAACCTTTTTGACACCAGGGATCAGTTTCATGAAAGACAGTTTTTCCACGGATGGCGGGGGGCTGGAGGGTGGGACATGGTTTTGGGATGATTCAAGTGCATTATATTTATTGTGCAGTCAAACCTCTTTGCTGATGATAATCTGCATTTGCAGCTGCTCCCCAGCACTAGCATCACCCCCTCAGCTCCACCTCAGATCATCAGGCATTAGATTCTCATAAGGAGTGTGCAACCTAGATCCCTTGCATGGGCAGTTTACAGTAGGGTTTATGCTCCTAGGAGAATCTAATGCAGCTGCAGATCTGACGGGAGGCGGAGCCTATGCAGTGATGCCAGGTATTGAGAGTGGCTGCAAATACAGATGAAGCTTGGCTCACTCACCCACATCTCATCTCCTGCATGCAGCCAGTTCCTAACAGGCTATGGACTGGTATGGTCCACAGCCCGGGGGTTGAGAAATGCAGCTTAGAGCACTTATCACACTGTGGATGTTTAATTAATGAAGGCCTCTCTTGCCACAGTGAATGGTGTTGAATTCTAGTATCAAGGTTTACCTTTCACTGTTCTTCCTGCAGTAGCCATTTAGAGCTTCTTCTCAAATGCAGAATCAAGTGACAAGTTGATAATTCTCTTCCTTAAAATGCAGTGTCAATGACACTTAACAATTAAGTTATTATTTTTAAATCATCTTGTTCAGTGAATCCTAATCTGGTGTTTCTTATAGTTATATATTATAACTTGGTTCATTTATACCAACCAGGCCAACTACAATCTTTGGGTCATGTGGATTTCAGAATATTAAACATACGTCTCTCTTGACATGTTTATCATAAGAACATTCACAATTCAGAATTCAATCTTAGCCAACATTGGAGCATTTGTTGTATTCAATATATCTCCAAAGTTTTATTACAGAAAAAAAAACAAAATGTGACTAGCACCTTTACAAGTATGTCCCTAATATTAAATGAAGTAAATTTTAACCTAATATTAAGCTCTATTAGTGTTCATTATTTTAAATGAGAATTGATAAACGAAATTAATTCTGTACTGTTTTGTAGAAACAGTTTCTGTTTTGTAGAAAATTTTGATTACCATATTATAAGTGAAAGTTTGTAAGAGGTGAATCCTAAGTAGCAAGTCATGGTAATCCTGAACTATAAAAAGGCCCATAGATTCCCATATGGCTTTAGAAAGTGTTTGGACCTGACATAGAGCTAGACAACACTAGATTTTTTTGGGCACTGAAAACTCATTAATAAGTAGTTATATATAATAGCATTATAAACATAGTAAAACCTGTATAAGCACATACAGACATACACCAATTAATACAAACTATATTCTTCTTAGAAATTTCATGCATTAATTATGAAGATGTTTAAAATATAAGCATGTTTCTTTTTAAAATTGCAATTGTAGAATATTTCAGAATTTAAAAAAGGAACAAATAAAATCCACAGCAAAAAAACCCCAGATATTTCCAAATATGATTGATATTGATCCAATATTTCTCAATATTTTTTAGCAATATGTAGGCTAGTTATAATAATTGAACAAAATGAAGTCTAAGTTTCAGTTACATTTGGATATTTTTTCAGAAATTGTCATTGCATGTAAGTTACAGTCTCTAGGAGTAATATGAATTTTACATCTCACTATGGTCTGAATGTGTCCCCTAAAACTCATATGTTGAAACTTAATTACCAATGTGCTAGTCTTAAGAGGTGGGATCTTTAGGAGGTGATGAAGTCATAAGAGTACAGCCCTCACCAGACACTGGACCTGCTAGTGTTCTGATCTTGGACTTTCCAGAGTCCAGAACTGTAAGAAATATATTTCTCTTGTTTATAAATTACCCAGTCTGTGGTATTCTGTTAGAGTAGCACAAATGGATTAAGATACCTCTTAACTCTTGATCTGATCAATTCACTTAAAATTTTATGCTTTTCTGCTATTTCCTGGTGTGATGTCAACACTTTCTTTTCACTAAGATTTTCTTGCCTAAAAAAAATATGGCTATGCTATGTTTTTATAACAGTTTTTAATTTTTTGAATTGTAAAATAACTTTTAATTTTTATTTCCCTGATCACATATGATGTGGAACTTCTTTTCATATGTTAATTTTCTATCTGTATATCATCTTTGGTGTTTGGTGAGGTGTCTGTTAAATGTTAAGGTCTTTGATTTATCATGTATATATATATGTGTATATATATATATCTTTATTTTTTAGATTATAAAATTAAAAAAATTAAGATTAAATTAGAAAATTAAAAAAACACTTAAAATGTACAATACAATGTTTTGATATACATAAACATAGTAAAATGGTTACTACTATTAAGCCAATTAATATAATTCATCATCTCAAATAGTTACCTTCTTTTGTGTGTAGTAAGAATATCTAAGATCTACTCTCTTTGAAAATTTCTGGTATACAGTAAAAATTATTAACTATAGTTCCATGCTATACTCAAGATCTCTAGATTTATTTATCCTACATAACTGCAACTTCGTACACTTTGATCTATACTTCTCCATCTCTCCCTCACCCCCTCCTCCACCCCTTCCTCTAGTAATAACCACTCTCTACTCTCTGTTTCTATGTATTCAACTATATTTTTAAAAAGATTCCACACATAAAATAGATCATGCCATATTTTTCTTTCTATGTCTGGTTCATTTCATTTAGCATACAGTCTTCTAGTTTCATCTAGTTGTCACAAATGGCAGGATCTTCTTTTTAAAGCTGAATAAGATTCCATTGCAAATATATATCACAATTTCTTTACTCAATCATCTGTGGGAAATTCAAATTAAAACAACAGTGAGATATCACTACCAAGCAATCCTCCCACCTCAGCCTCCCAAAGTTCTAGGATTACAGACACAAGCCACTGCTCCCCACAATGGTAGATTTCTTAAAGGGAAAGATTTGTTTGGAGTTTTCTATATCCATTTTTTTCATTCTTAATAGCAACTGGTAGTTCTTGGCTCATAGATTGGTAAATACTTATTGAATAAAAGATAGAATGAAGGACAGACATGGAGTAAGATAGATCAAGAGATAGCCACAGATATATTTTATTTATTTGTTTGTTTTCTGTACCCTTTGCAACATACCTTTAGAAAGGCTATATTTTTCAGCTTCAACATAGCAAAAAATAATCCCCAAATTTCAGTGTATTCCAACAACAAAAAATTATTTCTCACTCACAGGTCTGCAGGTCACCTGCTCCTCTGCTCTATGTCAGCCCAGCTGTATCTAGCTCTCCTCTTTTTCTCAAGTCAGCATACTCCATGACCCAGGGATAGCTCTGAACGGGAGCTTGCTGTTTTCAAGGAAGAAGACAGGAGCAAGAAAACTGACTGAACCACACAGATGCATTTAAAACTTCTAGTCACACATGGCGTACATCAGGTAGATTCATATTCCCCTGGTCAAAGCAAGTAGCAAGGCTAAGACTGAAAATCGGGAGAGAGAATATCCTGCACCTACAGGGAGACCTAGCAAGAAAGAATATGTACAAGGGTTGTGGAGGGGAGAGAGTAGATTATGGAAGACACTAATACAAAGACCTTGATGCGTTTTTATGTTATCTATACTGAAAGATTCTCTAGGGTTCATTTATATGAATGTCACAATCTTCTTCCATGATGGACATGAACACCAGAATATTATTTTCCAAAATTTTTAGAACTATCTTAGTTTTGTGTGAACAAATATTTGCCAGATTTGCATATTGTTTGAATTCTGAGGATGTGTTTTAAAAACATATTTGTCTACTAAATAAGAATGCTCCTTTCAGGCATTTCCAATCTTCTTGGGATATAAATATTTATCATTATTTACTCAGTTCACATATTCGATTGAAGCTCAAAAGCACAAAGTTTTAGGAATATAAATACAAACCTGTAAAAACTTTCTAAAAATGAAATAAAAAGAGGCTATTTATCAAAATACTCTAGAATGTTTTAAAAAAACAAGTTCTACTGTGAAAATAAATATGTATCTTAAGTGAAAAAAAATTACTTTTGGGAAGTATACCTAAGAGGAGACAGAAGTCAGACTTTTAAAAATGTTCTATCTTTCTTCAACCATCCCTTGGAAAACCAAATTCATGAATTTCTCCTATTTAATTGATGAAATTTAAGGTATGAAAATACAACAACGAATAACTCACAGTCAGATTTGTCAAGAGAAAAATCATTCTTTACAGACACCCTTGAAAGTTGAGATACAAGAATTTATATGAAAGTACAAAATTAATTTTTAAATGAGTGTGACAGTTTATCTAAATTGATTAGAGATGGACACAAGCCTGTCACTGCACAGAGAGTCACAGAAAATTTTAAGAAGTAATTTTTCCAGTTATATCAATGGAAATAGCCAAACTTCTTTAACAGTTCAAACTCTATATAATAGTGTTAGAACCACTTTTAAGATAAAGACATTTATTATTTAAGTAATCCTAATATTTCTATTTATTTAATCAAACATTATTCATGTGAAGTTGTATCTGTCTATGGAATTCACTAGAGCAGTTGGACAGAACAGGTTAAACACTGACAGCATTTTCCCCACATGACAATGTCTCTATATAGATACCCTATTTAACTGGGAACAAAATTACTTAAAATCATCTACTGCTTCTTGGAAAAGTTGACCCTAGTAAATAAATACCAAAGAGCCATGCTTCACAAACTGTGGTAATACATATGGTTTTGGGAGGAAGAACTAGAATAGAACTAATATGCTCTATGTGAGAAAGTATAGAAAAGTTGACCAGAGAAGCAGGAAGGATCTAGCAAGGAAAACAAGAGATGGGAAAACAGAAGACCGACCAAAGGTATGGCTGACATTTAGCCTCAACCACCACCTCCAGTTAGCAGTTAGATTCGGGAGTAGAACCATGTTCAATGGCATTTATAAAGTTGTCTGCTGTGAGATACGTTATGTTAAACTGTTTCCTGACTCATCAAATATCTAAGTAAAAGTATTTTGTACAATAGTGCTTAAGATATTATTAATAATAATGTTTCCATATAATCAAAAGAGATGCTGACTTTATTATTATATAATGGTCAGTTTTAGATGACAGTAGAGCCAACATATGAGGTATCTGTTAGATGTGAATTCTAATATTCATTTTTTTTCCTTTAGTTTCTGGGGAATTGGTTTGTGTGTTCATTCATATAATATTATAAATAAGCATGCACAACATCTATAATTAAAATAACTAGTATTTATATGGCATTTTGGACTTGCACAATATTTTCCTGTTTTTAATCCTTGCAGTAACCCCATGTAGTAGAAGTTAGTGTTCATTCATTGCACCACAGTATTATGTGTCATGTGCAGGAGTTAGAAAGTCAGGACTGGAACCTGGGTCTCCTAAAATCAAATTCTTACAAATCACTTAAAATAGCAGTATTTTAAAAAAACGTAAGCATTGATCACTGTATAAATATTTCTAGTGGAGAACATTACACCCAGACATCTGTCCTTCTGACCTTTTAAGAGGTACTGAAAATGTCATGTGTAGCCTAAACAGCATGCCCAATACACACTGAAGTGTTCAACAGAATCTAAGCTGGAGACAAACAAGGACAATCTGTCAAGCCAGCTGTTTCCAACATTTGATAAAACTCTCCTTCAGAAAAAGAATCTTGTCTGTGATATTGTGCTCCACTTAGTGGAGAGAAGTGCAAGTTTGCCAATTCTTCACATATTTGAGGATTTCCACCTATCTATCCCACATAACCTGAAGTAGCCACTCAGCAAACACAAGCACTGCTAAGATATTTTTTTAATAACATAATTAGAATTTGACTTTTGTAGGTGGCTTCATTTTTTTTTGTAGGTCACCAAAGAGGAATAAAAGAAGTAGGCTTAATTGCTATTAGAAATATTTCATGTTTTGCCCCACTCCAAGTCATTTCTTATTTCTTACATCATATTTTAAAAATGTACAAATGTTCAAGATGCCAACCTGATGACAGGAAAATATCTATTATATTTTGTGTTAAGTTATTCTCTATTAAGTCATCTCAAGCCACTTTCTGCCTTTTTTCTTAGAGAAAAATGTAAAAAACAAAACAAAATATGAAGACTATGACTATTAGCCTATTGAATAAAAATCTAGGAGGTGATTAAATCAGAAACTGTAGTACAATTGGTTTTGGAAAATATGTTTTATCAGATGTTAATATGAAATCAGCCCAAAGAGAAATGAAATAAAAAGGGATGATCAAAGAATGGAACTGCAATGAAAGGTAATAAAGAAAGAAGAATTAGAATCAGTGTCAAGCTATGAGGAGGTCTGCATTAGTTCGCAGGTAAAGTGAGCAACATTAATGCAACAAAACTTTTATAGTTTATAAGTTAAAATTAAAATGTATTAAACAAATAGAGACTACACAACACATATTTGTTGAAAGGGAAATTAGTGCTTGAACGAAAGACCTTAGACATTGTAATGGTATGGCAGAGACTGAGTGTTTTCTACTCAGTCCTTGTTTTCTCATTCTTCCTCATTACTAGGGTTAAGGATAGACCCTGTTATAATATGATGTTAACATATTTGTATGTATGATGTTAACATATTTGTAACATATTAAAATATGATGTACCCCTTAAAGTTAGAAGTGGTCAGCTAACTAAATTCTCAAGAAGAGATATAAGTAGAGATGTGGTGTGATACTTCTATGAAGGTCCCTCTGTTATTAACCTTTTGCTAAGTTATCCTGAATTAAAATAACAATTCTACAATTTTAGTGATTTACAGCACAACCCATGGTAAACAAAGATTCATATGTAGCTCATATTATGTTATGTTGATATTTTAGTTGATGCTGTTCTTCACATATCTTTTTTTCAGGGATCCAGTTTTAAGGAGCTTCTCTATTCTGAGAAATGCTATTTTCTTGACAGGAAGAAAAAAGAAATTGGAGAAGCAGCTGATGGTTATTAATGTTTCTGCTTGAGCATGGCATATGAGATATCTATTCACATTCCATTAGCTAGAACAAGTCACGTGTCCAAATCTGACTCAGTAGAAAATCTACTATTATATTTAGTATAAATAAGATAGAAAAATATACATTTTATAAGAAAATTTTAAGTGGTTTATAATTTATTTTATAGGAAAGATTAATAATCATTAATATAAAAACATTGAATAGTTGCGTGTAATTATAGTTCTGAGTACCATATTTTCATCAGCTTTTGAGTGTTGTGATGTTTTCATTTAATTAATATGCACTTACACTTATAAATGTAAAGGATTAGAAAATGTACTAAATTATAGTTATCTAACTTTATCCCACCCACTCTAGGAAAAAGTATCTATAAAAACTATATATTGGGAAAGAGCTTCAGGCAGTGGTGATTTTTGAAGAGTTCAGGCATTTACCTATACAGAAAACAGCCTAAAACCCATTAAAATTGTCAAAAACAACAATTTTAGATAATAAAATCATCTACAGAAAGGCAATCAATTGAGAGGTGTTTATTCCTGAAAAACAACATAACGTTGAAATGAGAATGGCAAGGTTTTGTGGCCTTCCTGGCTGGTGCAGCTGAAACCAGAAGAGAACTGCAGGTGTACCATTCAGAGCTGGTGGGAGAATTCAGTAGTTTTTCTATGAGCAGTGGCAGACTCAATTAGATGCCCAAGGGGTGTAGATGGGGCAAAAATCTGCAGCTTTGTTGGCCAAAAAGTGATTAACTCAGTTTGTGATGGATAGGAAAATCTCACAATGTTTTTAGCCTGAAATTATGATCTTAATTCAGTGTGTTTGGAAGTGAGGTGAGAAATTTAATGAAAAGAAACTGGAAATTAGAAAGCTATAAAAGTCCTGTGATAAGCTCTCTCTATATTTTTTACAGATTTCCAAAATATTCAGAATGAGAATGACTGAGGAGGTATAAGTGAAAATATGAAAGCCAAGGAAGACTTGCAGACTGCCTGAAACTGAATGTTTTTTTCAGCCACACATAGCTGGATTGGCAGATGGTGGAAGTCCACAACTTCAAAACTACACAGATACAGGGTTGATCCCTATGGAAGTGAGATGAAAACGAAAAGATTAAAAAAAAGAAAAACTTTTAGTTGAGCCACCAGCAACTGCACACTGTGGGGGATACAGATTCCATGAATTAAGTACAGGTAAATTGATAAAATATGTTAAGTATATAAGAAAGTAAGTAAATAAGTGAATGAATAAATAAATAAAATTAACAAATCTCAGAAAAATAAAAGAGCCCAGAATTGCAATAATATATTATCTTACATGTCTAATCTTCAACCAAAACTTACAAGATATACAAAGAAACAGTAAAGTGGGCCGGGCGCAATGGCTCATGCTTGTAATCCTAGCACTCTGGGTGGCTGAGGCAGGCAGATCTTTTGAGCTCAGGAGTTCGAGACCAGCCTGAGCAAGAGCGAGACCCCATCTCTACTAAAAAAAAATAGAAAGAAATTAGCTGGACAACTAAAAATACATAGAAAAAATTAGCCAGGCATGGTGGTCCATTCCTGTCATCCCAGCTACTCAGGAGACTGAGGCAGGAGGATTGCTTGAGCCCAGGAGTTTGAGGTTGCTGTGAGCTAGGCTGATGCCACGGCACCCTAGCCTGGGCAACAGAGTGAGACTCTGTCTCAAAAACAAACAAAAAACAGTAAAATATGACCCATACACAGAAAAATAATAAAAAAGCAGTCATTAGAAACTAACAGCAAACTCAGACACAAATGTATATAACAGACAAAGACTTCAAGCAACTATTGTAAATATGCTTAAAGAATTAAAGGACTTACATGCAATAAAATTTAAGAATTGTAGACTAACAATGAGACAACAAACAGAGAATCTCAGTAAGATATCAGAAAAGGTACAAAATAATTCTGTGGTCATTTTAAAGTTGAATAGTACAAAGACTGAAATTTAAAAAAATCGATATGAACTCAACAGTGCATGTTTAATCTCGCAGAAGAAGCTATCAGTGCATTTGAAGAAAGAACAATAGAAATTATCCTGAAGAATAGAACAAAGATTGAAGAATAATGAACAGAGCCTCATAAACTTGGGCAAAATGTTAAGCATTTCAATATAAATGTAAATGGAAATCCCAAAAGAAAATGAGAAAGAATGGACAAAAATATTTTAAGAAATAATAAATGAAAAATGATCAAATTTGATAAAATATATCAACCTGCTGATCCAAGAAGCCCAACAAACTAAGTAACAAATATAGCTACAACTAGACATAGCCAAACTGCTGAAAAACAAACAAAAAAAGAACATTTGAAATCATAAATATATTATCACAGGGAACAATTATTTGATTAAGGGCAGATATCAAATTATAAAATTATACAGCAGAAGATTGTACATAAAATATTCAAGGTGAAGTTCAAGATGAATTCAAAGTGAAAGAAAAAATCTCATACTATTTTTAAAAATCACAAGGTTTTTAAAAACAATAATTATATTTAGTGTTTCAGTTTCCTAGCATTTGTGGATATGCTATATAAAAACTAGCAAAATGGAGGGGCAAGAAAATGGAGTTCCCGTGTTCAAAGTCACTAGCTTTTACCAGAATTAAACTGATACTAACCTGAAACAGATTATTATAAGTTAAAATGTATATTTGCATACTTAAACATAGGGCAATAATATAGCTAAATAACCAAATAACTATAAAATTATAACAAAAAATAACACAGTAAATGAGGCAGAGAGGAACACATACAAATATATAGAACACAAGTAACACAACTGCATATATGATTTCAACTGTATCATTAAATATATATTATTTAATAATTGACTAAACATGCCAATTGAAAGGCAAAGATTTTCAGATTAAATATAAAGTCAATTCAATAGTACAGCGTCTCTGAGGGGCACTCTTTAAATCAAAAAACACAAATAAATTGGAAGTAAAAGAATTATAAAGAGTTAAATTATGCAAATAGTTCCATGAAAGAATTAGAATGGCTATATTAATATCAGAAAAAAGAAATTTTATTTATTTATTTATTTATTTATTTTTTTTTTTTTTATCATCAACTGCATTTATTAAGTGCTCGCTAGATGGCAAGCACTGCGGTAAGAACACTGTGTTTTTTTTTTTTTTTTTTTTTCAAATTCTTTGGCATTTTTCATTTTCTTTTTTTTTTTTTTTTTTTTATTTCAGCTCATCATGGGGGTACATAAGTTTAGGTTATATACATTTTCCATGTCCCACCCATCCCCCCGAGTCAGAGTCCCAAGCGCGTCCGTTCTCATTCTCCCGACAGTGCACCTGGCACTCATCATGTAGTCATACCTCCATCCCCCCCCCCCCCACCTCCCCGGGTCTGCACCTTCAAGCATGACCATTCCCCAGAGGGTGTGCAACGCACTCATCATGTAGGCATACACCCATCCCCTCCCCCCACCCCCCATCCCAGTCTGATATCCAATTGGTATCCTTCCCTGATGTACATTTAGGTGATGATCAGGGAAACCAGTTTTCTGGTGAGTACATGTGATGCTTGTTTTTCCATTCTTTGGATACTTCACTTAGTATAATGGGTTCCAGCTCTCTCCAGGAGAACCAAAGAGATGTCGTATCATTGTTATTTCTTATAGCTGAGTAGTACTCCATGGTATACATATACCACAGTTTACTAATCCATTCGTGGATTGATGGGCACTTGGGTTGTTTCCACATCCTTGCGATTGTAAATTGTGCTGCTATAAACATTCGGGTACAGGTGTTTTTGTTAAAGAATGACTTTTGTTCTTCTGGGTATATGCCCAATAATGGGATTGCTGGATCAAATGGTAGGTCTACTTGAATCTGTTTAAGGTATCTCCATATTGCTTTCCATAGGGGTTGCACTAGTTTGCATTCCCACCAGCAGTGTATGAGTGTTCCTGTCTCTCCGCATCCACGCCAACATGTGTTGTTTTGGGATTTTTTGATAAAGGCCATTCTCACCGGAGTTAAGTGGTATCTCATTGTGGTTTTGATTTGCATTTCCCTGATGATTAGGGATGTTGAGCATTTTTTGATACGTTTTTTGGCCATTCTTATGTCTTCTTTTGAAAAATTTCTATTCATGTCCTTTGCCCATTTTTTGATAGGATTGTTTGATTTTTTCCTGCTGATTTTCCTGAGTTCTAAATAGATTCTTGTTATCAGTCTTTTATCTGATGTGTAGTATGCGAAAATTTTTTCCCATTCTGTAGGCTGTCTGTTTATTTTCATGACTATTTCTTTGGCTGTGCAGAAGCTTTTTAATTTAATCAGGTCCCAGTCGTTTATTTTTGTTGTTGCTGCGATTGCCTTAGGGGTTTTCTTCATAAATTCTTTGCCTAGACCAATGTCTGTAAGAGTCTTTCCTACATTTTCTTCTAGAATTCTAATCGTTTCCCATTTAAGGTAGAAAAAAGAAATTTTAATGCAAGGAATATTAGTAGAGCAAAGAGGAACTATTGATAATGATAAAAAAGTCAGTAAAGTTGTAAGACATCAGATTATAAACACAGATGTCCACAACAGAGTCCCAGAATGCATAGACGCAAAGCAGAAATTTGAAAGAAAAAATAGAGAATCCAAAAATCACATTTATAGATTTTTAATACTTTTTCTTAGTGACTTATAGAAAAGTTAGACAGAAAATCAGTAAAGATATAGAAGACTGGAACAACATTATCAAACTTTACCCATTGACAACACTCTAACCAATAAAAGCAGAATACATTTTCATTTCAAGTGCATGTAGAACATGTTCCAACATAACAATGAGCTGGGCCATAAAGCAAGTTTTAATGAATTTTAAAAGATTGGTATTGTATGAAGTAGGTTTTCTGAATGTAAAATGAAAGGTAAGTTCAACAACTAAAAGAAAACTGAAAAACTGACAAATATTGGTATAGTAAAAAAATAGTTTAAATAATACATGAGTAAAAGAAGAAGTTACAAGAAAAATTAGAAATCATATTGGACTTAATAAAGAAGAGAACACAGTATATCAAAATTTATAGGATACAGATGAAGGAGTGTGCAGAGGGAACTTGATAACTTTAAACACTTTCATTAAATGAAAGAAAGACCTAAACTCAATAATCAAATATCCTACTTTAAGAAACCAAAATAAAAGAAGAGCAATTCAAGTCCATATTATGAGAAGGAAAGAAAAAACAGGTCAGACCAGAAATCATTGAAATATGAAACAGAAATAACAGAGAAAAATAAATATTTACTGATTTTTGAAAAACCAAAAGTTCATTCTTTTAAAAGACCAAAAATATAAATAAACCTTTAGCTAGACTGAGCAAAAAAAAAAAAAGAAGATAGGAATTTCAATCATTGTGAAGGAAAATGGTAACAAGGTAACATTACTATAGACTCTAAATAAATCAAAAAGAACGTAATAAATATTATAAACACCCTTTTGTTAATAATTTGAGAATATAAATGAAATGGGAAACTTATGAAAAAAATGTAAATTATGAAACCCAACCAAGAAGGAACAAAAAACTTGAAAAGACCTATAGAGGATATGAAAAGTAATTTTTAATTAAAAATTTTCCCACAAAGAAAAGTCCAAGCACAGATGGCTGAACTGATGAAATCTATGAAACATTTGAGGAAGAATTAATACTAATCATGCACAAAAGATATGAAAAAATAGAGAATGGAGAAACAATTCCCAATTCATATGGCCATTGTTTTATATGAAAACAATAAAATAAATACCAGAATTCCTCTATATCTACCAATAGATGCAGAAAGCATATTTACCAACATCTAATACCTATTCATGTTAGAAATTCTCAACAAACTAGCAATAGAAGAGAACGTCCTCAACTTGATAAACATCTCTAATTAACCTATAATTTTATATCCAGTAAGACCTGAGTGTTTTTCCCCTAGGAATAGGAGTAAGACAAAAATGCCATCACTTCCATTTATTATTTCAATGGAAATGGAAATCCATTGCAAAACAACAATAATAACAAAAGCAAAAACAACAACACAACAGAACACCTAGATTGGAAAGGAATATGGAAAACTGTCTTTACTGACAAAAAACAAAACCTTGTAAATAAAAATCCTAAAGAATCTACCAAATTAATAGAAAATATTAGAACTAAAAAGCAAACTTAACAAGGTGCAGCTTACAAAATCAATATTTAAAAGTGAATCCTATTTTATACACCTATCTTATTAATATATAAAGATAACCAGTAATAAAAAAATCAGGCCAGGGCGCGGTGGCTCACGCCTGTAATCCTGGCCCTCTGGGAGGCCGAGGCAGGTGGATCGCTCAAAGTCAGGAGTTTGAGAACAGCCTGAGCGAGACCCCGTCTCTACTAAAAATAGAAATAAATTATCTGGGCAACTAAAAGTATATATAGAAAAAATGAGCCGGGCATGGTGGCGCATGCCTGTAGTCCCAGCTACTCGGAAGGCTGAGGCAGTAGGATGGAGTCTGAGGTTGCTGTGAGCTAGGCTGATGCCATGGCACTCTAGCTCGGGCAACGGGGTGAGACTCTGTCTCAAAAAAAAAATAAATAAATAAAAAATCAAACTAAGAAAAATAACATAAATAATTGTACTTATCATTTGAATAATGACCACAAATTCCTAGTCAAATATAAGCTGGGATATGTTCAAAATAAATTAGTTTATCTTAATTAAAATGTAATTACTTGCCCTATGCATCTTGTCCATTTGGTTGTTCTCAAGCTCTATCCTTTGTAATTGATTAGTAAAAGTAAAAAAAATAAAAAAATAAAAAAAAATAAAAAATAATGCATAATTAAAATATGTATAAATGTATACTTCAGAATTATAAAATTTCTACAGTCTTATTAAGAAGTCAATAATTTACGAATGGCTGAATTCATATTATCTATCCTTGTTCCACAAGCATTTATCAACCAAATATCGTGTGCTAGACATCATAAGTGCTAAATATACAAAAATAAGCAAGAAAAAATTCTCTATACTCAAAAATTTATCATTTGCTAATAAATAAGTAGTTATAGAATACTATGTGAATGGTTACAATATCGTTTTGTGTTTATTTTAGGAGTAGAAATAAAAGAAATCAAAGCTGTCTATGAGAAGAAAAGGAGAAATTAGTAGAGAAAAAATGAGAAAGGATCTCATAATAGGCATACTCAGACAAATATTTTAAGTAATATTTTGTTTAATTTAATAGGGTTTGATTAAACCAGTTAGTAGCATGGTACATCATAAAGGCAATTCATCTTGTTACTTATTTTCCGTTTTAATATTAATTACATCTTTTGTTCAAGGAATATTAGAAAATCCTGACAATCAAAATACAGGAAAACAAAAAGTCCTACCACATGAAGAGATTATACAAAATTTTGGTGTTTATTCCTCTAGACATGGATAGGTTCGTAGAGACAGATAGATACATGCATACATTCATAGATATAAAAATAAATATAGGTAGATATTCATTGAATATATACTGATGAATAATTTTGACAAGTCTTTATCATGTTAATTCTTGGTGCCAGGCACTTTCCTAGGTTCTGAACAATGGTGGAAAATCTAGGCATACAATCAGCTCTTATGAAATTTAAAATTTAGAAAGAGGAAAAAAATGAGCACCTCAATAAAATAGTTTCTTTTTGTAGGTAATATAAAGAAAAATACAGGAAATTGAGAGAAAAAAAAATGGAGTGCAATAATTTAGATGTGGTGGTCAGAAAAAAAAAAAACTGTGAAGGAAATATCTAAATGAGGATTAAAGGAAAAGAATTTTGTGAAGAGTGTGAGAGAGTGTTCCAGAAATTGGTAAATACAAGTGTGAATCCCTTGAGGTGCCCCGCATGGATGCTGGCATTTCCTATGAATTTAAAGGTAAGTCAGACAAATTGGAGCTTAATGGGAAAGGGCGAAAATAGCAGCTGTTCAAACAGGAGGATGAATTAGGGCTCAGATAAAGAAAAAAAAACAACACAAACAAACAAACAAAAAACTCTGCCCTAGTAAGACACAGGGCAAAATAAATTTAAATAAATTTTATGCAAGAAATTTGCAGGACCTGACTTATCTTTTCACAATATTATACTGACAACTATAAGGAAAATAGGGGCGCCGACTGAAAGCCAGTTAAAATGCTACTACATGAGACCATGAAAGAAAACATTATTCATGTGCTGCATCTAAGCTTTCAGATAATGTCATTTCCAAGTTTACTGAAAGCTTGAAAAAGTTATTTATGACAATAAAAACTGACTTCAGGGTCACTAACTGTGATTGTCTGAGGTGTGGTATGATATTCAGGATGGATTTCTAGACCCTGTAAGCTTTCTCTTAGAATGCTTTAAAACAAATGAAAACAAAAACAAACAGAAACAAAAAGTGAAAAAATAGTTTGGATAAAAATCCTAATACAAGAATGGAACTGCTGCATTCTTGGATAGAACCTTGAGCTTTTATTTAAGTATTAGAAGAAAGGGTTACATTCTGAAAGATGAAGAATTTGAGAATATCTCTGTTGTGTTTTGGGATTCTTTCTACAATTAGTTTAAACACCGGTGTGTCATTTAGGTATATGTTGAACTAATCTCTATCGTTAATATTGATCCTAGGGTATATTTCATTCTAACCATGATTTTGAATGTGTTGGATAAATGGGCCACTGTATAAAAATGGATACTGGTCAGGTGTTTCTGGCTCTTGGATTCACCTTGAAACAAGAGGTTAGTTATTAAAATTATCCTAAAATTACAATTTTAGGTGGATGCATTATTTGAAAGTGACTCTTTCATGAATTTTATGCAAAGAAATTGGTATGGACTCTGATTTTTAGTGTTCTTTTTTGATGTTACATCCCTACGGAGTTTTTTTGAGATTTCATTGCTCTGACACGCAATCACACCTGTCACAGGGCAAGTACCTACCTATTCAGGATTATAATAGTGCTCTGGAATAAGATCTTGTCTACCTGTCCCATATTTATTTTCTCCCCTTCTATCTTCAAGCTGGAAGAGTCCAGGCCACCAGAATGAATAAGAGAAATCATGAAACAGTAAGGTAGGAAACAAAAAATTGACCACAGACTCTTTATTTACAATAATTTTTTAAGCCTGATTTTGGCCTAAGGCAGAGATACTCTTACATGAATGAGAGGTGAACATTTTAATTTAGATTAGAATGAACTTTTTAATAATTGAGAATGGGACTATTAATACCTGAAACTGAATTTAAAATCTATCATATCTTCCTATATTATTGTTCAGGGACAGGAAAGGAAAATTCAAAATAGTACCATTGAAACAGCATTGTAAGAAAAATAATTCTGTTGTATAACTTCATCTCATGGACTGTTTCTCACTTAGAATACTGACTTTGATAGGACTATTATTAAACTGTATATTGGACATATCTTTCTGCATGTATATTGACTTTATCATAATATTAATATATTAGAATGTAATCTCCATGAAAGAAATTTGTTCTGTATACTGTTGTATTTCTAACACACAGAAGTATGCTACCTAGCATATTAATAATTTTTGAAAAATAAATATATATCTGTGATTTTATAGTCTGTATTTCTCACATAACATTACAGTAATGAACAAATGTTATGTCAATTATCAAATTCTTTTCTTTAAACTTCAGACTTACTGTTATGTGTGTATATTTGGGTGTTTGTGTGTGTGTGTGTGTGTGATTCTATATCCTTCTTGGATCTAGGTCCCTACACATGTATATCCATAAGAGGAGAACTCCATTATAATTGTACAGTTGTGTATTATTTCATTCATTATGGATTTAACAACATATTTAAGCAGTTTATTAGTGATTAAAAACTTTACATTTTTTAAGCTATGCTATTAAAAATAATGTCTGAATATGCTTTTTATGTATGTGTTTGAGCAATTTTCAGTTGACAGTCCAAGGTTGAATTTCAGGAATTAAAAATGTTAGCTCCAAGAATGGCTAATTTTTACCACCTACTCTATGTGTTTAAACATAGAAGGAAGAATTTTTTTATAGATAAGCAGTCATGAAAAAAGAAGAAAAATCCAAACAAATGAAAACAGTAATCAGATATTTCTAAGGTGCTGTGGCTTTTTTTTCTTTCTCTTACATTATAAACATAAAATGATTACAAACATTTTAATCTTCTGAACTATTTTCTTCCTTTTGGGTAGTGAGAGTTAAGCAAAAGAATCAGTTCAGAGTTTCATTTTGAAAGTTTAATTTCGACTTCTTTCAGTGTGCTTCTAACTTTAGTAAACAAATACAAAAGCGAAAATATACAACTGAAAGTTTTATGATTTATCTTGAGCTACTTTTGTAGTTTTATGCATTGAGATATATTAGTTCATTTCAGTGAAATGGCTATGTAGTGAGAATTTACCTAATGATTTATAACCTTGCAAGATATTCCTTCCTAGCCTTGGTAAATTTTTCTAAATAATTTTCTTTGTCATAACTACCACTTTATCATTGAAAGTATGCTAAATATTACCTAATATTCACAAAATCAATATGGAATGTGACCATATACTGGTAAAATGCACAAAAGATATACTCACTTTGAATTTATTTTTAATTTTAAAAATTTCAAAATTGCTCTTTGGCATCTCTAAGAATTTCACATTATACGGTAAGATTTTAAATATACTCACATTGTATTTCTGTAAATTAACTCTCAGCTAAACTATTCTTCAATACTAATATAATCTTTTCACACTTCTGTGGAAACTCTCATACAAGATTAAAATCAGCAAATAATAAAGAAAAGCTGACTATATATTAATCTTCACAAAATGCTATTTATTTTTAAAAAGCACTATGTTGTCCTATGAATAGCATAAATTAATCTTGTACATGTTAAAGGCTTTATTATAAAAATCAATTTATGCACAAAAATAAAAAATAGAACATATTTTACTATAAAGAGATGAGGAAATGGCAAAATTGCCATTAGATAATGAAAGGAATTTTAAGTCATTTTTTATCAATAATAGTCTACAAATTCTAGCAAGCAGTTTATTACACTTACCAGAAAGCATAATTTTGTGGCAATTACGTTTTATATCTTTCTTGATTTTGACTTGTTTTAGATCATATTTCTAGTTAATGTGCTATCATGTCAATGCTAATTTCCTTTGTAAATTATTTAGGTTGTTTTTCTTTTAATTAGCCTACTGCAACAGTTAGCTTCTAAATTATTTCTCAATCATCCCTACCTCCTGATATTCACACTTGAGTGCAATTTTCTAGCCTGCATGTGGGCTAAACCTAGTTGGTAGTTGTTTCTGTTTCTAACAGATGTAATAAAGGGAAAGTGATGGATGTCACTTCCAAGATTGGGTTGTAAAAGATTGTGACTTATATCTTATTTGCATCCTCTCTTTCTTGTTTTTCTCTTTTGTTCATCCTGATGAACCAAGCCCCCAAGTTGTGAGGTATAGAGAGGCTACATGGCAAGGAAGTTAGGGTGGCCTTCTGCAACAGCTGGTGATAACCTAAGGACTACCAATAGTCATGTGAGTGTTCTTGGAAGAAAATTCTTCTCCAGTCCAACCTTGAGATGACTTAACTGCAGGGCCATTTCCACCCCAACCCTCCCCTCCAAATCTTGACTGAGTCCTGTGAGGTACCCAGAGCCAGAGGACCCACGTAAGTCTGCTCTGGGTTACAGAACCAGAGAAATGTGTGATAAATGTTATTCTAAGCTGCTAAATTTGAGGGTAACTTTCTAGACAGTAATATAGATAATTAATGCACTGATCAGGTACTTTGTTCTACCATATCTCATACAATTTAAAATTAACATTTTTCAAAACTAAACAACGAGATGCATTATCCCTAAAATTATTCAATATTGTGGTTGTTTGGCAATAATGGCAATTGGCTGTACCTGAAGTGGGAAAGTTAAAGGCAAAATATTTCCCCCATCACCTACTTGGTTTATTAACATTATCCTCAAAATCCATTATCCCCAAAACCATTCATTAACATTATCCATTAACATTAACATTATCCCCATCCATTAACATTAGCCCCCAAACCCATATATATTCTATAAATGGGTTGTCTTAAAGACAAGAAATATCTTTACAATTGTCCACTTAAAAGGTTCCATGGATCCAATCCCAACCAAAAGAAGATATTAGTGGAACTGATGAGAAATTTTGACCCTCCTATGCTTTAAGATGAAATGAGAATTACACTGGCACATGAGTAACCACACATAATAAAAGTTGGTTGTATTAAAGCTACAACAAAGAATGGCCCCATGAATATGGGTTTCCACTAAATAGACTTTCCTTTTTTTTTTTTTAAGCGCTTTTCTTTTGTTTGTCTTGTTTTTTAAGATAGAGTCTAGGTCTATCACCTGGGCTAAAATGCAGTAGCGTCATCATAGCTCACTGAAACCTCATACTCTGGGTCCCAAGCGATCCTCCCTCCTCAGCCTCCAAGTAGCTGGGTCTACAGGCAAGTACCACCAAGCCTGACTAATTTTTCTATTTTTTTCTAGAGACGGGGTCTTGGTCTTGCTTCAGCTGGTCTTGAACTCTTGGCCTCAGCAATCCTCCCATCTCAGCTTCCCAAAGTGCTAGTATTACAGGTGTGAGCCACCATGTTCTACATAGGTGTTGTTCTTTTAATTGAGAAATAAGATAGTTATCCTCTGCCAAATGCCATGTAGTCTGTCTTGCCTTTCAGAATTGCTCATCTGAAATCTAGGGAGAAATAAAAAAAAAATGAATGACAGAGGCTGAGAGATCAGAATGTAGAGTAGTATTTAAATAGAACTGAATGAATAATGAATAGTGAATATAGGCGTGTGTGTGTGTGTGTGTGTGTGTATGCTTTAAAGAAACATTTGATTAAGATATGTTATGTTCACATAAAAGAGCACAAATTGTAAATATACAACTTAATAAATTTCACAGAGTTAACAAATTCATATACACAGCATGCACATCAAAAAAATAAAACAGTACTTGCACTGTGAAGGCTATGTTTGAAATCCTTTCTAGTTACCACTTTCCTAGGTTGGCCACACTAATAACAGTAGATTATTTTTGCCTAATTTTGAATTTAATGTAAATGGAAACATAGATTATGTACCAGTTTTGTCTGGCTTTTTCATATAATGCTATGTTCCTGTTGATGTGTATAGCTATAGTTTGTACATTCTCACTGTGGCATAGTATTCCATTGAATGAATATACCATAACTGATATATCCACTTTACAGTTAAGAACATTGGATTTGGCCAGGCGCGGTGGCTCACGCCTGTAATCCTAGCACTCTGAGAGACCGAGGTGGGAGGATTGCTCAAGGTCAGGAGTTCAAGACCAGCTCTGAGCAAGAGCGAGACCTTGTCTCTACTAAAAATAGAAGGAAATGATCTAGACAGCTAAAATTATATATATAGAAAAAAATTAGCCAGGCATAGTGGCGCATGCCTGTAGTCCCAGCTTACTGTGAGCTTGATGCCACGGCACTCTAGCCTGGACAACAGAGTGAGACTGTCTCAAAAAAAAGAAAAAAAAAAAAAAGAACATTGAATTGTTTCTAGTTTGAAGTAATTACAAGTAGTGTCAGAATCAATATTTTGTCACACGTCATTTGGTACACATTTATATATAAGTTTGTTGGTTATAGACTTAGGAGAAGAATTGCTAAGTCAGCAGCATGAAAAAATATAACATTTAGTGATAGGAGATGCTGCAAAAAGGTTTTTCAATATGCTTATGCTAATTTATACTCACAGTATATGAGAGTTTCAGTTCAAATACTAAGACCTAATTTGTCTATATTCTTAATTTTAGACATTCTGAGGTAATAATATCTAATTATAATATTTATGTGCACTTCTCTGATGAATAATGATGTTAAACATTTTTATGTTTGATATCCATAATTATGAAATACCTTTTTAAATCTTTTGCTTCATTTTAATTGTCTTTCTTTTTTTATAGATTTGTTGAAATTCATTATATATTTTTAATATGAGTAATTTGACATTTGCATGTCTCTTTCCTTAAATGTTTGAAATATTTCAACAGTGACAATATTAGGGCTAGAATTTTCTATTTAAAAAATTTAACAAAAGCAAAAAATAAATGGGACTATATTGCACTACAAAGCTTCCATACAACAAAGGAAACAATCAACAAAATGAAAAAGCCATCTACAGAAAGTGAGATGATGTTTGTAAACCATAGATCTGATAAGGGGTTAATACTTAAAATATATGAGGAACTCACACAACTCAATAGCAAAACAAAGCAAAAACCCAGAAAACAAAAACAAATAATCTGTTACAAAATGGACAAAGGACTTGGATAGACATTTTTTCCAAAGAAGACATATCAACGGCTGATAAGTATATGAAAAGATGCTCAACATCACTAATCATCAGGGAAATGCAAATCAAAGCTGCAGTGAGATACCACCCCATACCTGTTAGGCTGACTATTTATTACCAAAAAGATAAAAGGTAAGTGTTGGCAAGGATGTGGAAAAAAAAAGAGAACTCTTGCACATCACTGGTGGGCATGTAAAATGGTACAAGCCATTATGGAAAATAGTATGGAGATTCCTCAAAAAATTAAAACTAGAACTACCATATGATCCAACAATCCCACTTCTGGGTATATGTCCAAAGGATATGAAATGAGGATCTCAAAGAGATATTTATGTTCCTATGTTCATTGCAGCATTATTCACAATAGCCAAGCTATAAAAACAACCTAAGCGTCCACTGATGGATGATGGATAAAGAAATGCCACACACATATATACATACATACACACACACATATATACACACATACATACACACAGTGATATATTCAGGATTTAAAAAGACTGAAGTCCTATCATATGCAACAACATGGATGAACTTGCAGAACATTATGCTAAGTGAAATAAGCCAGGCACAAAAAGACAAATATTGCGTAATAACACTTATATGCAGAATCTAAAAGAATCAAATTTAGATAAACAGAGAGTGGTGGTTGTCAGAGGCTGTAAGGTGGGAGAAATGGGGAGATGGTGGGTCAAAGCATACAAACTTTCATTAATAAGGTGAAAAAGTTCTAGAGATCTAATATTCAGAATGGTAATTATAGTTAATAACAATATATTGTTTACTTGAAATTTGCTATGGAGATCTTAAGGTTTTTCACCACATACATGAAAAAAATGGTAACTATATCAGATGGTAGATATATTAATTAGCTTGATTGTGGAAATCATTACTCAAGGTATACTTACATCAAAACATTATGTTGAATACTTTAAATAAATACAATTTTTTATTTGCAAATCATACCTCAGAAAAAAGAGAATAATCTATAGGAGGTAGCAAACCCAGCTACATTGTTCATATTTGTTATATTTGAATCTCATATATCTCCAAATTTTAAAAATTAATTTTAAAAATTCCCTTAAAAGACATGGAGATATTTAGATTTTCATTATCTTTTGTATATTTTTTTAGAAAGTTGAGAATTCAAGAGATTCAACTATTTCATAGAAATTGTCAAATTATTTGGCTCAGGGAAAGCATTTTTAAAATTATAGATAAAATACAGGTACTATAACAAGGTACCATCTATTTAAGAGTATTAATGAAATTAAATTGGAGAACAATAAATGAAATAAATTATGGACAGAACTGGCTCTAATTAGTAATAAAAAAGAGAAATCTGTTTAAAAGAGAGGTTTTCATCCGCAAAGCAAACATTCTATAAGTGTTCAGATTTAAAGAGCTCTGGCTGGCTATTCGGGACTGGCCAAGAGCCTATTTTAAAACTCTAAAACAAACAAAAGCGAACAGTCCTCCAACTGCCCTTCCTGGCACATACTACCGAGGTACTCAGGTAAGAATAATAATTGATTGCAAATCAGTATTTATATCACAGAATGTCTGCCTTCCTGAATTTTGGAGACTCATTTTTGAACCATTATCCATGCCAATGGGACCAAGATATAGATGTCATATGTTCTCCAAAAAACATTTACAGAAACCTCTTGTTGTGCCTGAGTTTCAGAGATTTTATAAATTTGCATATTGCAATATAAAAAAGGAAAATACACTTAACATAGGAGGTTTTAGGAGAAGCTTCTTCCCAGAGCAGGCAACTTCCTAGGATTTGTTTTAAAAGATTTTTTTTTTAGAGCAGTTATAGGTTCACAACAAAATTGAGAGGAAGGTACAAGATTTCCCATATACCTCCTACCCCCATTTATGTATACCCTCCACCTTGATCAACATTCCCCTAGGCTTCAGCATGATTCATTATACGTTATTTTAGGCCGAAAAAATTACATGTAAATGCCAATTACACTCACAAATAAACATGTATGTTCATGCATGCATGCACACATGCTTAATCATTAATCTAGTACTTATTTACTTATTTGTATATACTTATTTATTTATATTTGCATACAATCAAAGAAACTTTTTCTAACCACGAATGCTGCCCTACACTGTGACATAAATGGTTTATGATGAGGCAGTATTCAAATACCTTATTAGCTATTGTTAGTATACATGTGAATAACCTTGAAAGGCTTCCTACTTGAAAATTTTGGAATTCTATTAATTTTTCCTATGCCATCAAAAATCCTTCAATATATCAAATCAGAGATTTCTGAAAAAAAAATCAAAAAGTGAGCATTATTTCCTTGCTTTATAAGCAAGCATTGTTTAAAGTTATCTAGAATCTTCAAATCTTCCTGTAGTTCAGAAGTGACATCACAATGCAACTTCTTATAGTTTGCAGGAATTAAAAACATCAGGATATCAGTGGACTTTACTTCTTACCTTTAGAAATACCCACCTTACTGATCACTCTCATTAACCACACACTGTCTTAGCCCTGTTTACGCTGATCAGATATCCATGATCATCACTTTCTCCACATGAATGCAGGTCAGTCACATAAAAAAGAGAGAGAGTAGCTCTCTTATCCAAGAATACTTAGGAACATTGTGCTTACCTATGCCTTGAGATTCACAATATCGATTATTACAAAAGGAATTAAATGTTCCCTCAAAGGTGTGAATACATAGTGTATTGGACCAGTGAGACAGAATTAAAGAATACTCTCTAATGTAGACTTTCTGGAGTTTTATAAGCTTCCTTGAAGGAAAGTCTTAATTTTTCACACTGCATATAACTTATACTTCTTCCATATAAGAGAGTAATTAGATCTAACAAAGGAGCAGAAATTAGAAATGAAATATTTTCCCTCCTGAAATAATTCTGAGGTTAAGTGGAGGAACACTGTTTTAGAAAGGATACTTGAAATGTGGCTAGAAATAAGACCACATCAACATCTGCATATTGTATGTGCATGGCTATTCACAAATGTATAATAAATTCTGTATATGGGCTTCTGCCTTTCTTTGGTGATAATTAATGTACAACATGCAGAGTTCTGACTTCAACAAGAGTTTAAGTGTTGAACTGGTTATGATTTTTAAAATTTCAAACATATCTTTAGATTCTCAGAATTTTGCAGGTAGTTTATTTAAACTTACAATATCATAAATGGCAGACTTCTTGTCACTTGCTGACATTACTAATCAATTATTTAAGGAACAAGTAATAATCCCTGGCAAAAGAATAAGATATATGCCCCAATTCTTGATAGTCTTCATTGCTTTTCCAAAAATTTCACTGTGTGAAATTTGACTAGCTTTTGATCATTAGTTACATAAAATTAATAGTTATGCTTTCTGTTTATGTACTTGCTTTCTTTTAGTTAGTAATTTAATTCCAAAATTATGTATTTTTATAATCTACTTAGCAATGGGAAAGTATGAAAGGCAGATACTAGATTTAAAAAATTAAAGGCCCTGACAATTTAAATTACAACACATACACAAGTAATTGTAGGTAAACAATCCAGGGCAAATCTGGGACCAAAAATAACAGTGTGGTTCACCTGTTTTTTTTGTGCGTGTTTTAGTGGGTATACTGCCTAAGCAAAGAGCTTAAATGAATGACGTCCTGAAACAGAATGTATGTTGTTACCTACAGTTGACATGCTGTGTGTATTACAAAGAGCTGTTGACAGGTTACAGTTTGAGTTTTAAATCAGTTAACGTTATATGTTTTCAAATAAAATTTTTAAGCTTTGATATAGTCAAATGTAGCCAAAACTCATTCTTACATGGTTTTGGGTTTCTTTCCTTCTTTAATATCATAAAAATATGTAATTTTTAAAAATCTTTTCAAATTTTTTTGTGTTTATAGCTCTTCAATTCAACTGGCATTCATTTTAGTGTATAGGAACCATGTATCATGAAATGATTCCATAATTCATGAAAAAGCTTTACAGAATCATCTCAGGTGAACACTTTACATTTTAGTGTTGGTATAATTTTATTCTTCTTTGCTAACGTCTTTTTTTTTGAGAGAAAGGGAAGCAGTCCAAAGTCCCAAAATAATATTTGGAGAATTGACACACATCAGGGCATCCTACCTATTCTAAGGATTGACACAAAATTCAAAATTCATTTTCCAAAAAAACCCCTGCATAGACAGCCCACCTTCTTTAATCAGTTTGTATTTCTGCAAATTATGCAGGATAATGTATCAAATTTTCTAGAGCTGCCATAAAAATTACTATATAATTTGTGGCTTATATCAACAACAATTAATGCTCTTACAGTGCTGGACGTTGGAAATCTAAAATCAAGGGGTCAGCAGAGCTGGATCCTTCTGGAAGTTCTGAAGGTGGTTGGCTGCAATTTTTGATGTTCCTTTTTTATAGCGGGATCACTCTAATCTCTGCTCCCATCATCATGTGGAACTGCTTCCTTATATGTATGTGTCATCTCCTCTTTTTATAAAGATGCCAGCCATTGGATTTAGGGACCATTATATGACAAAAAAACTCGTCTTAACTAATTACATCAGCAAAGACTCTATCTTTCAAAGAGGGTCAAATACTGAGATGCCAAAAAAGGCCAGATTCAAATTTTGATGGTGGACATGAACTTTAGTTTGGGTGGGGGAAGGAAGACATATTCAGCCTATTACAATTACGAAAAATTTTAGCTGGTCGATAAGTGAATAGTTTTATTGCTGTCATGGTACAGTTTAAAGAATAAGAGACAAGGACTCATTTACCATTCCCTCCATTATCTCACCTTATAACCAAACTTTAACCCTTTCATTTAATTTAATGACATTTCCCTTTTATCGCTTGAACTGTTTTCTAAACAAATCAATTATTGTTATCAAATTTATGCTTCAGATAAGTCCCTAGGCTTATAGCTGAAATATTCATCTTTCCTTTACCTAGTTAATTGAAAAATCACAGAAACTCTGAAATTATTATGGGGATACTAAGGTAATAGATTTGGGTACAAAACTGTAAGAAATATTTGAACCTGGATTGGCTTTATTGTCCATTAAAATGACAGCTTATGTTCTGCCTAGGTGTACATTATTATGTGTGAATTCTTTTTGAATGATTTCTCAAGTGATTTTATACACTTACTAAATGAGAGTAGCAGCACCTTGTCTAATTCCTCATCTGTTCTCACTCTGATCCCATGTGTCAATCTAGACGATATAACTTTGAATATCAGCACACATAAAAATAAACTAATCTGCAGTTAATTTGGGAATTTACTGTCCATGGTGGCTGAAATTTCACTTCAGAAGACACATCAGTGCTTTTTAATTTGAGATGCAATTCAATATGCACACTGTAAAATCTCCTCACTTCTCCAAAGAATTCCCACTTCTTTCAAGAACAGATAATTATTCACAAATTCTGAGTATATAACTGGGAAATTATGACTATGGTTAAAATAGGGAAAGGAGGTAGTGGGTGTTTTTGCAGCTACAGAGAGCTTCTCATGCTCTTCTCCCCTGGTATGAAGGGGTAGCATAATGAAGTAAGGCCTCCAGCTGTTCTAGGTCCTCAGGACATCAATTAAACCATATATTTCTGAAATCTGTTTCTGTTCCTCAATTGTGTGCATTTTGGGGTACTCATTTATCGTCCTCTAAATCACATTCCAATTATGCTAAAGAGAATAGTGAGAGCATGAAATCTAAACCTAAGCCCCTTGTTGGTTAAAAAATAAATGACTCTCACACCATCATACTGATATTTCCATAAATGGTGTACTAATTTAACATTGTTCTGGCACTTCAATTTTGGCAATGACACTTGTTATGTTTCCACTTAAGTGGCATCATATTCAAGATTCCTAATATGTATTGTACCTAAAGGAACAACTTCAATAACATATTTATAGTATAAAATATGAAGGCAATATCAAATATTAAAATGGTAATTAATTCTAGACTTCAAATCTCATGAAATTGTAATTGCATATTAATAACTGCAAGTGGCTTTGGGTCTGATGAAATATTTAATTTTTATGATGAAACGAAATTGTTTCCAGAAACAATGTTCTTTTGCACTGGGGTCAAACTAGCATATGTTACCTTAATAGTCATGGTGTTTAACCTGTCATTCTAGGCAATTCCATTAGTTATTGAAACGCTCATATCTTCAAATAAAGGTTGCGTATAAAGTCTCATGAGAACCTGGGAGTTTACAATTCCAGAAAGGACATCTCTGACAGTAGATAATTCTTGTACAAAATACAACTGGAAAATATTATTGGCCTAATTTTTATTTCTCCACCATAGCAACCTGATTTTCACTCTTGCGGTGACCTATTAAATCCAATGGGAAGCTTCTAAGTTTCTTTTAAGAAACAGAGAGAATTTTTGTGCAAGGAAACTAGGGAGTATTACTAGTTAGCTTAGCTTGATTCAGACCTGTTGAAATTGTCCAAAGATGGAGCCCAGGCCAAAAGAATGAAGTTACAATGATAATAACTTGTTTCTAAGTTCCTGAAATTAAATCCTTTTATGTCTCTTCAGTGGAGGTCACCATACTCCAGCATATATACACTCTTCCCTTGGCTTTTGAATCAACTTGACACCTAGAAAAACAGGCAGAAATCATCCCTGTTTTTTTAACCTTTACTAAGGCTTCTTGTCATGTAACTATGGCAGAGATTATCAGATCAAATAACAAAATTTTTATTATTTGCTACAAAGCTCCATCTCATATCACATAGTACAGAGATCTAATTTTGGTCTTGCTATGTATTAGCTATGTGACTTCCCGCAATTCACAACTCCTCTGAATCTTAAATTTACCATCAGTATAATGAAGCTAATATTACCTGCTTTGCTTCCTTACTAAATCAAATTAATATAGTTGAAAAAATACCTTTAAAAAATAGTACATCCAATAATGGGCATTTCTACAACTCGCAAAGAGGTTATATGTATTCAACATTCACTCACTTAAAAATTGTTAAATGAGCACTTACTATAGGCCAGGACCTGATTTATTTGATGCTGTTAATCACTTAACAAAGCGGACTAACGGCCTTGTCATCACAGAGCTTGCCTTTTAACTTAGAAGACAATGAGATAATAAATAAGTAAAGGTGATTTCAGGGAATGGTGGTCTATGAAAAAAAAAAGAAAAAGACCAGAGGATAAGAGGGCGAGAAAATCACATTAGATAGAGTGCTCATGTACTATTAATTATTTTGCTAAGATGGGTGTATAATATGTGCACACATATATTATATGTATTATATTTCAGGTACATAGGCCCTGCTTGTGGTTCACAGTGCTTCTTGAGTTTATGTTCTGATGTCTTTGTCTCATCTTGAAAAATTGCTGGCCAGTATCCCTTCAAATATTGATTCTATTCCATGGTCTTTTTTTTTCTTCCAGGGCCACATTTATATGTATGTATATATCTTATAGTTCTCTAATGTTCTTTTCTGTGTTTTTATCGTTTGAATTTGTAGTGCTTTATCAAGATATTCTCAACGTTCTTCATTTCAGTTTCTTAACCTTATCTACTGCTGTAGATACCTAGTGTTAAACACATCTATCAATTCTTTACTTGACATATTATATTTCAGTTCTAGGAATTCCATTTAATTCTTTTTCAAAGATTTAAGTTCACCTATCATGGCCTCCATCCTTTCATATATTTTGTTGAAAATATTAATTATAGTTATTTTAAAGTCATCTTATGACAAATCTACTGTCAAGATCACTTATAAGTCTGATTCTATTTCTCATCTTTTATTCTTGGTTTCTGGTAAATGAATCATTTCTCGGTATGCTTAGAAATATTTCATTGATTGAAGGATATTGTGAGCTTCAAAAAATATAAAGACACTGGATGATGATCCCTTCTAATACAGGATTTAATTTTCTTCTTTCTGGCAGACATAAAATTGTGGGCACATCACTTTGACCCATTTGAGGCCATTAATCCTAAATTGTAGCTTTTGGGGGAGCTAGCTCAGTGAAGCCTCAGGTATTTAACAGAGATCATTCACTTCACAGACTTTACCTTCTAATTTTTTGTCTCCCCAGCATTGTAACACAGAGTGTCTTAGCCACTTAAAGTTTCTTTTTCATGGTCTGGAATATACACATGAACAGCTCAGAGTTGGAAAATATCTCAGTGAGAAGTTGTGTGCAAAATATGTTGCTGAATTCTCTAAGTCCTTTTTCTTCCTGGGTTCTTGGTGCTTCAAATCCTGCTACCCTGGTAATCATGAACTCATATTTGTCTCCTTAGCACAATGAAACCATCACACTTATTAAAATTCATACAACTTTTAGTTGCTCTTGTCAGGACAGGTATTTCACTCCAGCTAGGGTTTGATTTTTAATTTAAAAATAATATTTTGTTTAATATGTGGAAAAAGAAATTAACAATGAAAGAACGAACAAAACAAGCAGACAAGTTAGGAGGCTGTCAAAGTAAATAGATAAGGCATTAGGGCAAGTAAGATAAGGAAGAGAGCAGTAGAGTGTGAGAATTTGAGTGGTATAGGGGAGGAAGTACGAATAGATGTAGACTGTGAGATTCTATTAATCCAAAATTATTTCTATTATTTTTCCATTGTTGTTTTTTGGGGGGAGAGTTTTTTTTTCCTTAAAAAAATTGAGTAGGTAAAGGTAGTAATTGCTGAGATACAGAAGATTAAAGGAGCAAAAATATGAAAGAAATTAAGAATAGTGTTTTGAGCATGTTAAATTTGAGATGCTCATTATTTATGGACATAGAGATGTGCCATGGGCATTTGGATACTGGAACCTAAAGCCCAGTGAAGAGATCAGAGCTGATATAATCTGGGGAGTCATCAGCACATGGAAGGTATTTAAAATCATATGATGAACTCACCCAAGGACTAGGTATAGACAGGATAAGAGACAGGTTGGGTCTGAGCCTTGGTGCACTCCAGCATTCAGAGGTTAGCAGAGGAAGAAAAAAATAGCTAATATGACTGAGGAGAAGCAGCTAGTGAGATAGAATGAAATCCTGCTAGATAGATAACACACAATTTACATTTAGAAAATTCTATAAGAAGGAGGGATTATTTCATAGAAGGGTCTGAGTGGTGCTGCGAGTTGGAGTAAGATGAGAATGAAAAAGAAATTTGGCGTAATTTTTTTTCTGTTCTTATTTTCATTGGGGCTGTTTAAAATGTATAGATCAGTTACAGATAATTGATTTTTCATATTGAAAACTTCATATTGAATATCCTTATTCCAAAACTAAATATGTTTTTCTTTTCCATTATTGCAGATTTTATTTCCTGTTCCTCAATAATCTTTTAAAGCATTATTTATATATACGTTTCAAATTTTATCTTGAGTTTATTTGCCTCTATTATAATGGACTGTTCAGAAATATATATAAATCATATACACAAATATATATATATATCCATATCTATACAATGTTGAAGCATCTGCATTTTTTACCAGAAAATTTGTCTCCTAGCACCCCTTTTTTCAACTTTTATTTTTACATTTTTGTTTTGCTGAAACATTTTTAAGGAAAATAAATGTATCTTGACATTCTACTCATATATACTGCAGTGTATGTAACACCATTGGGCTCTTATTGGTGTTTTTGAAATATTTTTTTTTAGTAAATTGGTGAAGATGTAAACTAACAAGTACATCAAGGATAAATGGGATAGAGTGGATAGCAATATTATATTTACTTTTTTTTAAAGGGGTGATTTTTAAATAAGTATTTAAATATATATACTATTTTTGTAATGCTAATGAAATCAAAACATGAAATAGTCCCATGTTCTTTTAACTTCTAAAGGATTCTGCACCAATTTCTTGCTCTAGTACAGTAGTCGATAGATTTTCTCAGAAACCAACATATTCAGTGCAATTCTCATATATTTGTAATAAGTATAATTTATCAGATTGTAATAACCTATATCTCTGTAATACTATATATATAGCTTATGATAAATAAAAACAATATATGTGTTATGGGGTGAATTGTGTCCCCCCCTAAATTCAGATATTGAAGTCCTAACTTCCAGTCCCTCAGAATGTTGCTATATTTAAAAATACGGTCATTACAGATGTAATTTGTTAGGTTCAGGTCAAGTCACTCTGGAGCAGAGTGGGCCTCTAATCCAATATGACTGCTGTTCCTCTAAAAAGAATGCCCTGTGAAGAGACAGACACACACCAGGAAGATGTCATGTGAAGACTGGAGTCGTGCTGCCACAATCCAAACAACAACCAGAAGCGAGGAAAGAGGCCTGGAACGGATGCTTCTCTAACACCTTCGGAGGGAGCATGGCCCTGCCAACACCCTAATCTCACACTTCAGCCTCCAGAACTGTGAGACAATACATTTCTCTTTTCCTAAGCCACCTGGTTTTGGGAAAGCCGTAGCAAGCTAATACAATAAATTATACAGAGTATGTATGTACTTTTGTCTACATGTGTCGGGTATAAACTACCCATCCCCTGCTGCCAGAGGCTGGTACAACACATAATGTTAAAAAGAATACTTGTCTAAAGGTGTCCTCAATAACTTTTCCTGCAAAGTCATAGATGTTGTATTTAAGAGAAATGGGATCTTTAAGTGGGATATAAACAAAGGCAAGCCAGTCATAAATTGACTGCTTTTGAAGCATGCAGTGTGATTCTGTAGCCAGACAACTTGGGCTGGAATTAGATGATTTAGACCAGAGTCTGACTCCTCTGCATACTAGCCATGTGATCATTCACTAGTCATTTAAACATTCTACTCTCTTTTTAAAACTAAAATTTGTGAAGAAATATATCTAGCATCAAAGATTGCTTTAAGAATAAAATAAATTGTAGGCAAGAAAATCCTTTGGAATGGCTTTTTTCATTCAATAAATATCCCTAAGTATCCACTATGAGCTTAGCCTTGTGCTACTGTTGCTATATAATTATGACCCAAACCAGCATATCTCCTGCCTACATCAATAGAGTCACAGGAATGGAAAACTTTGCCTCTTGTATATGTAGTTAGAATTTCTTAAGACTAGAAAGCATGAGGGATATTTCTAGAGTTTACTGTTGTATTAGTTTCTAGATTCTAGACTCTGTCAGGATGGGTTCATTCTGAAAATATATCTAAGTGTTTTAGAAATTCACAGGGAGATTCTTATAATTTCTCTAGAGCTCATTAAAGTCTACCTCTTAGTCTTCTTAGACAATCCATTCCACCTTTACATTTTGGCTCTCTAGTAACGACACCATCACCATGCCCTAACTTGTAGCTGCTACGACTGTTTCTCCCTGCCACTAATGGGCTTGCCTTGTGCTAGTTCTAGTTTTTCCACCCCAAACTACCACTGTCCTCAAATAAGAAGGCAGATCTCCATCTTACAGTGATTGAGGCTATCATACAAGGATATTGGAGCTTTTGATTCTTTAGAGAATCTAAAGAAGAACAGCAACTTACTTTAATTTGCTTTTTCAAATGTTAAATGTGTGTGCCTCTCCCAAGTCACTTAATGGCTTGGTCACAGTCTGACATGAATCAATCAGCCAAGTGCAACAATCAACATAACCATACAACTTCCACTCACATACTCTACTCTGAACTTCTCAAGGGAACATATTAATATTTCTATATTTTTGATATGTGATTTAAAAATGTCTATTATTCACAAATTGTTTGAAGAATTTATCTTTTGGGACCAGCCATTAACTCCAAACTGTCTTCATGTCCTCTTCCAGAAATAAATTTTACCTATTTCCCTACAAGCAAAAATTCTCCGAAGCAATCTTAAAGGTCCACCTACCCCAAAATGATGTCTACAAACTCCAAGTGTCTGAATTTGCAATAGGCATTCTGTTTTGGGGACTAATCTGAGGCTCTTCCTTACACATATCACTACATAGAAAAATACATTTTCCAGGAAACTTAATCTCAAATCCCTTATCTGTCCAAAAAACATCCTTGAAAATCCCTTTGTCTAAAAGTAGAAGAAAGGGAATAAAACTGTGGTAGCTAAAAACAAATATAACTCAAAAGTAAGCCTGACAATGACATATTTCATGGTGCTTAAATGTGAAGTAAAGCCCTTTGAATCCGAAAGTCCAGAGATGTTAAGATAGCAGAAAATCCGATACAACAAAAGCATAAAGAACATGCAGTAACAAGCTCCCAAGGTAGTCCTTAACTCAAGTTTTAATACCATATAAACAGGCTGCACAGAGAAGAAAAATATAATTTCTAATTGTTACTTGGGATAACATCATATAATTTGATTTAAAAGACTAAAATCAAGCTAGTTTATTATTTTTTAATAAATTAAGTTTTACTTGTTTCAACACTTATGCAAACTAATTTTGTTGGAGTGGCAACATGCTCAAATAAAAAAAAAAAATACAAACTACTTTTCTAGCTTTTCTTGCCCATAGATGTGGCCATAGGACTTGGTGATGGCCACTATATTGTATATTGAACTTATTGAGTTGGGCTTTTAAAAACCCTTTAAAAAGGAGGCAGACTGCACTCAAACTCTCCTTTTTGCTCTTTGCACTTCTTCCTCCCATCTCAAATGTAGATACAATGGCTGGAGCTTTAGCAATTACTTTATTGAGGGCCATGAGAAGAAGGCTGAAAGGATTCCAGAGCCCTCAGCCATAAAGGTCCACCAGCTGTAAACAAAAGGGCCTTAACATTTCCCTCTGATTGCCTAAACTTTAAACAGGTTTATTTTTGTCTCTAGGCCCCTGACATCCCTTTACTTAGAGCTTTTACTTTAGAAAATTTGCAATTGCAAATTCTTTCCCTTTGAAAGGTATGTAAGTCTGAAAAGCCTCCCCCATTACAATGTTATCGGAATAAACTTGACTTGTGTTTGCTCATCTTGGCTGGTATTATTTTTTTATTTTAACTACTGGCACCCTGGACCTGTGATGCCTATCCTTGGACTTAGTTATTTGAAAGAATATTAATCTCAATCTTATTTCAGTTAGTGTTTGTGAAACTTAATCTAAAATCCCTAACTGATACACCATAATTCTCTAAGAAAGTCAGAAATCGCAAAGTTGAATCATGGCTTGTAACCACCTGAAGTTCAATCCTCTTAGACACATAAAGCTAGAGAAAAACAAAACAAAAAAAAAATGAAAAACAAGAACTCTCTAGAATCCAAGTATTGAACTACAAGATTGAAAATCGGTCTTCATAAAATAATTTTTAAAAAAGATAGTGGTGGTGAGAAGGATTAGGCTTTCTATAGTTGAATCACTCCTTACTATTTCAAAATAACTTTTAAATTTATTTTTTGAGAAATTTAACCTCAAGTAGTTTGTCGAGGTTTCTTAAAAAATTTACACACAGAAAAAAGACAATTATTTGCTACACATTTTAAGAATTTTTAGGAATAAAAATTCAAAAGAAAGTAAGATCTCATTCAGTTATAGTTTGCTTGCTGTTTACATATGCCTATCCAATAAAATACAGAGTCTTCTGTAGGAAAAACACTAGAACCCAACTATTAGTCATTCAGAGTGGTAACACAGAAAAGCAATACCATACCTAATTAAATTAGCTAAATGTTGCTTTCTGGATTTATCTAGCTGTTGTAATTTCATCAGAGCTAAATGAGATCATCGTTTAATTAAAATTGAAACTAATTAATTGTTCCGACTGTTGTTTCTATGAAAGATGCAATTGCAATTCCTTAAAAAGCTGCTTTGATGAAGTGGAGAGAACACGTGGAACATTGCCTTAGGACCATTGCTGTGAATTGGAGTCATTCACATTATCATCTTCTTACTTTGAATTAATGTACAACATTGAAGAGAAAATATTTACTTTAAGTCTTGGGCCTCCTAATTGTAATATTTCTACTACAATAGAAAGTCAAATAACTTTTTGAAGAAGCAGAATAAGAAATGAAAAAATTACAAAAATTCAAGTAAAAAATATATTCATCTACTGTTCATTTGTTGACCTCAACTGATCTCATTTTCACTTCTATTCACTATAATTCACTGTTCATAAATATTTTTCAGTTTTCATATTACAAAATATCTGGGCTAATTAACTTTGTTGCTGTCTCTATCAGACTTACCTTATTTCTGTTTTTCTCACACTACCCTGATTTACTCGGATGTTGCTTGTCCTAATCTGCTGAAAGCATGCCATTTCCTATCATTTCCACTTATCAGTGAACAGTTGCACACTGAGGGTGTGGACTAGATGGGAGTCGAGTTTTGAGTGTGTTCCTCACATAAGTAGCAGATTGAACAAATGTTGATACTTACTAGCATGTCTGGGAGCCTAGGAATAGTTCCAGCTAGAAGAAAGCCTAAATTTGGAAATGACAAAGCTTAAAACAATAGTTTTGCCTCATGGTTCCTTTTACTCTCTCAATAAAGGAATTGATACTATTTCTATGACAAAAAATAAAAATAAAAACAAAAAACCACCACTCATACACACACACACACACACACACACACACACACACACACTTCTTTATTTTTCTTGGTCATGCCTCTTTATTACTTTATTATTATTTTGCACTGTGATCGAGTAGGTCCTGCATGCCCACACCTGTGACAAGGCAACCAAGAGGAATGTAAACCAAGAGAGGATTGTTTCACTCTTCACTGTACATATGTACTCTAATCCCACCCCTTGATGGAAATGATATTCTTTCATGAGTTCAGCTCACCATAGTGTCAGTGTCCATACTATAGAGGAGAAAAATAAAGATCTTGTCCAAGGCACAGTTGGACTATGTTTGTATGATCACTCTTTCCTTGGCTAAAAAATAAGGGAATGTTGAAAATTATGTTTGGCTAAATGTCAGCCTCTACAAGTGAGATAAACTTTTTAAGAAAAATATTCAAACATAGAATATCAATAGAATATCAACATTCCCAAGGTAGAGAATCATTTAGTATATAATTTTTTTCTTCCTATGATACCTACTCAAGCTGCTAAAAGTATATTCATGATCCAAGGGGAAAGAAGAAATACGCTGATGTCAGAACCCTAAGAAGGCTTTTGCCCTTAATTCACATGCAGTCTTGCAGCTCTCATAATCCTTTCAGAGACTCAACGGTTCCTCTCTTTTGTTCATGTTGTGGCTGCCTGAGGGGTAGAGGATTTGTAGCTAACACATACATTTAAAATACACTTGGTTATGACAAAAACTCATAAATTGGCTTTGGGAGAACTAGTTCTAATCATGTTTCTGACACTAATTTGCTTTGCTTTGCCCCCTTAAATGATTACATTTTCTATTGGAGCATCTCCTCATCTTTGATACCTAGATCATTTTGAAGAGCCTGTCCATCATCTAATATTCCTTAATTTTTACTTCAGAATTCACAAAAGGTTTTAGTGTGCTCTAATATCACTCATACTAGGCTAACACTTGGGAATAAAGAGACAAAGTACAATTTATTTTCTACTTTCAATGACTCCATGTTGTAACAGGAGAAAAACACAATGAGCAAGAAAGATCTTCCTAAGTAACTTTTAAACAGATTTCATGTCATATGCTGTCAAAGGAAACCAGCACTGGACAACAGTTAAAGTGGTAAAATAGATTTTATTCAGGAAATATTGCAATAGAGGAAAAGTTACCTCGGTATAGAATTGGGCTCAATTCCAAATACAACAAGGAAAAGTGGAGATTTTTGGCCCAGGGACAGTTTGGCAGGGCTGGTGGATAGACAATTACTGGTGAGGGGGGGTGGACATTAAGCCTTGGGACAATACTTGCTAAGCTGACTGAAATAAAAGAATTCTTGCTGAAGGCATGTCAAGGGATCAAGTGGGGGATGATGGTGGTAAGTAAGGAATTCGATCATACTCAAGGATGAGGGATTCTTACAAAACAGCTTATCAGGACTCTTGCTAACACTGAGTTCTTGAGGACAAGGCCCAGTAATGGGGCCTTGTTGAAAAAGAGCACAGAGGGGCCTGCCTAGAGTTTGGTCAAGGAAAGTGTTTTCGTCAATGGTTGTTATATGATTATATATTCAGTGAAAAAAAAGATCTTTTGAGTACCACCTAGTTCCCAAGCCTTGTGTTGTTTGGAAGTGGGAATACAAAAACAACCACAAGCAACCCTTACCCTAAAACAGTATATTGTCCAATGGAGAATACAACATGTGAATGGACAATCCAATATGAAATGATAATTTCTACCATACAGGTATAAACAAATTGCCATAACATACACATGAGAGTATCTCACCCAAATTAGAATGTCAGAGAAAATGTATTCTGAAGCTATGGCTTGAGATAAAACATACATTTGTAATATTAGTTATTTTTTTTAAAGAAAAATTCTCTAGACAACAAAAGGCTAATAACATCCAAGATATTTGCTAGGTTGATGAGCTAGAGAAAAACTATTGAGGAGAGAGCCAGAGCCTTGTTTCTTTTCAGTAAACATCTAGTAACTCAGCCAAATACATACATAAGTGTTTTTATTCAGCTAATGAATACAATGTGCTAGGCACTGAGTATAGTACACAAAATTATGTGGTTCATAAACTCAGTTCTGGGAAAGACTAATGATGACTAAGTAAGCAAACTTATAAATGTAAAATTGCATGTTGTAACTATTATTAGATAGAAATTAAATAGGATGTCTTGATAGGAAATACAGAGAGAGTCAAGCAACTTAATTTATCTAGGCGGTCAGCAAATTCTTCCTGAGGAGATTACTTTTAAATTAAAACTTAAAGGAGAAGGAACCCATAGATATATAAAAACTGGTCTTTGAATCATAGTACATGTAAATGTGTCAGATGGAAGTGAAAGGGCAGTAAAGGCAAAATATCTAGAGCACTGTTACTCAACCTCTAGTCTGGAAGAGATAAAGCACTTCATGGAAAGAAACTTTGCTGATAAAAAAACAAAACAAAAATCAGCTGAGCTTAGTGATGTGGCTGATACACATTCTGGCTCAAAATCTGATCTGGCTGTTGATTTGTGGCATGCCATTTGCTGACTAGTGAGCGTCTATCAGTGAACAAGTCAGAGTTTCCGGAGTACATTGGGCATAGAAAATACAATGTTAGAAGGCCCTTAAAGGAGAAGAATTTGGCATGTTCCCTGCATGGACAAAGGACCACTGGGTCTAATGTGATGTAAGTCTGGTGAGCAGTAGAAGATGAGGTTATAAAAGAGACAGATTTCTTAAGATTTAATTGGACATCTTAAGAAGCTGGATTTGTTTTTACATGGAATCAAAAAGTACAGATGGTTTTTAAGAGGGGATATTTTGTAAGAGGGGATGTAAATATTTTGATTTACATTTTTTAAAAAATGGTTATTTTGTTGGTGACCTATTCTCACAAAGAAAATCAAGATAAATGCAGGAGTTAAAAAAAAGAATTGAAGATGTTGTATCAAGTTATTAAAATTTGTCCTTTTGTCAGACTCTTTATACTGAGAACATTTGGTATCTGCCATTATGTTCATGTTTTTCCTCCTGTCTTATTAAAAGATTAGTCTGGTTAATTTTTTATTTGTATGTTATATCTTTAGGCATTATTTTAATTTTAAACAACTTCTCTAGCAATGGAATGAATGCTTCAACCAATCTTATAGAAATTCAAAATTTTAAGCAATAATTGGCAAAAGATTTGGGGAAGGCAAATCTTTTCAATTTAACTTTGTAATAAACTATCAAACCTTTACATAAAGTTGGCCCTCCACAGAGCTGCAAGTAGAGAAGTACATGCTCAATGATTTAGCTAATAAAGAAGCAACTGAATTGTCCTATGATAAAGAACTTAACAAATATATTTTGATGTATTAGGATATATTTAAAAATTGTGTTTAAGTTTCTCACATTCACAGATATAACATATTATAAAAAGCTGAATTACCTAAAGAAACATCTCAGGTCATAGAAACTGAGCACCAAAGAGAAATACTATTATAGGTATGGTTACTAAAGAAACTAATAACAAAAATTTTAATTATGACTAGTCTAATGAAAAAAGAACAATTCACAACTATATGTATTTGTGAAATATATAATTATTACATATATTTATACACAAAAATATTCAAGTACAATTATTGTGACTGACATGGTGCTATCAGTTCTTACAATTAATTATTGGAGACCTATTATTTTGACCTCTTAGTAAATTACCTCTTCTACAGATATAAAGCTGCTAAGTTTATGAGATCCTCTAGTAAAAGTTGTGAATTGTGGGACTTAGGAAATGTCAGTAGTCACCATCTGGAGAAGAGAAACTTCATTAAAAATGAGGCTAATAAACAGAGGGAAACAAATATGGAAAAGAGGTGGGGGATAATATTTGATCCTGTACTTTCTATATCTAGGGGTTTTTTTATACCCAGTTATAATTCTCATAATTGAAAGGGTTAGATATGAATTTTCTTCAACTCCATAAGATATTTTAATGTTTCTCAATAGTTAACAAATATCGTGAGAACCTCCAGAAGTTACCCTATAAGGACAAGCTAAGTCCCCAGTTCTAGGAAATTTCCACCCTTCTTCCCCAAATAAAAATGAATATTCTGCCCACCATTTAACATACCATAAGATATAAACATAAAAGTAGAAATGTGTTAAAAACCCAGGGTCTTCTCCACTCGAGGAGATAGACCCATTCCCACTCTGGAATGTACTGTGCTTTATTAAATCTTGCTGTTTGGCTTGCTTATTCCTGTTTGGCTTGCACATTCATTCCTTCGACTTCGTACCAGTAACCATTCTTCCATACTGGGAACCAAGAACCAAGGAACATGATGTGAACATGAACCTGACAATCTTCTTAACCCATAACATGTATTGAAACAAAGATTATTTTAACCTCTTTGTATGTCAATTCCATATAATTATTAATCTGCTTGTTAGAGTAGAAGAGTAAGAGGCAGGGCTGAGAATGGACAAAGGTACTTGAAGATCAGGTGCAGGTGTCAAAGAAAACAACCCTTAAACAAAAGGGGCAGATAACCTTAGGCAAGAACTGGCTTTGACTGGCTTGTCAGCAATCTCTGCCACCTTATATGAACTTTGGCTAATTACAATATCATTTGCACTTTGGTTTTAAAATTTCTCTGCCTTTGAAGTCACCATGATAATTCCAAGACAACCATATAAAGTATGAAAATGGAAGGGAACCCAATTCTAGGTTCTATGTACATTTTTAGTAAAAGCCAACATGTTGGCCTTGAATATCTTCCCCTCAATTAGTAAGACTGCAAAAGATCTAAGACCACTTCTCAGTGCAGCTGCTCTTTTTGAGCTTACCTGCTCTCTTTCCTGAGAGTGTACTTTGGCTTTCAATAAAGCTTTTGCGTGCTTGGCTCCTGTGGTATGTCCTGAAATTCTTTTCCACAACAAACACCAAGAACTTGGAAAAACCTCCACTCAGAGGCTGGTAACATACTCTAGTCAGTGCTTTATGTTCGTGTCCCCACAGTGGTTACAGTTCTGTTGTGAATAACTATCTGAATACTGACCCAGATGATGAGTGACCAGTTAATGTGCCTAGCACTTATGAGCCATTATTCCTGGGGGACTGGATTTTATCCCTTTTCCCCAGCTACTGACTGGGCCTCTTCTTCACACAAGATGTTGACATTTACCAGACGAGTAGTCAGTACTAGCCAGAAAGCCTGGCTAGTTCTATACTCTAAAATTTTGTCTTTCCCTTTCATCTTTTCCTCCAATATGAGAGAGTGAATCTAAAATTTTCTTCCACTAGAAATATCACTCCTTGCAGTAGAGCATCCTTGTATTATCTTGAAAATAATTTGTGTAAATGTTTACATATATTTATTGAGGACATTGAGGTGTTTACAAGCATTATTATAGAGACATAATTAATTATATAACAATTGGCTGTTTATTTAATCAGCACTATTGTCAACCTGTAAATAAGTGACTGATGAATGACTGATCAGGAGCAGGTTAGGTCAGGTTAATACAATAAAAATGGTAAAAGCACTTGTATAAACAGGCCTAATCTCAATGCTAAGCAGTAAATGTTTATTTATATTTAATTTATACTTTTACAGAATATAAATTCCTAAATATTTGCTATGTTGAGAGTAATTCTGCATTTACAAATGTATAGGTAATTTTACGCCAATAAAAACATAAATAGTTTTGTAAAGTCTGTATGCTCCTTAGAAACAACAATCTTCATGGAAATAAAAGACCTGTTTCTATCATTTCTACTCAAGCTTCAGGTTCTCTGGGAATCGATTCTAATTTATTTATCTCTATATCAATAATGTCACACATAGATCCTGGCATAGAGTTGACATCCCATGAATTCATGTTTCTCCAGTTTGTCCTGGGCTGTAACACAAATATATTTCTCATTACAGGCATGGTTTTTTTAAAGTGTGAGAAACATGAGAAAAATACATTGAGCTCAAACACTGAATTACTAAATTACTCTACCTTTTGAAAGAAATCAAAATATTTTACTCCAAAATGTATTTCTTTGACATATTTTCAGATGGCTGTTCAGGAAGCCAGCAAACAGAAGTAACCCTGCAAAGCTGACTTTTGTAGGGCAGGATTTACATCTAGAGAATCTGCATTGATTCAGCCAGGCCTTTCCTTGCCTAGCTCTATAAAAGAATAACAGAGTCTGAAAGAAGCATTTACCATCTATTCTCCCTGAGGGCTGCTATCTGTGAGGTTTTATCTATATAAGAAGACCATCTTTGCTAGTCAAACATCCTCTTCTCTTCCTTCCATAACCTGTCTTGCCACTATAACCTGATTTAGCACTGTAACATGTTTTTGGACATGTTCTGAGCCTCCATTCCTTCTGTAACCTCAAGATGGTACATAAGCTTCTATATCCCATTGGGGGATGGGGTAATCACTCTATGATTCTCCCTCATGTATATGTTAATAAATTATATGCCCTTACTCCAGTTAATCTGCTTTTTGTGAGTTTATTTTTCAGTGAACCTTCACAAGGTAAAGGGGAAGTTTTTCTTTGGCCCCTATACCTGCCATCACTTACTTAGCATGCATTTGAAAATGCATGGAATTTTATTCATGCATTTTTTGGTGACAAAAAAGTTTTCTAAATTCCAAATTACTTACAATAATTAAAATTTTACTTAATATTTACGAAGTACATTTTGGAAAGAAGAAAAACAGATTTAATCTTTTTATATTCTATGAAGGACATGCTATTTTTATTTTTCTTAACATGAAGCAAAATTTCAAACTAATAAGAGCAGGCTAAAATTATATAGCATACAACATTTACCTAGGAAATAATGAAATATGAAAATAAACAATATACAGTAAGTTCCATGAATTGAATTAAATTAGAAAATGGTTGTATTAATATAAACTTAAATTGAATCCCTAAAATTAAAATTACTGAAATTGTTCCGTATTTGATCCATTTTTAAGGAAATCAACTTTCTTACTTTACTGTGTCTGAGGGGCTTCTAAGAAGTAGCTACATCTAATATAGTGTATAAAATAGAGACACAAGAATTTTGGTCCTAGTTAGCTCTTGGGGGTGGGGGTTGGACAAATATGCTAAAATTAAGATGAATTATTTTACATCCTTCCAGAAAACATTGGCATAACCTTTCAACTAATTACTTCATTCCAATCAAATAGTTGCATATTCGTATGCATAGCTTTGTGCATAATTTCATGATCAAAATTGTTATGAAGTGGGTGTGTCTTCCCATCTAATTACTCATCCATTGTCTAGAAATGAAGGATTATGAAATCTTACAAGATGACAGAGTTATAACATGAAAGAAACCTGGGCCCCTGAATTACAGCAGTTAAAACCAAAAGCTGAATACCTGCATAGGCTGTTACCTGACAATTCTTACACTGTGAGGTGTCTTATCTGTTCAGTAAACAGTGTTTTCTCCTACTATAGTTTCCTTTCACCTATGTAAATGGGGCCACTATGGTCCATTGTTTAAAAAGAAACCTGTTGATGATCAACATTTCTCTCTCTTACATGCCGTATCCAATCCAATTCTTATCTATTCTAATTCCAAAAATCTTCCTTAAATTTGTCCACTTTCCTTTCCTTCACCATTGAATCCAAAATATCATCATCTCTAGCCTAGATTTTCTCTATTAATTTTTGATGTTTAGTTCTGCTTCTTTGTACCCCACATACTCATACTATTCAAACAGCCAAAGGGATATTCCTTTTCTTAAAATATTAAAATTTGGGCATAAATTTCATTTTTAAAACTTTTCATTGAATATTGTGATTCTTATTTTGAATGAAGAAAGCTGGAAAGAGTATCACTCTCATCTTTTCAACCAAAACACAAATCCAGACACTTTGTGAAATCACACTTATTTGAAACAATCAGAAAGCTGAGTTTACAGGGCAAACAACTAAGCTGAAATTTGAGGGTAGACAGAAATAAAAGGAGAATCAAGATGCAAGTACTTCCACATCTAGGGGTATGCGGGACACCATAAAGTCAGTAAAAATAATTCAGGTAAAAGTTTTGATAAATTTAGCTAAAGTCCAAGTGTAGGCTAGCATAAGAGCATAGAAGTCCTGGAAACTGCAGAAACAAGGGAGATTCACAGCTGCTTGCAGAATCACAAGAAAGATTTAGGGAAAGCTGAAATATGAGAGAATCCCTCACTCATGATACAGGGCCAAGGAAGGGGTAGAAAGCAGTAAAGGCACAGATCCTTACTACGGTAGTTCACTCCTCTCTCCCTTGTGGGAAGCCACTGGGAAGGGCAGCATTCCATGTCACCTGCAGGCCAGAGGTGAAGACCCGTCACATCTGAGAAAATAAAATAGAAAACTATTACCCTCTACCCACAGTGGAAGAATAAGAAGACTTCATGGGGCCAGATCATTAGAAGAATCTAACACTGGGCAAGGGCAAGATTATTGAGAAAGCCTAGCCTCAGCACCCACTGAGGATGAAGTAAAATAACAGAAAATATCACCCTGATTCCCAACTCACCAGCCTAGAGAGGGCTGAGTACCAAGTAACTACACTCACAGTTGGGAGATGGGAAATATCGTGGGGAAAAAAACTCTCTGAGGCACAGGCACAAAAAGAAGATCAAAAGCTAAGGACACAACCGACATTCAGGAAAAAAACAAACAAACAAACAAAGGAAAAACATCTGGAAAGCCAGCCCCACTCTAAGCACAAGGTAATACTAGAGAAATTTGAGGCTTGTGACACACAGAGAATAAATGTAGTAACAAAAAGTCCAAAACCAATTCAACTCTGGCTGGACTGACTCAACCCAGACACAAAAGCCTGAGAAAAGAAAATATGTGCCATTCCCAGGCATAAATGCCACTTACCTGCTATTTTATACAAGATATTGGATTTCATTAAAAATTTATGAAACTCACAAAAAAAAGCAAGGGAAAAATCCCACATAATGAAAAAACAAAGCAGTCAACAGGCAACACACACACACACACACACACACACACACACACACCCCTATACATATAATATTCAAACTGCCCCAAACCAAAGATAGAAAATGATGACGGTGCTAAGGAACAAAGGCACAGTACAGACACACAAACAAAAATAATAAATATGGCAGAATTCTTGTGAGAACCTATTCAAGCCAGAAGAAAATAGTGATATTTTTGAAACAGTTTAATATTATTTGATAAAGATGCAATTAATTAAAGATATAGATGTAAATCAATATATAGTTGTAATATAATTGGATCAACATTCAAAAATCCATTATTGTAATTCAGCAAATCAACAGACAAAAGAAAAAAAACTTTCTCAATAGATGTAGAGAAAATGTATTTAACAAAATGTGATATTCATTCATGCTAAATAATTTCAGTAAACTCAAATAGAATAAACTTCATCAATCTGATAAAAGGAATATACAAAAAAACTTACTTCAAACATCTAATATCAATTTTATCTAAAAATCAGAAACAAGGTTATGATTTATTCTTTACTAGTCCTAGTCAATGTTTCACTGGGTTTCTAGCAAGTTCAGTAAGTTAAGAAAGAAAGAATACATACAGTTGAGAAAAAAGTAAAGAAGGAAAATTTTTACAAACATAATTTTTAAAATAACATTTATAAAAGCAACTAGAAGTAACAGTGTAGCAAGTCACAAAATGCAAAGCCAGTATGCAAAACTCAATCCCATTTATGCAAATAATGAACTGTTGATAATTAAGATTATGAACAAAAAATAGCACATGCAATAATATCCAAAAAAGAATTATGTATAAATCTAATAAAATACAAATTATACATCCTTAAAACCATCAAACACAGATGAAAGGAATCAAGAAACACCTAAATAAATGGAGAGCCATACTGTTTTCTTGGATTATGAAAATGTCAGTTATCCCCAATCTGACCTATTAATTCAATGCAATTCCAATCAAAATCCCAGCACAGTCTTTTGTAGAGTTTTTAAGCTAATTCCAAGTTGTATAGACAAAGAATTTCAACTGTGAAAACAATTTTGATGAAGAAAAAAAAATGTAAAATATCACCACCTAAAACAAACAAAGCAATAGTGATCAAGAGAGTGTAATATTAGAGAAAAAGTAGGTATATACAAAAATGAAACACAATAGAGGGTTAGAAATAATCCAACATATATAGAGACGGTTGTAGACAGACACAAACCCAATTCAATGGGTTAAGGAAACATTGGGCATTCATACTCAAATTTAAAATACAATAATCCTCATTTAATACCTTGCACCACACATGAAAATTAATTCAAAATGTATCCTAGACAATTTCTTAGTCTTAGCATAAATGTCACTTCCTTAGGGAGAAATTCTTCTATGCCTAGAATTTAAAGTAGGTGTCCCTACTATATTTTGTTTGTTTTAATATATTCTTTACCTAACTTGCTTGTATGTATTTTTCTCTGTTAGGCCATGTGTTAGTACCTGTTTCCCTCGTTATAATTCAATTTCTAATTAAGCCTTCATTTTTGGCTCTCAGGCACTTTTATGAAACAGCTTCTTTGATAGTAGCTTCTTTCCCCATGAGCCTCAGTAAGCAAGCCCTGAGGCTGAGTGGGGGGGCATGCACTATTCTGGTCTCCAAGCCCTATATTTTTCCCCTGGGCCCAAGCTCTGAAGCAAAAACTATAGAGGTAAAAATTTGATATATTCCACAATAACAGGGGAATAACTCTCACTTGCATAAGAAAATCATATGTATTTCTAGTAATAAAAAATTACAATAAAATATGAACGATTGACAGTTGAGGGATATGTATGCCTAAAAATCAGACATACATTATTGCCTATTTAATTCCACTCACCTCTTGAAATTCACAAAATCACAATACCATGAGATAGAGAAATATCTTAAAAACAGATCATTTTGTACAGGAAAGAAATAACAATTGTCAGAAAAAAATTGTAGAAAGATACACATTTTTATCTACTAAGTATAAAAACAAAAATCAAAGTTTATAAGTAAAATTTGTATATACATTTTTGTTTTATGTTTTCCTCTACTATACATATTTATTTATTTTTATAACAGCTTTATAGTGATATAAATCATATGTTGTGTAATTCACTCATGTACAGAGGACAATTTGATCATTTTAGAATAGTCAGACTTGTGCAACTATCAGACACTAAATTTCAGAACATTTTTGTCACCCTGAAAGTAAACCTATATAACCAGGAAGTACCCTTTTCCCCCATCATCTTGCCCTACCCCCTCAGCTCTAGATAACCACCAACCTACTATCTGTCTTTCTGTACTGGACTATTCTAGATACTTCATATAAATATAATCATAAATATGTGGTCCTCTGCAACTGACTTTTTTACATGTGATAATATTTTTTAAAGTTCATCCATTTAGTAGCATGGAACATTACTTAACTAGCTTTTACTGCTGAATAATATTCCATTGTATAGATATATCCTTTTTGGTTTTTCCCTTTATTAGTTGTTGGACATTTAGGTTGTTTCCAATTTTTGGCCATATGAATAGTGTTGCTATGAACATTCATGTACAAGTTTTTGTGTGAATGGATGCTTTCATTTCTCTTGATTATATCTGTAGGAGTTGATTCGCTGTGTCCTATGATAACTAAATGTTTATCATTTTGAGGAACTGCCACAGTGCTTACTAAAAGAGCTGCACCATCTCACATTCACACCAGTAGTGTATGAGGATTCCAAGTTGTAAATATCCTTGTAAACGCTTGTTATTATCTGCCTTTTTGATTATAGTCATTTAATCAGGGTGTAAAGTGGCATGTCATTGTGGTTTTGATTTGCATTTCCCAGATGGCTAATGATGATAACATTTTTTCCTGTGATTTGAGGCCTTTATGCGTCTTCTTTTGGAGAAATTTGTGTTCACTCTTTCTTCATTTTTAATTGTATCATCTTTTTATAGTGGAGTTGTAATATTTCTTTTTTTTTTTTTTTTTTTGAGACAGTCTCACTGTGTTGCTGGGGCTAGAGTGCCGTGGCGTCAGCCTAGCTCACAGCAACCTCACACTCCTGGGCTCAAGCAATCCTCCTGCCTCAGCCTCCCGAGTAGCTGGGACTACAGGCATGCGCCACCATGCCTGGCTAATTTTTTCTATATATATTTTTAGTTGGCCAGATAATGTCTTTCTATTTTTAGTAGAGATGAGGTCTCGCTCTTGCTGAGGCTGGCCTCGAACTCCTGACCTTGAGCGATCCACCCACCTCGGCCTCCCAGAGTGCTAGGATTACAGGCGTGAGCCACTGCGCCCAGCCTAATATTTCTTTATATATTCTAGGTACAAAGTCTTCATCAAATATATGATTTGCAAATACTTTCCTGACTGGGATCTCCAGTAAAATGTTGAATAGAAATGGCTCAAATAAATATTTTTTTCCTGATCTTAGGAAGAAAGTATTTAGTCTTTCATCATTAAGTATGATGTCATCTGTAGTTTTTTAAAATATCAAATGATTTTTCTGCATCTCTTGAGCTGATTGTGATTTTTTGTCTTTTATTATATTAATATAGTATAATGAGTTGAATGGTAGCCCCTCCAAAATATATGACCATGTCCTAACTCTCAGAACCTGTGAATGTAAAAAGGTTCTTTGCCAACGCAATTAAGTTGAAGATCTTGAGATAAGTTCAACATGAGTAATCCAGGAAAATACAATGGCAATTGTTCTTAGAAGAGACAACAAAGATACACATGGAAGAGAAGTCTAATGTGAAGATGGAGACAGAGCTTGTAGTAGTTATGTAGCCACAAGCCAAGGAACTCTTGGAGCCTCCAGAAGGTGGAAGAGGTAAGGAACGATTCTCACCCATAAACTTTGGAGGAAGCACAGCTCTGCTGACACCTTGAATTCAGATTTCAGGTCTCCAGAACTGTGAGACAACAAATTTATGTTGTTTTAAGCCACCAAGTTTGTGGTCATTTGTTATAAAAGCTCTTAAAATGTTACACACACACACACACACACACACACACACACACACGCACACACACACACAACATATGGTGTATATAAGTTGGAATCAAACCTAAATAAAATATATGATGCATTACATTAGTTGATTTTCAGATGATAAACTGACCTTCCATTCCTTGGATAAATTCCATTTGGCCACGATATAAAATCCTTTGTATATATTGTTGTTCAGTTCGCTAGTATTTTGTTGAGGATTCTTAAGTCTACGTTTGTAAAAAATATTGCTCTGTACTTTGCTTGAGTTGTCTTTGTCTAGTTTTGGCATCAGGGTTATAATGGCCTCATAGAGTAAGTTGGGAAATAATCATTTCTGTTGTTTGGAAGAGTTTGAGAAGAATTAGTGTTAATTCTTCTTTATATGGTTGATATAATTCATCAATGAATTACATGCACCTTTAATTTTTTCTATTGGTGTTTTTTTTTTCCCCCAGTAGTTTGTGTCTTTCTAGGAATTTTTCATTTCATCTAAGTTATCTAACATATTGGCATTCGATTGTACATAGCATCCCCTCATATTACTTTTTTATTTCTGCAAGGTCAGTAATAATGTCTCCCCTTTGTTCTTGATTTTAATAATTTGTGTCTTTGGGTCAGTCTAACTAAAAATTTGTCAATTTTATTAATATTTTCAAAGAACCAATTTTTGTTTTCTTTGACTTTCTATATTGGTTTTCTCTTCTCTAGTTTGTTAATTCACATTCAGATCCTTATTATTTCCTTTCTTCTACTTGCTCTGGATTTAGTTTGTTCTTTTTCAGTGCTTTAAAGTGGAAAGTGGGCTATTGATTTGAAAACCTTCTTCTTAGTCAATATAGACATTTACAGCTATAAATTTCCCTCTAAGCACTGCTTTATCTGTATTCCATAAGTTTTGATACCCTGTGTCTTCATCCATCTCATATCATTTTCTAAATTTCCTTGTGTTTTCTTCTTGACCAATTGGTTATTTAGAAGTTTATTGTTTAATTTCTGTATATTTGGAATTTTCAAAAGTTCTTTTTATTATTAATTTCTAATTTTACTTCATTGTGATCAGAGAACATACTTTGTATAATTTCATTCCTTTCAGATTTATTGAGGCTTGTTTTATATCCTAACATATCAACTATCTTGGAGAATATTCCATGTGTATTTGATAAGAATATATATCCTGCTGTTGCTGGGTAGAGTGTTCTATAGATGTCTCTTAAGTCTATTTGATTTCCAGGTACTTATTTTTAATGCAAATTTAGAATAGAAAGCTCTAGAACTGCTATTTTTTTATTCTGAGAAAATATTTCTTTCAATTTTAATGTTTCTTATATTCAGGGACTGTTTTAATCTTTGCATCCCTAGCTATCATGGCATTATTTTCTTTTCATGCCTTTTAATTCCTCTGATTCAATGCCTCCACTATAAGATAAAGGACAAAAAGTATACATTAAAATTCAATAAATTTAATGTATTTAATGGCTATATTGGTTTTAGGTTAAACATTCATGGTGAATGGTTCTTATGGTCCATCCTCAAACCACTTTATCTGCATTTCTATAGTACCAATTGAATAAGTACCTTTTATTCAATATATTGTGACAGATAATTGCAGATATGTCTACATTAATTTGTTCTTTAACAAAATACAATAGTTCATGTACTTTCAGTAAACTTCTAACTTTAATAATGAGCATACAAAAGCCATTTTCTTATCATTATTAAAACTGTGACATTTAAAAGTTTGTATTCATTATCTCTGTTCATTATATTATGCAGCTTGGGGCCCCTTCTTTTTAAAATGAAAATACTTTAGGAAATGTAAAATTAAATAAACTACTAGATCCAATAGAAAGTAAAATAGTAAAGATTAAAAATATAGTAAAATAGATTGGCAAGTCCCTGTAAAATTGCTTTATGAACAGAACTTTACAAATTAAAAGTCAAAGTCTTAAAATAAAACATCTGCAACAGTTGACTTGTTAAAGGACATTAGTTCAAAGTTTTATGGTTATTTATATCTTCTACAAAAAATTATACCTTTTGGTATCAAAAGTCAGTCACCAAAATATGCCACAGATATATTTCCTTTTGAAAAGTGAATTCAATTATTTAAAACTGCATTCATTTCTTCATTCTTCTTATAAGCAAGACAAATGTTCTCAGTACAAAGGCATTTCCTGAAAATATTGAAAATAACTTCTATCTGCATAGGAATATCTTTGTTGAATACTAAAATCTTAGATAATTAGGTTACTATGGGCAGTAAATAAAATATATAAGTTTTCACTCCCGAATGACCCAGAACAAATTTTAGAATTTTAAGTTTTTAAATAGATAAGATATTCTTTCCTTTAAATCATTAAATTTTAACTTTATTATGTGAAGTTCACTTTCAGTCTAAATATCTGTGGTGGGCAGGTAAGTGCCCCTAAACAATGTCCATGACCTATTCCCAGGAACCTGGGAATATGTCACCTTATATGGCAAAAGAGACTTGTAGACATGATTAAGGTTAAAGACTTTGCAATGGGGAAATTATTTGGATTATCTCAGTGGACCCAATCTAATCATAGGATTCTTGAAAGAAGTAGAGGGAGGTCAGATAGATAAGACATTAGAATCAGAACCATGAGCCAGGAAACGTGGCAGTCTCTAAAAGCTGGGAATAGCCCTCAACTGTCAATCCACAAGAAAATGCAAGAAAACAGAGATCTCAGCCCTACAATTGCAAGGAACTGAATTCTGCCAAACCTGAATGAGCAGAGAAACAGATTCTCCCTTGGAATCTCCAGAAATGAACACAGACTTCCAACACCTTGATTTTAGCCTGGGAAGACCCACATCATACTTCTGACTTACAGAACTGTAAGATAATAAATTTGTCTTGACTTAAGCCTCTAATTGTGTCACAATGTGTTACGGCAGCAATGGAAAAGTAATGTAATACCTTGTAAATTATTTGAGTAATGTGGATTATCTACTTAAGTTTTTCATTAACCTTATCCTTGGTATATATGCCTTTCTATATTCATATGAATATGAAATATTTACATATACATGCCTCTTTATCTTCTTAATTATTCTAAATAATGTTTTAAAATTATTGGATTGCAGGTGTTACTCGTTGTAATTATTCTACCAAGTGCTTACTTGTGAGCCATAATTGCCTTACCTGTACCCATTTCAGATTAATCTTGATTGCCTGGGTGAAAATCATATAATAATAGAGGGAATTTGGTTATAAGAGCAGACATTTATTTCCTCTGTGAAAACCTATCCCAACATAGATAGAGATGCAAAGCAGGCAAGTATCAACTTAGAGAGGCCCAGTGAAATTATATTATGAAACATTTCTCTTATTTGATATAGTCTGAGAAAGCAAAATAGTAAATCCTAATTAGAATCTTACCATAAGAGCAAAGTTTTTAAGCTTGCCTATCTAATCCTAATTTTCCATTTATTTCATTTTTTCTTTATTTAATTTTATTGTCAATTTGAAGGTATATTTACAGTTCCATTAGTCTTCTTGTAAATGATATTAAAATGTTGGCTGGCTCTAAATGGTCTTTAATTCTTCCTCTTTGTCATGGAGTCCTAAACTAACTTGTTATGAGCCCACTTTCATGAAATCAGGATATACTTTCCTATGCAAGAATTAGGTACTTCAAAATTTTTCATCCAAGTAGTATACTGAATGGCTGAAACAAAAATCTATTGCTTACAATTTCTTTTTTTTGGCCGTGCAAGAGTTAAAGATGAAAAATAGTTAAGATTCCTCTTTATAGTGAACTAATAAATGAAGGATATAGACATCATGCTGCTATTGCTTTTACTTCTCTCTTCTTCTGAGAGTCTTTTCATGCATTGCTTCAGTAGAAGGTTTAGAGATTTAGGCTAAGTCAAAATTATGTGGGAATTTTGGATATTTAAAGTGGGAAAGGGAGTGAGGAGTTAAAAGATAATTGGTATTTGAAGGGAAAACAAAAGAATTCAGAGAAAGTGTATGACTGTTCAAATACTCCTCTCATTTTCTACATAGCATAAAGGATTTTAGGAGTGAATTTTAGGGACTATCCAGTATAGATGCACCAAGGTACTGGGAGATTAAGGGATGGTCCAAGAGCATAAAGGTAATTAGAGTTTGAATGAACTCTTGTCACTCCTAATTAAGCATTTCTTCTTTCACTGCAAAACACTGGCTTCCTATATAACATTGTACCTGTTTCTTAAGAACAGAAAAGAGGAAGCAAGGAAAATATTCTATATACATTTTTAACAGCCACTCATTATGACTGAAAGAATAGAGAAGTAGAATAATTATAAAAAAATACTTCTTTAAAATCATATTTATTCTAATAGGACTTTGACAAATGACCTAATATCTATTTCTCAATGCTCTCATCTAACTCACTTTGTATAATAAACCCTTACTAAATGCATTATCCCCGAGTGGTATAACTGACAATGGTTCATAAAGTTTGTGAATTTAATAACTGTAAATTGCTACATATGCCTAAATTTTGCTAAAAAATCTAATCTAAAAAGTCATATGTTTTAATAGCTATTTAATTTTGGTATGCTTACACCCTTATATAGAAGTCACACTATTCAACAACATGTTACTTGAAGCTTCAGCTGAGTATAGACCACAGGGTTGGCAAATTAACTTGACTTAGTAGTATGTGGTAATACTTGTATCTTCTAATATTCCTAAAAGGTGATAACAGAAATAAACTCGAGCTTCTCATTTTGGTGCTTGGAGACATACTTGAATACAAGCATGTGATGGATAAAAGAGGAAGTCGGTGGAGGAGACAAAGGCATACTTATTTCTTGAGATCATACATGCTGCCACTGTTGGAGACTATCAATTCTGAGTATAAACACCAGGAAGTCAACCTTCCTGAAGGTAAAGGCAAAAACTACAATGCTTGTATTTTTGTGATTTTTCTAAATTGCTTAACTGTGTGGAGGACCCTGAATTATCCACTTAATTGTTTCATACTTACCTAGGTTACCATGTCCTTTATAGCTAACAATGATGCTGGTAGGTGCAATATAGACTAAAAGAGAAACTCTGTTCTATAGAGGAAATCTCATCGTTCTCAAATAACTGTAGGAGAAAAGAAACTACCAGCATTAGTATAATACTTCCCAAGAAATTTCAAACTGCATTAACCATCAAAACATTTTTTTTCAGAATTTTCATTTTCCAAGCCTTGCAATAACAATTTAAAAAAAACACAGGTTTGTTTCTCACTCCACACATAGTACAATGTGGGTGAGTCGTGGAAGTGGGAAAGGGTTTCTGCTCCATTGAGGACCCAGGTTCGTTACAGCTAATGGTTTGGCCATCCTGTAGCCTTTAGCATATTCCACTGGAAACTCTGTATCCAACTGGCCTATAACCAAACAGAGATTTTTTGGAGGATATTCAGGAACATTTTAGTGGCCAGCCTAATCTGTTCACTTTTCTCTGGGTAAAGCTGGGTCACTTGGTTGTCCCCATAAAAATGCAAAAACACTGGAAATGTAGTCTGGAAGCTTCTTAACAAAGAGAGATCATTGATATTGGTAAGTAACTCTCTGCTACAGTAAATACCATTACATTATTCAAATTAATAATTTGCGAAATTGGCTCACAAATAGATTCCATACCTAGCAGGTCCTTTTTGTTCCCTTGGATCTTGCGTATATTTCATTACTAAAGATTTTCTAAAGGAGACTGTAATTCCCTGCCATCTAACATCACTAAAAGTCACTATTTGCACTTTTTAAATCCTGTAAAATCAACTGCAATATTTTTGCCTAATAACTAAAATACTTTGTGGCATTGTTAATCTACCACCAGTTCAAATACAACAGGTATCCCTGAAGATTTAGTTGAACAATTATCCTTGATAAGCAGATTTTTAATCAAGGAAATAAGGTATGGTTAATTATGCACATGGGCTGTGCTTTAAATGATTCTTATTAACTGTGTGCTGCACCTCCTAGCACACAACCCAGGTGTGACATGGCAGTTCTTCCTTTAACTGATGCTTGCAGAGATTACAGCTAGAGACAGACTTAATCCAATTAGCAGACCCATCCTCATGTGAAAGTGAAAAACTGCTGACAGTTGCAAAGACTGCCATTAGAGATTCTCTATTGCTGTGTTCTCTAATTATATCTCTCCACTAGCTTCAAGGTGTCACATAAGGCCAACAAATAGACAATGACATATATTTAAATATAAAAATGCTGCCTTCTTATGGAAAAAAGCTATAATCTCACAAAGACCTATGGTACAATGTTAAATATAGATAACTCCTTGAAAGAATTTGTTTTTAAAAAAATTTTCCACAATCTTTTTTCTTCCTAATATTTAAAATATTAACTCTGGTATGAAGAACAAAAGTTATAAGAAAAAAAGTTAGTGGAGAATAAAAATCTGAAATAGCTTGTAGTTTTCTATGAGTGCTGGCTACTTGTGGTGTGCTTTATTCTTTATTTTTAATGAGATTGCTCAGGTAATTTTTTTGGTAGGATAAGGTATGCAAGTGATATCTTACAACATTAAATATTATGCCCCATTGCTAGAGCAAAAATGAAATTCAAAACAGGATAGTTTGGTTCTTCCCATTATAGTCTTTGTAATGTGTTTCACAACTATTATCAGCTTAAGACAGGCTGGGAAATGAGAATTCCTGCTCTGCATTTAATATAAAATACTACTTGTTTAACCTGATTCTGTCATAGGTCCACAAGAAAATGTAATCTCCACATTGCATTTTTTTAAATCTAAAAAATATGAATTTAATATCTGGCAAATATGTTTAAGAGACACTTCCAAAAAATTGAGAGTGAAGATTATAGCATCACTTTTTATACTTGAGTTTGCCTTATAAACTTCCTCTCTTACATGACCATCTTCTATGGTAGAATAATGAAAGTTGTGAGGTACATCTTTCTTTATTTAAATTTATGTTTTCTCACTATTAGTACTGAGTATTCTGGATATACTCATTTTCTTATAAACAGTGCAAATTATTTTCTTCCAAGCAGACAGCTATGAATTCTGTTCAGCATCCCTATTATCTTTTCTCAGTAATGTCAATAACAGGACCCAAGTAACTAAAATGACAGAAATACTACATGATATTTTATAATAGATGTTGAAGGCAAGGAAGATATATTATCTATATATAGTTTTATACAGATTAATAGGCAGACGTATGATCACATATAGAATTATATATGATTGTATATAATATGTAATTATAATAAATGATTATATTTCATAATTATATAATGCAAAATACATCATTATATAATAGTATATAATATATTACAGAACTAAATATATAAGTAATCACATATGATCACATATATTATACTATCTTAAATATAATCATTCCTATCTATTTCTCAAAGGTTCAAATCAAAATCAGCAATATTCTTAAACTCTCAGAAGATTTTATTACAATATTAAAGCTGTTAAATGAGTCATTGTAGCAGGATAAGTATTGGTGAGTTGGAATTGATGAGTAAAGAAATGATATAAATAATTAAGATACACAATATAATTTAAGATGATGAAACTCACCAAAAGTTATTCTGGGGGGTACAATGACAACCATACAAAGAAAGTCTCTGTGAAGACAGCAAGTTATTTTTCCAAACAATAACACAGCAAATATAACTTTCATCCTTTGTGGTGCTAATGGGTATGGTTTAGTGGCTTCATGAATGCCTAATCAAATGATCCAGAGAATTACACAAAACTATTACCTAATCAAAATGCAAAATGCATTGATGTGTGATACAATTAAGCAATAAATTCTGAGTGTATTAATTAAATGGAATTGAAAATAGATGTGATTTTAGGGTCAAGTCCTTCAAAACGTGAGTTGATCTTAAAGTTTAATCTGGTATAGTTGCAATGATTATCTTAGCAGTTAAAATTCTATGAAGTTCAAAATGTTGATTGCATACCCAATATCTTCTCTTGAATGAAAAGAATGATACAAATTTTTCATTACCCTTAAAAAAGTGTTATCTATTTCCATAATATTAAACCAATTTCCACAATATTAGACACATGTTATCAGTTTATATAAGAGCTCACATTGTATTTTAGTACTTTTATTTTTACTATAATTAGCAATTTCCAGAGTGATAAACTATGTAAATTGTACAAACTTTAAATAAATCGAGCTTAAAAAGTTAGCATTCTTTAATGAAAAATTCACAAAACTAATAATCCTAAATGTGGTATGTTTCATTTTACTCCAGTTTTTTTTTTTTTACTCACTGAAAATTATTTGTCTATTATATCAAATAAAATAATTCTAAGAGAACTCATCCTTACATACAAACATTTGCATACATTGAAAACATTTTATTCCCGTGAACAGGTGAAGAAACATTTCTCTATCCTCTCTTAGATTATTTGATACTACAAGAGCTAGTCTAATTGATATAATACACATTGAAAGATCTCTGAGACAGGTCCCACCTCAGATATGTATACGGAGGGTTATGGACAAGGAAAACTTATCAAACCACTGAGCCTGGAACATTAAGGAATTCCTCCTACATAGCAAAATCAAGGGCTGCACAGGGAACTTTACCCACTGTCATAAAAGAAAGATCCGTGGGAAGAGTTTGTCATTGCCACGAACCAATGGTGCTTGCTTTATTCTCATTCTTTCTAATATAAGCGCCTGCTACAATTATGGTTTCCCTGTTTCTCCAGTGGGCACTAGTATCATGTGTGTTTGTAGCAGGAAAAGATGGAGACCGGTAAATTGACTTTTCATTTATAGGGCACCAAATCACATGCAACTGTATTTAAACCTGGAGAGAATTGCATATAATTCAGATTTCTTGATCCTTTGAGTTGAATAAAGTAACTATCGGTTGCTTGTCTGGGGCAGAGTATGAGTGTATTCTGGGTTTGGGAAATACCTTCACATTGATTTTTGGTGGCCAGAGTGGGAGACTCCCAGAGATAACTTGCTGTCCACCAAAGATTTATGCTCCTTCTTCTCTAGCATAGTCTTGCTGGGTTGCACCTTTCCAGTCAGAGATTACTTTTTCCAATCCTCCTTGTATCTGAGGGACCTAAATGAATAATGCAATCACTTACTAAGAAGAGAAAGCATAGATGAGGAAAAATATTGGTGTAGAAGGTAAGTAAATCAAGATATTGCCTTTGGACAGGTTTAGTTTGAAATGGCTATTTAATATCTAAATGGAAATGGCAGTGTCAAATATGCAGTTGCAGGTACAGTTTTGGAGTTTTTCCTATTAAAATCCTTGTGATATAGTTATATATTCTGAAGCATATTTCTTAGCCTGATTTTAAAGGGACTACACTATTAAGCAATGCTAGCTTGCTTGCTTTTTCTGTTTTTAGAGTTAGTATCAGAACTCTATTATGTTAGAAATCATTTTTCCTGAGTAGCAGGTACCATTTTCTAGAAATGAAGGAACCATATAGCATAGTGGCTAAAGACAATATGATCAGGGCATCTGGATTTACATTTCTAGTTGTATAATAATAACAAAGTTACTTAATCGTTGTATGTCCTCCTATGCAAAATGGTATAAACAGTTGTCAACTTCATGTAAGGATTAAATGAGTTAATATATTTAATATGTTAACCACAGAAAGTGCTTGAAACATAGTAAAAATAATATGACATTAATTTTGATAGTTATATTGATATTCTCTCCCCACCCCCCACCCCCCAGTTGTGCTCAAATTTACTACAAAATTATATTGCACACTTCTGGGACAAATGATTCATGGTTTGAGGACTGATAGCTCAATGTTATAATATTTTTTATACCTAATACACTTTCCTTTTAGTAAAACCATTATATAAATTCATAGCTATATTTTCTGATTTATAAGTGATATCTCAAAGCTATAGTCTTTTAAAAATAGAATAGATTATTTTTACTAAATAATTTTCCTTGCTAAGAAAGAATAAATATTCTATTTACAACATGTTGTGAAATATTCCTACAATTTAGGCTCATTAATTTTGATTAAGGAAATAACAAAAGAAGGGAGTCTTTTTTGGTGTGTGCTATTAACTGCCATTAGTCAACAAGCCCCAAATTCAAACTAAAATCCCATTGCACAGCTATGTTATGAAGTATTAGCAACTTTTGATTGTTTATTCTCATTATCTTTTCTCAATGTATAATCTGTGAGATTCTGCCTTAAAACTCAACATCAGTAACAAGCATTTGTTTTTTAATGAAAAGTTGAACTAAAGAGTAATTCTCACCTGACCTTTCTTTCCTCTTTACTGTTCTAAGATGTTCATTTCTAATGGTGTAATTCTTTTTTTTTACAATATACCAGAGATTATAGGAACATTTTGCATATGCAATCATGCACTGTATACTGATGTTTTGGCCAATGGTACACTACATATAGGACAGTAGTCCAATAAAATTATAATAGCTGAAAAATTCCTGTTGCCTAGTGATGTCATAGTCATTCTAATGCTGTAAAGCAATGCATTACTTCACATGTTTGTGGCGACGCTGACATAATCAAAACTACTGTGCTGCTAGTTGTATAAAAGTATAGCACATAAAATTATGTATAGTATGTAACTCCTGATAATGATAATAAATAACTATGCTATGGGTCTATATATCTACTATACTATAATTTTTATTGTTATTTTAGAGTGTACTCTTTCTACTTATTAAAAAATATTAACTGTAAAAACAGCCTCAGGAAGGTCCTTCAGTAAAGCTCTATGCATGTTATTGCCCCTGAAGACCTTCCAGTGGGACAAGATGTGGTTGTAGAAGACAGTGATATTTAAGACCCTGACCCTGTGTGGGCCCCGGCTAGTGTATGCACTTGTGTATTTTAAAAATAGAAAATAGAAAAAAGCTTATAAAATATAATATAACAAGAAAACATTTTCATATAGCTGTACAATGTGTTTGTGTTTTAAGCTAAGTGATATTACAAAAAGGTCCAAAAAGTTTTTTTAAAAAGCTTATGAGGTAAAACAGTTACAGTAAGCTAAGGTTACTTTATTTTTTAAGAAAGAAAAATACTTTTTATAAATTTAGTGTATCCTAAGTGTACAATGGATATAAAGTCTACAGTAGTGTACACTAATATCCCAGGACATCATATTCACTCACCACTCACTCACTGACACACTCAGAGCACTTCCAGTCCTACAATCTCTGTTTGTGGTAAATGCCCTAAACAGGTGTACCATGTTTTTCTTTTATACCCTATTTTTAGTGTGCCTTTTCTATGTTTAAATATGTTTAAATGAGCACAAATACTTACCATTGTGTTACAATGGTCTATACTATTCACTACAGTAATATGCTGAACAGGTTTGTAACCTATGAGCAATAGTGTGAGTGTAGAGTAGGCTACACCATCTGGGTTTGTGCACATACACTCTATGATGTTCACGCAATGACAATACTGCTTAAGTGCATTTCTCAGAACATATCCCCATCACTAAGTGAGGTATGACTGTACTTCAAATAGAGCATCACAAGCTATTAGCCCAGAAATTTAATCTTCTTACTACTAGCAGAATGATTAAATGCTTTCATCCGGCAATCTCTGTAAATGTTTCTATGTGGCATATTTCCAGTGAAGAGAGATTTAAAAAATATTTTCAGGTGTTATTTGGCTTACCCAGAAATAGTTCTCACCAATATATAAAAATGGCATGATGGCCCATTTAAAATTAGTCCACGTTCCAAACGTGGATTAGAGACGATCCGTGTGTAAATAATGCTCACAAAGTATGTTTCTAAAGTGTAATAAGTGATGCTATTCACAGGGAACATTTTGATACTTCTACATTTGGCAAACAGAGGCAGCACATTTTAAATCTGCTTGCTCTTAGTAATAGCAGCCAATGATTTTGAACTTGGCAGAATTTGCTAAAGTCACTCAATAAACAAACTATTGAAAATGATTTTCATGCACATAATAAAAGGGCAGAATTCCAAAGCAAACAAACAAAAAAAGTAAATTTGAGGCAGGTTTTGTCTCAAGTTCATTAAGAGAAGCAGCATGGATAAAGATGCTATAAAGGACATGCAAAGTTAAATATAATCCTACAACTACACTTTCACAGGGGGAGAGTCGGGCAAGGCTGCCTTATTTTTCCAGCCTGCATCTTAAACCTCTAGTGTGCTGGAAACTTTAAAACATAAACTCTTTCCAATCAATTTAATACAAGATTTTAATAGGTACCCTACCTCTTCTAATGGTAAAATGCCGGTCAAGACTACTTGATTCCTGTTAAAATGAAATAAAAGCAAAACTAGTGTCAATATTTGAGTAAAACACAAACACAAAAGAAAAATAACCTTTTTATAATTAAATTACTTCAATTATAAACATGAATATTTCGGATAAACAAGCATATAAGGTGATTGAGCCATTTAAATTAGAATGAAAGACCAGCGGAGAAAAAAAGAGTCAGAAAGAGAGAATAGTGTCCCTTGATTAAGAACTTCCAGAAGCACATGGAGCTGCATCCTTGGTAGTGTAATTATAGATGATAACAACTGATATTTTTAGAGCCTTGGGATAAACAGAGCACTTTAATTCACTTTATTTATTCAATCATTTATTCCTGTATTCACCGACATTCAGTATAAATTTACTGGGCACCTAATATAAAAATTTGGAGGTGAGTTGTAAATAAAGATTTGGTGCTATTGACATACAAATGGTAGTAGAAATTAGAAGATCAGTTGAGTAATTCCCAGGTGAGTACATATTTAGAATAAAAAAATAAACAGTGGATTGACCAAGATACTCTAAAAATGACAGTATTAAAAATTTAAGAATAGAGATAGAATTACTAAAATAGAACAAAGATAAGAAATGAGTATGGATTTTTAGAAATCAAAGGTATTAAGAGTGCAACAGAGAGAAGGGTGATTATAAGGTGAGTAAGAGGTTCAGTAAGGTAAAGACTAAACACTTGGCTTTTTTATTTTTAAGCTGGCTGCTATTTGCAAAGTAAGAAAGACATGTAGTAATTCATAATTACATGAATATATATGTATATATATGTATATATCTCAGACACAAAATGGGTAGATGATCAACCTTCGAACCATCTATATCACCCACTGAATTTAGCTCGTTAGTTCAAGAATAGGCATGTGTTCTAATTTTAGTCAATCATACATCTCCCAAGGTATTTTCAAATAGGAGCAATGAGAAAAGAATTATTGCTACTTTGGTGGTGTGATCAATGTGATACGTTGATTCCAAAAATAGCCAGAAAATATCATCCTTTTCTGCATTTACACTCTGCAATATGTCTTTTCAATCAAAAAAGAAAGATGTTTCAACTTAGTTTAGCAAATGCAATGGGGAAGAGTTCAGAGTTCGGAGACTAGAACTGATGAGGCCTTTTACATTTCTATATTCTATCTTGGATCCCTGCCTCCTTTAAAATAAACCTGCGTAGTCTGCTGGATAATGAAAGAACTTGTAGAAGAGAATCAAGATGTCCCCAGGCAATAGCTAACTAACCCAACCACCAGAAGGAGAGTTCAGAACTTCTCTAGCTAACCTGCAGTTCACTGAGCAAGATAAGGATGACCAGTCAGGAGCAAAAAAGCTAGAAGAACTGCTCAACTAAGCCTAGTAAAAAATATTGCTGGTTTTCAAAATTCATGAATTAAATAAGTAAAGAGTTGGAGAACTATGACCTGCAGCCCAGTCCCCTTTGCTGCCTGATTTTGTAAATAAAGTATTATTAATCACAGCAAACTCATTTCTCAATGTATTTTCTGTGTCTGCTTTAACACTACAATGGAAGTGGTGAGTAGTTGCAACAAAGAGTTTATGGCTTACAAAACCTAAAATATTTACTGTATAATTCTTTCCAGAAAAAATTTCTCAATCCCTGAAATAAATCATTGTTATTTTATGCCATTAAATTTTGAAGTGATTTGTTACACAGCAATAATTAGCTGGTACAGGAGTGAAAATTAGAAACTCTCAGCAAGCGTATGTCTTTGTACAGGCTGAGTATTCCTCATACAAAATTCTTGGCAGAAGTGTTTCAGATTTTGAATTTTTTTGGATTTTGGAATGTTTGCATTATACTAACAGGTTGAACCTAACTAATCCAAAACCCCAAAATCTGAAATGCTTCAATGAGCATTTCTTTTGAGCTTCATGCTAGCTTAAAAAGTTTTGGATTTTGGAGCATTTTGGATTTCACATTTTCGGACTAGGGATACTCAACCTGTACCTGTTATACTAATTGTAGGGTATTTATAAGTTATTAAAATACTTTCAATATTAAGCAATTCTAAACTTCTGATTTCTTTTGTGCATATGTGTAGTTAAGGCTCTTTTGTTCAAAAAAAGTAAAATCTAATTCTAACTTAAGTGAAAAAAATATTAATGGAGGCTTATAAGAGAATTTTGCATATTCCTTAATAGAAAAATAGGTACAACCAGACCTCAAACACACTGGCCTGGGCTGAAATTCTACTTGTGCTCTTTCTCCATCTCTTTTATTTGCTTATATCAATGTATCAGCTATTTTTTCTCTTCATGCATGAGAATTACCTCCATATACTGTATTAAAGCCTTGGCTATTTAATTGGGTTGTATGAACTGAAGGTTGTATGAAAGAGAAGTTATAGGGGCAGGGAGAAGGCTGAAGCTGCATCCACTTACTTTCCTCTCTGCCATAATTAAAGTCAACAATGATTCCCAGATTTGGACTCGTTTTATTTCTGGCTAAATGCATTTTTTGTGAAATTGTATTCTATCTCTTAAAGATCTGCAAACGGTACACTGGATAAGCAAGTAGTTGAAGATCTAAGCTTACTTTTTCTTACAGTGTGAAAAAGAGCAGATTCTTCAATCTTTGAAACCATCATGTGTTCCAAAAGAAAAAGTTGGAAATATTCTCCCCCTTTTAAACATGTCTTATCAACTATATAATCATTTTTCTTAAATAAAATAAGATTTGTGGTCAAAGTTAAATTAACCATTGATTGAATTATGAACAAATTTTGGCCTTTCTTATTTTTTTAAGTTTCTCACATAAATTGACAAATATTTTTATACATTTAAATTGCTTAATATATTTAAAATTAAACTATTTAAATATTCACCTACTATACTATTTTTAGTTATTTTATAAAAAGAAGGAGTAATTATGTTTTATAAAAATGTTAGTAAAATGAGTCCTCTTTGACATTCATTGATGTATTATTCTAATGACAGTGATGAATTCCTGACCCACACAAATTTCTTTTCATTGTCTTTTCAATTCCATGAACATTTGGATGATATATTGATTTGGACTTGTCATCGTTACTGATAATTAATTATAGTACATACAAGTACATCATAATTTGTTTGCAAATTAAATGTATATATTCTTGTACTACTAAAAAAAAGTGTATGAAAAAAGAATTACAATTTGGAATTAACTTCCCATAAACATCTTGAAAATAGCTCATCTGAAGTGGTGTATTGCATGTGCAATAACTCCCAGTCAAAAAAAAAAAAGAATGATGACATATTTTAATAATAATCCATATGAGATAACAGCTATTATTTTATTTATTCACCATATAAATCATGTTTGATAATCAGATAAATTGTTAAATATGTTAGATTAGCTCCATATTTCTCATTTATCCTATAATAGAGGGCCAATAAGTAAGGAATCACCTTTATTGTTGAGACTCTTTGCAGTCAGAAGCATCAAATGCAGAATTTGCTTTACTGAAAAAAATTTTACATAACCTTGAATAAGTTAAGTCATTCAAACTTCCTAAACTTTAAAAAGAAAATCACACTGATAATCTGGAAATTCTCTTCTATTACCGTGATACTACAGAGAAGGACTAGGCAGAATAATTTCCTACATGTTCCACAGGGTCTCACATGAACATTATGATTACTACCCTAGCATCCATTCCATTATAGAGCACACATACGGTTTGGATAGGATTTATCCCATCTCCAGTTCCTGTATTGGATTCTAAGTCAATAGGATCATTGACATCTCCACTATCACAGAGATTTATTTGGGCAGTTCAAGTCTTGGCCAACCAGATGGAATTTCTCTATTCTTCAGGGGTGGCCTGTCAGCATAAAGCTTGATATTTTGTTGAGACAGGGAAACTGTCTGGATGATGTGAATACAGATATGAAACCTGGAACAAAAGCAGTCAATTTCCCATGTTGACGCACATGCTCTTGAACTAAAATGACAAATAGAGAAGAGCAGAGTTAAGAAAGTCATAACTCAATAAAACTGGATCCTTGATCAAACCAGGTCAAAACCCCACCCTATCTCTGGACTTTCAATCATTTAGCCAATAAATTTCATTTAGTTTATACCAGTTAGAGTTGTATTTTCTTTTACAGTATTAAAAAATTTTGTAAGAGGGTTATTCTGACAAATAAATGAGAAAAAAGTTTTTAAAACTATAAACCATAATAGAAAATTTGTTTATTAAGTAGTGGTTGCTATATCACAACTACATATAGAAAGTCTTAAGAAAATACAAATGACTTGTTAGGAGTACTAATCTCCATTGAGCAATTATTATATGACTAAACATTTTTAATCTCATCCTTTTATTTACATTTCTTAACAATAATTAAATTAGTTTTCAGCTAGTGGTAATAAATAACATTTAAAATTAAACTGTTAGTAAGCAGCAGAACTAGGATGTGAATAGAAATCTTTTTCATTTCAAACTCTTTATTTTCATAGTACCACAATTTTGTGAAAGCAGTATTACAGATATCTCCCACTGTACTTACAAAATATACTTCCATATACAAATGTGTATCTTAGGATATACATATGTGGCATAGATGTATATTATACTTGCTGACATTATGAACATGGAGTATGACACTCAATTTTTCACTCTTAAAAGATGACACACATTTTATGCACTCATAGAAAATAGTAGTGATGAATAATGGAAAGGTATACATAGTTTACTAGTCTTTTGATTATGTTCCCAATAGGGTAAGTTACTGACAATAAAACAATTTTGTTTAAATATTCTATCTTATATTTCTCCAAAGACTTTATGTCAACAGCTTGACATTCAAAACTACTGATGACTTTAGTTGCATCATATTAAAACCATTTTCATAATTGCTTTTAACCAATCTTTATATATTTTTGATGGCCCATCATATCCTCTTTTTCTCAGGTCTAGAAAAGTAATAATTACACTCCATTCTTCATTCTTTTTGATTTTCATACTTTTTGATTTGCTTCCACATGCATGTTGTCATTTAACTATTCACAAAATGCTATAAGAGTTAAGATAATTTTTAACATGCCACTTTTTTACATATGGGGAACAACAGGCTTTGTGACATGTCAAGTGTTCCAAGTTAAGGGATGATAGCTCCGATATTAGAATGTGATTAGATTATTCTAATTGTGCCTCAAATTAGGGTTTCATATACACAGACATATTGTTTCTTTAGTTTGTTCTCCCTTATGACTCATTTCTCCCATTCTTTATAATATATCAAGAGGCCACAGTAAGCACGGACATCAACTTATATTAGTTCCACTCTTTTATTAGGCTATTCATAGGCGGCCTCTGTTATGTCATAGAATGAAGTCATGAGCAAAACAAATGGACTAAATATCTTTCAAACAGCATGATGGGTTTTCAAACAATTGATAAAATTCACTTTCAATTTACATTTATAAAATATAGGATACACACATTTAAAACCTCTAGAATAAAACAGTTCTCCATTGAAATAGCCAACTGTTTTTTAAAAACAATATCTGGAGGGAATTCTTCCATGTCGTCTCTTCAAGGACAACCTGTTTCTATTTCACAAGAGGACATGGATTCACTCCGTACCTTGTTCCTTAATGACTACTTAATTTTTAAAGAATTGTAACACACTTCCATTAAGTGCTTGCAGTTGTCTATTCAAGGCAAAGATCCCTCAATCAACAAAGAACTTCCTTTTAAGCCTATAATCAATAGTTGCCAATGATGAATAAACATTGATTATTAACAATGGATGTGGTTTAGGTTGTTTTACTTATGTCTGCTTTTAAAGCACTTATAATGGATTGCTGCTGTCAAGTGCCTCCATTAAACAGAGCTCACTCTGGCTGAAAGCTCAGATAGTTGTTGACAAGAGATGTTTACTAATCCCAGGTTACCCCTCTTAGATTCAAAAATTTACTCTTTTTAATATACTAAAAACCTGAATTACAGATGGGTTTCTGCTATATTATTTGTAAAATAAAATTATTTGGGTTATTATATATAGATAGATTTTATTGAATTTTTAACAAATCCACTATAAGATTAGAATTTGCCAAAGATTACATATACACATTTTTCCATAGAACTTTTCCAAAGTAAGAGTCAGAAACCTTTACTGGAATAAGGAAATAAATGACAAAATGAGTTGAGATAAAGTCTTGGCATGAAGCATAGGAAAGCATGATGGTATGGAGGGATGATACATTAAATAATTTTTAGAGAGGATTATCTAACAACACAGAGGAGTTTTTTATGGAGCAAATATTCAGGTTAAACTTTACCCAAAGTATCAGTGCCATAGGTGAAAAAGAAGAGTTTGAGTAGGAGTCACTCACATTTCAAAACTAGGAACTCAAGTAGGAGAATAAAAGACAGTCAAATGGTAAGAAATCACCCAACATCATTAGTTTATACAGTACCATGAAAGAAAATGAGCCAACAGTATAAAAACAAAATGAGAAATGAACTACTTATAAACGCATGAATTAGCTTCTCTGTGAATGAATGACGAAGTAGGTGGATCTATGCTGCGTAAATTATAGGAAGATGGAATTAGTTATTAAAAGTGTATTATCACTAACTAATCAATTATGTTACAATAACTACCATTTATGTGCTAAGTTCTTGCTAGTTTTTCCTTATATAAAGTATTATCTTTAATTCTTAAGAACTTGGTATAGAGAACATTATGATAATATTTATTCCACGTGGGAAACTGAGGTTCAAAGGTATTTAGCAACATGACAAAAACATTACATCTAGAAAATGAATAAACACAGTTAATCCTGTTGCACCTTATCTGATTTGTGATCTAACATTGGTGTCCTTTATACCAGACATCCAAGATCAAGAGTATAACTTAAACTACAATGTTTGATATGCCTTATAATTCACACTTTTCCCGATATGTCATCTCTTGTATGTATGGAATTGCCTGGAAGTATATTAATGCATTAAATTTAAGATGAACAGCATTGAACAATATCAATTTGTGGGTTGGTGTGTGATAGAATATATTTCCTCATTGTCGAATTCTAACTCTTCTGAAGTTCTACTAACAGTAGAATTTCTACTTACAGTAGCAGCTGAGGTTTTAGATTGTCTTTCCTTCACCTAAAAGACACTTTCTTCCAAACTTTTCTATGGCAAATGTTAAGGTCTCTGACATATTGCTCTAGAATTCAAGACTGTAGACACTGCCTGCCCTCCTGTGCTTCTAGCTTACTTTACTCACTCTGAAACCCACTGAGTATACACAAAAGCAAGAAGTTTCAAAAAGGAGATTTTTGTCCTCCCAGGGAATTTTGTCTATATTCTGCTAACCAATTAGACATGTTAAACTTTCACAGACATTCTTATTTGAAGGCTTCCCACAACACTTTCTCTGTGCCAAGGTTTTTCTGGTTCTAGACAATTTAATGTGAGTTGATGGGTTTAATCATATATATTTAGATTCTTCCAGACACTTGATAGTTTTATTGAATTATGTAAAGTAATTCCTCCACTTAGAACAATTTATTGACATAAATATCACTGAAGTATCTATTCAGGAAACTAAGATTTAAATATAACTAATAAGTAAAAATGAAAGAGACCTTTTCACACTGTCAACACAATTTTTAAAAGAATTCAGACTTATAATGATTTAGAAACAATTCAAACAGGATACACTTTTTATATATTTAAATACTCATAATTTTTTTGGTTCATATTTGTCTGAACAAAAAATGTTGAGTCATCTGAAGATATTTAAATTGAAATTTACCAGCCAAATGAAAGTTTTAATGTCAAGGTATTTCTGGCCTCAAAGGTCTATGTAAAGTTTAACTTTTGGAATACAGAGAACACAATATTTCCCTTGGACTTTTATCGAACCTCGTCCAAACCAGATGTCTTGAGAACTAGATAAGTTTAAAAATCTGAATTTATTGAAAAATCTGAATTTATTGTCTGGGAATTCACCCACTTAAGTATCTGTTGGAATAAAAAAATGAAGCCTAATCAAGATAAAGAATCAGTTAATTTATTTAGGAGAAAATCTTCCTTCAAATGGTTTCACTACAAAAATTGCTTATTTCATTGGCCTTTATATATAACACAATCTCCAAATATTACCAAAAAATAAAACTGAATACCTGATAAAATCTCATTGAAGCTATATTTTTCAAATGTCTATGCTGTATAGTATTTAGCTTGAAGTTTAAATAATTGCTCAATTTCTTCAAGATTAAAGATCTAAAATGTTTGCTTTCTGAAAATAGAGATAAGAGTGCTTTACTGTTTACCTTTGGGAATATTAGGCATTTAACTGGAGAGAGCATGTATTAAAAAGACTGAGAGTGTGTTATCTGAACCTTTCCTTTGTGGTCAGATGCTTTTTGCCATAAAATGAAATGGTTCTACAAGACTCAATACCATATCACTCTATAAGATCAAACATGATGAGACTCCCATCTGATCTATTTCTTAGAATTAAAAGATGTCTAAAACATTTGTTAAATTAATATAAACATTTTAAATTGTTATAGCTTAAATGATACTAGAAACTATTTTCTGTGAAGCACAACTTATAAAAATTATGTTATATATGGGAAAGAAAATTAAAACTACCTAACCATACAGTATCTCCTATGACATATCAATTATTTTAATTCTAAAAAAGATGGCTATAATGTATTCTATCTTATTATGCTTTTCCAGAATTAATTCATTAAATTGAAATACTACATAAATAAGAGGCATAAGGAAACGAACTTGGTATTTGGAACAAATGATAACATTTGTTATGAAGATAAGAAAATGTTTGGGTGAAAATTTTTGTCGTCTGTATATTACTAATACCAATTATTGTTTTTTTAACTAATTAATGAAAATGCATGCATCACAGAAAACAAATATGATTTGTTACTTTCTCTACTAATATATTACAGTGTTGTTACTCCTTTTTTGGCAGCTAGAAAAAACTGCAAAGCATTTAAATTGCCTCAAATTACTCTCTGGCTATCTCATTTTATTTTATTTTGTTTTAACGTTTTTGCTATCTGCTGGAGTTCAGGATCTTTTTCTGCATTTAACTATATTTCTTTGGTACCTAATACTGTATGGGTATTGTGTGAAGCCTTAATTCTTGCTAAATAAATAAATATATGAATTAATATCATTATGTTCTTCCAAGCTTTGCAAGTGTAGCCCAGAAGACATAAAATAGCTAAAAATAAAAATGAATGCAGAGCCATTTCTAACAATAATGAAAGCGGAAAAATGTTCTTGAAAGGAAGGATAGACTTTTGAAGTTCAAAATATTTTACATTGGCAAAAGTTTGGCAGAAGTAAAAAATAAGGCCTTCTATACATGATTTTTTAGAAGGAGATGGTGAAACATGGATTCTCTGTGTGAGAAATAAACAGTAATGGGAATGCTTAAGTCTGCTGGCAACAAATTCTTGTAATCTTCCTTCTCCAATGATGTCTTGATTTCTCCTTCATCCTAGGTGACATTTCCCTGGGTATAGTAATATAGTTCTAAAGTTGACAACACTTTTCTCTCAGTACTTCAGAAGTGGCATGCCAGTTTCTTCTGATTTCCATGGGCTTCTTCTGAGAAATATGGTATCATTGAAATTAATTCTCCCCATATATAAGGTACTGTTTTGCTCTCAGTGCATTCAAAACCTTTTTTTCTCTGTCATTAGTCTTCAGAAGTTTCACTGTGATATGTTTTGGTGTGGTTTTCCTTGAGATTGTCTACTTAGAATTTGCTCAGCTTCTTCAGTCTGTAGAATTTAGTCTGTTGCCAAATTGTGAAAGTTTTTAGGCCACTATTTATTTAGAAACATTTTCAGCCCCACCCTTTTGTCTTCTTTGACTAGGACTCTGATGACACAAAAGTCAGATGTGTAATTATAACCCAACATTTTTCTGAGCCTTTTTTTTTTATTATTTTTTAGTCTACCTTCTTACTGCTGTTTAGATTGGATAATTTCTATTTTAATTGTTTCCTTAAGTTTACTAATTCTTTCCTTTGTACACCTTATTATGCTCTTGAGCCAATCCACTGATTTTTTTAATCGTACTTTTCAATTGTAAAATTTCCATTTAATAATTTATATCTTCTATTTCTTTGCTGAGCCTTTTCTATTTTTCATTTGTTTCAAGAATTTTCATGGTTGCTCATTAAAGTAGATTTATGGCAAAGGTTTTGACGTACTTGAAAGACCATTTTAATGACTCTATGATCTCAGTGTTGTCATTTATAATTGTCTTTTTCTCATCCAAGTTTAGATTTTCCTGGTACTTTGTATGAGGAGCAATTTTTGATTGAAGTTTGGACATTTTTGGTATTATGATATTATTGATCTTATTTAAATCTTCTGAATGAGCAGGTCCCCTTTGACACTGATCAGGCAGAAGAAGGAGTGGGGGAAATATATTGTTATTGCCAGATAATGGTGGTAGTCAAGCTTCCCCACTGGCTAATGTTGATATCCAAGGGAGAGGGCAGATTCCTTACTAATGCTAAAAGGTTTGTTGCATCTTTCCACTAGGCTTTCCTTGATACCACCCAGCGGACAGGAGCAGGAGTGCCTTGATACTGCTCCCCACATGGCCTCACTGACATTATCAGGGGTGGTCTTGTGGGGCTGATGATAGATCTCACTGTCACTAGGCCTCCTTGACCCCACCCCAGTGGGGAGTAGAGTGTCTAATTACTGCCAAGTGGTGTGAAAGTCCGCTCCTGCTGCCCACTTGATCTTCTCTGACATCACTCCAGGAGGGCTATTAGGGGAATCTCATTGAATCTGCACTCCCCATTTGGCCTTTGTGAGAATGATGGTAAGGTTGCTTATTTTTTGTTTATTCTTATTTTTATTGGTTTGTTTTTGGTATGTGTGTTTAGCTAAAGTAAAGCAGTTATTATCTAAAAGTTTTCTGTCTTACTAAGCTGCCCCTTTCCTTGTTCTTTGGTTAGAGAGCAGGCTTTTGTTGGGAGCTTACTTTGTTTGTCTCTGTTAACATATATAGGTGTTTGTGAGTGTGTGTGTGTGTGTGTGTGTGTGTGTGTGTGTGTGTAATTTTTGAGCAGACACTATCACAGTTGTTATGCAGATGGAAAATAACCAAATGAAATAGTGTTCAATATTCATAATCATTAGAAATGCATAATCTTTATGAAATGCAAATACCAGAATTTGTTAACACTATATATCTAATAGGAAAACTAAAGCTAAACAGAAAACCCAAGACAAAACATAAGTGTTGATAAGAACCTGGAGCAACTGAACTCTCACAGGCTGCTAGTGGTGAGGTAAAATGTTACAACCACTTTGCAACAGTATTTTTAAAGTTAAACATAGATATTCCTCTCCTAGGACTTTCCTCCTAGGAAGTGAAAGCCTATGTCCTTAAAATGATTTGTACATGAATATTAATGTTTGTTGCAGTTTCTTTTGTAATAGCCTCAGCCTGAAACTACCAAAATAGGTGAATGGAAAAACACATTTTGGCATATACATAGGATATATGTATGGATGTATATAGCATGGAAGACTATGCTGAAGTTAAAAGAAATGAATATTGAGGCACACAATTTTGATTAATCACAGATAATTATGCGAAGTGAAAAAGTCAGAGCAAAAAAAGTATACTTATGATATGATTTCATGTATATAAAATTCCTGGATAAAGTAAACTAATTTATAATGACAGAAAGTAGCTATGTGCTTGTCAGTGGGAGCTTGGGGAATGCAAGAAGGAATTGTAAGAGGGTAAGCAGGTGAAAATGGAAAAGCTGGCAGTGGATGATATCGAGAGTGGGAAGGAAATATTATCTGGGGAAGAAGACTTAAAAAATAACAAGAGAAAGATGAAATAGCTAAAGGATTATTTTTTAACTTTAGAAAGACCTACTAGAGACATCAAAGATGGTGTCTAATACCTAAACAAAAATATTTTAATAAGATATTTTACTATAGAAACCTGTTCAAATATTCAAACATTGAGGTATTTCTTCACATGCTCATATTATTTTTTTCCCTAACAAAATGAGGAGTTTTTCCACTGTTGAATTGACTCACATATCTTGGAGAAAGCTTTTAATAGACAGCTGGCTTACACAGCAATGTCTTTGAAGAATACCCAAAGCACAACCCTTGTAATTATAGACACATGACTCATAACTAATCAGCATGGTAGATCCATATTTGAACTGGCTCACCAGTGACCCAGAAGCCTATTAGAGCTAAATCCATATAACAGTGTGTTAACTTTCCTAAAGCTCTTTGGAAAATGAAGTGCTGTCCAGTGGCCATTAATTTTCATTATTTCTGATTAAATAGTTCTATGGGGAAGTGCATTAAAATTATCAGCTAAAATTAGTCTTTGGGAATTCCTGCAGATTTTTTTATGCTTTCCATCATCCTGTATTATATGGGCTTATTGAGGCTTACTCTCTTTGATTTACTTTAGAGATAAAATTCTTGTCTTTTGTTCAGTTTTGTTTTCTCTTCTGTTATTCATGCATGAGAAAAAATAAAAATGACAATTCCTTGCATTCAATGTGAAAGTGTTGTATAATTTGTGACAGACATTTTATTAAAATGAAAGACATTTTAGCAACATGAGTCCCTGTCATCGTCGGTTGTGACACTCTGTGTCTCATATTTAGATTCCAGCAAGTGCTGCACCATCAGATATGCTTTGATTCTTCTTTAGATACCAAGTTTTAAGTTTCAGCAGAAGATTTCCACAACAAAATAGCTGTACTGCCCTATAATTCTTCACACTAAATAAATGCATAAAATATGGAACAAATTAAGACTTATAATGGCATATTTTATGATTCCTAAATTTAATAACCTAGATGTTAATCCCAGATGCTAAAAATCAAATGGAGATACATTATGAAAGTAGAAATTTAATATATGATTACTGTTAAAATTATATGTCTAATCATTGCTGCTCATTGTAATGACTAATGATAAAAATCAGAGACAAAAATTTTGGAAAAAAATCAGTACACAGTGTATGTATATTCCCTTGATTAATTAAAATCAGCTTCAAATAATATTAAATATACTGTTTTATGCATATACAAGTTTCAATACTGGTCAATAAATACCTAGTCAATAAGTATGTATTAAACATATTTTATGTGTAAGGCATTATTTGTCTATTTGACATTTTGCTTCTACATATTATTAGCTTTAAGTTAAAAATGTCACAGCATCGTTCACTGCTGCAGCTACTTTATTCATGCAGAATGCACTCCACTCACATCCATGTCTGCTGAAGTCTCACTCAGGTTCATTTGCCGTCCCCCTTTACATATCTTTTAGTAGAGTTTCTAGAACTATAGTACTTGAAATTTCATGAGTAAATCACCTTCTTTTAGTCGTTTGTGTTTTCTGTCTGTTATATTCCTGGGCTAGAATTGTGCCCAGGTCCTACCTTCCACATTTTTTCTCCTACCTAACATGTGCTTAGAGTTATCTCCTATGGATAACACAGTGTGACTGATAGATTCAGAATGAATGTAGGCCAGAATGTTGAGAAAAATTCTGAGTCCCATCTATGATTAGTGCAACAGAATTTGTAAATTATTTTCAATCACTGATCTTAATGTTAGGAGGTGCAAAAGCAGCCCTTTAGGGTGTATCTCAAAGATGGTGTGATTAAAGGTTAAGATGGCATTTTCAGATCTTTGGAATAAGATGATTTTAGTTTATAATCCTAGATCTGTGAATTAATAATGAGTGTCCTCAGGCAAGCTAATCTGCCTTTTTTGTCCTTTGGTTTCCTCATCCATTAAATGTAGAACTAATGCCTACTGGAGTTGTTTAGTCTAGGAATAAATGAGATAACTCATGCATGGAAAACACTTATTGTAGTGCTTTATGTGTGGGAAACTCACAAATATATATATATATATATGTGTGTGTATATATTTGTATGATTTCAATTGAAATCTACGTAGAATAGATTCTATTCTATGTATTTATATATATTTGTGAGTTTACCACACATAAAGCACTACTATACACACACACACACACACAGATACAGAATTGATGTTGATGTTGTTTTTATGTCTACTGACTATCCAGCCACTATTTTTCCTTCCTCTATCCTTTTAGAGCACTTTAAATATAACTCATATATTCTTTCAACTCTGTTGTGACTATATATCAAGGCATGGGTTTCTACCATCAGACTCTGAACTTCTCTGGGGTAGAGGCTTCATCTTATTCATTCATATATTTACAGCATTTATCTCAGTGTTGGGTATGTAGAAGCAATCAATAAACCTTGAATAATGGACTAACTGAACTAACAAAGAAACAATTTCATTATATTTCTGAATTTGGCTCAAATCCTCCCTTACAAGATTTTTCCTGTGGTACATTTTGTCTAAACTCTAAATACATCTTTCTTTGATCTCAATGACAGTATTTATTATAGATTTCTGTTGTAACATAAAATTAATAGTTCCCCTTGAATGTGTATAGTTTTCCTTTAAAGTGAAAGTACAAGAAACAGAAACTCTCATTATTCATGTTTGTACTTGTTATTGTCTTACATAGAGAAGGTATTCAATGAGGAACAAGGCACTTAAACAAATATGGTGAATGATGCAAAACAGAATTACATGTATTATAATAATAAAAATATAGAAACCAAACAAAGTACTCTGGAATAACAGAAGAAGGGATCATTTATTTTGACTGGAGATTTTAGAGATACTGCATTTAATATATAACATGAGAAATAAGCTTTGAAGCAAGGAGTACAGTTTTGAGAACAGAAATGCATTATTATAATTAAAATGTATTTGTTTTTCAAAACATATTTATTATGATTCATATTAAAAATATCTCCCTCGGACAAATGAAATTTAATATTTGAATGGAGAAAACAAGAAAAGCATGCTTATTACCTTTCTTCCTCCAAATTTCTTTCACAGAAATGAATGTCGTAATATTATAGTGTCACAACTATACTCTTATATGATTTTACTTTGCCTAGTAATAGAAATATAGTAATTATTTGAATGACAACTTCCTCAAAATAATGTTATACCAATATTTTATTTAAAGTGTTTTTATTGAAATACAATACACAGTATGGAAAGTGTATGCATGACATGTATAGCTTCTTTAATTTTCACAATATGCAAGAACCACTCACATCAAAACATAGAAGATTACCATGAAAACAGGAAATATTTCTTGTGCCCGTTCCTTGACAACGTGCCCTCACATAACCATTATTCTGAGTTCTGTCAAAAAATTAGTTGATCTTGCTTTCAGAAGTTATATAAATGAACCATACAGCATATACACTTGATTCTAGCTTTTTTTCCACTCAAAACGATAGTTTTGACATTCAAAATTACATTGCTGCATGCAGCAGTGATTTGCAAGATTCATCTCTGCTGTTACAAAAAGGGGTGATTTATTCTTTTTGATTATTAAACAATATTATATATGAATGTATAACAATATATTTACCCATTCTATTATAGGTAGCATTTGGGTTATTTACAAATTGGGGCTATTACAAATAATGCCACTAGACACAGTTTTATATATCTTTTCTGGTGTAAAGATATTCGTATATACTTTGCTTATATCTCTAAAAGTGGAATTGCTGCATCACAGAACACACATACATTTAAATTTAGTTTTTTAAAAAGTGGTTGTGTCAATTTACAAACCTACCAGCGAGGTGTATGAGTTCTAGTAATAATTTTTCCTCACCCATACTTTGTATTTTCAGTTTTTATCTTTTAATATAGATAATCTGGGGGAAAATAAAGGTAAATAGTTATGGTTATGACTAATGATGTTGAATACCTTTTAGATGCCTAATTGTCATTTTAATATATTTTATTGAAACACATTTTTCCAGTCATTTTCTCATTTTCCCATTGCACAGTTCAGTTTTTTCTCATTGATATGTAACAATCTTTATATATTAATGCACATTCATCCTCTCTCTGACATAAACTAAATAAATTCTATTATTCTCTGTCTTGCCTTTTCACTCTCTTAATTCTGACATATTTTATAAATTTGAGTTCAAAATTATAATAAAATCCAATGTATCAATCTTTTCCTTCATTATTAATGTTTTATTTTAAAGAAATTTTTGCATGTCTCATGGTCATGAAGATATTTTTCTAATTTTTATGCTGCAAAAAGTATTATCTTTTTCCATTTTGGACTACAACCTATTTGGAATCAATTTTTTATGTATGGTGGAAAGTAAGAATCAAAGTTCATTTTTTCCCCATCTGGATATTCAGTTGATCCAGCATAAACACAGTGGCAACTTTTGTTATGAATAAGGGGACTAAATAAATAGGTCTGTATCTGGACTCATTATTCTGTTCCATCTGTCTACTTTTCAGTTCTTCTTTCAACCACACTGTTTTAATTATTGTAGGTTAGAAATAAGTCCCTATGACTGACAGCAGAAGTCCTTCAACTTTGTTGTTCCTCACAAAGGTGTCTTCACTATTCTTGGTATTTTTCATTTCCATAGAAATTTTATAATCATCTTGTCAATTTCCTCAGGCCAGAAAAACAGAAAACAAAACAAAACAACAAAACACTCTGGTACTTTTAATTGAAATTGCATTGTATTAAAAGACCTATGGTAAGAGAATGGACATTTTTATAATGTTCTTTCAGTCTATGTTATACTCTCCACTTATTTAGACCTTCTTTAATGCTTCTCAGAAATGTGTTTTAGCTTTCCAGGAAAAAGTTTTAGACATCTTTTATTAGGTAATTCCCAGTATATTTAGTTATTTTAATCCTATTACAAATGTATCCTTTTCTTTTATTTTCAAATTGCTTGTTAGTGATATACAAAATGGATTGTATTTTTGTATATTGACATTAAATCCAGTGACCTTGCTAAATTTACTTCATAGTTCAAATAGTTCACATGCTTAATCTTTTGGATTTTCTATAGAAACAATCACACCTTGTTTCAAGAGACTTTCATTTCTCCTTCTCTCTTTCTCATACTTGTACCTTTTGTTGTTGATGTTGCCAGAATAAGAGTTAACACACAATACCTCTAATTTCTTGATATTATGTGGAAAATTCCACTAATTTTATCTTTAAATATGGTGCATGTTCTCTCTTCCCATATATATATATATACATACACACACCCATATGCATATATATATATATATATGTAGAGAGAGAGAGAGTTGACCCTTAAACAACATACAACACAGAAGTTGTGACACTGTGCCCGTCCCCACACACACATAGTAAAAATCTGCATATAACTTTTGACCCTCCCCAAATTTAACTACTAATAGCCTATAGTTGACTGGAAGCCTTGCTGATAATATAAACAGTAGATTAACACATATCTTATATGTCATATATATTATAGACTGTATTCTTAGAATAAAGTAAGCTAGAAAAAAGAATATGTTATTAAGAAAATTATAAGGAAGAGAAAATATATTTACTATTTATTAAGTGAAAGTGGATCATCATAAAGGTTTTCACCCTCATCTTCTTATTGAATAGGCTGAGAAAGAGGAGGAAGAGGAGAGATTGGTCTTCCTGTATCAGGGTTGGCAGAGGAATATGAAAATGGACCAATGCAATTCAAAGCCATGTTGTTCAAGGGTCAAAGATATACACACACTAATACAGTAAGCCCTCACTTAATGTCATCGATAGGTTATTAGAAACTGTGGCTTTAAGAAAACCAAGGAAAACAGGTCCTTGCATGTTCAATGTCATTTTGTTACAATGTTGATGAGAAAAAAATGTTTTTGTTATATGTAGTTTTGTTTAAAATCTTAGTTTCCAAGAACCTATCAATGAAGTTAAGTGAGGACTTAGCATATGTATGCCTATGTATATGTGTATATGTATGTATACACACACACACACACACACAGAGACATACACACGTATATACCAATTAAATGAAAGACAGAAAGATTTCCACTATTCCTGGCTACCAAAAGACTCTTGGTTACAGCTTATTTTTATTTTTTTTTCTCAGATCATGCATGGGTACTGAACTTTATCAAATATATTTTATGCGTCCTAAATTTTTTCTCATTTAGTTGCTGAGTAGTGTGGTACATAACTGATTTTCAAGCACTTAAACATGCTTACATTCTGAAATAAACTGTGGTTGACTTTTATTTGAAGTGTTTGTTCTTCAAGTTCTGTCTGCATTTCCTGATCTCAAAAATAAACACATTTACTTTAAATTATGTTAGGGTCACATTTTACACTTTGATGTACCAGCTATGATATAAGACCAGTGCAAGGGTCTTTTCTAATCATGCTAAGTGGGCTAGAATGTAAATACATTATCATATTTGCATAAGAGTTTTAATCACAAACACAGAAACTAAATTTGATAGAAATCATATTGATCTTTAGTTCCTCACATTTTATTCATATTAGTAATGAATGTGACAGGAGCATTATAAATATGCAAAGGAGCAACACATCAGCCTAAACATCACCAGTAATTTGTGGACTTACACTCATAGGAAACCACTAATGGAATACAGTGCATTTTCTTTTCTATGAATAGTCAAATGTCGTGCATAATGTAATAGTGCAACTGCTAATAGCAGACTCAGGCAGGATCATTTAAACTTGTTATTATGGGCAGGACAAACTGATCTTTAGAGTGGCCCATAATAAAATACTTCTCTGACTTTACACTATCCTGATTGTTCAGTTATCTTTTTCCCCAGAGCCTATATTTACAGGAAGCACAAAAATGATTGCTTTGATATTTGGAGATACTTATCATGTACTATCAAATATAGGAAAATATATTTTAGCATCTATTTTTTCTTGCTATAAGAAAGCTATAGAAGAAAACATTAAATCATAACGATATCTCAAACTAACCATTTTGATACTTTGTATGGGAAGTTAATAAATCTTTATTTTATGGCCTCTTGGCTACAATGTAAAATTTTACCATGAACAAAGGCAATTAGTAAATGTACTTGATGTGTAAAATCATAAATATTTGACCAGTTTGAAATTTTACAGAAATATATAATTTATAATATATTTTATAATAGTATTAATATAAGTAATATAATTATAATTAAACAAGAAGTGCTTTTTTAAAAGAAAATTTTAATCTTAATGTGCTTAGAAGATAATAATGAATATTACATGGAATTGTAAAGACTACTCATTTAATCCAGAAGAAAGCTGCTAAATGAGAAAAATGGAACAAAAAATATGAGAAAAATAATGAAAATCAAGATGATATAAATAATATAATGTTGATAATTACACTAAAAATACTAAAGTGTTCTAAACACTTTAAAGTAGACATTGTCATACTGGCTAAAAATACAAGACCCAAGTACATGCTATTTATATGAAATCCACTTTAAATATTAATGTAAAGCCAATATATGTAATAAATATAAACAAGAAAAAAGATGCAGTATTCCAACACTAATCATAAGAAAGCTGGAGTGGACTAAACATAAGAAAGCTAGAATGGCTAAATTAATTTCAGAGTAGATATCAGAGCAAGAATATATCATCAAATATAAAGAAGAATATTTCACTGTAAAAAAGGGTTCAACTTAGAGGGTAGCATAATGATCTAAATGTGCATCTAAAGTATAAAATAGCAGGGCTTCAAAATGCATAAAGCAACAAATGACAAATATGTATGTTTATTAACAGTGGTATTCATGATTTCAATTCTCTTCTTTCAGTAATGGATAAATAGATAAGAAAGCATTAAGTATAGAGATAACTTAAACAAAATTATCAGCCATCCTGACCTAACTTACATTTATAGAAAACCAAATATTAGATCCCTAATATTTTGACATGAAAATTCAACAAGATAAATCATGAGTCAAAGAAGAAATAGAAAATTTTCATAGAGTTACTATGAACTGAATGACTAAATGAAAATTTTAAAAGGGCAGATAAAAATCTGTGGGATGAAGATAAAGTTTTGCTTAAAGGAAGTTTTGTACCTATAAATATGTGTTATTAAAAAAAGAGAAAAGCATAATATCAATTATATAATCTTCTAAATATTATGAAAAAAATTAAAAGCAAAACACAAAGAAAAAATAAAAACAATAATCAAAATAACAACAAATGGGAAGATAATAGGAAAAAATCAATATCATCAAAATTGGTTTATTTTTAAAAATCCATAGAATTGACAGTCCTTTAGCCGTACTAATCAATATAAACAAGAGAATATAAATTACTTATATCAGGAATGAAAGATATTGTATAAGGAATAGTATGAACAATTTTCTGATAATACTTTCAACAATTTAGATGAGTCATAAAATTTCTTAGCAAAATACAAAATGATAGCAATTTTAAATAAGCTTATATCTATAAAATAAATTATATTTTAATAAAAACTCCCAATAATAAAAAAAAGTCCAAGTCTAATCACAACTGAATTTGTAATACATGTAAGGAAGAGATACCAATTCTACATAACTTTTCAGAAAATAGAGAAAGAAGGAGCATCTCTGAGAATATATTGAAGCCAGTATTGCCATACTCCAAAATCAGATAACAATAAATAAAAGAATAATTGCATGAAAATTTCACTCAAGATTGTAGATGAAAACCTTTAACAAATTAATGGCAAACTAAAACTAGTGACACATGAAAAAAGATAATGCATGGAATGTAAGACTAATTTAACATTTGAAAATCAATTGTTATTAGCAATATTAACAGAATAAATGAGAAAATAAAATGAACATCTCAATACAGAAAAATGAATGCTCATGAATGTTTATCATGAATACTCATGATAAACAGGAACAAAATAAAGAATACAGGAACAGAATCACAAATACATGATAAATGGATTTTTATTTATTTATTTTTTTACAAAGGAGGCAAATAGCAGAAGCAAAAGTTTTTCAACAAGTAACACTGTAACAGCTGGATATTCATATGAATTACCTTTAAAAGCAGTTAGACAAAAGCAGACTTCTGTTAGTAACTGCTAACCTTTTTATCCAACCTAACTATGATTTTTTTTTATTATTATGATTAGAGACAAGGTCTCACTCTGTTGCCCAGGCTGTAGTGCAGTGGCATGATCAGAGCTCACTGTAGCCTCAAACTCCTGAGCTCAAGTAATCGTCCCCTGTTAGCCTCGTGACTACAGGTACACACCACCACACCTGGCTGACATTTTTTTATTTTTTGTAGAGATGGGGTCTTGCTATGTTGCTCAGGCTGATTTCAAAGTCCAGGCCTCAAGGGATTCTCCCATCTCAGCCTCCCAAAACACTAGTATTATGAGCATGAACCATCACGCCTGGCCTGACCTAGCTATGATTTAAGTTTTAAGTACAGATCAAGATATATTCAGAGGAATATGCAATAAGGAATATTACTACCAACAGAAACATATATATAAACTTTTAAATTTCAAAATATTCAGTTTCCCTTATTGTTAGCATCTTGCATTGCCATGGTACATTTTTCATAACAAATGAATCAATATTGATCATTAATATGAACTAAATCCTATATTTTATGGATATTTTATTGGTTTTTCTCTGATGACATTTTTCTGTTCTGGGATCCCATCCAGGATCTCATTAAAACATTTAAATTAGCTGATTGAAAATTATTATTTAGAAATTCCAATTTCTGGGGTTTCTAAGAGATAGCTTCTATTGACTGCTCTTTTTTCCCCCTGTGTATGGACCATAAGTTTCTGTTTCTTTGTATGTCATGTATCTTTCCCGTGTTACTGAAAATGTACATTTTAAACAATATTATGTATGTGTAAACTCTGGAAATCAGATCCCCTGTCCCAAAGGTTTTTTGTTGTTTCTATTCATTTTTATTCTTGTTGTTGTTAAGGTTTACTTAGTAACTTTTATGTACTAATTCTGTACTTTCTGTATCCTTTGTCATGTGTAGCTACTGACTTCTTTGCTCAGCATAGTGGTCATTTAATAAGTAGAGATCTGCTTAAGTGCCCTAAACTCACCAATCTCCCTGCTTTTGCCAAGGGACTCTGTGTGTATACTTCAGCATGTTTTCAATGCCCTAGTAGGCAGTTTACAAGTCTACTTTAGTCTTCACTTCCTGCTTTCACAGAACCTCAATGTCAGCTAGACTTGAGAGAAGTGAGTCATCTCAGGCCTTTCCTGGTGGCCACACAGCTGCACATGAATGTTCTCTTCTAAATATCCAGGCATATGTCCCTGCTTTTCAAAGTCCTCTATGCACATCTTATTCCCTGGCTTTTTCTTTTAATTTCAGTTACTTTCTTGTTTGTCACAATTGTTATCATTGCCTCTTGCAACTATAATTTAAACAAATTCTGCTAATAGTGTTTTGTAGACACCCTGTGGAAAGGCTATTTACAACGAGTAAGCCCTGAGTCAGGTCAAATAAAGGTAAGTCTTACCTGTGCACGATGATTTCAAGTGAACAGACAAAATAATGGCAAATATCAGTGAATGAGGCTTTTTAGAAGTAGGTCCAAATATGTTTTGTCCCCTCCAGTGGCTACTAGGTTTTTGGTTTCACTGCTACCCTGATTGTGAGGCTTTGAGAATTATAAATGTGTAAATAAATGGGAGCATTATATTCATAAGACAAGAATAACATTTCTGATTGATTGACTAGAGACTTTGGTAGGTTGCACCACTGGCCTAAATTTTCTTCTAGCTCTATTGTCATGGCTGTAGTGGATGTCTTAATACATAATCTTATCCTACCTTCAAGACGGAAGTAATTATTTTTGTAGATGCTAGAAATGCTATATTCTGACAGCCCTCAGCTTCCAACCGTATCTGGGAATTGTCCTTGGGTAAAGTCAGCTGCTTTGCCTACAGTCACACACCATTCCTCAGGTAGTCTATATGCAACGACTGACAGATGTAAACATAATGTCCAGCCACCCAGTCCCAAACTGAAACATGTCAAAAGAGCCATCTCAGATTTGGACTGCCTCATGGGTTCTGCTGAGAACTTTGTTGATACTGCCATGCAGCCCAAATTCTTCTCCCCAGTTACCGTCCCTTTATTTTCCTCACAGATTTCAAAAGCAGCCCCTAACTACTCTTTATCTCAGAATCTGCATCCTGTTTGACTCAAGTGCTAACAAATGCTTCTCTCTGTATCCTCTGAGAATCAGACATCAAGACTGAGTTAAATGTGCAAGGATTATATTAAGTTAACTGTTTGTGAGAAAAAACAGAGGTAGACCCTGGAAAATCATAGATGGTCATCAGAACTGGATGGAAGTCTGAATCCAAGCGAAACGGGGGGAAAAATAAAGGAATGTTTGGGTCAGAAAGTTCTGGACCATAGGGCGATTTGAAGCTTGACAAAGTTAACTGGAGAGTCTAAAATCAAAGTCAGCCCTTAGAGGAGTCCTCTGCTTCTCAGGAATTGGCTTGCTTTAGTACTCCTCCTTTGAGATATACATATATATATATATATATATATTTATATAGATTTCTTAACTTGTTTAATTCTTACAACAAATCTATGAGGTAAGTGTCCAAGTACCCCATTTTCTCGATGAGGAATGGTTTAACAGGAATATTAATTGCCCAAACTGAGAGTGCAGAGTTGTCTGAGAGTTGCAGAGTTGTCTCAAACTGAGAGTTGCAGAGAAAGTTGAACCAACATAATCTAATCTCAGTGTTTGTGCTCCTGAGAACTATTCTGTAGTGACACTGACTCACTTCATAGACTTGGAACTCCTTGAAGGAAAGTAAGACTAGGTCACTTCAAACAGGACCCTGAGGTCCTCTCACAATTGTATATTATATTATAAATCTTTCACCCAGCCTTCCCATAAAGAAACATCAATCCATTGCCAGAATGACTGCACTGGGAAGAGGAAAATTCCAAATTTTTCAAGGTTATTAAATACAGACTCCGAATTGACTGGGTCACCTTTAATATTTCATACCAATTGCCATTTTATTTCTGAATGCATAGCTGGAGTAGACAAACTCAGTAACTGGTAGAATTCTCATTTTACATCCCTGAACCAGCACATGAGGACTATAAATTAAGGAAGATGAAGCAGAAGCCCCTGAAAGTTCTCTACCTTACCAGAATAGTAGTGAAAAAGAAAAATATCACTGTGTCCCAGAGAGAACCTTAGTGATTAGTGCTGTTATTACAGATTTTTAAAGAAGCTGTATTGGAAAGAAAAATTAGAGGGGTGATTGAAGGGGACAAATAACCCTGAGAGGAAGTTTAAATGTTGAATTGGATGAGAAATTATCCCAAAGACACTGATTTAACCAGAAGGAAATTTTTGTTGTTGTTATTTGTTTTAAACCAGAAGCCACGATTACATTCATCTAGCAAATGGAAGTATTTCATCACACTTGCTGTGCCCTTCTTGGGCCTATCCCAGTCCCACACAAGAATGTGGTAAATTCCTATAATTTCACATTGTCTTGGTATCCATTTTAATATAAATTGGACTTTCACATACTGGAAGCAGGGCTTAGTCCTGAATTAACTCTAGAGCATTTGCAGGCTCTTGATGGGCAGCTATGACATGTATGTTTTCATTCTTATGGGAATATGAGTAAATTAGTGAATTTACTTAGAGCTGAGAGGCCAGGTAAAACAAGGAATGTTTTATTTTATTAAGAACTAGCCAGAGTTTTAGGACTTGCAATTGTTTTTCTTAGAAAGAATCAGTCTATTTTGGGTCAATATGAACAAATTATATATACATACATTCATACACATTCCCATTTGTATATATATTCTTCAAAGACAGAATTAACTTTATTGATAAACAATTTAGGCACTAGCTAGATGCCATTGGGCATCAATTACAATTCTACAAGGCTCTAGCACAGATTTACAGTCACAATTAATGGCATGTCAAATTGTTGGAAGAAAGGTATTGATGTTCAATAATAATGCAATTAGATTCTCAGAAGGCCAGATAGTTTGAACATCTTTTTAAAAATGTCATTTATCTAAGATGACATGCAAAATGCTGCCACATTTTAAAAACAAATGGTGGAAATATCAAAGTAAGTGTATTTATCTTTGTGGCATTGTTTTTCAGCACCATAAAAATTGAGAATAAAGGTGAATATTTAAGACAAACATTCAAACGTTTGGCAACATGTTTGCAAATATTTAGAAACATTTGCTTTGATATTATATGGTGATAACAATAGTGTGATATTAATAATGTACATCCAGATGTTGTGGTATCATTTGACACAATCTTATTGTAACCAATAGACTTCCAAGATGGTGCCCAATGACTCCTGCTTTCTGCTGTTGACACCCTTGTGTTGACATCTTCTCCCTCTGACTGTGGGCAGTATTTAGTGATTTGATTTTAATCTATATAATGTGACAAAGGTGATAAGATGTCACTCCTCTGATTAGGATATGCAAGATTATAACTTTTATTTTTCTAGCATACTCCCCCTTTCTTTCTGGTTTTGATGAAGCATTCCGTCATGTTGAAAAAGGCCATGTGGCAAAGAAGTGAGAGTGCACCACTGGCCAGTGAAGAACTGACGACCCTCAAGGAACTGAACCAGTCAACTACCGCGTATGTGACTATGAATGCAGATGTCTCCCCAGAAGAACTTTCACATGAGACCTCATTTCTGGAAAACATGTTGTTTGCAATCTTCTGAGAGACTCTGAAGCAGAAGGCCTAAATTTGGCCTGTATTCCTGACCCACAGAGATTGGGAGATGATAAATATTGTTGCTTTTGTTGTTTTATTGTGGGAACATATATATAATATTCATCATTTTAACCATTAGTAAGTGTAGAATTCAGTGGATTTAAATCATTTACAATGCTGTGAATCACCACTATTTACATCGAAAATTTTTATTCTCCTCCAAAAGAGTTGTACCCATTAAACAATAAATTCCCTTTTCCCTGATACCTTAGTAACTTCAATTCTAATTTCTGTCTCCATAAATATAGAGATATTCTATGTTCCACTTATATGAGATACCTCTCGTTACATCTGTCTGGTGGATCTACCCATTATGGCAAGTGGAGTATCGAAGTTTCCAACTATTAATATTACCGTAGAACTATTTATCCCCCCAATGTGTCAATTTTTCAATTTTTGCATCATGCATTTTGATGTTCTTTTATTAGGCGCATAAATGCTTATAAATATTATTTCTTCTTTCCGTATTAAATCATTTATTAATATGCATATGTGTGTGTCTGTATGTATCCTTATTTGGCTCTTAAAAACTTTTTAGATTGGAATTCTATGTTGTTTGGTATTAGTATAATGACACCAGCTCTCTTGATTATTATTTGCATGGAATGGTTTTCTCCATTCTATCACTTTCAAAATTTATATATGGCTTATTTATATTTTAGTATATATTTTTTCTGTCCCTTCTTGTACCATGAGATATAGTTGAGCATAAATCTACTACATGTTGCTACCATGAGATACTTATCTGTTGTCTTTCTATTACATGTCTACTCTTCTAGATTTCTACACTTTGTTCTATAATGTTGGGGCTATATTTCCTATGCTTCCTATCAGCTGGCTCACTGCTAGATTTTCCAGTAGGAGATACAAGTGAAGGATCAGAAAATTGTAAGAAAGATACAAAGTAACTAGCTCTCTCTCTCTCTCTCCCTCTCTCTCTTTCTTTGTTTCTGTTCCTCACAGTTTCTATTTATCTGTGTCTCTTTTCTCTCTCATTTTTTTCTCCCTTCCCCTCCATTTGGGGACGCATCATTGAACTGTGCCTCATCTTTCCATGATTTTGGTTTTATTTATAGTAAAGACCATCCCTAACACTACTCACTGTCTTAGTACTCGTAAGTACAGTCAATTTCTTCTTGTCATTGTCTAATCTGGGAGGAGATGGCTAATATTTCTAAAATATTTGCAAAATGTTTCTTGTATTAAGGATATACATTATAATCTGTAAAATATATGTATAAGTGCACGGTGAGAGTACTAGACTAATGAAAATGGAATAAACTGTTGTAATAATTCAAATGTACCAGTAAGGGAGCCCTTAAAAGAGATATGAATTTAATGTATTATCTTGAGCAACTTAGAGGGATTTTGACAGTTTTCTTGGTTGACTGACTAAAATCTACATTCAATGTGATCTACATTCAATTAACATGGCAAGGCCAGACCTTCCATCAAATATTATAACTAAAGGTTTAGAGAATTAAGAATGGTATCTGTGACCCACAGATTTACCCTCCCACTATGTCCTAGTGCAAGTTTAGAGTTGCATTTCTTTCACTAAGGCATCAAGATAAGCCTTAATGAGAGAAACAATAACGTCCTTGAAAAGTTCTACAGTGGTTATTTTCTGAATTTCAAAGAAGATAGAGGGAGTTGATGCTATTGAATAATCTCCTTGATTTCAATGGAAATTATGTAAATGCAGAGTTAGAAGCCAAGTGGCAATGCTTAAAAACCAGGTGCTTGAAATTGCCATAATGAGCAGCAGGGCTAGAATAGCAATTAGAATATTTTGTACCACAAGGATCTTTGGTGATAGTTAAATTGTCACCTTATGTCTTGAATAAAATGCATGAACAATCTACTAAAATATTATTTGAACTGAATCAGAAAACTTCTGGGCCTGGTGAGCAGAAACATGAATTAAGTCAATACAATTGGGAGTTCAGATTCTCACTAAGTTTCTAAAACCAAGCCAATTCCCAGAATAATTATTCCATTATTGAAAAATCAAGTTTATTTGAGTAACAATGTTATAATACTATTAAAAGTATATATAGTAAATTTCCAATCAAACCTTTCCCTGTATTACCTGTAATAATTTAACAGTGTATATCCACCTTACAAACACCTTACATAAAGAATATTTGGGGATTTCTAGAACTATGTTCATTAGTTCCTTAAAACCTCAAATGACATAATTCTTTACTGGGAAAAAATTGGAGTCAGATGATGAGTAGAATTTGACCCCAGTGAATTGCAAAACTACTCTATAGTGAAATTGGAATAGACATGTTCCACAACTGGTTAAATACCCACAATGGGTCCCTGATAATAGAATTATGGTAAGTCAACTATATAGGAAGAGCCAAAAGCAAGTCTCTAGAATTTTCTTCTCTTAGCAATCACACTCCTGAGTATTTTCCTAGAGATATTCAAATGTATAGTCACACAAAAACAAGGGTCCATAAGTTTTATTTTTATTAGCTTATAACTGGAAATAAAACTATATGTTCTTCAACTAGTTAATGGACAAACTCTGGTACATCCATAGAGCAGCTTCCTACTCAGCAATAAAAAGGATGGATCCATTGATATATACAACTTGGATGAAAGTCAGAGGTATTATGCAGAGGGCAAAAAAGCAGTATCTTAAGGATACATATGAAGTGATAAATAAATATAACATTTTGAAAATGACAAAATTATAGGGATAGCAATAATAATAGTAAATGTAATAGTTACTGTTACATTAGTGATTAAGATTTTGTTTCTTTTTCTTTCCTTTTTTTAAAACTATGATCCAATTCCCAAGTTAGAAAAATTACAAATCACTTGTTCCTTTCCTTGCAAAGGTAGTAAAACACTTACCTTCCTGAGTGAGAATATGTGAATATAGGCCCTCCATCCCTGGAAGAAACACTGTATAGTTCCAGCCTATATTAATACTAATGCATAGGAATGCAACATTGGAATACTAAATTTATTTAACACCAGCGTTTTTCAGCTTTCCAAATGCATAAGAATGACTTTGGGAGGAGTAACAAAAAGAGAAAATTAAGACAAATAATAGACCTTCTCAACTCAAATTACCAGAACCAGAAAAGATATTTCAAAAATATTCTAAGTCTAGATAAATTTGATTTGCTAATAATATTTACATTTTATGATTAGTTATAAAATGATTCAGCCAAAATTTTCTAACGAGAATATCCAAAATTTATTTTTCACTAGATATTGAGTCATAAACTGCATACTTTAAATGTCTGCTAGTTCTAAAGCATTAATAAATTTAACTAAATATATACATGTATTTAAATCACATATATCTAATATACTATATCACATTATAAATAATAATTTTTTCCACTCATACTTTATGAAACATTTTATTCATACTCTACATGCATTTTGAAACTCATCTGGCCTACATTTGAAGTCATGTAGTTTTTCTTTCCGAAATACAGTATCTTCATTTATGTCTTTTTAGAAATTCAGTAACATTTGAATATGTGGATGTTGCTGTTAATGGAATTTAAATGCAAAGATACAATTTGAATAACATTAAGACAGTTGATCTGTCTATATTGGATGTATATATTTGTGATCTCCATTAAAAAAATTATGTTTTTAAAAAATGATTATTAAAAAGTTTATTTAAAATCAGTCAACATCTGTCAGGTCATAATCCCAGAAATATTTATTATAGCTGTATTAGTTATCTTTAGTTCTATTATAAGTGGTTAACCTAGTAACCTAAAAAAATCTAAAACTAGCAAAGATATTTTCTCCCAGTATTATGTAGTTTAAAGTAAACAATTGAAAAAATGCTCCATAATATGAAATTTTAGGTAAATTCTCAAAAATATGGCAACCTCTGAATTTCTGAGGGATAATTTCAGGAAAAAATTGTTTCCTTATATTTGGGAAAATTATTTTTTCTTGTGAAATACATCAAGAATTTTCCATATAGTCTGTGACCTCCCCTCCATCCACCTGGGAGGTCCGCCCAGACCTCCTCCCAACAGGTGCTGGGCCTGGGGTGGAGCCAAAGTTCAGCTGGGCCATCTCCTGTAATAGGAAGAACAAAAGCCATTCCCCTGCCCCTCCTGATTACCTGCCCCCAAGGCAAGGATGCAGGCCTCAGTTCCCAAAAAGACTGGGGGAAGTTTTAAAGAGATAGAAAACATCTTTTGCCATCTTTTGCTGTTTTTTTTTTTTTTTTTCCAGGCCATTCCCTCTGCTACATATTCCCCACTCTCAGTTTTACTCTTCCATATCTATGGGAGGAGGGGCGATTACTCTGTTACAACATGGAGAATTATTCCAAAAGTTTCTTTTCTCATGGAAAATTTTCAACCTTAAATAATGAGATTCAGAAAATATGACCGAGTATAATATAGAGTTTATTCGAGCACAAAGCTTGAGGAGAGCTACTCAGAAACACCAGCTCCAAACAATTGGGGCCAGTGTTCCAAAGTGGAGAACTTAACATCTCACATACAGGCAGACACAGAGAAATTTTAGCAGAATTACAACATTTTCCATATGAAACCAGGACATATATTACGGCAATTTGATTGGTTACAGATTGCCGTATTCCAAGGAGGATTACTTTATTACTCTGTGAGGAGGGGCAGTGATCTGAGGGGCGTCTTGTTTCTGATGCATTTGGTCTTAATTACCACCAAGAGGCACTTAATACAGCACTGAAGGACTTCATGATTCTGATTCTGATGTCCTTGTCTTCAGTGCACTCCAGATTCTGATGATAAGAGCCATCACTGACAGAATGAATCCTAAACTGTCATTTTTTTATTGGGTTACTAACACCAGAGTCAGGTATTTATTCCAGGCTCACACCAGGTGGTACCATGTGATTGGCTTAGCTTTAGTGACAAACTGGTGAGCCAATGCCAAGGTTTGAAAGAAGCAGAGAGTTCAGTTACTAGCCAAAACAACAGCAAAATTTTCCACTGCAGTTTACCATTTTGGCTGTCCAATATCCATGCACATGATGTCTTGCATAATTAAAACTGCTTCTGCCTAATTTAATGCAACTACATTTAATATCCTACATGCTGCCCAACAATCATTCACCCAATTACGAGATATAATTGACTGTCTCTACTTCTGACATGCTCCTATCGGTGAACAGAAAACAATGCCCCCAAATATGCCGAACTAAGGAAGAAGTCTCAAGATCTCTGACCTTTTTCCTCTCCTCTCACTTCTGTCTTTTAACCCTTTGTCCAAAGTACAGGATGAGGCTGTTCTCCCAAGTTCCCTTACCTATGTAGAAAACATACCCCAAAGAGAAGTACAATTGCCTTCCATTCCCTCCCTGAAATCTCTTATCTACTTCAGAAAAGAAGACTGAGGAATGCAACCCTACCACTCTGCCTCACCCACTCCACCCCTGACAGACTTGTTCACAAGATGATGCAGTTAAATTCTGTCCCCGGGTCCATTCATTCTTCCTAATAATCATTTATTGCCCCTCAAAAGATTTGTTTACCTTCCCTGGCTCCCCAAACCCCATGAAGAAGGTTATATAAACATCTGTACCCCCGCAGTCATTGGGCATCATTCTTCTCTGATTCCCTCATGCTGTGCATGTTCATAAAACTTTGTATGCCTTTTTCTCCCATGAATCTGCCTATTAGTTCATTTTCAACAAACTCCCAGCTAAGTGTTCTTCATTCTTCATATTATAAATTTAAGCATCACAGAACGTATTATATTATAAGATCAGTGAATATTTAAGCTGAAGACAAAGAATAGTTAAATTACATAAAAATTCATAGACTATAGGAATAAAATATGGAGAGAGACTACAGTCTTCATTTCTAGAATCCAGTTTCTGAATTACAGTTAATTTACCCAAGTCACAGCTAGTAAGCAGTATGGCCAGTTTCCAGGCTAGATGGTCTACCTTCAGAGTCTATGGTCATTATTGATTCTCAGCTGTACTTTATCATCTCTTGATTGTATCTTTCTAATGGTTTCTTATATGCTAGAGTTTTGGTGCCACTAAAATAGGGACTGCATGTATCCAGTTTCCTTTGTAACCTATATGCTAGGCACAATGCCTGAAGGCTTTGTAGTAGAGGGCTTTGGAAATATTGCATAAACTGATTAGTGAATAAATAATGAAGATGCATTATTTTAAATTTTTTTATTTTAATTGAAAAATTAAAATGTATATATTTATTGTGTATAATATGTTTTGAAATATGTATACATTGTGGAATGAAGATGCACATTAAAATTCAATCTCTCCTGTTCTCCAATAAATGCCCAATAAATAATCGGACTAATCAATTGCTTACATTACAGTACTTTCCTGTTCAAAAAATGTGTATTGAATCACCATTTTTCTTAGCATAAATTATATTTTTTCTACTAATTTGAAAACTCATTGAATTTAAAAAATTATCTAAGAAATTAATTTCACAAGGCCTACTGCATTTTTCTCTTCATGCCGATAGTAAATCACAGATCTGCAGACTCTTCCGGTTATCAGAAAAATAAAACCCCATGTGCCAAGAATACTGAAAGTGGAAAAAGATACAAACATTTAGATTAATGTTAATGGTTAATAGTGACATCCAGAAAATTACTTTTTGCATATTGCAAAAATTTATGAAAATTACAGTTGCTTGCATACGTCTAAATTCTTCTCCATTGTTGTTTCCAAATGCATTTATATAAACTCTTTCCTCTTCTATTTTCTTGTGTATGTATGCCATCATTGTTGAATGCTGCAGGTGAGAAAAATGAAGGAAGTTAAATTGCAATATTAAAGAAGTAAAGTGTAGTGGTTAAAAGCACAAATTTTGCAGCTAGAACTTGAATTCCTGTTGTGCAACCTTGATAATTTTCTTAATTTCTGTGTACCTCAGTTTTATTTGCAAAATGGGAATATAATAGCACTTTCTTTAAGAACTTGATGTGAGGGTTAAATCAGTGCCTGTCACATGGTAAATACTAGGTAAGTATTAACTATTTTTATTATTGGAGAAAAGATGATTCTCACATATTTTATCATTTGTTGTCTTTCATTTTAACCCTGATTTAGCCTTCATATACAGAATAAAATTATTAATTCAATAATTAATCAACAAAATATAAAAAAACTAAAAGAGATTACCCTCTTTTTAAATATATTTCAATAAAAGTCATTTCTATATGACTTTTAAAAATAAGTCATAAGTTATACACATTAATAATATAGACAAATATACATAAATTATACAGATTATCACTTAAATGTGTATTTTTATTAGGAATAATTGAAAAAAATTATCTAATTTTAGAGTTTCTTTTCACTTTCTTTCATTCTATGTACATTACATTAAAGAAAAGCAGTGCAGTATCTAACATGAATGATAATTAAATTATGAGTTTAATGTAAGTACATAATGTTAGCATATACTTTTCCTGTATGTGTATACTACTGGAAAAAAATTTCAAACTGTGGGTTTCTGGATTTCATTAAATAAATTAGGCAATTACTGTTTTTTTATTGTAGTGTAGTATCAGATTGTGTGACTTGGGCTTCAATGCTTCATGTTAATGTGCCTCACGTTTGTGTGCCTCACAGTTTGAGGTTATATACTGGAGATAATAGAGCCAGTGAACCTTGAAAGTTTTCTGCCACTACGTTTGGTCTATTATCCTCTGACCAGCAATGCTAATCATAATTTATTATTCATATACAGAAAAGAAAAAAGAGCACACTGAAATACCAGGACCAAAATACTCCTTGTTCTTGATGTCAAGAATCTGTTTGAAGGTAGTCTACAAACAGAAAAATCTCAGTAGGCAGAAATTCTATGTTTGCTTATATACTATTCAACTGGAAGTAAGTTCCAGGGAGAAAATTCAAGCACCTTGCTGCTTCTATGTATTATTCATTATAAATCAATAAACATGTGCCCTAGTCATCCAAATGTAGGTGCCAAGGCCCCAGTGGACAGAATTGACCAGAATTTAGAGGTTCACTATATTCATTTTTTCCAATATTTGATGAAATACAAGATGACTGTGCTTTAGGCAGCAACCTTTTGTTTAAGGCATGTACACCATGTAATGCCATATTTTATCATTTTTCTTTTCACCGAAATCAGCTCCTTCTATATTGTTTGGAAAAAAACAAAATTAGAAATATTTTTGATGTGGAAATTAAAGAAAGATAATATAATTTTTATGGAATTGAGTGCCATTCTACTCATAGAGGTAGATAATTGAATTCAAATATGCTTCTTAAACAACAAGAAGCTGATTTTATTAAATATAAAATAGATTTTTATATTGTAAATCTTAAGAATGACACTACCATACTGTTCACATAAGATTTTTATTCATAAATCACATATATACATAAATCACATGCATACATTTTAATAAGGAGAGTAGTATTATATTAAGTAAAGAAAATTTTTTACAGAATTTCAAAGAAGAGAGTGAGCTATCAAATTTGCATTTGATGAGAAGTCAAAAAAGGATCCATGGAATTTCTAGAAGTTAATATACATGCTTATAAAGAAAGTGTTACATTAGACCTTTTTAAGTTTACACTGTTTCTTGTTGTTTAGGTAAATAAGATCAACAAAGTCAGGGACTAGCTACATGACTCCAATTCTACCTTGCTGCAGAAAGGGCTTCTTGGAGTGCCTTCTTGAGCCTCATTTTTCGACAAAACAACAGGCTTGCTTCCTTAGGCAGTCACAGGGTCTCTGAATCGTCACCTTTAATTCTTCCCACAGCAAATGTTCCAGTCCAGAACTTCATTTCTTGTTTAGATTACTTTGTTAGTTTAACTTTATTTTTCCCTTTGCATATCTCTCTCCAACCTCTTCTCACTACAATACGACCTGCTTTATTTGTTGTTTCTAAAATGGTAAAACCCATCATGTTACTCTGTGATGTGTAGTTTTTTCAGGTACTTCACTGCTTAACAGAGTTGAAAACTGACCATCTGGACAAGTACGACCCATAGACTGTTTCATCTAGCTAAGAAAATATTTGAATCTGAAAGCCTTGTGGCTGGGCATGTATTCTCCAGTTCCACAGCCCTTAACATTCCCCACTATCTTTTGCTATTTAGATTCATACATGTACATTAATTGCTGGACTTTTGTGGGCAGTAGATTTTGTGATTTTTAAAAATTAATTAGATAAAATTAAGCTTTTATGGTCCAGGAGGTGGTATGGTCTTAAAGTGATCCTGCCTGGATTCAACTCTTGACTTTAGCATTCACTATGTTTCTATGGCAAGTTTATCGTGGCAATACTGTGACCTTGGGCAAGTAACTGAATCTTTCTATTTCTCAATTCCTCATCATATGAGTGGGAGAATAATGTCACTTTACAATCTCACAATGTCATTGATATTTTGCAACAAGAGATCTTAACACAGTCTTTGGTCCAGAGTGAGTGTTCATTTAACATTAATTATAATTATTTTTATACATTCTCAATTTCAAAGTAGTCAAACTGATCTCTACCCCTTCATCAATACAAACATCTTGTGTTCTAACCATAATTGTCTTTCTCACACACAATGATATTTTTCTGCCTAGTTTCATTCTAATATCTCCATCAAGAATTTCCTTTTCTGCCTTTTTTGCCTATTTTTCTCTTCATCCTCTAAGACACAGATCAAATTTCTTTTCTTCTCTGTAGCTTTACCTGACCCATCCAGAGAGAGTAATTTACCTTGTATTTCATAATACTTTTTGCACTCCTCTAATATGGCATTTCTCACATTGAAAAGCAATTAATTATTTATAATAACTAACATTTGTTGAACACTTACTGTTTGACAAGTATTATGCTAAGTGCTTTACATACATTAAAGTTTCAAAATAATTGTCTTTTGTTTATTTGTTTGCTGTTGTTTTTTGAGACAGAATCCCAGTCTGTTGCCCAGGCTAGAGTGCCCCAGCATCAGCCTAGTTCACAGCAACTATAGACTCCTGGGCATAAGTGATCCTCTTGCCTCAGTCTCCCAAGTAGCTGGGACTATAGGTGCATGACCCCATGCCCCGCTAATGTTTTCTAATTTTAGTAGAGACAGGTCTTGCTCTTGCTTAGGCTGGTCTTGAACTCCTGAGCTTAAACAATCCTACTGCCTCGGCCTCCAGGAGTGCTAGGATTACAGGCATAAGTCACTGTGCCCAGCCTTAAAATAATTCTCAATGTAATCTATTACTAACCCCATTTCTCAGATTCATGTATTTAATTTAATACAATTTTATTGTATTTGATAGAAAAAAGTAAATTGTTCAAGTACACACTTTTTGTAAGTGGCTAAGCTAGGATTTCACTCAGGACTACATGATATCAAAGCACCATTCTTAATCATGACAACATGAGTAGTAAGTACCATGTTCATCATTGCTTAAATCTCAGTGTCTAGACAAGCCTCTGACCAGCACAGGCACTCAAAAAATATGTTAGATGTATGAATCACATTATGAACTTGTCCTTAGAGAAAATGCAGTACTTGAAAATTGCTAATAAAAGACAGCATACAGAGGATCTTTATCATTCCTGGGAGAAATTTGGTAGAAGACTACCATGATATGACCATTATCAGAGAGATTTAAGGTCAGCTCTGAGAAGTCTCTGGCTTCAGTAGAAATACTTTGGATACCAAAGCAGGATATCAGGTGGGAACTTACAGGACAGACAAAATGAAAACATTTTGACTCCTAGAATGAACATAGTTTATAAAAGCAGTGTCAGTTAGCTATTACAGCAAAACAAGCCACAACAAAATGTTGTATCAGAAGTCAATGGTCATTTATTTTTTCTCATTTGTCTATAAATCATCTAGGCAGTTTGGATGGCCTGTGTTGGGCTCTGCTGATCTTGGCTGCACTAACTCATGATATGTGGTCAACTGAAGAATTGATTATGGGTTGGCTGAAGTTGACCTTGGCTAAACAGGGTAAAAAGGTACAAAGATATACTCTTAAAGAACCTTTCAAATAGTAGAATAAATGATATGTATAAAGCCAACTCTAATTCAATCATTATGTTATACTTGGTTCAAAAAATATATTTTCATTATGATGATGGAAGATGATTTCATGGAAGTCACATTCGGGGAATGGCAAATGGTCCAAACTGAGCAAAACATAAACAGGTAAAGGAAAGAGCTCAAGTAGGAAGAGAAAGTTGAGACCAAGTTTATGCTGGGTTATTTTGGATATATTTCATTTCCTTTATGCAGTTTCTTCCTCGGGTATTTTATATTTAATTTTGAAGCAAAAAGAGAGTTAAAGGAAGAAGCAATTATTCATTTGCTAGTAGAGGGACAACTCATTTGCAGAATCATGCATCTTAAATGTTACATGACAGATTTCAAAGTAACTGTAAAATTTTGCTTCAAAGTTTTAGATAAAAATGTTTGAACCAAATAGAACTAAGACTGCTAGTCCCTTTAACAAGCACATGAGTGCTCTTATTTCGTAAAGAAAGTTTTTTTCCTATTCGGAAACATGATTAATAATATAAAAATTCCATGTACTTTTTTCTGTTCAACTTTTCCTTACTGTTGCAAAGTAATTAGTGTTGGGATGTCAGGGACAAGGATTTCTTTTCTTATGAAGTGATTCAGTGATGTGGAGCTTGTTTTCACTAGTGAACGTGTTGTATGTAAGAGAGTAACAAAAGCAATAGTACATGTCTATAGAGCTCTCTCCAAAACAAAAACATGAGAAGATACTCAGCCGCTCTTCATTACTGCCCAGACTTCTGAAATTGATTCCTTTCATCAACTATAATGAAATATAACAATAAAAAATAAAGGTTATCTGGGAATTTTAGTGTAACAAACTCACCCAGTCTTGCCTTACATAGAGGTATTGAAATCAGCCTTTTGAAGTACTGTTGAATTCAGGCAACAGCTAAATATAAACATTTTTATTCCAAAAGTTTTGAAATGAGAGGTAAGTTCTATATTGAATTATATTTTATGAGGTAGATTCAAACCTGCTTCAAAAAATGTTAAATGTTAAGTACATTATGTAATGTATTTAAAGTACTTATTATTTTTTCATTTTTTTAGAGTGACCTATTCAAAACTTGAGTTAAAACTTTGTTCCCCATTTAAACAAACAGAGGAAAATTTAACTTAGCCCCTGGCTATTCTTATAGAACCATCTAAAGGTGTAACATTAATTTTACATTTTTTTCCAACTCTTTTACAATTGTATTTACAGAAAAGGAATTATAGACGTTCTTCTTATCCTGTTCTACTTATTAAGACCGCATCACATATTTTTAAACATCCACTTTAATCCAGCTGGCATTATTTTAAACCCATAAACTTTTTTCTGGTTGTTGAATTATCAGTGAGCTTTGTCTAAATGACAATCAGAAATTCTGGATGTTATTACAAAAAACATTTATCATTATGTTATTTCTTACTTTTCAGGAACCATTGCCTAAATATTCCAAACTGTTTTCCATACAAAAGTTTTATGATTATATTTTCCTAGGCTTTCAATATCATTAGAAATGTGCATATTTAAATACATATAAATTATTTGAGCTTCTGTCATTATAAATTTGAATATATCTAATTTTTTATTTTAATAGCATAAAACATTGTTAAACAAAACTATTATTAACTTTTATTTCAGGTTTATAATTTTTATACAACATAATGCTATTCAGGCATTTATCCTATATTATATACATTTATCTTTTTATATAAATGTTTCTTAATTTTGTGCCAGTGAATAATGAATTCCACATCCTCATGATGTTTAACTAGAGTTTGAGGAACCAAATAAATACTGAAATAAATCTCTTTGTTTCAAACCATAAGTTTCTGCCTGTTGATATCACTAAAAATTGTATTCATGTACTTAACTCATCTGTGTTTGATTCAAAATAGTTTCTGCCTAGCAGAAAGATATCATTTTTCTGAGCTAATATGTTTAATATGTTTGTCAACATAATATGTTGACACAGTATGTTAATATGTCAAATAGCTCTGGAAATCTGAGTGACTATTGTGTGCATGTTAATCTCATAGGATGAAAATGGTCCAGAACCTTTTGAAGGCAAAATAGCCCAAGAGTTAAAAGCACAGATCCGGGAAACAGATTTTCTGGGTTTGCCTCTTGGCTCTGCCATTGTTAGCATTGAGACAAGTTATTAAACCTGTCTCATCTGTCCCTCAATGTATTTATATGTGAAAAGAAAGTTGTTGCTTCTGAAAATTTAATGACTATGTGGGGGTGTGGGGGTGTGTGTATAAATCTGTGAAACTGCCTTTACAAATTGATAAAGGGATACAAGGCAAGAACTGTGGTAAGAGCCTAGCTAAAAATAAGGCACAGGCCTAGCTAAAAATAGTGATAATAATTAGCCACTGTCCTCCTGTTTGCTTCTCTATAATTGCTACTCTGTAGCCACATAGCTGGTGGTCATAAAGATTCTTAGCTTTATCCATAGATAACAACACCTTTTTGAAACCTAGGGGTAGTTTCTTTCAGGTCCTGAGATATCTTTCAAGTCCTACATTCCCACCCAGATTAGTGGCCCATACCGAGGAATTGACTCAACTTGTCTTGTGACCCACACCCAAGAACTTGGTCTGCAAAGAAGACAATTTCTATAACCATATGGGTCCACCCTAAGCCCAGCCAATTAGCAGACTCAATTGCCTATGCCAGCCAAACTGCCTTTAAAAACCCTGTCTCCCAAATTCTTGGGGAGGAGGATTTGAGAAATTCATCCTGTCTCCAAGCCTATGGCTATATGGAATTAAAATCTCTCGCTTTACGGTAAACCCTGCTGTCTCCGTGTATTGGCTTCCTCTTAGGCAGCAGGCAAATGAAGAACCTGGTTGGGTGGCAACTTATGCATATGCATATATACATGTATTTACTTGTAAAACACCGCAGTGATACCTAGAATATCTAGTTCCTTATCTCTTTTTATTTATTTATTTATTTATTCAGGATATTATGGGTACAAACATTTTGGTTACAGGTATTGCTATTTGCCCTGTCCAAGCCAGGGCTACAAGTGTGGCCCTCCCCTATACAGTGTGTTCCTCTTCCATTAGTTGTGGGTTTTTTCTCCACCCCACCCCTGACTGGCACCCAGTAAGTATTACTACCATGTGAACACCTTAGTGTTGGTTAGTTAATACCAATTTGTTGGCAACTACATGTGGTGCATGTTTTTCCATCCTTGTGATACCTCACTTTGAAGGATGAGCTCAATCACTATCCAGGATGATATAAGAGGTGCTAGATCACCATTGTTTTCTGTAGTTGAGTAGTAGTCCATGGTATGCATATATCACATTTTATTAATCCACTCATGTATTGATGGACACTTAGGTTGTTTCCACATCTTTGCAATTGTGAATTGTGCCACTATAAACTTACCTCTTGCATCAGCACAAAACCGAAGGTTAATCAGGAGCACTATTAATCCACACAAAGTACCTGCATAAGTAAGAGCTTTAGGAAAAAATTTCAAAAATTTAAAGCTTTGACATGATTGTAAAAAATAATGTTCTTTGTCTAGATGAGGATTGATGATCATTGATAAAAATGAAAGAATAATTTCCTTTGGGGCCTGGAGTCTAGAGTTAGACATTAAGAGAGAAGTGTACTGAGAGGCCTTTCAACCAAGGCAGTGGGAGAGAACTCTAATTCAAACCTCAGAGGTATGTGTTATGTCTCTCTGAGACTTACATATGGTGAGGATAGACTTAGTATATATTTTATTCATGACTAATATGTTGAATTTTCTTTTGTGCAATAAAAATCACAAAATTGAAACTTAAACTCTCAGCTATAGTGTCATTTCTCGTCAAAGGAGACTGTCATTTCTAACATACTCCTCTGCTCAGCACTCCCTCTTATTTTCACAGCAGTATTTAAAAGTTTCTCTACTATTCTCAAAACACTGAATCACCTTTCCATTCAGGCTCAGGGGATGATGTTATATCTTATCTCATGTGAAAATGGAAAGCTAACAAATAATAACTACCTCAACATCCCAACACTAAACCCTAACAGAAAGATCCATTCTTTTTTATTTCCTATTACATTAGATCATCCTACATCTAACTTTCTTCTTTAAAAACTACTTATTTAGTTTTTACTAATACTTAGTATTACATAGAAATATCACCTCTCTTTCCTGGAACATCCATGTTGTATTTTATTTTATTTATTTTTTTATTTTTTTTTGAGACAGAGTCTCACTCTGTTGCCTGGGCTAGAGTGAGTGCCGTGGCGTCAGCCTAGCTCACAGCAACCTCAAACTCCTGGGCTTAAGCAATCCTCCTGCCTCAGCCTCCCAGGCAGCTGGGACTACAGGCATGCGCCACCATGCCTGGCTAATTATTTCTATTTTTGGTAGAGATGGGGTCTCGCTCTTGCTCAGGCTGGTCACGAACTCCTGACCTTGAGCGATCCACCCGCCTCGGCCTCCCAGAGAGTGCTAGGATTACAGACGTGAGCCACTGTGCCCAGCCTCATGTTGTATTTTAGACAGATTTCTACTCATTATCATTTAAGTCTGTTCAGATCTTTCCCATATTAAAATTTAAGCAAAACAAAATTTCAACAGCACTAAAAAGAAATCAAGTGAAAAACTAAAACAACTACTTGATACCGCTATTTTTCTATCACTTAGCTTTTGGTGCATAATAAGCTACCCAGAAACTACTTAGTGGGCTAAAGGGGTACACATTGATTACTTTCATATTTCTCTAGATTGGCCGTGTATTTCTTCTTGTCTGGGCTGGTTTATCTGTGGCTGGACAGTTTAGTATGGCCTCATCCAAATGTCTGACAATTTGCGGGCAGATTGGCCTCATGGTTGGGTAGCTCAGCTGGAATGGCTCATGTTCTCCCATCTTCTAGTAGTTTTACCTGACCTTTACAAACTGTTCATGAATGCTAGCACTATCTTGGGAACTTAATTTCTTCCCTCTACAAGAGATATTTAATAAGAGATATTATACCATTTTCTGGATATATAAGAGAATCATAATGTCATCCTAGTATTTGCACAAATATAATTTAAATAGTCATGCATCATTGTATACCAGATAACACTCTCAAGAAAAAGACATGACAAACCAAGAGAAAAATATCACAAAGAGGCTAAATGGTAGAGAATTGCACCTAAAATTGAGCCACATGACAGTTATTACTGAATATATAAGACCTAAAAATATTTATGATTAATATTTTCATAACTTAAGATAACATCTTTGTGGTACAGAAATGAATGCCACTTACAAAATGTCTCAGGAAAGACTTTGCTTTATTTTTCTGACTGAAATGAAAGCACTATTAACATCTCAGAAATAACATTCCCAAGTGAACACATAATGCCTGAATTATGTAGCCTAATCCCAAGCATAATTCAGGAAATTCAGGTAAGTGCAGCCAATGCTTTGGAAGGTGCAGGTCAATTACTTGTATCCCACACATATTGGCTAAAGCACTTCAGCAATGCAGAAAGAATAGCTGCTTCTCTCTCTCTAAATAATAATAATAATAACTCCAGAAGGCTCAAGTACACATTTATAGTAGAAAGTAATATCAAGGAGTAAAAATTTAAAGATGCTAAAATATGCGTCAGTTTTCCCCCAAATCTTTTTCTCATATGACTTCTTCCTGGAGACCCCCATCTCTATTGAGATATCTTCCTTGATAGGCCTTCCTCTCTATAAGGTCATTCCTGTAACTGAAAACTACCCTTACCCATCCTTGTGTAAACTTCCTGTTTTCTCTTACCTCAGTATTAAACTAAAAAATGGGTACATAATCACATTTTAGACCAATGATATTTTCAGATAGAAATCTAGCATTTTTCAGTATAACTCTACAAAACTTAAGTTGCCCACGACCATAGCATTTAAACAAATTCAAGACTTAAACATTAGTGTCCGTTACATTCAACCACACATATTAATTTTGCTAATGTCCTAATAGTCACTGCCATAATGTGCTTCCATTCTGGATCTTTTAGCTATTTTTACTTTTATAAAGGTCTTCTGAATTCTAGTATATAATTTGGCAAAAAGCCTCATTCGTATGCTACTTCTTTAGGCTTTGCTTACTCTAACTACATGTAACAACAGTTGTAGTCACATGAAGTCTATGAAACTATTCTCATATAATGATTTTAAATACATAAAATAATATATATTTCATAGCAAATAAAATCAGTTATATTGAAATGCATTTATTGGAATATAAAAAAATGTGATATGGTGACTTATGTGCTCTTAAATGAATTAACAAAACTACATTTAAAAATTGCCCAAATGTAAAGTCTATTATTGGTTTTAATTAGAACATTATACTGTAAGGTAGTCTTTAACTTACCTCTTGATTAAGCAACAATTGAAGATAGGTAACCCTGGCAAGTAACATAAGAAAATGCGACTTTATTTAAAGTTTGGTGGCTGATGATTAGGCAGAAAGTTGTTCCTTGTTGGCCAGGTAGCTTGCATGAGTCTCTGTAAACAAGAAGGCTGTGATTATGTTGGTAATTTCAAAGTAGAAATGAGAATAAATGTTATTAATATTTTGAGATAGCTTCAACAACCTTTATATGATATGAATATATTTGGAATTTCTCTTGGTTGCAAGCTTATAAATATTTCTATTCTTATAGTTTGTTGCCCACATTCATGTAAAAGGATATGCTAAATAGCAGTTAGACCTTGGCAAAAATAACAATGTAATTTGTTTTCCATTCCACATTCATAGTCTTCCTGAATTCTGATTTAAATCTAGATGCAAGATGTAGAGTAATAGAGTCCAGAAACATCACTTAGAAGGGTTTAGATTACACATTAAAAAGGTATTTTTAATATAGAAGATGAAGAAAACTATGAACTTGGGTGCTTTTATAAGACAAAAGGTCACGTAGGCCTCCAGAATTCGTGATAATTGAATACTGCCAAAGTATCATTGCTACGCTATTTTATGGTTAAATTGAGGCAGGAAGAAATTTCGAGATAATTCGAGAGTACAAACTACACATTAACGTTTCATAGAACATAAGAACATAATTTTTGTTTTGAACCTGCTGGCCTCTTTTTTAAATTGCCCCTTCGACTTGTTTATATGTCATTTCCTCACCTCATTCCTCTGCTCACATCATAATCATCCTACTCCCTGGTTACAATTAATGCCTGAGCAATGCTGCCTTTCACTTACACATTTTACTGTCCTTCCAACTACCTGCAATCGCAGCAGCATAGCTGTTCCACCACCGCACATTGGTTTCCGTTGCCGCAGTCTGATCCAGGAACCCAGTGCCTCTCACCTGCAGGAATGAAATCATCTCCTGGTTCATGGGCCTGCTCTAGTTTCTCCCTATTACAGTCTAGCCTACATGGTGCTTATAAATTTCTATAAAATAAAAACAAGGTCACGTTATTTACTATAACCTAACAAAATCTAAACTCTTCTGTCGGCAATCAAATTCCTCCATTATATGGCCCTGATTTATTGACCCCTAATCTCTTAGGCATCGTATAATTTCCCCAACTGATGTCATCATGTCACTATTTTGATGTGTTCCATGCTTTCTTTTGTTAAAATCTTTCAGTATCAGTATATTGACTCCACTGGTTTCAACACTAGCTCACCTGTAATCGCTTTAAGTAAATGACTAGATGGTACAAAATCTAATTGTCTTTAAATGGTTTTACATATATTTGGAAATCCTAAAATGACATTTAAATTTAATTAAATTTTGATTATTTAACTAAACTTAAAATTTCACTTAAAATTTTTTATCTAGTGAACAATTTAACAAATGACAAATTTTGCTAAAATTATCACATGATAATTCTCTCTGTGCTGGCTTTGGGTGATTGCGCTACAGCTGATTTCTTGTCTACAATACCTTTGTATTCTCTCTGAATATCTAAAGCCTACTTCAACTTCCTGATCAGGTACTTCTCCTCCATATACTGGTTCCTGATTCTACCATCCTGAAGTAATTTTTTTTTTCCTTCCTTTATAGTCAATTTCACTTTGAATACAAAAGGTTGTCAGATAAATCACTTTGAATCAGTGAAACATTAGTATATGAATTTGTGAATATGTGAATGTCTCTCAGTTTGTGAAGTAACAGATTTTAATCTTTTATAGTTTATATAATTTGAATCAAGCTACAACACAAGCCAGGACACAGTTAGAAATCATTAACCGCTTTGTAGAAGAAAGAAGAAAATTATGACACTCTGAATTCCATTTTGATGATTTTATTTGATTTCATTTCTATTCTATAGCTGTTACATAAAATACATTGTATGTATAAAACATTAAAGAGAAAAAACTGCAGCAGCTTAAGCAATCATTGCTATGTCAGTTTGTCCATTTGCCATTCACAGAAAACTCAACTATATCATTTTAAGTAATTGCTTCTGTAGGTAATACCTAAATTTTCATACAGATGATAAGTATGCTATATATAAAAATGACTTGAGGACATCTGGATAGCGCTGGTAAGTGATAATTAGTGCCCTGATTTTAAGCATCGTCCTTCCCTTTACACATCAATTAGTTGTTAATTTATCTGTAATAAAATAAAAACAAATCACTAGATTTCATCTCTAAAGAATATTGTCAACTTGCCTCAATACCCTTAGAAATATTTCCCCTCATATACATTGACATCATTAGGAACATTTAGTTTTAAGATTTTTAACTCAAACTACTGTGGTGCTTTCATTTAAAGACTAAAGACCAGCATTTCTGATCTAATAAATCTTCAATTTACTGACCCTTCAAGCTATTTGCAGAATGAACTATGTTCTTTTGGAAAGCCAACTCATAAGTGCTTTTTATTTGCTTTGTGACTTGCATTTGTGAACTTTCTTGAAATTTTATGGTACATATAATTCTAAGGCTTTAAATCTCTCCCTGGCCTTTAAATAAAGATCAGTGTTGAGTGATTCAGTTCCTTTAGCTAAAAATTGTTAAAACACAAAACAAAACAAAAAATAAAAAAAACCCCAAAAAACAAAAGGGAAGATTTTTCTGTTGCTAAATGTAATTGAAAGTTAAGATAGCTGAGCAAAGGACATAGGCTGATTGATTAACCACAAGTGCAGCCACCACTAAACTTTTTGAATCTTTCTTTAAAATGAGGATGTCAGATCAAATAACATTTAAATTTATTGATAAATTTAACATTTGGCAGGGCCTTTATGATACAGAAGCTATCTGTGATTATTATAGAATTTACTAGTTTTAAATAAAATAATTAGATTCATGCCTTTGCAAAAATGCCTTTTCTATTTTTTTCTTCATTATTTCCCTTTGGCATTAGTTTCAGTGGCACAAATATCAGCATCTTTAATGTTGTTTTCTGTATGAATTTGGAAGATCAGTGTTTTTTGATCAAATAATATTTGATTATTTTTTTCATGGATGTTCACAGTGTACCAAATTTTTAAAAATTTTTTTGGCTTTAGAAGAAACTTAATATAAAGGCATGTCCTTTCTTTATCATTTCTCCTGTCTTAAGTAGTCATTGAACTTAGGCAATTGTAACTTGCTAATAACTGCAGGCCCCTGTTGCCGTGCCTGAGCAGTATTTCAGAGGAAAAAGGTAAATTGGCTCCCAATAGAGAAACTTGGCAAATCCACCAGCAACACACTTTTACTCAGATCTCAACTAAAACAATAGTCAGCACCTAATGAATTGATATCACATTTTATGTCTTTCCAGACATCACTTAATATTTTCTTGTTTGCTGGTGCTTTTAGAGATTTCCCTTGTTGATAATGTTTTTGTGCTGCTACCAAGCCTAATTTGGCTTTTAGCAAAGCCTTTGAATTTTTTATAATAAAGTCACTTACAGATGCCCATAGATAAATTAGCACCACAAATGCAGCTAAGTTGCATAATCACAGCAATTGATTTTGTGTTAGCCTTCAAGATGTATAGATACCTCATGGCATCTCTGTCAAAGGAAGGAAGGGAGAGCCAAAGCCCTTTAATTTTCAGAAAACAGAGGAAGCTATCAAGGGATCAAAGAAAAACACAATTCTCCCAATAAAATTCCTGTCTGTTTGTAGATGCTCAGCAGAGTGATATCACTTTGCTCTGGCATTTAAACACATGCGAAGGTGAAGGCTAGCATGCATGCACACACAGCACACGCACATACACACTCATACTCTCATTTTTTAAGGGAACACCCAACCATATAAGATTCTAGTAGAAATAGCTTCCATAATTGACCCTGATTCGTTTGTCTTTGAATTACCAAGGTGAAAACCAATTTATATTTTAGTTACTTAAATAGATTTGTTCTTGTTTTGGTTATTTTGCTGTATCTCCCTAAAAGCTATACTTTTCAGTATAAATAGAATATTAGAAGATTGATATACCATTGTGGAATATCCCCAAATTGAGCCAAAGTACACAAAGATCTATTTACTTTCTATCTTGATTCCAAACACTTGAGCAATTCTGTACTATATACTCTAAGGTTGTGGCTGTGGAATGTTATGGCTGTTCATTGGAAATGATCTCATTTGAAATCTCTTGAGAATAAAGAAAAATCAAATTCATGGGTAACGTGATGTAGAGAAAATCATATTATTAGCAGAACTCATACTGGCTTTCCTTTGGGAGTCCCTGTACCAAATGATGCTAGATTTCAAGTACTTTTAAATCCAGCTTCTACAGTGCTTTCAAGTCATAGAATCATTTCCCTCAAACTAAAATGAAACTATTTGTGGAATAAAAGTGTCATTTGTTTAGATAAGATAAGAATATAACAGAAAGATGAAGTAGATGAACTAAAAATAAGCTCTATATTCAGCATTTAAATATATAATTTGCACCATTATATCCCTCTTAAAGTTAATTTAATTCCTTAATAGTCTAGAAATGGCAAACATAGTGGAAAGATCAAAATTTGGGAGTCATGTCAATTTAGGTTTGATTTCCAGTTTTAATATTTTTTTACTACCTTATTTAATTTCCAGATTCTCAATTTTTCACCTGTAACAATAATGTAAGTATACCCACCTTCTATGCTTGTTGTGAGAATTTGTCATAAGTGATTTAGCATAGCTCAGCACAAATAAGCATATATAAGTGGTGCCAATTTCTATTAGTCTGTTTCCAAACAAAGCCTGTGTAGTTGACTCTGTGCTGTGCTTCTTAGATCCTCTTCAGAACTGAAGGACTTATTCTCCCGGCTACTAGAAATGCTCATGATTGACAAGCCTCAACTTTTAGCCTTCAGCTGAAGCAAGACTCCTCACCTGAGGTCAAGTCCCCTTTCCAAATACAGCCTACATTCAATGATTGGTTGATGAAGCCTTTATAAAAGCCTGGCCACCTCACTCCAACTCCTTTAACTCTCAAGTCTCTCTCGGCTTCATTCGTCATATGAAGTACATGCATCCTTGTTCCAATTGTGCCATAACTTGTCTTACCCCTTGACTACACCTACTTGCTTCCTTCCCCCGCAAGTTTGATCCCAACAGTATTCCCCCCAAAACTCCTGCAGCTAATTTCCACCTCAGAGACTACTTTCTAGGAAACATGAAACCTACATTTTGTTGCAAAGTTTACTGCTTAAATTTCATAGTAAATTTCTTTGGAGTAGAGTTTTCATGGTATTTTTCCCTATAATTTTCATGTTAACTTTCGTTTATTATTGTATGCAAGAAGTTTCTCTTGTAAGCAGCACATGAATGAGTTTGTTTTTATTCAGTCTGACGATTTTTGTTTCTCTACCAGTGTGTTTAGTAAATGTGTATTTAAGGTAATTACCGGTATATTTGATTTGACAACTATCTTTTATGCTTTGTTTTTTATTTGGTTTTACCTGTTGTCTGTTTGTTTGTTTATTAATTGTTATTCTTTCTTTTGGGCTAAATATCATTGATGATTCATTTTTCTGCTCCACTAACTGTTACTTAAATATTATTTTTTTATTTTTACATTCTTGACTCCTAATCAATATAAATTAGTCTTTCACCATATCCTATACAATACTAAGTGCTTAAATCACTTTAAATACAGTCCTCTCCCTCTTACTTTTGTAAATTTATTGTTATATATTTTAGTTCCACATATTTTTAAACTTCAAAAGCCATTATTACTCTTTATTTATGCACGTATACCCATTTGTATTTATCCATATATTTGTTGTTCCTTTATTCTTCATTCCTGCCCATATTTACATGTTTCCATATGGGATGAATTTTATTTAAAGAACTACTTTATTATATGGCTGCTCTTAATTAGTCTCCTCAGTTTTTTTGTTTATAAAAATTTTTTTTTCAGTTTTTTTAATGCCATTTTTGTTGGTTGTAGAATTAAAGATTGCCAGTTGTTTCCTTTTCAACGTTTAAATAGTCCATTTCATTATAATTTAAGTTTTTTCATTTCTGTTTAAAAGTCAATTACCAGTCTTATTCTCATTACATTAAAAATGTCTGCTTTTTCTTCCTTCTCTAGCTGCATTTAAGATTTTGTCTTTATTAAGATTTTCAACAATTTTCCTATCATGTAAGTAAATGTGGTCTTATTCAAATTTATGGTAGTTGGTGTTCTTATTCCTTTACTCCTTCTTAAATATATGCTTTACATAGATTTTGAAAAATTCCTATATATTACCTCTTCAAATACTGCTTCTGCCCCATGTTCTTTTCTTCTTCATGTGGGAATCCAGTAACATGTGTTTGACTTGCACTTTACATACGGTGTGTATCTGACAGGCTTTTCTTTATTTTTAATCTTTTCTTTTTTTCCTTCTCTGTTAACCCACCTATTACTGTATCTTAAAATATGAATTATATTTACATTACAATCCTTTTATGTTAACTCCAATACCTAGATCACTTATGAATCTCTTTAAATTACATGTTGTTTTTTTCTATTTAGGTCAGTTCAGGTTTTTTTTTTAAGTTTTCATATCTGATTTTTTTTAATTGAAGGCTGAATATTATAAGATGTAGAAACAATTTAAGACTGTGTGCATTATCTTTCTTCATAGAATATTTACTTTTGCCTTTATTTAATAGGTATCGAGTGTAAAGGCAGACCATCTTAATCCACATAAGATTTGACTTATTTGAAGCTCAGCTTCAGTATTGTTCTACATGTAGAAAATTTTGGTTGTCTTGGTATTTTCCAGTGTCTCCAAACAGATTTTACTCTGTTTTGTTTTCATATTTCATTAAAATTTTCTAGGAGTTCTCAGCAGGACTGAGGAATACAAGCTGCTCTACCATAGTTATAAGTAGGACAGTTCAAAGACTTACTCATTTTTGTTTCCCCAGAACCTAGTAAAATGCTTGTTGTTTTCAGGAGTCATACAATCAATATTTGCTAAATAACTGAAGGCAAGAAATAGCATTTTATTTAAAAGAAAGAGTAGTAGCTCAGTTTCATTGTTGCTTAACTTGTTTAGGATATAGTGATCAAATATAAGGATGATATGATAATCAGAGACCAGATTTTAAAGAGCTTTCCAGATGTTTGGACATTATTGTGAAGATAATGGAAAACATTGATTTTCTTTCTACCATATCTTGCAGTGAAATCATCAATTATAGATCCTTTGACCAAAAAGCATTTAATTTGGGCCTATGATGTACTGTGCATTGTGTCAAAGTAAAGCTAGAACCATAAATAGGATGTTAGTTTTATCTTTAAGAATTACAGAATTCATAAGATTGTGTAGGAGATGAGGAGTTTGACATTTGCACACAAAAAAGTTTAGCAGTTATGTGTGCAAAGATTCTTAAATGCAAGTGACAGAAACTGATCTCAGGTGATATAAAAACAATTGTCATTCATCACAATAATATTGAAATACAGATTCTCTGGGAAGCCAAGGAATCAACTTGACAATAAGCAAGAGTTAGTCTCTATATGATGCTGACTCACTGGTCTGATAAAGATTTCTGTTAGTTTCTCAACATAATAACTTGTCCTGTTAGTGGCACTAAAAGAAGACACTACATATTAACATTAGAATACTAGAGCTACAGCCATTACTATACTAATTATTAGGATAGCAAAATGAATAAATTATACTTCCTGTCATGGAATACCATTATTACTTCAAAGGAAGACTAACAGGCAATAATGGTTATTCAGATTCAAGTATTTGGTAGACATTTTCTTGAAAATGAATGAAGTCAATCTATCACATTAGGGGAAAACTGACGTTATTTATTGTTAATGATAAAATTGGAGATTTGAGTAAAAAATTCAAACTTAAAAAATTCTTATATCTGTCTCCATAAACCTAGCAGCTTCTGAACCATTAAATATTAAAGACTTTCCTCATAAAAATGTGTAATAATATTTATAAATGTGGTTTTAGGGACTATTATATACTAAGAACAAACAACTTTTGGATTTGTATAACTCAGTGAACAAATATTTTCTAAATGACCTGTGCAGGATGTTTCAAATCATGTCTGAGTAAAAAACCCAACGAAACCGCAAAACAGACTGGACATTATTATTTTAAAATAGTGGACTGTGAACCTTTAAGCACCACATGGCAGAACCTTTTAATAAACTACCATCTGTTGAGTTTTGGTGTAGTTTCAAAGAAGACGATCCACAATCATCTTAAGAAGATATTCAAATATTCTTTTTTTCCCAACTATATTTCTGTGTGAGGCTAATTTTTATCATTAATATCAAGTGATAGGGTTTCTTATGTAGCAGAGTAGCCCCCCTCACCGTGATCTATTGAAAGTCAGCCCTCGACACAAGGGTTTGTTTAAAAAAAAAATCCTAAAAACAAAAAAAATGAAGTGAAATAACATTGCATTAGTTTCCTGTGACAAATGACCACACACTTGGTGTCTTAATACAAAAGAAATTTATTCTATCACAGTTCTGGATGTCAGAAGCCCAGTAAGTCAGTATCACTGAGTCAAAATCAAGGTGTTAGTGAGGTCTGGTTCCCTCCAAAGGCTCTAATGGAGAATCTGTTTTCTTCACTTCCAGTTTCTACTGGCTGCTGACCATTCCTCAATTTGTAGCTGCGTCATTCTAATCCCTGTCTGTGACCACACTGCATTCTCTTCTGTGTCAAATCTATCTCAGCCTCTGTTTTATAACAATAATTGGGATTGTATTTAGGCCTCACCCAGGTAATCCAGGATAATATTCCTATGTCAAGAACCTTAACTTTATGGCATTTGCAAAGACCTTTCTTCCTTATAAGGCAACGTTCATAGTTTCCAGAGATTAAGACCTGATATCTTTGGGTGGCTATTATTCAACTCATTGCAAACATTGCCCCAGAATAAACACAGAAGCAGTAAGAGAGTGAGGCTCATGCCTTTCAAGGCAGAAATTAAAAAGATTTGGGGAAAACAGAAAACAAACTTGTTTTCAACAAATTTTTTATTTGAAAAATATAACTATCTTAAATTAAAGTTTGCTTTTGAGGTTAACATGTAATGGGCTTATTGCTATTTAGTACTATCATTTTAAATGAGTTAACAAATAAAAAGTTTTGAATGTTTTAGTATCAATACATACCCTCCATATAAACAAAAATTTGTTAGGATTCTCAATAATTTTTGAGAGTATACAGGAGTTCTGCATTAGCCACTCTTTGTGTGGGAGTAAATTAAGAAAAAGTGAGTTCCTAGGAGCTAAGTAGTATGTCTTTTTATTACTTTTTTATATGTGCTTTATATAGTGTCTGAAGTCTAAAATATTAAACCATATTATTTACTATATGGCTTGGTTTCATTTATAATGTTATAAATAGGAACACTAAGTCTGAGACTCTGAATATCCTTGAAACGAAATTCCTTGAGTAGCTTTTACAGTCCTCCAAGGATATTGTGGAATTTCCCTTAGGTGAAAGCTTTCCATAATACCTACTAGGCTATTATCAATCTCAGAGTTGTCTAAGAACATACTTCTTAATTGCTGGCTGCCTTTTAAATCACAACATCTTTAATCCTCTACCAAGGTAGCAAGCAATTCCCTCCTGAGGCTACCAATGATATCATTGAAATTTATTCTTCTTTCTTAAGAAGTCACGAGAATTTGTAAAAACAAGAGCATTTTCTTTTAAATACATGTCCTTCAAATGAACAAATAATTTTACAAATTACTGTGATGTTGTAGACATCTCCTTTGGATTATACAGGACTTTTTGTGAGGTTGTGCAAGTCTGTATTTATAGTCACTACACTGTCAATTTATAGAGTATTGGCTTAATTTATCTTTGAATAACACAAGTGAAGCTGCTAAGAGCTTAGTCTTTGGAGTAAGATAGACCTTAGATCACATCCGATGTCAGCCACTTCTCAGTGGTAAACCCTAGGGAAATCACTCAACTCTGAAACTTAGTTTCCTCTACTGTAAAATGGGGGATAATGGCATCTATTTAAGAGATTTGTATAAAAATTAAAGAACAGACTACAAGTAAATCAGTTGTATTCGATTATGAAAAGCTATCATTACTACACTAAGACAGATTTTTTTTTCCTTCTTTTCTTTCTGTTCCATACATGTGTCTATTTCTATCAATGTTTGTTTTGGTTAAGATTTTAAGATGAGAAGGAAAACCTCCTGGCCAGCCTTATTCAAATAAGTTAGTACTTCTGACCAAATTGATAGCCTGGGTTGAGGTCAAAACAGGAAGCAAGTGTACACTGTTGTCCTTTTAGTGAAAATATCCTTCTAACTTCCTGGTTTTCATGTTCCTCTCATTTGTTAATTATCATGCTATGGTTCCTGGTTTTCTGCTTCAGTTTCCTCAAATTCATTTTGGATACTGAAGACAAAAACTTTTGTTTAGGCCACCCATCCACATAAGTGGATAGATTGACCACCTCTGCTGAAGAGTTAGAAATGTTTCCCCAAAGATTAATTACAACACACATACCATGCCATCATGGATATGGGCTCCTAACCATTTGAGAGCATTCTATGGCATAGGAAATTTTAATTTTACCTTTTTGTGCCCTAAATCACTCTTAGTCTTTGCATTGCAGAGAGGTTGCAGCTGGAACTACCAAGGAGTAGATGCCAATAGTAATTAACTACACAAAGATATTGGCCTATTGTAACTTCTATAGAAAGATGTATGGTAGCAGCAAGTAAAGTAGATGCCCTACTGTTCATCAAGTTTGAATTCATTAGTTCACCTCTCATATTTAGTGTCTGTCCTTTAGATCAGATTGAAATATTAGTCAATGAATTATTAGACCAAATAAATTCAAATAACATTATAACAGTTAGCCATATATCTGAGGAATATTATCACTAAGCAATTTAATGGGAAATAATATATTTCTAGGACAATATTTCTATCAATGTCACTGGATTTTGAAAAATAGTAAGAATACTGTTCTTTAGTAATCATGCACAATATTGCTATGCAACAGTGTGCTTGTTATTGTGGTATATTTATAGGTAATTCTTGCGTAACATACAAGAAGAAATGCTTTTTGTTTTCTCTTGAGCATTTGCTAAATCAGTCATTCTCAGGAAATATTTTATTTATGTTTAAATCTGTTCTGAGAAGCTGGCAAGAAAAGAAAGAATTTTGTGACAGTGTATTGTGAACAATACATGTTTGACAGCATGTGTCATGATTCCTTTGAAATGAAAGTTATTACTTGTAATCAGTAATCAAAGTTCAACTGCATTTTCCACAAGAAAAACTATCAGTAATAATAAAAATTGTTTAGAAATAAATTTATCAAAGAAAGAAATTCTCTGTTTAAACAGTATTTAGAAATGCACTTCAGGTAATGATAGCACTGTGTTAAACTCTGAGGTGCAATTCTATTGTCCATGTTGATTAACACATTCCTTCTAGAAGTTATGTTGCTATATTAACTTTTTCCAGTTTAAGACAATGCTATTTAAAAAATAGGGATACTTTCTAGAACCACACATACCTTTGTATGAAGCTAATCTTAATAGTCTCCATGACTGTCAGAAAACCCCTTCACCATCCTCTACGCTGGAGACTTAATTATGAAGAGGCCAGCAGTGCTCTGTTAAATCTTTCTCATTAAAAAAAATTCTGTGTTCAAATCCTCAGCAATGCAAAGATATTCGTTAATGAAATAATATTTAATTCTTAATATTAATAAATGTTTTATAAGTCTTTAATAATATAATTTTAGATAATTAATTTTCCTGATTACATACTAAGTTATGATTCCGAATATTTTATCTTAATAAAAGCATTATAATGGTATTAGGCCATGCATTTTTAGAAAAGTTTGAAAGTTTAAAAACTTTCCTCTTATTAAATGAATTAATAGTCTCAGAAATCTCAATTCCTGAACCTTAGCTAAGGTGTGCATTCCCTTCCCATGAAATTACCCAATACCTTTATTATCCCTTTCCCACCTCTTCTTTCTTCTCAAAATCAGCTCTTAGGAAAGAATATTAATTATTTTCCCTCTTTTGGAGTAAAGCCGTAAGCCTTACCCTAATTTCTCCAAATTGCTCTCTTTTCTAGCTGTGGTAATCTCCTGGGCTAGCTTGGTTCTAGGAATTTATACACAAACTTATCTTTCCCCATTTAAGAATATATAGGTCAAGATGAGTGAATAGAGGTGCCAAACATTTGCATCCTCCACAAAGAAAAACAAAACAATAAATAGATAACCACATGTTGAATAGAGTGTTTAAGGAAGAACACTGGAATTCAGCAAAAAGTAACAAAGACCCTCTGAGGCACATAAACTCAGGATAGCACCAGAGAGGGAAGCAAAGCAGCAAGCAGGAATTGGCTGAGAGCCAAGAGGGACTCCCCATTGCAGGGAAAAGGTAAGCAGGAGGTCCACAGCAGTCCACGATCCTATCGTGAATGCCTGCAACCCTCACTACAGAAGAATCCCACAGCTTTCATATGCTCTAAGCCCAGCATAGGGAGCTGCCTGTAGTCCACACTATTGCATTATTCCAGAGGGGAATTCACACTGGGTTCCTCCCATTCCCCAAGACCCAGGCTGCTGCAGCACAGTGCCATTTTGAGAGTGGAGCCACCATCAGAGTACATCCTTCTCTGAGGTCCAATAGTCTCTATATCACCACAACCCTGGGTCTTTCTGACATCCCACCACATCTACTCAAAGGACTTCAGTGTTACACCTCCCGGACCTAGCGGTGCCATCACCACACTGGCACTTGAGTTTATGCAGCACCTTAAAGCATGGGGAACAGGCTATTTGGAAAGCAAGCTGCTGCATGCTTGTGTTTGTTCCCAAGGGACCTGAAAACTAGCCCACCTGGTGTCCTTATCCTTAAAAAAGCTTCACCATGACCTCCATAAACAACTACAGCCTCAGTGGCTGTAGTTGCAGACAACACTGACACTGATTACAGCCAAATAAATTATATAGAGGGTATACTACTGTGTCCACCCTGACACAAAGCCAAAGCATCCTATTAAACCTACCCTATGAAACAAATCTACACAGCTTTGACAGAAAGATACAAGAGAACACATATAAACAATGCAACAAAAACAAGAAAATATTTCATAATATGAATTAGAAATTTAACAGAGATATATTTCATAAAATGAATTCAATGAATTGAATTTAAAAATACAACTGAGAGCTTTAACAACACACTAGATCAAGAAGAAGAAAAATTTTATAAACTTGAAAGCAGTTCTTTTTAAATAAATCAGTAAAACTAAAAAATAAGAAAGAAAGAATAAAAAGGAGCCTATGTGACACATGGGACAATGTTAAATGAATGGAACTTTTGCATTAGGGAAATTCCAGAGGGATAAGAGATGGGAAAACCATAGAAAATATATTTATTGAAATAAGAGCTGAAAACTTCTCAGGTATTAGAAGAGATATGTACATCCAGATTCTGGAAGCTCAAAGATCCCCATATGAATCATACCACAAAAGTCTTCTCCAAGGAACATTATAGTTAAGCCATCAAAAATCAAAAACAATGAAAGAATTCTAAAAACAGAAGACAATGAAATAATTCTATAAACAGCAAGAGAAAAGTGTCAAGTCACATATTAGGAAATTTTCATCAGACTAACAGAAGTTTTCTCAGCAAAAACCTTAAAGGCCAAGAGAGAATGGGATGGTATATTCAAATTATGAAAAGAAAAAGAAAAAAAAAAAAAAAAAAAAAACTGTTAACCAAGAATACTATGCCAAGCAAATCTATCCTTCAGAAATGAAGGCATGAGCCACCACACCCCGCCTCTCCTTCACTTCTGAAGGATAGATTTGCTTGGTATAGTATTCTTGTTTGACAGGTTTTTTTTTTTTTTTCTTTTCATAATTTGCAATGCCTATAATCCTAGCACTCTGGGAGGCTGAGGTGGGAGGATTGCTAGAGGTCAGGAGTTCAAACCACCCTGAGCAAGAATGAGACCTTGTGTCTACTGAAAATAGAAAAAATTAGCTGGGCCTAGTGGCATGCCCATGTAGTCCCAGCTACTTGGGAGGCTGAGGCAAGGATCACTTAAGCCCAGGAGTCTGAGGTTGCTGTGAGCTAGGCTGACACTACAGCACTGTAGCCCAGGCAACAGAGTGAGACTCTGTATAAAAAAAAAAAGAAAGAAAGAAAGAAAGAGAGAAAGAAAGAGAGAAAAAGAAAAGGAAGAAATGAAGGAGAAATAAGTCTTTTTAGACAAGCAAAATCTGAATAAATTCATCACTACTAGACTAGTCATAAAAGAAATGCTTAAGGAAATCCTACATCTAGATGAGAAAGGATGATATCTATTATCACAAAAACACACAAAAAAGCATAAAACTCACTGGTAGAGCAGATATAACAATGAGAAAGAGAAAGGACTCAAACACTGTCACTGCAGAAAACCACCAAACTGCAAAGATAAACATTAAGAGAGGAAAAAAGGAACAAAGAATATGTAAAACAATCAGAAAACAGTTAACAAAATGACAGGAGTAGGTCCTTATCTATCAATAACAGCCTTAATATAAACAGTATAAATTCCCTAATTAAAAGATATAGACTATTTGAATGGATAAAAATAACAAAACCTAACTGTATGCTGCCTAGAAGAAACTCATTTTACCTATAAAGACACAGGTAGACAAAAGTAAAAAGATGGAAAAAGATATTCTACACATATGAAATCATAAGCAAGCAGGAGTAGCTGCATTTTGACAAAATAGATTGTAAGTCAAAAAACATAATAATAGACAAAAAGGGTCATTGTATAATAATAAAAGTATCGATTCAGCAAGATTCTATAACAATTGTAAATAAACACACACTCAATACCAGACCACCCAGACATATGAAACAAACATTATTAGAACTAATGAAAGATATGTACTCAAAATACAATAATTTTGGGGACTTCCAAGCCCCACTGCCATCATTAGACAGATATCTAGATAAAAAATCAACAAAGAAAGCTTAGACTTAAATAGTTCTATAGAGCAAATGGACCTAATAGATATTTACACAGCATTTCATCCAACAGCTGCAGAATATGTTTTTCTCATCAGCACATAAAAACTTCTCCCTGACACACCATACGTTAGGTCACAAAACAAGTTTCAACAAATTTTTTAAAAATCAAAATCATATCAAGTAACTTTTCTGACCACAGTGGAATAAGCTTGAAATCAATAAGTAGATGAACTTTGATAATTATACAAATATATGTAAATCAGACATATTCCTGAACTATCAGTGACTGAATGAAGAAATTAAGAAGAAAATACAAAGAAATTCTTGAAACAATAGAAAATAGAAACACATGTTACTTAAAAGTATATTATTTAATCTTTAAGTATTTGGGGATTTTTCCAGCTATCCTTCTGTTACTAATTTCTACTTTAATTCCATTTTTATGCATACATTGTATTTTTTTCTATTTTTTCATCCTTCAAACTTGTTAAGGCGTGCCCTATTTCACAAAATCTTAACCGTCATTACTTCACATATTTCTTCTACTCTCTTTCCTTTCCTTCTGCTGATACTCTAATTATGCATGTTATATTGGTAGGTTTTTTTTCTGCAACATCAACTATTTGATGAGTCTAAAGAAAGTTATTGATTTAAAGTTTTATCTTTTTTTATGGTAAAGATAGTAGTAATTACTTCCATGCTATTTACATGTTGGAGCTGAAGGTAGAAGTCTCCTGAATAATGTTTTAGGAACCAATAATATATGGACCTTCAACAACTTGTGTACTTACTATCATTGCACGAGTAATGATATGCAAGGCCATAAAAGCAAGTTGACAGCCTGCCATTCTGTCAGTTGAATTTCTTTCTGTTTGATCCAGTGATAGGCAGTATTTAAAGGTAATAGAAATATATAATCATGAGGAATAGTGCCCTGTGACTTGAACCTGGCTGGAAAACATTTGTAGTAGTGAGTAACCATTTTTATGAAGGTTAAAATATGGCCAGCCTCAAATGTTATTTAGATTTGCAAGAAAGCAGAATAGTCAAGTGCCAGTACGTGGGATTTAATGTAAGAAACAAAACAAACAAACAAAAATCCAGAACAAATAAACAACTGGTTGAGATAGTGATGTGGCCATTTAAAAGATGTGTGACCTTGGGAAAATTAAGTATCCTCTTTCTGTGGAATTTTTTTAACGATAAAAGAAGGAAAATAATATGAACTTTTTTCTGTATTTCTTTAAAATATACATGGCACATAGAAATCACTGAATATTAGTGATGCTGACGATGATGATACAGTTTCTTTGTTATTGCTTCTGTAGTATCAAGCACATCACACAGAAATTTTTAGATGTAACAATGTCCCCTGTAATGCTCTGTAGTCTCTTATTAAGTGTTCTGTGGAGATCAGGAGTAATTTTTAGAGGCCAAGGCCAACTTTCACTGGTCTCCTTTGGGAATGATGACCTACAGCACATTTGATTGTTAATGTACTAAATGAACACAAATGTCTCCAACCAGTTAGGTCTGTTTTGTTGACAAGGACTCTCTTGCAGGCTTTTAGAGAGTATTTGATTATATGTCATTCCAATACAAGTGTGTGTCAAATCATCCGCTAATGAATAGTGACCAGTGAGTCACTGGTCTCATCTGAGAGCGAGTTTTCTGAAGCATGTTTCATGTAGTTGAGAGATGTTTGTTACTAGACAACTGTGTTTTTTTGGGATTAATGGTGGGTAAGATAAGGATTTATAATTTCAGAAAATACTAGTGTAAGAGCCTAAATATCACTTCTGTAGACAAGCCCTCAGGAAACATCAAACTAGAGCAGGATTCCTCTAAATTATAATCTCCATGGCACTTTTCACTTTTCTTTCCTATTACTCACCCCTGTCTGCAATTATGTCACAAAATTAAGTTTCCAATTCCTTCGTCAACTGGATATGGAGCATATCCCCACAACTTTGAGACCTAAGCTTGTAAAGAATAGAAAAAATAGTTACACCAGGAGACACCACAATGTTAGCTGCTTTGGTAAGGTTTTCGTGGGCTTGTGACTTTCTTGTAAGCAATAGAAGTGACAGAAATTCTGCTGAGTGACTTCTGGGGCTGCATAAGAAAAGGTGATGCAGTTTCCAGCTCAGTTTACTCAAATACAGTTGGAGCTTTGACTACCGTGGGGCCACTACCTTATGAGGAAGCCAAGCCTAACAGAAAGGCCTCATGTAAATGCTCCAATCAACTCCCCAGTTTTGAGCCCTCTATGCCTAGGTGGCAGATATGTTAGTGGAAGGACATACAGGCTCCTCCAGTGCCCAGCCATTTGTGTCACCACCAGCCCTTTAGACTTAACAGCTGAACATCTAGATATTGTGAAACAGAACCAAGCTGTCTCCACTATATCCTTTCTGAATTCTTTACCCTCAGAATTCAAAATACCGCATAATATAGTGGTTGTTTTAAGCCACTAAATTTTGAGACAATTTATTACAGAGCAATACTAACTGGAACAAGAAGGATAATGGAGATATCGCAAGAACATTTTAGAATTTGAACAATGAACTAACTGTATAGGAATTTAGAATTCAAATATGATGGGCTATGAATATAGAGTCTATATATAATAGGAATTATATAATGAGCCTAAGCATTATGCTAGTGATTTTATATGCATAATATCATATAATTCTCATATTACCTGCATATGGTATGTATTATAATTATTTTCAATTTTTAAAAAATGAAAATAAAAGTTCAGAAAGGTAAAGTAATTGTTAAGTGTCACAGACACAGGACCTCAGAGGGCTTTGAAGTTTGGAATGGGCTTCCAGAATTGCCCCAAGTATGAACAGGGAGGGAAGTCAGCCTTTAATTCATGCCAACCAATCATTGGACACAGGCTCCTTCAAAGAATTCTTTCCATTTATATAAATTTCAAAACCAAAATGTATTCTAGATTATACAAATCAGGAGAGTGTTTTCAAATCATGGAAATATTGATTAAACAGAGAAACTAGTCCAGGAGTTCTAGACCAGCCTGGGCAACATAGCAAGACCCTATCTCTAAAAAAAAAAAATTTTTAAAATTAGCTGAGTGTGGTGGCATGTACCTGTAGTCCCAGCTACTCGGGAGGCTGAGGAAGAAAGATAGCTTGAGCCAGGAGTTCAAGGTTACAGGGATATATAATCACATCACTACACTCAAGCCTGGGCAACAGAGTGAGACTCTGTCCCAAAAAAAAAAAAATTAAAAAAAGGAAGAGGAAACTAAGTGTTCTACTGAAGGAGCTTATACTGGTGTCTTACTCTGATCAGGCTGCTGTAACAAACTACCATAAGACTGTTTGGCTTACAAACAGCAAATTTATTTCTTAGAGTTCTTGAAGCTGGGAAGTCCAAGATCAAGGGCTGACAGATTACACTACTAGTGAAGATCTGCTTCTTGGTTCATAAATGACCATTTTACTGTGTTATCACATGGCAGAAGGGGAAAGGGAGCTCTCTAGGGTGTCTTTATGAGGGTAATAACCTCATTCATGATGGTTCTGCTTTCATGACCTAATCACCTCCCAAAGTCCCCAGAATAACAGAATAACATTGAGGATTAGATTTCCATATACTAATTGGAAGGAAGGAATATAATATTAAGTCTATAGCAACTTGTCTGTTTACTGAACTGGGTTTTGGTTGCAAGAATGTGTTACTTTTGAATATTTATTGAGCCACACACAAATCATGTGTAAACTTCTTGTATGTATATTGGACCTCCAAATTTTTAAAAATCTGTTACACAAATCTTGTTTATGCATGAAGATAAAGTTGAATTTATTCTAAGAATGCAAGGTGGTTTAAAATTTAATTGAATTATTATCATTCACCAAACTACCAGATAAAGGAGAAAAACATCATACAATCATTTCAACAGATGCAGAAAAAAATTTGGATAAATACTATCATTAGAAAAAAACATTTGACAAGCATTATCTTCTCAATAGCAAGAACCTTTGGACCACTTCTTAGATATGTCCTTCTCTAACTGCCTTTCATCCCTGTTTGTCTTCACTCAAGATGGGAATACCCAAAGAGAAAATCTCTGTGGCCTTATTTTGTTTATATCCACACTCCTCTGATGAGAATGAGAGAGTTACTCTGGTTCCTGCTATATAAAAAAATGGAACTAAACATAGGTCAGGCAAAAACAAGATATGTTCACTTCTATATTTAAGAAGTATTCATTTGAATAAATCAATAGACTAACAGGTTCAAATTAACTTTTGTATATTATGAACAAGTGATTCACTGTGATTGGAAAGAACGATATAAATGATAAAATTATTAGATACAAAATGGCAAAGGTATACAAGAACCATTCTCAAATGATCTGTTAGTTCATGTAAGTAATAGGGATTTCATTCTAAAACAATGGGAAATCATTGAAGAATTTTAAGCACAATGGACATCAGCTAATGTATGCTTTAGTTAAGGCAGAGCATACTGAAACTCTATGACAAGAATTGATGTGAGGTGAGTGAACCTCAAGCACAGAGATTAACTGTAATAATTCAGATGAGAAATGAAGACCTTAATTAACTACAATGGAATTGAGAAAGAAAGATATTTAATTGTAATTTATAAAGTGCCATTCATAAGGCTTAGTATCTATTAATAGCTGAGTACACAGAAATGATGTAAGGAAAAAGGAAGAGTCAATGTTAGTGATAGGGTAGAGTGTGAGGCTAATTATAAACAAAGAGGGTATAAGAGCAGAATTGGTGAATGGGGGAAGGTAAAAATAATGAATTTATTTGATTTTGATTTTAAGTTGCCTGCTGGATGTTTTGCTGAAGATGTCCACTAAGCATCTGGATATATAGACCTGTATCTTTAAGGTTTCCCACTCTTCTTAGTAGATGTTGGGTATATGACAAATATCTGGTGAACCAAATAATGAAACAACAAATGAATGAATCTTTGAACAAAAACAAAGACTCCATAGAAGCCCCATTATCCTAGTACTTATCCCAGCACCTGGTACATAATAAATGTGCAATAAATAGTTTCAATCCATGAAAGATCAACAAAATAAAAAAAATACTTAACATTCCACAATAAATCCATAAATATATGTGAACTGCATGCATTTTCTTTTATTATTATTTATAACATTATCTCTCTTTTGCTAAAAACACTATATATTTGTGTATTTTAGGATGAAGAATGCATGAGAGTTTTTGTATCATTTAAATACCATGCATCATATCAGGAGTGTCCTTTATGTACTTCCTGCCCTTATGTGTAATTTTTCCATTACTTCAAGGCACTAGAATTTTGCAACATTCTTTTGTACTACATTGTAACACTGGATGCTTATAGATACTCCACTCTTTTCTTCATTACTTAACACATTAGCTATCAATAATATTGAGAAATAATGACAAGTAAAAAACTAAATGGCATTCTAATTCACTGTGGAAGAGGATCTTTAAACACTCATTGTCTGGTTAATGCACTATAAGGGGAAATGTACAGCAAGTGTTGTATTTCCTAGATAATGGCTAGCCATTTAATCTTGCTACATTTACACGCACAATCCCGATTTTATCTTCCTACATTCTGGTTGTGGTTGAACACTGTTCACATATGGGATTTTAAGAGTGTATGTGTGTGTTGTGGGTATAGAATTGCTGAGGAAAAATATACTGAACATAATGAAATTTCCAAGTAAAATGAAGCTTAATTATATTAGAAATACTTTTGAAATGGCAAACAATAGTAATCTTTGTCAAATGCATTATAAACAAGATGATCTTTAAAAGCAGAGGACATTGCTTTCACACGTATCTTTTGATGCCTTGATTTCTAATTTTGAGCATGATACTTTTACCACAGGTTTCTTCATGAAATTTTATTTTTTAAATTCTTTTCATATTCTTTGTGTCAATCATTGAAAACTCAACAGTAATGAAGTTTATCTCAAATAGACTGTATGGCTTTTCTACTGCCTTTAATCTGATATATATCAAAGCTTAGGAGTTATATTTTATTTAAGAATCAATATAGCTGAAAATGAAGCCATATGAGTAAAATTTAAGGCTTTAGTTGAGGAGGTTTGCAATAAAGAATTTTGTTCCTAAATATTTTTTTCTCTTCATGTATTTTCAGAAATATGTAATTAGTTCAGGGGGGCTGATATCTATGGAATTCATAAATTCTCTTACAACGTGTGGTGTTTCTCTACGAAAGTAAAAAGATTTACACGAGAATAACTGTTTCCCAAGTGTCATAAGGCTAAAATTATGAGGTTTTATTCCCCCTAAATGAGAGGTAAAATAGTAAAAACAGTACCTTCTTTGGAATCAGAAATGTACATTTAAAACACAGAATACATACATACATGCATTTATTAATTATATTAATTTATGAAAGTTAATTAACAAGTGAACCTCAATTACTTGCCTATAAAATGAGAGCATAATCTCTTATGTCAGGTATAAGAGTTGAGTGAAATATCATAATGGAAAACATTATCATAGTGCTTATGTGCCAGGGTAGGGTCTAAGATCTTTATGTATATCAGTTTATGTAAGTTATGTACATAATATACATATATGTGATTTCTAGGATAGAGTTTGGTATATATACTCAATTAGGTTAAATCCTATTAGCCTAATAACGAAAAATTTTGACATTTTGAGCCTGCAGATCACATGAGAAGAAAAATCATCAAGGCTGTTTGGGAAATGAAATACCAATGCTAACATCTCTTTTTTTTCAATACTAGGCAGCCATATAACATATAATTCTTATCATAATCCTTAGGTAACATAAAAATTTGGCAATTTTGATTCCTTAATACAAAGCTCATATTGGGAACTGAGAAGCCCCGGACTGATTTGGAATACACAGTATTGGACAAAAAAGATTAAAGCAAGATTAGGTCCCAAGTAATTGTAGGCAAATACCCTGAAGATCTTTAAAACTCATGCTGTGCATAACCTTAAGTAGCCAGAGTGTGGTTGCAAGAACAAAAACAAACAAAAAACTTGGTCCCTCACTAGTAGGTTTGTTCATAACATCTAAAGAAAGTAATTTTCTGTTTAGCATTTCAGTATGAGAGCAGTGAAGATAATGAAACAATACAAAGTTTAGAAGGTTATACTTTTTTTGAGAAATGGACTCAAAGAATACACGTGAAATTTGGAAAATATCACACTCAATGATTTAAAAACAGGATTTGGTTATTAAAAGTCATAATTGTAGGGATTAGAAATCATCTTTTTTTCCTGATGAATTTCAAGATCCATCTAAAGTGACGAAAACTGTTCTAATACCATTTTTATACAGCCTGTACCTTACTGTTTATTATTAGGGATTTTTAATCTGCCCTTGGCTCCTTTCTGAGACTTTCTTTGAGTAGTTGTCGAACAATTATTTCCTTTAGCAATGAGAAATAAATGATAGAGATGAGAAGTATAACTCAAATTAACTATTTTTTAAATCAATTTTTAACACATACAACATTTCCTACTGCTAAATATTTTGAGTTTCTACCTAATGCTGTGAATCAGTGCAATCTAGCAGATGTTAACAGAGACATCAGTTAGACTAATGTAAATATAATGTTCCCAGGAGTTCCCATGTGCCTAGAATCTTACTTCTACGTAGATTTAAAAACATATAAATTGAGGGGCAGTTTTCTCAGTCTTTTTCCAAATAGAATCAGAAGCGCGGAATCTTAGGACTAAAGGATGAAGATGATTCAACTTGATGTGCCAGAGTTGTGGAACCTGAAGGGAATGTACTGCCAAGGGAAGGATGCGTGATCCATTCTTCCCACTGGAGATAATCAGTGATTGTGTGATTATGTGCATTTTATGTGCACACCAACCTCTTTGCAAAATATCTTATTACTTCCAACACATGAGGCCATGTGTCAACGTGAAAGCAATAATCCCAGAAAATAATGGAGAAAAAACCTCTAAATTTGTGCTAAGTTGAATCAGAATCAAATCTTGGCAGGAACAGAATTTTAATTCGAAGAATGAAACACAAGGAAAAACAAACAAAAACGCTATGGCTTAGTGGTTATCTGAAAGAATAAGGCCCAGCCTTTTTTGGGGGGGACAAGTCAATACCTTTACTAAGCCTCAGTAAAGAAGAATGAAGTATAAGTTTCAGATAAGAGAAAGCAAAAGAAAATCAGTTCCAAAAAGGCAGGACCTCCCTGAAATTGTGACGTAGGTCATTGTTTAAGGATTGCAAAGAGAACCACACCTGAATAAACCTTGTCCAACTTGAACAGTTGTTCTGTCTAGTATACACATTCTAGTTTTTTGAACACCAGTTTCTTCATCTGTGAAATAGTGTTGATAATAACACGTTCTCTTAATTTCTTTGTGTGATGAGCAACTGAGATAGTGCATGAGAAATAATACCAAAAAAAAAAAAAAATAGAAAACACTAATTATAGGAATGGGGGCAGAAATCTAATGTCCATGTTTTAGTAAGAATTATGTAATGTAGGAGACCACAATTAAATCCCAGTACAACTAACTCTGTGGCAAAATGACATATAATTTCCCTGAATTTTCTGTTTTTAATGCATCAAGTTTGTAAACAAAATATGATTATCAAATCCCTACTATTTTATTGGTCTGTAAACATCTTATGTCTTTCTATCTCAATTCTTTTCTAAAATATGGTAATCATCACCATTTTTTATATTACTTTCTGACATTTAAAAAATGGTAATGGTAAAACATCAACAATTATTAAGTAATTAAATTAACAATTAAAGAACAATTATTAAAGGATGTCACTTGTTAATTACAAAAGTAAAACTAAATGTGGAAAAATAAACAGCTCTGAAATTAACTGCCAATTAAACTTCTAAAATCATCACAAAATCAGGGCTTTCACCCTTCTTTTTACATATTTAATAGTGTAGAGTATATTTGTGTGCATTTGTGTTTGGGGGGCTTGGAGGGCAGTGGGGGGAGAGAAGAAGGGAACAATTGGGCTTGGCTACCTTATTCGTGTGCAACGGCCTGCTTTTCATCTGCCATGCCTCAGATTATATTATAGATTATGAGCTATGTCAATCAATTAGCTCCAACAACAGAATTTATTGCTTAGCTTAGTTTTATTTTTTACATGACCTCTGAAAAGGAATATTGTTTTACATAAACAGACTCCTTTCCTGAGCAAATATCAAAATGTATACTTTTGCTTTTTATAGTGTGGGGGAAAAGTACACACGCAGCACACCATTATTTATTTGTGTTTGGAGTTTTGTTTGCCACAAAGCTGCAATCATAAATAACAGCCAGTAGAAGACAGAGACTCAGCCTTTAATAATATTGTTTTGGGAATACATCACCTAGCATTGAAAATGTCATATAAAATTCATATCCATAGCTGTTTACAGAGGGAAAAAAGAACAATTGAACTTTGCAATGCTAGCACAATTCTCCAAAACATTGAGAAAGATGCTGCATGCTCTGTCTTTTTTTCACACTTATTTTTGGTATCCAGAGCTATGTTTCAGGGTTATATCGATTTTCATTCTGGCTGTGGTTGATTAATGTTTCAGGAAGTAGTCAGGTGCATTAGTGCGGAGCTGAATAGAAATATCATTTTCTCAAGTCAAAGTAGGGTGGGGAGGTGTGGCAAAACAAACCCACCCACTGATTTTATCTGATAATGTGTACACACAATAAAATGAATTTCTAAAATTGAAAGCCACACAGACTAGTTAACAGGAAGCTTGACACTTTTTTCAACACTTGCTATTGTTATTAACAACCTGTAAGCAACTTCTGGCAACCAATAAAATGTTAGTGCTTTGTAAGAACATTAGTGATCATTTTTTTTAAGATTTAATCTCTAGGTTAAGTGTGTTCACCTTATAAATTTAGTTCCCAGAAGGTACACTCTTTAGTAATTGCTTTTCCTTGATAAGGATTTCTCACTCATTACAGGAAAACTGCAAATGTAATAGTTAAAGGACGATTCCATTGCAGTAACATTTTTCATCCTGACCCTATTCCCTAGGTTGACAAATTGCTCATCAGTTTAATGTTTTCTATTTGCTCCTTTGCCAGCTGCGTTTTTCTATTTTAATACCTCATTTTCCACCATCCACAATTCTCATTTTTCATATCAAGTTAGCTTTTTCATTATATGACTGTTACATGATGTTTGCAGATTTCTCTGAACCTGTTAAAATGTCCACCATATTGTCATTTCGATAAAGAATCACATCTAATTATTGTGACTTACAAGCTTCCATTAATTTCTGAGAAGGAAACACATTCTGTAGAATGTGCAACCATTTAGACGCATTGGTTATTACTGAGTTTGAAAACATTACATTTTATTTAAAGAAATGTTAATGATACAAAGAATGAGAATATATTTAATAAAACAGGCAGTAATCCAATTTAGTTGTAATCAAAGGTTATCCTACTTAGTACTTTGGAAGAAATCAACAATTTTTTTCTTATCTTTGGCAGTTCTCACATTTGCTAACATACAGGTTACAGGGAACTTGATTAAAAATTCAACTTAAAGATGCCTTTAATAGTGCCAAAGAATGAACTTTAGAAAGTACAGTACCCATATAATAAGAAACTGGTTATGAATGAAAATCTCTACATATAATAAGTGGAGAATGTCCCTTACTTCAAAGTCAAGTATATTCGTTTATCTTACACTTCAGTTCTTTAAAATGATGTCACAAGTTAGTTTGCACCAACTAATCACTGCTTTGATGAACAGCTTCTGTTTTCCTAACATTATTGAATAACTTTCAATTCTTAAGCTGACAAAAAAAGTAATGTTGCTTCTTATTCACCTCATGCTTATCCAGCCTTAAAATATTATTTCCTCTTGCATGAGGTCAATTTAGTGTTTCTGAAATACCTCTTCCAGAGCCCTCAAGTTTCCACATAAACTAATTGCTTTCTTAACTTGTTCCAAACCTTTCACTTTACTGGAATCTCCGTCTTCCTTTCTTTGACATTGTTTTGTTGTGGTTTATTGTCAAGTGTCTTTCTCTGAAGGGGATACATGGAAAAAAACATTTGTGTTCTTGCACGTCCGAACATATGTTTATTTTGATTTTATATTTGACTAGATGGCTATAGAATAAAGTTATTAAAATAATTTTATCTAAGAGGTTTGAGTGTTGTCTCTTCCATTCCACTGGTCTTTTTTTAGGGGTTCTGGATTTTCTATTATTTGTTATTTAAATTGAGATAATTGTAGATCCACATGAAGTTGTAAGAAAAAAGCAGAGAAATATCTTGTACACTTTATGCAGTTTCCCCAATAGTAATATTTCATGAAACTATAGCACTAGATAGTATCACAGCCAGGTATGGGCACTGATACCGTTCACCAGTCTTATTCAGAGTTTTCCAGTTTTGCTAGTTTCACATGCTCATTGCTAGTATATAGAAATGCAATCGATATGTGTGTGCTCATCTTGCATCCTACAGCCTTGTTAGATTCACTTATTAGTACTAGATATTTTTTGTAGGTTCCTACTCAAGATATTTTTATCTAGATAATCATTTATCTATAAGATAGATTTATTTAGTCATATAAGTATATATGACTTTTTTTTCTTTTTTCTTGCTATCACTAGAACTTCAAATACAATGTTGAATAAGAGCAGTGAGAGCAGACATCCTTGCCTTTTTCCCTGTCTTCAGGGAAAATATTCAGTTGTGCATCATTTCAGTATGGTAATCGTAGATTTTCTGGTAGATTCTCTTTTTCAAATGAGGTAATTCCCCTATATTCCCAATTGGCTGGGAGTTAATCATGGATGGAGTAGGATTTTGTCAAATCACTGGTGTAATAAACCATAAGTTTTTGGCTTAACACAACACAAATTTATTACCTTTTGATTCTAAAATTCAGAAATCCAAAAACAGTGTGTTGGCAGGGCTGTGTTCCTTCTGGGGGTCTAGGAAAGAAACTGGTGCTTTGCGTTTTCCAGTTTCTAAGGGCCTCCTGCATCACTTAGCACATGGCCCCTTCCTGCATCTTCAAGACATCCAGAATAGTGTCTTCAAATCCCCCTGCCACCTGTGTGTGTGTCCCTCTCTCACCTCTGCTACCATCATCACATCTTCTTTTCCAACTCTGATCCTCCTGTTTCCACCTTGTAAGAATTTGTGTGATTATACTGGATACACTCCAATACTACAGGATAATCTTTCCATCTCCAAACATTTGATTTGATCACATCTGCAAAATCCTTTTTGGCGTGTATGTAACATATTCACAAGTTTGGAGATTAAATCATGGACATTTTTTGGAGGGGTATTATTTTGTCTACTGCAGATCATAAAATTTTTCTTCTTTAGCTTGTTGATATGGTGGATTATATTAATTCGCTTTCAAATGTTGAACCAGCTTTGAATACATGGGGGAATATTTATGGGGTTTTGAGGTATAATTATTTTCATATATAGTTGTATTCCATTTGTTAATATTTTGCTGAGGCTTTTTACCTCTACACTCATGAAAGATATTGGTCTGTAGCTTTTCATTTGTCTGTTTTGTATTTTTAATCGCCTTGGTCCAGTTTTGATATCAGGATAACAATGGCCTCATAAAATGTATTTGGAAGTTTTCTCTCCTTTGTCTATTTTTCCTGGAAGAAAAGGTTGTAAAATTTGTGTTAATTTGTTTAAAGTTTGGTAGAATTCTCCAGTATACCAAATTCAATTCCCTTGATGGCTATTTTTCCTGGAAGAAAAGGTTGTAAAATTTGTGTTAATTTGTTTAAAGTTTGGCAGAATTCTCCAGTATACCAAATCCAATTCCCTCGATAGGCTATTCAGATTTCTAATTAATTTTGCTCGAGTTTTAACAGTTTATGGATTTTGAGGAATTGGTTTACTACTTCTGTGGGGAAGTTTTAAATTATAAATTAAATACACTTAAGAGTTATAAGGTAATACAATATTTATTTCATATTAGAAGAGTTGTAATATGTGCTTTTTCAAGAATTGGTCATTCAATCTCAGTTTTCAAATTTATTTGTCTCAAACTATACTCATTTCTATCATCTTTGTGATACCTGCAAGTCCTATAGAAATCCGCTCTCATTTCATTCCTGATACTGGTAATTTGTGTCTTCTCTGCTTTCTTCTTTGTTTGGCTAGAGGTATATCAACTTCATTGATAGTTTTAAAGAATAAGCTTTTGTTTTATTGATTTTGTCTTATTTTATTGTTATTCATTTCATTGTTTTGTGCTCTTCATTTTTACTTCTGATTGCTTTGGATTTATTTCCTCTCTCTTTCTTTCTTTTTAGGATCTTAAAGCTGAAGGTGGCTGAAGTTGATTTGAGACTTTTCTTCTTTAATGTAAGTATTAAATGCTTAGTGCTATAAAATTTCCTCTCAGTACAACATTAGTTGCATTCCATAAATTTTGAATTGTTGTTTTTGTTTTCAGTTTTGCACCTTTTTAAAATTTTTCTTTGACTGTTTTGATGCATGAATTACTTAAGAATGTGTTGTTTGGTTTTAAGTATTTAGAAGCTTGCCTGTTGCCTTCTGTTATTGATTGCTAGATTGATTCTATTATATTCAGAGGACATACTCTTATGATTTCAATTCTTTTAATTTTGTTGAGATTTGGTTTATAACCTACGATATGATTTATCTTGGAGAATGTTCCATGACCACTTGAAAAAAATGTACATTCTGCAGTTGGGTGAGTTTCTTATATTTGTCAGTTAGAGTCTATTGGTTGATTAAGTTGTTTAGATTGTCTATATCTTTGCTAATTTTCTGTCTAACAGTTTTGTCAGTTACTTACAGGGTGTGTTGAAATCCCCAGCTCATCTTTTTAATGCTTTCAAGTTTTTTTATGTATTTGAAAATCTGTTTAATGTCTACACCTGTAGGATTATTATGTCTCCCTGGTAGATCAATCCCCTTTTTACTATACAATATCTGTCCTTATTTCTTACTATGAAGTCTACTTTAGAAGATATTAACATATCTATTTTTGGTATTTTATGAATATTTGCATGGTATATCTTTTTCCATTCTTTTATTTTCAGCATATCAATATCATGAAATTTGAAGTGAATTTCATGTAGGCAGCATAGGGCTGTTTGTTTTGCCCTGTCAGTCCTCTGTCTTTTGATTTTTGTGTTTTGCTTATTCATGTGTATGATAATTATTAATGTGTTAATGCTTAAGACTGCCATTTGATTATTTGTTTTCTATGTATTTCCTTGGGTTTTTATTCCTCTATTTCTCTTTTCTTACCTTCCCACAGGTTACTTAAGTTACTTACATTTTGTGAAATTCCACCTTGATTTATTAATAGCATTTTTGAGTGTACAGTAAGTCCTCATTTAATGTCATTTATAGTTTCTTAGAAACTGTGACTTTAAGGGAAACCATGTATAGCAAAACCAACTTTACCATACGCTAATTGATGTAAAAAAGAGTTAAGTTTCTATGGCAAATTTTTGGTCACAAAACATCACTAAACTTCTAAATAAAGACCAAAACACTTCTAATATTAAACACTGAAATAAATGTGAACCATACATACATTTAAGAAAGATTAATAAAAAAGAAATAATTATTTGCTTAATTTTTGGTGAATCAGTGAGTGATGGTGGTCATAAATCAAGGAATAAATGTTTTTAAAGTGAAAATTGTAAGAAGCACTTCCTATTACAATGTAGTTAAAAAAACAACAATAATATATATGGTGGGCTTACAGAGGGCTTTCATACTCCATCATTTATCAGCATGCATTTGTATGACTATGTTCTACATTACAAATTTTCATTTTGTAGTAATTTGTATTCATTCATTCATCCATTTTCTAACCACTTATTCCAGTTCAGAGTCATGGGTGGCTGGAGCCTGTCCCTGCAGCTTAGTGCTCAAGGCAGGAACCAACTCCAGACAAGATGTCTTTCCACCACAAGATACAAACTCACTCAGTGTGGGACAATGTAGACTCGTGAATGAACCTAACTTGCACAGCTTTGCGATGTGAGAAGAAATCAGAATACCTAGAAAAAACCCATGCAGATGGGGGGAGAATGTGCAAATTCCACACCTGCAATGGTCCTTGCCAGAAATCGATACTTTTTCCTCATCATTATAATGAAGTGACTATGAACAAAACAAAATTATTTGAGGACCTGCTGTATCTGTATAATTTTAAAAGTGGTTGCTCTTGAAATATATACAGAGATGGCTTATACGAGTCTATTGGCATTAACATTTTACCCATTTGGGTGAAATGTGGATACCTCCCTTCCATTTAAGTTCTTTAACCTTCTCTACTTTTAAATATTATTGTCTTGTGTATCAAACAGTGGATAATTTTTTTCAATCATCAAATGTGATGTATAAATCTAAGAAAAGAATAGTGATGGCACGCATCCTTATTTCTGCTCTGTACATTGATACTTTTTTCCACCTGATGTTCCAAATTTCTTTGCCAGATAAAATCAGTATGTATTTTTATCTCAGTATTGGCGTCTATTGTATTTTCTCATTCAAGTTATGATTTCCTTGGCTCTTAGTATGACAGCTGATTTTTTATCACATCCTGAACATTTTGTCTTTTTATCTTAGGAGACTCTAAGTCCTAGTTAATTATTTCACTTTAGTGGGCAGCATGGTTAGGGTTAAGGTTAACATGCAGGTCTTGGCCTTCTTCTATAGGCTGTGGTTCCAATGGCAGTTTGACTTTCTGGCTTTTGCAGTGTTATTTTGGACTGCTTGATTCATCTAGTGCCTTTGTGGCTTTCATTGGTCCCTGCTGGTAATACCTTAGAGAACAGAACATTTTATGTAGGCTGTGGTGCCAGATGTCTCTTAGTAGGGAAGGTCTCTGGTAGGGTACTTATCCCATTTTCCAACCCCCCTCCCATCTGTCTTGGTGTCTCTGAGCAGAAGAGGAGAGTTTCTGGCTCAAGGGAACAAGTAGGCTTCTCTAAATAGTAAACCTACTATAGTGGCTCTCTCCTGCTGACTCTGCCCACCTTCCTTGGTATCTCTTGGTGGTAAATGGAAGTCTCAGACCAGTGGAGGAGAATGTTTCTGTTGACTGTTTATTCCTGGCAGATCTTCCAAGCTATCCCCATTATCGATGATGTCATGCTGGCCTGAAGTTGTCAGGACACGCATTCCATCAAGGTGAGAAAGGAGTCTATCCGAACAGTCTTCTGTCGGTAGGTGAGGGTCAGGAACTATAGGGAAGGGGTGGGCTTCTTCTGTTGAGTAGGAAATACAAGACTTCCTGCTGCTGTGCTGTTCCCCCAGTTCTAGGGCCCCAAACCAGCTCACCTTCTTAACATTTTCCAGGGTTCTCCTTTGGTTACTGTTTATGACTTTTCCAGAGAATACAGTTGTGCTGAGCAGAGATGAATAGAAAAAACAAGTCTATACCACCTTGTCCAGACTGAGAGTCTTCAATTTTCTTTTACTTTTATCTTCCCTTGGTGCTTTGAAATTTTACCAGTGCATGTCTAGGTGATGGTTTAAAAATTTGTCATCCTTTACATCAGGTGGACATTTCCTTTTTTTAATTTTTAAAAAATTATTTTTATTTTTTTCTTTGAAAAATTTATACGGTATAAGTGTTTTAGTTACATGGATGAATTATATCATGCTAAAGTCAGGGCTTTCACTGTACCTGTCACCAGAATAGTTTACATTGTACCTGATAGGTAGGTTTTTATTCAATTTATTTTCAGCACTGAGACTTTTTTTTCATCATTTCTTTGTTAACTTTCTCTCCTATATTTTATCTACTCTCTCATCTGAAACTCTAATTACATGAATATTGTCCCACCTGCATTCATTAGTTATAGGTTTTTAATTTTCTTTTTCTTCTAAAGTTTACTATTAATATATCTTTATCTTTCTGCTAGGAATGCTATATTCAAGCCCTTGAATAAATTTTTTCAATTCAGCAACCATATTATTAATTTTTAAGAATACTCTTTTCCCATTTTTCCCATAATATCATCACATTGTTTTGTAAACCAATAGTAATATCTTCTTGTAAAGTTCTGAAAATTATAAAGGTAAAGTTTTCATTTTTAAGTTCTTTTTTGTTCCCTGAATTATCTCTTATTTCTCCATGAATGAGTGTTTGTTTATTTTCTTTTCTCAGCCTTTCATTTTTACTTTGTTACTGTTTTGAGTCTGCTCTGAGAAATGTGTAATACATGTCTATTTCCTATCAAGCTTGCTGATTGTTAACTTGACATATGAGGGGCGTTTTCTTCCATTTACAGTGAGTTTAGGTATGCTGCACATTGCTGTGGTGTCTGAAATGCTGCAATAATAACAATGAAAACTCCCTACAGGTTTGCTCAATTCTTCAGAGAAGGCCTCTATCATTTTTTATACTGGGGTTAAATGCTAACCAGTATGGTATTTTTCACTTGTATAGTGTACCAAAAGACAGCTGAATTCTCTATTAAACTTCAACCAGTCTGCCTGTTTTCAGGACTCTTTGTCATCTTGCCCCTGCAACAAAGAGGGCCAAAGAGAAGCCTAGAGCCTTTCCTAGGACTGGCCAGGGAATTGGCATTTATGACACGCGGGCATCTTCTGTGCTTCATCCAATGGCATTCTTCCAGAGTTCTGCTACATCGTTTTTTTTTTTAGTCCATCATCTACATGTGAAGACTCCTTCCCTCTCTTCTTTGCTGTTATCACCCTATTCCTTTTCTCTTTCTGTTATTTCTGTGGAATACTGATGTGGAGTTGGGGGATAATGGGATATAAGTGCTGTCCTAAGTTTGCCATCTTAAACTGCAAGACTATAGATAAATTTAAGGGCTAAATTTTCTTTTCTTTTTCTCTTTCTTTCTTTTCTTTCTTTTCTTTCTTGTCTCTCTCTCTCTCTCATCTTTCTTTTTTTTTTTTTGAGGCAGAGTCCTACTCTGTCACCCTGGCTAGAGTGCTGTGGCGTCAGCCTAGCTCACGGCAATTTCAAACTCCTGGGCTCAAGCAATCCTTCTGCCTCAGCCTCCCGAGTAGCTGGGACTACAGGCATGCACCACCATGCCCGGCTAATTTTTTCTATATATTTTTAGTTGTCCAGCTAATTTCTTTCTATTTTTTTAGGGGGGGGGGGCTCCCGCTCTTGCTCAGGCTGGTCTCGAACTCCTGACCTTGAGCTATCCACCCGCCTCCGCCTCCCAGAGTGCTAGGATTACAGGCGTGAGCCATCGCTCCTGGCCTATATTTCTTACCAAGATAAATTTATCAGCAGACAAAAATCTTTTGAGTGTGATATTTACCAAAAATTTCAAGAAAACAGAGCAGATATGTTGCCTTTACATTATTCTCCTGACAATCAAATAACAGCAATAATTTCCCCAAAGTGTTAAAAAGTAGTCCTTGGATGATATTAAGTTCTTGGAGATATACAACTTTAGAAATCTCCTTTTGATCTACCTTGCACTCTAAAAAACGAAAAGTTCTTAAATTTCCGAATATTGCTGATTTTACTGTGGTTTTATTGTGCTGACATTATTGTGATTTTATTGTGGTTGTTTTCCTCTATTGCGGCTACATACATAATTGTTATTTCAAAAACCTGAAACATGTAAAAGAGAGTGACATTAAATAATTCAAATGGGCAGGACCAAGATGGGACCCACAGCACCCACTTTGTCCTTAGGAGAAGCGGAATCCCTCGCTATCTACCTAACACTTCTTGACTCCTTCCTAGATTAAATATTCCCCCAGGCCAGCGGCGGCGCAAGCAGCTGGAGCCCGGATGCGGCACCATGACACAGACCCGGGAGAGCGGCGCGGAGGGATCCAACATGGCGGCACGGCACCAGAGCTGAGGTAAAGTCCCTGAGCTGAGGTAAAGTCCCTGAGTTGAGGTACGGTCGGAATTGCAGCTGAGCAGAGATTCTGGAAAGGATTGTGCACCTGGGTTCCCAGTATGGCGGGCCTAAAGCGGCGGGCAAGCCAGGTGTGGCCAGAAGAACACCGTGATCTGGAGCATGGGCTGTACAGCCTGCATCGCATGTTTGAGATCGTGGGCACCCATTTGACACACAAAGATGTGTGCATGCTTTACTTCCTCATTTTTGATGTCATTGATGATGACCAGCGTGGACGCATCCGAAATGGATGTGATTTGTTCTTGGCGTTGGAGCGCCAGGGCTGCTGTGAGGAGAGTAACTTTCGCCAGATGCTGCAGTTGCTGAGCATCATCACGCGCCATGACCTGGTGCCCTACGTCACCCTCAAGAGGAGACGGGCTGTGTGCCCCGATCCTGTAGACAAGTATCTGGAGGAGACATCAGTTCGCTATGTGACCCCCAGAGCCCTCAGTGATCCGGGACTGAGGCCGCCCCAGCCCCACAAAACGGTGCCTCCTCGCGACCCCACGGTGTATGGCCGCCCTTCGGGCCCCCGGCCGTACAGCGGGCGGCCAGCGCGAGGGAGAGCGACCCCGGGGAGCCGGCGAAAACGCCGAAAGTCAGTGCCCCCGGATTCCACGGAAAAACAAACATGTGACATCAGACTGCGGGTTAGTGCTGAATTCTGCCAGCACGAGACCGCCCTGCAGGGCAACGTCTTCTCTAATAAGGACGACCCGCTTGAGCGCCAGTTTGAGTGCTTTGACCAGGCCAACGCCATCCTCGGGTCCCGGAACTTGGGCTCCATCGTCTGTGGCATCAAGTTCTGTCAGCTCACCGAACTCGACGCATTCTGGCGCGACTACATCAATGGCTCCTTAGTAGAGGCACTTAAAGATGTCTTCATCACAGACTCCCTCAAGGAAGCTGTGGGCCACGAAGCCATGAAACTGCTGGTGAACGTGGATGAGGATGACTACGAGCTGGGACGACAGAAACTGCTGAGGAACTTGATGCCGCCAGTGTTGCCCTAACTGCTTTCCCTTCCCATTTCTCTGGGGACTGTTCCCACCACCGACCTCTGGAGCTTACATACTGTTCTGGGGTTTGTTCTCTACCCTCCCAACCAGTTGCATCTCTGCCTTTTTTTTTTTTTCCTTAAAAGACAAAGGAAAGGGAAAGTGGTGTTCCCTACCCCTTCCTGCGCCCATGTGCCTGGGCTTCCCTTTTGTTTCCCTTTTCCGCTTACCCACTAGTGTGTGTCTCTACAGCCCCCTCTATTGAGCCCTAAGATGAATGTATAGGGAGAATCAAAATCTATAGAACAAATTCTTTGTAAGGGATTGAAGTGAACACTGCTTTTGGATGCACCGAGGGGTTATCAATACTTCTGGCTTTATGAGGGCTCTTAAATTTTGTCTGAAAAACGAAAGGGCTGTGAGTAAGGGAGCTATGTGGAAGGGGGGACTCCGAAGTGTATTTTGGAAATTAATTAACACCCTCTTTCAAATTACAGAATTTAAAAAAAAAGTACATAGTTGAGATTACTCTTTGTAACTTAACTCATAGATTAACTCTATGTAATTTGTGTGCCTACAGTTTTCTTATTATAACATAAGTTTAGTATTTTTCCACATTATTTGAAAGTCTATGTAAATGTTCATAATGGCCATTTTTCCATTTGGTAGGCTACTTTGTATTTTATTAAATCATTCTCCTACTGTTAGACATATGAGTAATTTCCAATTTTCTACTATAATAAGTCATACTGCAATGAAAAAAATAATTCAAATGATATTTGTTTGAATATCATGTCTGTATATATATGTGAAACATTATGCATAAGAAAATGATAACCTCGTTTTTTTAAAACTAAGCTCCAGAATGCTTTTGATATGTTACTGACTAGAAGTGTGACATATGCAGGTTATTTTACTTCCCTGGGTTTCAATTCCCCACCTGGGAAGAGAGGTCCTATGCTAGATGTAAGTGTTTTTCTTAGGATTTTACATTTATCTAGATTATGTTTTGGTCTGTATATCTAAGTTATGTTTGGAATATCAGCTGTGGAAGTTGAGGAATTTCTGCCTTCAGCGTTCTATTTTATTTGCTAATCTTTGAAGATCAATAAAATATTTTGGATAATCTAGATTTTTTTTTAAAGTTACTCAACTATGTAATTAAATTCAATAAATGCAATTGAATTTTTCCGTCAAGCTAGTGAACTTACTCTACCAAATGAAATACAGGTATTTTAGAGGCCATCTGAATATGTAGATCAAATACATTGGGAAACATACATACTGAGAATGTACATGCAGGGGCTGAAACTACTGTGAAATTCATATACAAAGAGAGATTAAAATCAGTGTATTTATTTGACAGGACTGTATGATAGATACTTTAAATTACCTACTAATATGCATTTTCTATATTTTTCTTTCTTATTCAGTTCATATTTCCCAGGTTAATAATGCACCACATAAAAATTATTTAACCTTCTAAACTCTCATGTACTTAAATTAGAATTACTGATCTATAACTGACCAATTAGATACAAGCTTTAATCTACGGATGACACTTCTAAAAAGCTGTTGATATCCTAAAAAAAAAATCAAAATTAATTGATACTCATATTTTGCTGTTCACTTTCTTCTTTCCTGATAATTATGCCTGCTGCTTATAGATACAGCAACTGTATTTCTAGCATAAGATAAGGATACTGATAAAGAAGGAAAAAAAAAAACAAGCTTGGAAACTAATTGAATTACAGAGGTATTCGTACCAGCTCTGGTGTCCTTGTACCTGAGTCTTCCTGTTACATGAGAAAAATAAATTTCTATTTGAATAAGTCTCCATAGGTACATCTCCATTATGTGAAGCTGAGTAATTTTTTTTACAGTTTCTTCATTATTCAATTAAATAAATACATGCTGATTTAGTAACATATGAATAGTATAATATTTAAATGATTTGTTTTTATGGTGAATGAGGGCCGTCAAATGATATGTGTGTGTGTGTGTGTGTATGTGTAATGCAAATTCAAATAACACCATGTTTTAGACCTCAGAAAGTTGGTGTGTGTTTGCTTAGATGCATAATTTCTAAATATAGGTAACAGTATAACTGAATTAGTGAAATTCATACGCAACCTTAGAAAAAACAAAGATAGACATCTAATCATCATATAAGTTAATCTGAGGGACTAATGAGCAGTTATTTAGGTGGTCTAAATATGAAGGGATATTTAAAGCAGAAGGATCAACATGTCCAAATATATAAAGAAATGGAATTGCTTACTATGTTTAAGGAATATCAAATGATTTAACAGTTGTCTTTCCTAGTAATCTATGAGGACAGTGGTGAACTTGTAAATCAGGTTCATCTGTAGCATTTAGCACTGTCCCCAATGAGTGGATAAATGCATTCATGAAAAATACCGTTTGGTTGGAGGTTGTAGGAGAGAAAAAAGGCTGGAATATGTTCATCCTTGTTTACTGATTAAATGTTTTTACCTAGTTTTATCACTCACAATCAGTCTCTTATTATATAATATGAGAATAATTATCTTAGGAAGGTGATATTTTTCAAAGGAAAGGCAATATGCCTATATGCATCCAATATTAATGAGTGGGGATAATTTTAGGGGTTTACTAAACACTTAACTATATATCATGTTGGACATTATAGAATTTGAAAAAAATGCCAGAAGATAGCAGTTTAATTCACTAAATTAACTAAGATTTCAGTATTTCATGAGACCATTTAGCAAATCGGGGTATAAAGAACTACAATTTGAAACATTTCAAGAAGAGGTTGCTTAATAAGTTATATTTAAGAAATACATGTGTCCAGTACCAAGGCAGATGAATTATTTAAAACAAAAAATTTAGAGATTTAACTTTCTTAATTTATATAAATATTTCCTGCAATATAACATATATTCTTAAAAATTAAATCTGTCTGTCTAGGCAATCTCCATTTCATCCTGAAATATAGTTCACTTTTACATAAAGTCATAAAAATTGCATTCCTCCAATTTCAGTTGGTAATCAACTGTGACATTAAATGGCATAAATCTTTGTTCAATTCATTTCCTGCTTCTTCGAAGAAAATGAAAATAAAGTACATCTAAAAATGGAGATTATAGCAAGCACAAGAGATTCTAACTTTTGTTAAGTTCTTGGAAGTTTCCATTTGATTTTAAACTTCTGCCATTCATCTCTTTCAATAAAAGAAAACTTGCTTTATTCTTGAACTAAAGATGACAATTTAAACATCAACTTTTTTCATTTTAGGTCAATGTGAAAAGCATCACTCAAATACAGTTTTATGCTTTCTTTTTTTTTTTTTATGGAATGCTTCACGAATTTGCATGTCATCCTTGAGCAGGGACCATGCTAATCTTCTCTGTATCATTCCAATTTTCTATCAGGGATTAAAACCATTTCCCTGGCCAGGCACAGTAGCTCACACCTGTAATCCTAGCACCCTGAGAGACTGAGGCAGGCAGATGGTTTGAGCTCAGGAGTTTGAGACCAGCCTGAGCAAGAGTGAGACTCCATCTCTACTAAAAATAGAAAGAAATTATATGGACAGCTAAAAATATATATATAGAAAAAATTAGCCAGGCATGGTGGTGTGTGCCTGTAGTCCCAGCTACTCGGGAGGCTGAGGCAGGAGGATTGCTTGAGCCCAGGAGTTTGAGGTTGCTGTGAGCTAGGCTGACGCCACGGCACTCTAGCCCGGGCAACAGAATGAGACTCTGTCTCAAAAAAAAAAAACAAAAAACAAAACTATTTCCCTAAGCCAAGTGGGAAAGCGTACCCCTTGCCATCTCCTCTACGATCTTCTATTTCCTTATCCCAGATGCCCTCACATTAGTGCTTTCTGCCAAGAAATGAAAGAAAGACTTCTCTTTTCTTATTTAAAAAAGACTTCATACAACATCAAGGATCACTGACCTTTCTTCTTGGCAATCAGAGTTTTGTTTGGGCTTTGCTGTAAAACTCCAGTAATGAGCACTAGATGGTATTACGGCATTAGGTCAATAAGAAAAGACAGACAGAATAAACAATACAGCAAAAACACATTGATAATTCAGATTGGCTAAAGTGACATTTCAAATAAGTGAAGAAAACTTGGTAGTCATGTGTTTTAAAAAAATTATAAGAATAAACTTCACTCTTTACATTAGGATTAATTTCAGATACATCAAAGACTTGCATATAAGAATAAAACCACGTTTTAGATTTACAATAAAATATTTTAAAATTCAACTACATGACAATTAAAAAGGTCTACAAAGAAAAAATTACATGTCATGTTGGAAAACATATTTCTGTTCATTTCACAAAGAAAGAGTCATTTTTCATGATATGTAAAGAGCTTCTATAGATCAATGAGAAAAATCCATAACAATAGAAGAATGAACAGGAGCTATAATGAGATTTCTCAGGGAAGGAGATGCAAAAGAATCTTAAAGGATAAAAATGTTCATTTTCAATAGTAATCAAATCAACATAAATTAAAATTACATTAAGATACCATTTTTCTCTTTTCATATTGGTAAAGATTATAAAGTTTGAAAACACAGTGTGTTGGCAAAGTCTGGGTAAAACCTTCATTTACCTTATTAGGATATGCGAAATAGCAAAAAACTGAAAATCATCTAAATGTCTTTCAATAGGAGAGTGATTAAATAAATCACGGTGCATTAATGCAATAGAAATCAATGTAGTTGGTTAAAAAATATAAGGAAGCATCTCATCTAATAATTTCTAAGATATACTGTTAATAAAAAAGTCAAGCTGTATAACAGTATGTGTAGTATGCTATCTACTGTGTGAAATAGGAGGGTGTGTGCATGCGTTTATAAGCATATAAACAAAATATATGTGGAAAATAACCACAGAAAAGGATAATATAGGATGCACTCAAAGAAAGAAAGTATATAATTGAAGATCAGGTATGCCAAAATGACTTTTTCGCTCTTTATTCTTTTATATCTTTTGAATTTTTAAATTTGTTAATGTATTACATCCACAAAAAATGACTAGTTAAAAATTTAAAATTTTCAAGAAATATGATATGTGAAAAATGCAATATACTAACAGTCACAATTTTTTTTTTATCACCCTGGAAATTTATTGACTCAAGCAGGTATATTTATTTACTCTTCTGCTTCCCTCTTCCGCATTTAAAGGATTTAGTGATTACATTGAGACCATCCAAATAATACAAAATAGTATCCTCATTTTAAGGTTACCTGATTAGCAGTCTCAATTTCATCTGCAACCCTAATTCTCCCTTTTCACATAACATAACATTATCACAGGTTCTGAGAATTAGGATGGTAAGGCCATTATTCTGCTGCCCACTATAGGCAACCTTTGGGAAATGCCTCCACTTTCCTCATGTGTAGTATGGAAATACTATAACCTCAAAAACAATATAGGATTGAGTTGTTTCTGCTTTGCAGAAGTATGAATTATGCTCTATTAAATAATATAGAGTTAGGAGTCAGAGGTACAACTACCAATTCTGGGTAGGTCTGTCATCTTCCAGAGATGTGTCCTTAAGATATTTCCTTCAACTTTCTTAGCTTTGATTCTTTACCCTTCATGTGGGAATAAAAGTATATACTTCATCATGCTTTTGTGAAAATTAAGTGAAATAATACATAAAAAACTCAAAAGACATAGTAGTGAGACTATTTTAATTTAACACATAGATGAATCTTAAAGCTTAATATTGAATATTATTATAGAAAACATACATTATGTTACCATTTTTATGTACTTAAAAGCCAAAACTTTCATGTTTAGAGAGACACACATATATGGTAAAACTATATAAAAAAGCTAAGAAATGTAAACTCGAAACTTAGAATCATGACTTCTGCTGGGGTTGCATGGAAGAGAGATTCATGGAGAAGCATATAGTTACTTCCGCGTTACTGAAGGTATTCCAATTCTTAAGTTAAACGGTGAATTTACAAAGAGTGAATTTGTAATTTTATTATGATAGTTTCCAACTTATAAATAGGTTATCAACATCTATCTATCCTTCTGTGTTCATCAAATATTATGTAATACAAGATGTAATTAGTAATTTTTCTAAAAAGTTCAAAATATTGTGATTGGAATGAGCAATTATAAAATAGCCTGGCAGAGGGGAAATGACCCCTTATTATGAAAAATAATCATTGTATCATCTTCCCAACACACAAATTAACCCATTAGTTATTTAAATATGATGAGAATAAGTCTCTCTGCCACAATAGCAATAGGAAATTAAATAAAGCCAAATATTCTTAGAGAAATATTGATTCGATCCATTTATATCCTCTCAATTAACACATTTTTCATTAAATTATCAATACTTCTTTCAATCCTAATTTCCTCTTTTGGATTGGATCCTGCAGTCCAGTTCACTACTGGCAAATTTTATTGGGTTTACCCCACAATAAATCCCTGCGAGTGAAGTCAGCATACACTTCAAATGAAGAAAAGAAAAATGAACCTAAAGAAAATTGACCTGCATCCTTCAATTGACTTTGAAACAACCACAGAGCATTTTAAAAATCAGGTTTAGGACTATTTATCCTAGTAGAAACCTAGAAAGAAAATGCTCTTTTACACTAAAAGGAGGAAAAAAAAAAAGCTAGCTCCAAGGAAACATACAGATTAAAAGCTTCTTATCAATAAAAAAGATCTAATTACTATGTCAAGATTGTCTTTTATGTAGCACCTCAACACTCAAGAGAGGATACCATCTGGGCGGATTTCAGTTAGATGGTGAAGGTAACCTAGCAGAAATGTCAGCAATAAAAACTGCTTTCTCAAATCTTTCTGATTAAACACTCTGGCACTAATTCACTCAGAGTTATTACGGAAACCTCTGATGCTCATTTGTTAATCCTTGAAAAGTTTAGTCCTGAAATCCACGAACTGTTTGAAGTCTATTTTGTAATCTGATTCATATTATGCACCTATAATTGAACTATAATTATCTGTCTTTTTCAGTGATGTAATTAAATCAGAGTGATTCAACCCTCCATGATGATTGAAGGAGCATGTGGCTTTAGCTCTTCATTCTTTTGTAAAAGGTTCCTGGATTGTCAATGAACTAAAATCTACAAGACTGCATTAAAGTAGTTGAATATGTCTGCATTTCACAAGGAAATGTTGAGAAGCTACTGGTTGCCCCTGTTAAGTCTTCCTCCAGTATAAAAATATTCTGAGGTAATTCTACCATATAAAGTGCACCAATTTTATTACCAAAAAAGAATCTTCTTCATAGAATCATTCCATCTCCTTTCCTTCTGGAATAAATAAGAGTTTAATTTGAAATATGACAGTGATGCTTTGTAAAATCAAGTTGGGATCACAATAGGATTTGTGAATATGTGGAAATGTCTACCAGATATCCTTAACATAGCATTCTAATCTAACTCATGTGCTCCAAAAAGAGGGAGAGATTTCTCCTCTTTAAACCCATTTGGGAAATATCTATTTTTCAAGCATTGATTGTCTTATTTTCTTGTAAGAGAAAAAAAAAAAGCCTGCTCTTCTCTCCTTATTAATATGCAGTTTTTCAAAAGATGAACTTCTCCCAAATTGAATTATTATTTTCTCTTTGAGCAGGCTGTCATTAAACTTGATGATGTTCCTTAAATTGCATTTATGAAGAAGAATAATTCAAACACAAATTCTAAAAATGATCCCCATACAAAACCATTTATGCTGGGCACAGTGGCTCACACTTGTAATCCCAGCACTTTGGGAGGCTGAGGTGGGAAGATCACTTGAGGCCAGGAGTTCAAGATCAGCCTGGGCAACATATGAGACTCCATCTCTACATTTCTTCTTCTTTTTTTCTATAGCCAGTCATGATGGTGTGTGCCTGTAGTCCCTGCTACTTGGGAGGCTGAGGCAGGAGAATTGCTTGAGCCCAGGAGTTTGAAGTTGCAGTGAGCTGTGATTGTGCCACTGCACTCCAGCCTGGATGACAAAGCAAGACCCTATGTCTAAAACAAAACAAAACAAACAAAAAATCCATTTACTATCTTTCATAAACTGTAAGTGCAATGGCCTGTCTGGTTCTCTTGGCATTCTTTATGCATATCCAACTATTTCCTTTTCCCTTTGCCTTCTGGTTGGGTTTCATCAAGGCCTTGAATTAACTGTATTTAGTCAGTATACGTAAGGAGATATTGAGCAGACTTAAAAAATGAAGTAAAAATCAACATAAGTCATGTCTTAATGCCAGAAAGTATGCCTTGTCCCTACATTGTACACCAAAGCATGGGAGAGAAGGCCCCCACCTTACCAGTCCTCCTCACTAGAGTTCTGCCCTGACATCCTGTCTGCAGCCTAGGCCCCAATCCATGTTCCTAGCACTGCTTACACAAGCTGCTTTGTCTTTGTCATGATGTCTTTCCTCCTGGGACATCTACACGTCTTCCTTCTTATTAATTCTGACCATATCAACTGCTATGAATCAGTATGGAATTGGTTTGAATCATCGAATCATCTGTCATACCTCTCTGAGTATCAGCAGGTAAACTGGATTTAATACCTGGCTCATTCCAGTAGCATCACTATCTTCCTACTGTCTAACTCCCCTGACCTGACCTATTCTACCACTGACAGGGCTTCAAAAAACATTTCTGAAAAACATGGAGGTTTTTATATTGAATTTTCCAGATAATTGTCTAACTTTTCAATTTAAATATATAAGTTTATTGGTGACAACATCATTGTTATGAACAATCCCTGTGGAGTAAGGGATAACTTTTACCTAACATTTATTCAGAAATGCTTAATGAGTGCTGCTATGTACTAGCTACTGAAGTTACAGAGGGATATGAAAATGTTCCTGTTTGTATAGAACTTTGTAGGGTGATACAAACAATGTACAAGTGAAATAAATTAACATGATGATTTTGAATAGATTTTTATAGTATGGAAAAAAACATAGCAAAATGAAAGCAACAAGGGTTTATATATTTGGAATCAACAAAAGCATGAATGTTGAGAAGGTACTAGCCATAGGGTAAGCTGTAAAGAGTGTTTTAAGGGAAAGAACAGCAAAATACAACATTTCTGAAGAAAAGACCAAAAAAGTTAAATCATATATGTCATGAAAAAGGTTATATTTCAAAACGAGAAAACTGATACTAAAATAGATTATTTAACAGAACACAATTCTAGAAAGGAATATAAGATTATGTTAAATATCATTAATAATGCTAAATATTAAAGTCTAACAAGAGCCTATATTTCAATCAATTGTAAAGATTTAATGCTGATCATGACAATCACATTCAAGAAAATCTAGTTTAAACCCTTTATTTCACAAATGACAAAATTCAGTGACCTAGGTTATAGGCCTAGCTTATTGTCAGTAAACTATAGCTCTACTTTCTTTTCACAAATCTGTGGAGCTAGAGTGGTAAGTGCCCTATTAACCTATCAAGACAATAATAAGAAATAAATATTTTTTCATTATTGCATTTCTTTTTTGATACAGTTCCCTTAAATTTGCCTTATGAATAATGATATACTATAAAAGAGAGTTTTTTAGTATTATCATTATTTTCAAATAACCTTTTGAGTTGGGATCATATAGTAATTTGGCTTTTGAAAAATCTCTAATTTGATTTCTCTCTACACATACACAGAAAATAAACAAAATTTTTGAATATATGAAAATAATTGTCAAATATTATTCTCATTTAATAGATGAGCATATTGAAACTTGACAAAATGGAATGATTTGTTTCAAATTTTATAGAAAATTTCAAACTTACACAAAAAGTACAATATAACAAATTTTCATGTACCAATCATCTTAATTCAATAATCATTAAGTTATGGCTAAACTTTGTCATATTGTACCATTCCTACCTCCCTTGATTATTTTGAAGTACATCCCAGACCACCATTTCTTTTCCAATGTGTGCACATTGCTACTGAGTTGGTCACTGTTTCCAGTAATAAAATCTCGGAAATATATGCTTTTGCTGAGATAAAATGTAGTGAAGTAGTGTGAGTTCACAATTCTTCCTATTTCAAATGAGGGCTTCAGGTTGTTTACTTAACTAATATATGTTTTTGGTTATATTTGACATCATAGTTTTCAACTGTTTAAACCTCTCACCAACTCTTCTAAAAATGTCGTCATGTTTACTAATCTTGCCTTTGTTACAGAGCGCAGAACTGGGATTTGTACTATAGTAAAATTCTTCCTACCACTGCATGTATTGTAAGAAATACTGCAAGATCCCATGTGCTCATTGCTCATTAGGGAATAGTAGAAAAATTCCCCATGCTATGCCTGGAAGTGCTTAAAATAAATTCTAGTAAATGTTAGTAGGTGAACCAGAGCCTGAATCTAGTCATGTAGAATACATCCACTGTGGGTTTGCTAAAAATCCTCCCGTCGGGACACCCTAGACTAAAACAGTTATGATTCTAGGATAGAAGGGAGTATTATCCAAAATATGTTAGTTGTACTTTGTCTCTGCAGTTAATACATTTCTTTCCCATATGGGATATCTTTTCCTCATATGGTTTACCTGGATTTGTAGCCATGAGTCCTATGCAGATAAAAAACCAAATATTTATTTATAAAAATTTGTAGCTAAAATAATAATATCTATCTTTTTATTATTCTTCAATTTGTAAATATTTATGCAAAGAAAAGGAGAGGATGAGGAAAGTCAGGAGAGATGAAGCTTTCCTAGAAAGCATGAAAAATTAAATGTGGACGAGGCTTAAGTGATTATATAGTTCAGTGTTCCTGACACCTGGCTAAACATGGAATCAACTGGGAACCTTAATAAACAAAAATCTGTGCCTGGGTTGTACTTTCAGAGACTCAGACTTAATTTATTTGGGGTAAGACGTGGATAATTTTTAAAGTTCTTCAGGTAAATCTAATGTGCAGCCACTGTTGAGAACCCATGACAGACTCTAAGATCCTCGTGAGATAATTGAAGCCCAAAGAAGTATAATGCGAAGGACACATGGCTGGTTAATGGCAGAGTCAGTGTTATGCATGGGCCCAGGTGTATCATACATCTCTATGACATGTCACCTCTTGGTCCCTTTTAATTTCTCTGCTTGGTAAATTACATTTTCTTCCTTATGTACTACTACTGTTCATGTACAGTCATTGCCTGTATTAGGTACTCATGCAATGAGTTAGGAGACGTTTCTAGTAGGAAGCACAAGTCTTGGCAATAGTTCCTTGGATGCTTTCCACTGGCAGCTCTGCCTATCAAGCTCTCTGTTGGCAGGGTTGTTCACTGAAGCAGCTTCAGAGGATACCAGCTTCTACCAATCAGGCTGTTTTCTAAATTGATAAAAGGCTTCATACTTCTCAGTCTTTACTGCATTTCCTGGAAATATATTAGCTCCAGTTAACTTATTGCATGTAATAATATCCAAAGAAAATGACAATCTGTAAGAAATTATGGCATTCTCAGCAGGGATTTTAATAGCTTGCAAGAAAAATAAAAAGCCCAAACCTGCTCATTTCTTGTGAGAATTTTTTCCACTTTATTTTTCTACTCATTTTTGCTCTACTTTAATATTTAAACAATGGATTGTTATAAAGCATAGGGTATATATTTATCATCTTGCTAAATTGAAATATATGTGCTACAAGTATTTGAATACTTTTTACCAAGAAGTTACTTAGTTTCAACAAGCCTTCACCCTGAGAGGTTTCTAGAATTATCTTGAGAATTATTGAACATATTATGTCTGACAGAGCCCCCATAGTTTAAGTTCATGACTATAATTTTTATTTAGTCATGCAATTGAAGTAAATAGATGGAACATCTTTTTTAAAAAACCAGAGATGGTCTTTTCATTAGATACCTATTCAAATTTACAAAAACAAAATTCAAATTCTATGTCTAATTTTTTTAAGGAAGATTGTGATTTGAAATAATCTTGTACAATAGCCAAGAGATAAACAGTTTACTAAAACCAAGGTCATCCTTTGAACCAAACCTAATGGATTATTTTAATCTTTCCTAGACAACACTGTGTTCTAGGGCAATGGTTCTTATAAACTCTATGTGCCTTTGAATTACCTGAGGATTTAATTTAAATACTTATTGTAATTCAGAAATTGTAGGTTGAGTCCTGAGAGTCTACATTTCTAGCAGCTCTCAGATGCTCCCTGCACTGCTTGCACTTGGAACCTTCAGAAACCTACCTTCCTGAGTAAGACTAGAGTACTTAGAAGATCACAAATCAAAGATAAGTCACTAAGACTATGGAGGGATTGTAGTCAAATATTCTAGCTTGTATTTTACTAACATTCTCTCAAGCCACCTATACTTATTTGGAGCTAGCAACATTTCTATTTTAAAATACTAAAGATAATATATAAATGATACCTGAAAAAAATGGTGAAATTGGAAGAAGAGTTTAATAGCTGTGGGTTTTTCAAAGATAGGAAACAGCCTATGGTAACCTCTTCTCCTCCCTTATGATTAGAATCATCTCTAAACTATAATCTGTATTGTCTAGTTAGAAAATCTATAAAGCTGTTAACTGAAAACAATGAATTATTGTCAATATTTTTACATGTAGTTCCTTCCCAGTGAATAATTTTTTAAAAAACAAAGCTCAGATCATATCTATACATGCAACTTAGATATAATAGATTAATTTGCAGTGGTAGTACAAGCAAGTAAATATATTTGACATCATTTTTTCAAGATTATAAACCAATGTGTCTCTAAAACCACATCTATTTTCCCAAATCCAGCACTATTTTATTTAGTGCACTCAATTCCTAAAGGTATTTCCAGAAACATATCCTGTGTCAGGGAATGCAGGAATGGATGATCCATCTGACCTAGGTTGCCCCCTTGTTCTTTCTCTCTCTCTTTCTCTCTCTCTGATAACCAAAATTTTTGTTTAATTGGATCTTTTTCTAAATAACTCTTTAACATCCTGAAAGACAGACAATTTTGGAAATCCCTGAAATTCCCTATTTAAAAAAAAATCATTCCAAAGCTATTATGGACAAGGCTCTAGCTAATTAGAAAGCACTTCCAGTGAGGGAACTATTAACAGTAAACATCTTCCAGTGGTCTCATAAAATATGTGATTGTTCAATTGAAGTCCAAAATGAAAAAAAAGGAAAGACTCAAGCCACATGCCAAGACCTTTATATAACACATAAATTTTCCAGAAGTAATTAGATTTTGCATTTTTTTGTAAATAGAAAGAACATTACACTTAAGATTATGCTTAAACTACATTTAGTTGGATCTAATTAGAGTTATAATCATCTATCAATGTGAAACTAGAAACTTTCTATTAGATTAACAGGTTTATTTTTCCAAGCAAGTAATACTATGAGATTTGATGTAAACTAGTATTTGTGCCAATAAAGCCTGAAGAAAGTGATTTCCTAAAATAATGTCAAATATCTTATGGTTTGCTTGAAAAAAATTATAAATGTATTTTCTCTATTGGGAAAGCAAAAAGAAAGGTAAAGGACAAAGGAAGTTATTCTCATTTTTTAATTTTTGAAAATATCTGCTGAGTTTTTGTAATGTGAAATACCCCACTTGACTAACATATGAGCTCATTACTAAAGAGCCTGAAGCCTTAGGCTCCTGTATAATGCCAAGATTCAGGATTTATAATATGATCATTATAATCCCTAATTAAAGAATGATTGATATATCTCAATAATCATTGTTTTAGTGTACCTTAATATGTGAGGGTATAATGCTTATTTTAAAAAATAAATATCTCAGACCCATGGAGTTCCATAACTAAGTAACCTAAAATGAACAAACCTTTCTCTTTGTTTTTTATGAATAGTAGAATGCTATCTCCTTCTCCACTCTCAGTGCAAGATATGTATTATTTTGCAGTACACAGGAATTTGAAAGACCAAACACACCGTAAATGATCAGAGAGATACTCTTCATTTTCAATGAACATCATGGCTTTTGCATTTAAGAGCAACAGAAAATTGTATTCTAAATAGAAAATATAAAGAATGAGATAATTTTCTTTAAAACAGCATTTGAGGGAAATTCAAAATTAATAATCTTTCTAACAAAAATTGAATGGAAATGATACAATAGAACATCATAAGCGTAGAAGACTTTTGTATTTTAATTGCCATTGTGCTTTTTTGTATTCATTATTATTCATCCTTTTATGTTAAAGGTAACTGTCAAATATCATAGCAGCACAAGTGCACAGAGAAAAACACTGTATATTTCCAAGGAAGCAACATGAATGAGAGAAGGTACTTAATCGATTTGGTAAAGATTCTCATGTAAACACAATTCTAAAAATCATAAACCATAAAAAAATGGAAAAGTGTCTAATTTAGGAATATTAAAACTAGTGTGGTTATCCTTGTTATCAACTTAAATGATATTTTTAAGAAATATATCTTTCAGCAAGTACACTTTTATATTTAAAATATGTTCCCAATGTAATAATAAAATACTTGTAAAAGTACTATCAAATTTAACTAAAATTAAAATAACTGGCTGGTCTCTATTTATTTTTTTGACATATAAAATGAAATAAAAGGATGAACAGGATATGTTACTCTCATAAATTTGTTTAATATGATTGCTGCTTTGACATTTCTCTTTAAGCCTGACGTAAGTTGTTTGAAACCCTGTTGTACCCTGTCCGTTTTGAACCAGTTAAAACTTCCCCTCCTCCTGCGGTTGTTCGTGATATAGCCCACTTAATTCTTTTTTTTTTTTTTTTTTTTTTTTGAGACAGAGTGTCACTTTGTTGCCCGGGCTAGAGTGAGTGCCGTGGCATCAGCCTAGCTCACAGCAACCTCAGACTCCTGGGCTTAAGCGATCCTACTGCCTCAGCCTCCCTAGTAGCTGGGACTACAGGCATGAGCCACCATGCCCGGCTAATTTTTTTGTATATATATTTTTAGTTGGCCAGATAATTTCTTTCTATTTTTAGTAGAGACGGGGTCTCACTCTTGCTCAGGCTGGTCTTGAACTCCTGACCTCGAGCGATCCACCCGCCTCGGCCTCCCAGAGCTAGGATTACAGGCGTGAGCCACCGCGCCCGGCCTATAGCCCACTTAATTCTTATCTCACTGACCCAAACCCAATGTACCCCCAGCTGCTGACCATGACAATAACTATTGGTAAGTGCCAGAGTCAAATAAAATCCCCTCTTCGGGAGTGTTTTTTTTAAACTAGCCAATCCACAACTCCCGTGGGAAAGCCTAAGGGCTAATGCCCATGGACCTTACTAAAGGCTTAGCCTCACGGGGTCTTTTTCTCTTTCTCATTCCCCACCTGCCAGTTGAGCTCCCTGATGCCTCTGGATTTCACACTGGCCTTGGGGCCAGCACCCCTAACCTCTGTGGGACCTGTGAGTAATAAATTTCTCCCATTTCATGTATTTTGATTTCAATTCCTCATTGTGTCTCACCTGACATGCACACCTGAACCTAACTTTCCTCCTGGTCAGAGCAGGGTTAGAGTTTACAACCACTCTCAAGAGAGAGACCTCAGACCAAATTAAAAAGAAATCATAACAAATTAAAATCAAAACATTTACCGTGTTCATGGGTATTCAACATATGTTTGCTATACACAGGAAAATTGAAACTGTTAGATAAGAGTTTTTTTAAAGCTGAAGCATGAACATTATGCATCTAAATTAGTGTTTCCTTCTTCAAAGTAATCTTCTTGCTTTTTCAAAATATTTCAACTAGTGTATTAAAATTGTCTTGTATACCAGAAAAATAATTCCATGAATAAAGTGAAGAATAAGAAATTTTTCCCCTTTGAGACTAAATTCAATTTTACAATAATAGTCAAATATAATGAAGATAATATTAAGCTCAAGAGGAGTATTATTATTGAAGGCAAAAAATAATGTATAGCTAAAAAGATTGAGGCAATTTTTAAATGTGAATTAGAAACTAGTTTTGAAAACACTGCCAGTCAGCATCAGAATATTTTGATCAGGGGACAGTTTATAAGAATATTAAATTGCTTCTCAAATGTGTTAAGTGGATATCACTAATTTCTGAACATTATGTTTTAGAAAGTGAGAATCATTTGTATCAATTAAAATTTCATGGAAGTATGTGAATATAGAATAATTAACATTTTAGTTTTTATATAATTCATGTAATTTTAATGAAAATCATAGAAAAATGAAAAACATACTAAATAGAGATAGATAATAGTGGAAGCCCTGTTACCTGCATACTAATATTGCCTCTAAGAACAACACCAAACACCGGAAGAAAAAAGTAAATCTACAAGGAGAATATGCCCTCAGCATAACTTGAAGAAAAAGAACAGAAAATTTCTAATTAACTATGAGTAAAAAGAGAAAAACACCAAATCCCTACACATGAACTTATGTCCCCGTACCAAACTGATGCTGCCACAAGCTCATGTTCCACAAAGGGTAGCCAAAAATAAAAAACAAACAAACAGATAAATACATGAATTAAGAAAAAGGGGGAAGCCAGAAAAGCAAAGTTAATAAAAGGCCCAAGTTTTATTAGAAACTGACACCAGAAAGCTTGTCTGGAAATACTAAAAAGGTACCCATGCATTTCCCAACACAGACCAGAGGGAATGAACCTTAAAGTACACTTAATTCAAAGGGCGTGGGTATGCTTTAAAGGAAAAAGCATATTTTAAAGAGCCAGGTAAAATGTAAAGATTAGGCATTGAAATACATACATTCTAGGAGAAACAAAACTAAGTGGAAAAGCACACTTTGGTATTAGGGTAGAGAAAGAAACAAGAAGACATAAGGGAAATTTTGGAGTTCTGCAAGACAAAAGAAATCCATAAAATCAAAGACTCACAATCATGCTACCACCAAAACTAAACAACCAACAAACAAAAAAACACCCACCAAAGTATCTGCGGTACTTAAACCAACAACGGAGGTACCTATACTGACAGAAGAGGGCATCGTTAAACCAGGATTCTCATAGAATGCATCAAAATGATAAAAATGAACAATAGGAAAGAAAAGTTTATACAAAGTAATTGCAAGAATTCAGAAAATAGCATTTCACAGAGCTGAGGAATTTCATATTTTAACCAAGAGAAATCCTCCCCCTGGGGAAAAAAAAATCAAAATCAATGAAGCAGGAAAATTGTAAGTCAATGGTCCAAAGAAACTTAACTGTACTTGAGCAAGCATTTAATGATATGAAGTACCTTGATTCAGAAATTTACAAATAACAAGCAGAAATGAACAAAAATCAGGGAGAAAAAAAGATGTGAATAAACTCAGCAAAGAAATAAGAGAAAGAAAAATTATCTCAGATATAATGTATTACATTGAGTCCAAAGTAGAAAAGAATCAAATACTAATTTAATAAAGGGCATTAAAGAAAGAAAGGAACATAAGCAAAAGAAAGAAAATAACATGAAGAAGGAAGTAAAGATCATAAAGAAAGGAGTAGAAATGGAAGAAAGAATAATATAGAAAGCAGTGAAAATGCAAGAAAAAATAATATTGCAATACCAGAGTTCCTGACAAAGAAAAATAAAACAATAGAATACAGCTATTATTTAAAACTACAGTCTACTTTCTAGAAATAGAAAAGAGCTGATTCTAATGCTAAAAAGGCTCACTGGGTGCCTAAAAAAAAAAAAAAAATTAACTCCAAATGATCGACTCTGAGACATAGCATAGTAAAACTTTTAGGTTTCAAAAATAAAGAATATATCTTCTAAACCTGAAGGGAAAACATTCAAACAATTAACAAAGCCAAAAGAATTAGAATGGCTTCAGGCTTTTCAAATCAACTTATGGGACTTCTTGCTTCTTGCACCAATGTATACAGGTCTTGGAATTAATCACTTCAGTCCTTACAACTAGAATAAAACTGAACAAACTGAAAATCAGTTATTTCTTAAACCCAGCAGAGAACTAAAGTTGCAGAACTAAGTGCCACATCTAAATAATGAGAGAGAGGCACATCTAGAAAGACATAGCCAAAATCTACTTGGAGCAGAAGCTGAGAAAATCTCTCTCTCTGAAGAAGAACACTTTGGCAAACCCCAAATCAACAGTGTAGGCAAAACCAAGGGCATTACAGTAATATGAAACTTCTTACACCTACAGCTCCCAAAAATATTAAACATAGCCCAAATACTGGCCTGATAAACATAATACTTCACACTAAAGGTTTACTTATAGATAAGCAAGTATGCCAACTAATCTGCATCAAATTTTGCGTTAAGTGTGAGCATTCCTCCATAGAAACTATTTGGATGACTCAGATGGCTTTCGGGGATGATGCAATGAGTGCAGTGCAAATAAAAGTGTGGCACAAATGCTTCAAAGATGGTTGATAATCTGTTGAAAGTGATCCACATTCTGGAAGGACTACAACAAGCAGAGCACCTGAGAATGTTGAACATATTCGGGTTAGGTTAAGAGACAGGGAGAACTGTGTGTGGTCCCACGGCACCTACTTTGAAGGGACTGAGGAGTCATTGTACTATGTCCAATGTTTCTTGTATCTTCTTCAATAAGTGTCTCCATTTTTCATATTACATGGCTGGATACTTTCCAGATAGCCTTTTTATATTGTGAAATGATAACCACAATTGAGCTAGTCAACATATCCATCACCTCACATAGTTATGATTTTTTTGTGTGGTTAATAACACTTAAGATCAACTCTATTAACAAAATCCAAGTATACGATACAGTACTATTAACCATAATCAACATGCTCTACATTATGCCTTCAGAACTTATTCATGCCGCATATCTGAACAATTGTACCCTTTGACCAAAATCTCCTCATTTTCCCCAGCCTTTAGCCCTTGGCAACCACCTTTCTATCTTCTCCTTTTATGAGTTCAACTTTCTTACATTCCACAGATAAGTGAGATCATGTATGGCTTAACGATGTGGCTACATTTTGAGAAATGCACTGTTAGGCAAGTTTGTTGTTGCATGAACGTCACGGAGTGTACTAACACAAACCTAGATAGTGCAGCCTACGATGCACGCACTTGGCTATATGGTATAGTCTATTGCCAGGAGGCTACAAACCTGTACAGCACATTACTGTACTGAATACTGTAGGCAATTGTAACACAATGGTAAGTTGTGTATCTAAACATAGAAAAAGTACAGTAGAAATACAGTGTGAAAGATAAAAAAAGTTACACCTGTATAGGACACTTACCATGAATGGAGCTTACAGACCTAGATGTTGCTTTAGGTGAGTCAATGAGTGAGTGGTGAGTGAATGAGAAGGCTTCAGACACCATTGTATAACTTTATAAACACTTCACACTTAGGCTATCATAAATTTATAATAAGTTTTTCTTTTTTCTGTAATAATGAACCTTAGCTTACTTTGTTTTACTTTATAAACTTTTTACCTTTTTTTTACCTTTTGACTCTACTGCAATAATATTTAGCTTAAAACAATTCATTTTACAGCTGTGAAAAATATTTTCTTTCTCTCCTTATTTTATAAGCTTTTTTCTAGTTTTTTTTTTTTTTGTCCTTTTTAAACTTTTTTGTTAAAAACTGAGACACAAACACACATAAATGCCTACATAGGGTCAGGCTCATCAAAACATCACTGGGCAATAGGACTTTTTCAATTCCACTATAATCTTACGGGACCACCATCATATATGCAAGTCCATCATTGACTGAAACATAATTATGGGGCACATGACTGTATTTTTGTTTTTGCATCTGGCTTATTTCACTTAGCATAATATCCTCCAGGTTTATCCATGTTGTTGTAAATGTTAAAATTTTCCTCTTTTTTAAGACTGAATAATACTTTATTTTATATGCATACCACAATATCTTTATTCATCTGTCAATGGGCACTCAGGTTGTTTTCGTATCTTGGCTATTGTGAATAATGCTACAACAAACATGGGTGTGCAGTTTTCTCTTCAAGATACTGATTTCATTTCCTTTGGATATATACACAGAAGTGGGATTGAGCAGGAGCCACACTCGTCTGTGTCCTGGTAACAGGCTTATCATCTGCAGTCTCCACTGTGGACCAGGAAGCAGCCACATGACCCAGCTCCAGCCCCAATCAACAGCTATTCAAGAGGCCATCCCATCAGTCCTGGTTCCCAGCAGTCTCATATTTATCTTTAAATATTTGAAGTGCTGACCAGTGATAATTGTTTTGAAATATTCAATGCAGTGGTGCCTGCAAGGAAATATTGGTAGAATTTTAAAACCCAGAATTCTAATAGCTTCTACCTATTCATTGATACAAATAGCCAATTGACTTTATGAATCTTATGTGATATCCCAGGAATACGTGGATTCTAGTCCCCATTTGATTTGTAATACAGGCACTGAAATCCTTTACGGAAATTCTGAGACCTACACAAACTCTAAATCTCCTTTAAGGGAAAAAGTTCATGATAAAAGCTTCCGCCATGGGTGTGCTGCCTTATGAATTTTTGCTAAATGGAGATGTTTAAGAATAAACAGGAATTTCTGAATTATATGGGAGGTTGGACCCAATGACTTATTAAATTTCCTTCTAGTCTACAATTTGGAATTATGATTTTTATTTTAAATATAACTACAATTATGTGAAGAGATATATTGTTCATTAGAAGGCAAAAATTAGAATCCACATGGTTTTCCCACATTTTATACATAAGGACTCTTGGCTTTTAAATTAGGTATATTTATAACACAATTCTACACAAGAGTTATGACTGTGATATTATGGAATCAGGAAATATTCTTTAAAAAAATAAATAAATTTAAACATATTATCTTTAATGTTAGGCATTTGAAGATTTGTAAATTATCAGTATTAGTAACCCACATAAACTATATTTAGTAAATATTTATTTTTTACAGTATAAATTATTTTATATTTTAACCACAGTAGCAAATAGAATACTAAGCTTTCTTTACTTGCTTTGATTTATGGTGAAAGAATTAGATCCTAAATGCTTCAAGAACCCACTATATTTAAGCACTCTATAAACTGCCCTCTACCCCTCCTCTGGTTCTGTACTTCCCATAGGTGGATTTGATCTGTAGCATGTTTCTTTCTTTCCTATTACAACAACGTACACACAAACCCCACCAATCTTGCATTATCCCTGTCTCTGACACACAATTCTCAAATTTCTAGGGTAATAAAATACAACTTACATTTATAAAAGTTTGGAGATTCAGTTAAGATTATTAGTAATATAAATTAAACTTTAAAGCTGTAGGAATGATACTTAATTTTGTATAATATACAGCATAATTATTTGATTTTGTTTACCAACCTCCATTTCTACCCTTCAAAATGTTAATATGTCTTAGGCCAGGAAAAGAAAGGCGGATACGCCAAAAAGTAAGCTCATGCCCCTGTTGGGATTCACTAGAGTTAAGAAGCATAGTATCAGATTCATGGCCTTTGATGTTTTTGGTATCTATTTTCAGATTCTATAGGTTTGACCCATAACATGCTATAATGTTCAAATTATATGTGAGTTATTAGTAGCTTTGGCTGTACAGGGTTCTTCTTGGCTAATTCTCAACAGGCAACCTAACTGTGGTAAGATTTACTGCAACACCGAGCATATTAAATAAGGCTGTGCCACACAAAGCAGAACATAATTAGTGCCAAAGCCTAGTTCTGCCTGCACATTTATAGTCTGTTTGAACTACTGAAAAGTGCCAGACTGGTTCAAATAATCAAGTCCTGCTGGAAATTTCAGTGATCTAATTTCATGGAACAGAATTGTGCTCCAACTGCTATCAGCAGAATGTCTTCAGTTGATTTACAAAATATTGATACAGCAAATGTTATAACTGTTATCGGGAGTGCTCTGGGACATTATTCTGAATTTATCCATTCTTCATCTTGTCATTTTTACTCAGTGAGGACAGAAATAGATGTAGGTTTAGGGTGGCTATGGAGAAACATGCACTTTCCATGACTAAGCCAAGTTTTAAGCATTTCATTTGAACCATGTTTGAATTTCTTTAGGATGGTTAACGAAGATTCAAAATGCTCTTCAAACTTCCAAGAAAAAATTTAATTCTTATCCCACACCAACTGACTTTGATTATTTTAAAATTTATGCAAGGAATCTATGCTCATTGTAGAAAGGTACAGCAAACACAAGATAGTAAAAAAGAAAAAAATTCACTTGTTTTTTCATGCCTAAGAGATGCTGTTCAAATTTAATATACATTCAACTAGAATTTTCTAAAAATATATTGCTTAAAAATATTAAACATAGTGTTTTATTGGCTACATGTTGCCTTGTTTTATAGTTTATTATTAGAAATAGCCTTTAAATAAACTTTCTATGTATATTTATTATCTACTTATCTGATTACCTTAAAGAGATTCATAAAATTAAAAAAAAAACTTGGGTCAGAAGGAAAACAACATATTTTAAAGGTTTTGACACAATTTACCTCAACTTCTTAAAAAATACTTAATGTGATTTTTCTATTCTGAAATATTCATTATATAAATCTAAAAATTTTTTAAATTAATTAAAGTATGTACTAAGATTTTCCTCATCATTCATCTGAAGGAAATGTTTTATATACATATTTAGGCATAGTTTAGAAATAACTATTATTAAGTTCATAATTCTCATGGGTAAGAAACTATGAAAAAAGATATATTTCATAAAAGGAGAAAATAACAAGGAAAATAACATTGAATTACTTTGTGAGATAGAAAAATAATAAATGCTTTCATATATATTGTCCTATTTTATTTAATTCGCACAATCACCCCGTGAGAGACACATTGCTATCTTTTTCTTTCCACTTCCAGAAGAGGACAATATGGCAGAGTGATTTTAAATAATAAACCTTGTTGACTTAACCAGTCAATAGTAGAGCAAAAATGTGAACTCATTTTTATGACCCCCAATTTCATATTCGTTTATATTATTCCACAAATGTAATTTAGGATTTTTTTTTCACTATACTAATGAAGGGGTTAGAAATCTTTTCACACAAGAAAATTAGAACTTGAGGCCTGAGGAGTAAAAAATTTAATAAGGATACCAAAACTTTTTCTTTTTTTTTTTTTTTTTTTTTTTGAGACAGAGTCTCACTTTGTTGCCCGGGCTAGAGTGAGTGCCGTGGCATCAGCCTAGCTCACAGCAACCTCAGACTCCTGGGCTTAAGCGATCCTACTGCCTCAGCCTCCCGAGTAGCTGGGACTACAGGCATGAGCCACCATGCCCGGCTAATTTTTTTTTTTGTATATATATTTTTAGTTGGCCAGATAATTTCTTTCTATTTTTAGTAGAGACAGGGTCTCACTCTTGCTCAGGCTGGTCTCGAACTCCTGACCTCAAGCGATCCACCCGCCTCGGCCTCCCAGAGCTAGGATTACAGGCGTGAGCCACCGCGCCCGGCCCCCAAAACTTTTTCTACACATCTAAAGGGCTATTCTGTTAAACAGAATGATTCAAACAGCATTTTTCATTGTGCTGTGTACAATGTAAAATGGTAGACTAGTGTAAGTGAAAGTAAGTAACTGAATAACTGGTTAAATAATTTGAGGAAAGTTTGAGTTATGCAGGATCATCGGGTTTGTTTTCACCATGTTTTAAGTCTGTCTGGGCTGCTATAAAAGAATAGGTGGCTTATAAACAACAGAAATTTATTTCTTACAATTCTTGTGGCTGGGAAGTCCAAGATCATAGTACCAGTAGTTTTGGTGTCTGGTGAGGGCCCATTTTCTGCCTCATGGCCATCTTCTCCCTGTGTTCTCATATAGCAGAAGCAGCAAGTGAGCTTCCTGGAATCTCTTACAAGGATACTAATCCCATTTATGAGGATGGACCTAATCACTTACCAATGCCCTTATAATGTGGGTTAGGATTTTAATTTGTGAATTTTGAAGGAACTCAAAACATTCAGTACGTAGTATAGCAAGACCTTACAGTGCTTTGACATTACCAGTGTGCCTTGAAGATTTCAGAGTGAAGGAGGATTGAGGGACCAGTCCCCCAAGGGATATACTTTGCTAAAAGCTTTGGTTGTTTGAGTGAATGAGGCTTGCCTAAATTTCTGATCAGATCAAATTTCTAATCCAGAATGAAAGGAGACAGTTCAGATACCTTCATGATTATTACCAGGAGATGAATGGCAAATGATCAACACCAGACCCACACCAGTTCTTACTAGAAACTCCCATTGACTTTGCCACACTATTTGCCTCCCTCTGCATCCACAAAGAAAAATTTTCCTCTACTAAGGATGCATCTATCTGCTACTCAGCCTGTTTATTTTTGCCCTATCCATTAATTTGTTTGGGGCTTGATATATCTAATAATGTATTTGCTTATCCCCTACTGTTTTGTCTCCTGCCCTTATTTCCACCTTAATCCAGAACACACTTTGTCTCTGCTCTCTGTCTCACCTGTCCTCTCAATCCACGTTACCTCACTTCTGAAACATATCTAAGTTGATTACTACTGATCCTTCCTAGCTCTCCTATTGTTCCTATCAATTCCTTCAAAATCATGTGTTCTCTCTTCCTGCTTTGGCAAACAACTAGAATTATGTCAAGTTCTATGTGTTTACATCTTCACAAATTAACACACCACATTACACTCATCTAATTCAATTTTTAAGACATCAATTTTAAGACATAGTATACGAAAGATTAAATATCATCTTATTAAATTTACTCAAAATAGGATTACACCATTACATTTAAAATAATTCCATCTTTTAAACTATAAAATTACTTTTGTAAATGTATATTGTCTTTCTTAGCCTTAAGATGGTGACACCAGATAAAAAGATGAATACCACAGTGCTATTTTTACCTAGATAGACTGACAGCACCAAGAGGCATTCATGATTTCAATTCCTGGAGAAATTATGAATAATTCCCACACACTGTTCTTGACCAAGCAGCATTATGATTTTCTACCAGATCAGTTTTAGAAATATCTGGATAGATGCTCTCCTAGCTTCAGGTTAAGGAACAGGCCCACAGCTAATTGTGGAAGTGGGGAAGTGAGGAAAGTGAGGAAAAGCCAAAGAATAGTTTGTGGGGTGAATAAAAGTTGCCTGACTCCTTTGAAGAATAGGAAGAACACTAAAACTGCTCAATATACCTCTCTGATTAGAACACTAGAGACATGGTAATTTATATCTCCTTCTACGAGAGAACAGTCCGCTACCATGGAACCCAGGATCCAAGGCATGGAAAACATCTCGTTAAGACCAATGATATTTGAGTAGACTCTGGCTAGATGTGAGGCACATAGGTGGAAACCCTGCAGACTATAACATTAAAATTGTATAATGTGATTTTTTTTTTATCTGACTCTGCTACTGTTCCTTATAACAAAGTGTATGCTCAGATTTTTCTTTCTTTCTTTGGTCTTATTTATACCATCTTAAAAATAGCCTTTAAAAACTTTTCAAGTTATAAATATTAGATCCAAGTACAGATAGTTTGCTACAATTTTTATGTGTCCCGAGTTTACTACCTAGATACTCTGCCTTTATATGCTATTTCTTTCCCTTTTAAATGAACAGACATTTATGAACAAATACCTTCAAATTACATTTATTTAATGTAACCATGTATTTTTGTCAAAATTGCACGTGTAAAATGGGCTGTTGACACCTTGAAAATGTAAAGCTTGTTCTGTTGTGTTTAGTTTTCTTTAATTAGGAAAAATATTGTATTTATTTTTTTAGGAAAAAAAGGAAGACATAGTTATGTTTTTAAATTTCAGCATATTATGGGGGTACAAATGTTTAGGTTACATATATTGTCTTTGCCCCACCTGAGTCAGAGCTTTGAGTGTGTCCATCTCCCAGACGGTGCACACCACACCCACTAGGTGTGAATATACCCATCCTTCCCTCCTCCGCCCCACCTGCCTGACATATAGTTTTTTATTTGTAAAGTTCTGTTTGTATGTTTAGTAAGATTAGACAATATTCTTATACATAAATCAGAAAGAACTACAAAATTTAGCCATAAAGCTAAGTACTGTCCCACATAATTAACATAAATGTTAAATATTTCAAAGTAAGAAGTGACAGAGTAAATAGTATAGCATGCAATATAGTTGGAAATTTTTTTTGTTTTAGAAGGGAGGTGAAGAAACAAACCATCAATATGAAGAAATAAGAAAATTGAATTAAAAAAGAAAAACCTTACACAATAAGTGCTATAGGCAGCAAACCAAAATTTAGAGATCTAAAAAACTGTTACTAAAGCTAAATAAATGCTCCTCTATGTGATGGAATTATTTCAAATACTAATCTATATGAGATAAAACAATAACAGTGGCCAAAAATCAAGCACAGAAGTGAAAATTTTCTTTTATTATACTTAAAAAATATAATCATGCTAGTAATAATAAAATAGAGAATAGAAAATGTACTATTACAAAAAAGAAAAAAGTCTTAATAATTTTAATTACATTAATGTTTTTAATAACACATATACCAACATTTAAAACAATCAGAGTAATAAACAGGGATATTATGTTTCTGTTTTCAAGCCTTCATTTTGCAAATTTGTCAATGGCTTTATCTAAAATTGTTCTGTGTATATTCATTTTCAATTGATTGTACGTCCAGATTTGCCAATCTGTCTTCACTCATAGTTAATGAAAGAACATTTTTGTTAACTTTCGCTTTGAAATTAATAAACCTAATTTTATTAATTGAAAAGTTTCTTTCAAATAAAGAAAAGGTATTCAAATAGGCAAAATCTTAAACCTAAAGCATATATTTGGCATAGATAAAAATTCCATTCACAATACACTCCAAATATTTTTTTAGATTCAAGTGAGCATATAGAACGAAGGAATTAAAGTAACTCAAATTCTACTTCTTTGTGGTTTAAATCACCATGCTGTCATAGTTTTATTTTCCACATTACCATTTAAATGCATTAAGATGTAGTATTCCTATGGTAGGAAACATGGATTGTGCCCAAAGTAAACTTGAACAATTTCAAAATTATTCTTCGTGCAGGTGTTATAGTCGAGAATATATGACTATATAACTGGGATTTTCTGAATTAACTTTGCTATAGAATATAATAATCATCAAAGGATTACCAACAAAAAGTTTCTAGTTTGAAATATATATACATATATATATATATATATAGAGAGAGAGAGAGAGAGACAGAGAGAGAGAGAGAGAGAGAGAAACAGAGAGCGCTGAATCCAGTATTCAAATCCATGTCTACCTAACTCTCAAGTCTATAAAATGCAAAGCAAAATGAATGGCATTTATACAGGGTTGAAGATATTTAATAGTAGGCCGGGCGCTGTAGCTCACACCTGTAATCCTAGCACTCTGGGAGGCTGAGGCGGGAGGATCACTTGAGCTCAGGAGTTCGAGACCAGCCTGAGCAAGAGTGAGACCCCGTCTCTACTAAAAATAGAAAAAATTAGCCAGGCGTAGTGGCACGCCTGTAGTCCCAGCTACTCAGGAGGCTGAGGCAGGAGGAATACCTGAGCCCAGGAGTTGGAGGTTGCTGTGAGCTAGCCTGACACCATGGCACCGTAGAACCTGGGCAACCAGTGCTAGTCTCTGTCCTCCCCCCCACACCAAAAAAAAAAAAAAGAAGAAGAAGATACGATAATAAAGCATTAACTATTTTGGAAAACATAAGTAATAATTCAAAGTTATGGGAATCTAGGGATCATTGAGAGACTATGGTATGAGATGAGGCTAGAATAGAAAATTGGATCTATCTACAAAGGAGACTAAAAATACTTATTTAGTCTCTGGGAACTCATCAAAGTTCTTTAATTAGGTGAGAAATCAGATCTGTACTTATAAATAATCCTACAAAAGAGATGGAAATATTAATAGATTGAAACAGAGAGACTAGAAATAAAGAGCATGTTAATATGCTTTTATGAAAGACTGGTGCAGACATGATAAAAACATTGAAATGGCAATGGTAGACAGAAGAAGTTGAGAGGTTTTAGTGAGTTAAGATATAAGAGAGAGAGAAGTGCCTATTCTTTCATTCTATATAAATATTTATAGTTATGCCTCATATAACCTGAGTGCCATTATCAAGAAATATGAAAACATTAGAAAGGGAAAATTTGGCTTTTCTTCCCCAATAGCTGTCAAGATTTTGGGGAAGAAGATGACAATATCTTGACACAGTCTTGCAATGTGGATAAGAACGACCTATATAGGTTTTTCCAGCTGCCAGAAAGATAAAAAGCTTAATATTAAAAATTCTTAATGAAACAAACAGAATCAATATTTCTTACACAACTAAGTGCATGGTTTGAAATTTATATCTCTTCTATATTTATCTCACTTAATAGCTTTGAAGAATTTATTACCTTTTACTTATATTTCTTAAGTAATATTTAAAATATTCCCTCTTGTCTTCCAGAAAACCATGTGTCCCTGTTTTACCACCCACTCATTATTTATTATTTCTTCTTTTTCAGCAATAGACTCATCATCTTTTGCTCTCACTTTGTATACCAGATCCTTGTCCTAGATCATCCACTTTTTTAAATCTACCTACATCCTTCTCTAGGCAACCATTCAAACACTCACAGCTTCAATATCCACCTATATGAATTGTTACTCAAATCTATCTTTCTAATTTAGAAATTTATGTTGAAGTCCAATTTCCTATGTAACAAATCTGCTTGTAAGTCCTAAAACTCATTAACATATGCTATTCATTGAAATCATCATTTTTTTCCTTCTAGACCTGCTTCTTTATTTCATTTATTAAATCTTAGAAAATAGATATATTAGTTTTAGAATATAGCCTAGACATAGGATTTGGGATTAGCAAACAATTTTTAGATACCATACCAAAAATATGATCCATAAAAAAATTGACAATGGCATATTATCAATATCAAAACTTTTGCTCTTAAAGAGACATTATTAGGGGAACTAAATGCCATAGTTTGGGAGAAAGTAGCTGCATATCACACATAGGATAAAGGGCTGTTTTTTTTTTTTTCTTTACAGTACATCAAGAATCCTTAATATTCACAATGAGAAAATAACCACACTTTTTAAAAATAAGAAAAAAACCTCTATAAAGACAATTCATCAAAAGAAGAATATAGATGGTAAATATGCATATGAAAAGATGTTCAACATTAGTCACTATGGAAATGCACATTAAAGACACAAGGAGATACTATTACATGCCTATTAAAATAGCTAAAATAAAAAATAATAAGAGCTGGTGAGGATGTGGAACAAGTGGTACTCTCATCCACTTCGGGTGTAATGCACAATGGTACAACCATTTTCGAAATCTATTCGGCAGTAAAACATACTGTTATGTTACCATAAGATCCATCAATCTCAATTTAGGCATTTACCAAAATGGATTAAAAACTTATTTTCTCCACTTTCCCCCCAAATCAAAATCTATCTATACATCCAACCATCTATCTGAAAAATTTCATAGCAGTCTTATTCATACCAACAAAACTTGAAGCCAATTTAAATGGTCTTCAACAGGTGAATGGATAAACCATAAATATTATACCCATTCAGTGGCACACTTCTCAGAATAAAAGAAATGAATGAACAATTAACCTGGGTAAAAACTTGAATGAAACTCATCTGCATTTGGTTAAATGAAATAAGCTAGTTCCACAAGTTTGAATACTATAGCACTTTTTGCAAATAAGAAGTAGACCTAGAAAATTGAGACTGCAATCTGGGGGACACACATTCAAAAGTCTGAAAAGGATGTTAATCTACATGTATGAAGCACATGCTAAACTGCTAGTATTATAAGCCTGTTTTTATAAGTGTCATGGCCTTCTAAACCACAATATAGACATTAACAACTGCAACAAAGGTATGTTTAATAAAACATCTCCCGTATAAAAATTTGGCCTCAATTTGGCTCCTAAGTCAGCATAAAGAGGAAAAGACTTACTCATAACTCACCTATTGGAAGGGATGCTAACTTTGGACAATAGTTCTTCCTTTTCTCTCAGGTCAATAAAAAACAAGAACATGAGAATGTGGGGAAATATTTCTCTAAAACATTAATACCAGAATGAGTTATCAAAGAATATAACAGAGCATTACCCCTGAAACTTTTACAGCTATTTTAACACATCGTTCCCAAACCAAATCCTAAGAAATCTGTATATACTCATTTTAGCCTTCTATGAATTTGACAATTGATTGTGATGGTCTAGTATGTATATTTAGTTGTTTAACCTAAATCAATTCTGATATTGAATTTCTTTACATAATGCAACATGCAAGTCAGCATCAAAATCAATAGCACTGGCTCCTCATTGTCACCTGCCGAGAAAACATCTATGAAATACAGCACAACTCTCATTCTCTCCTTCATTCACAGCCACTAACATTCTGCACATAACATTCACCCTAACACTCTGAATAAATGTGTGCTATTCAAGTGATAATTTTTCAGGTGTGAGATCAGTTTGGATTTGACAATTAAAGGAATGTGCAATCCTTCTGAAAATAAAATAGGGCCAAACTTTCCTATGTTTTCTATTTATCTACAGAATGATCACATATTGGGGTACTTCAGGTGAAGGAGCATTATTCATAAAAACTAGATTTGATCCAAACCATAAAACATTTTTAATGCATTGCATCAAAAATATCAAAGTAACAAGTAATAGGCTAGGTTTCTGAAAATATTTGACTTTCAGTGGGACAGCCTGGATACATAGAATAATTATACAAACACTGTGGCAATACACTATTAATTCTATGTTTATCCTCTCTTCAGTGTGACTGGGGAAGCAACTGGTGAATGCATTCACCATGCAGTAGTCAGACTCTTTGCACAGGGCTGAAATAACTAGGTCAGCAGTGCACAGTTATTTTAGTTAAGTGTTCAAACCATTGATTCTTTGAATAATAACTGTTAAGGTAAGAAGTAAACTTTAGTTTTAAACATCATATATGTAAAATTATTTTTTTCTAAATGACTTTTCTGTCTTCTTCTTTTAAAACCTTACATTTATTTTTACTATGGATGTTCAAGATAAATAACAAACATGAAACCTGAAAATAATTATACTTGTTGGCATTAGAGTGAGTTTATGTTATCTGAGAGTTACTTCTTTCACAAAAAAATCCAATAAAATACAATTACTATAATAACTTTAATGAAGCTCTCCTGGAGCTCAGATGCTTAGAGAGTTTGAAAAGCAGTAGCTTGGATGCCAGCTGGGGTTTTCTCAGCTCAGTCAGATTAAGGACAGAACACTTGTACAGCTTTATGAACACACACAATTTAGCAGAGTAACAGTCAGGCTTCTCTATTTCATGGGTTAGTTGCTTACTGGTAATATTCCTGGGAGAATTCAGGACTTTTAATTATACAGTGAATAGTTTACAGTATTGAGCTATGAAATGGAAATGAAACTGAGGACATTTTATCTGTGAACTGCTTAATTAAATAGCAGACAACAGCAAGCTATACTTATAGAAAACCTCAGCAGCTTTGGTTTGCCAACCATGTATGAAAATATTTTTTTCTTTTTAATGTCAATTAGTAGCCCATTGTGCTGAACTGAAACTGAGTCAAAAATGGGTTTTGAAGTTTTACCTAGGCATATAATGTTAAGCAAAGATGTTTAAATACTCATCAGGTATTCACAACCCCCAGTAAATCTGTTCTACCTTTCCAAGCGTATATTAAATGGATAAATATGACTCCTGAAAAGTATGGCTCATTGCTAACTTACAATATATCTAAAATAACATAAAAAGAAGAGGGTGTTTGCATGAAATAATGCAATTTTACAGAGCTGATGAAAAAGCTACTTTCCAGTATTAGAAAATAATAATAAAATTCATTAAAAACTTGATTATTAACAATTGATGTAGCTCTGACTTATCTCACATACATTTCAAGAAAATTGTTGAACCTCTACTCTATACCATGTGTCATGCTAGATGCTGGAGACAAGTAAGATTCAACATATTTTCTTAAGGATCTTTTCCAAATAAAAATCTAATCATTTAGAGGCCCTGCTTACTATTTTCAGTGACCTTTCATTACTATTAGAATAAAGATCAAAATCTTTAACTAGGTTTTAAAGACTCTTGAGGATCCTAGCCCTACACATCTATAAAACCTTAACTGCAACACTTTCCTGGGGTGTTCAGCTATGGTCACAATGGCATTTTTTCATTTCCTCAAATGTGCTAGGCTCCTTCTTGACTCAGAGCCTTTTCTGAATCTGAAAGCTTCCCCTGAAAGCTCCCTGCTCCCACTCGCTCTACTTCAATTTTTCTCCTGTATTCATTCTTTATAGTTGACTACAGACACCACTTTCTCATGGAAACTCTCACTGACCACTCACAGATTATAATCCCATTAATTCATTTTAATAAAGGATTGTGTGGTGGTGCTGTTGTTGTTGAACAGGTTATTGTGTATGAGAGTCTAGAGCTCTGGGAAGAAGTCCAGGTTGGAAAGATAAACCTGGGAGTCATTAGTATTTAAATGGTTATTTCAAGCCCAGAGACTAAATGACATCATTGCAAAGAAATGAGTATAGGTAGAAAAACAAAAAGCCCTGGACACTCCAAGCAACTTTTATTCAATTTGTCAATCTTTGTCTTTTAGCTGGCCAGTTTAGTCCCTTTACATTAATTGTTTAGATTTGCTTCAATAACATAATTTTTATATTAGTTTGTACTATTTTTGGTTTTGTTTAATCCTTCCTTTAAAAGAAAGTGTCTTCATTTTTAGCCTAAGAATAAAAGAACTTTACCACATTCCTCCCAATTTCATCATTACTATTATAGATTTCTGAAAATGGGTTATGATAGATAATAGATGGGATGGATAAGATAGATAAATAGATAAATCTAAACAAATAAATGCAAAGATACATGTTTAAAATAATGACATATATTACTAAGATATGGGTTCATATTTTCTTTAGGTATCTCCTTACTCTGTATCTGCTATTATTTATATACATCTTATACGACTGTGTGCAATGTGGTTTTTGTGTAGCAAATCTTCTTAAGACTTATATAACCAAGAATATATTTCATGCCCTCTATTGAAATAACGGTTTGCTAAATATAAAATTCTAAATTTTTTACCTTCGAACTCTGAAAATATAATTCCATCATCTTGTTAGCGACAGAAAAACAAGAGGTAATGGAATGTTAGGGACAGAAAAATAAGAGATAATGGAATGATAGAGGCAAAAAAACAAGAAGGAGGAAACATTTAAAGAAAAACAATAAGAAGGAAATACTTACAGAAAAATAACCAGGGAAAAACAGTTATTTCAGTCTTAGAGAATGGGTTAATTAGAACACAGAACAGTGACCACCAATCAGAAGATAGAAAAACACCATAAACAGTGACTTTCCCCATCACACATATAGGAGAAAGCAATGTCTGGAACATAAACTTTAAGTTATGTCCACACTTGGAAAAATCCAGATCCCAAAACCAGTGATATATAGTCATAAGTAATTATAACGGACCTTTACATCAACATATACTATGAGCATATAAAAGGAGAAACATAGAAGTAGACAGGGTCTTCCCCACTCACAGAGACAAACCTATTTTCCCTTAGGAAATGTACTATTGCTTTGAACCCTTAAACTTTCCTTACAATAAATTCTTCATGCATACTCATTAAGTGTCTGTCATCTCCCTCCGTGGCATGGACCAAGGCTTGCTATTCTTCTAAGCCAGGAGCCCAAGAACTGGGGAAACACTTTAAAGACCAGCCATAGACAGGACCATAACAATCTTCTTTCGTTCAGTTTTCCAAATTTATTGTCTATTTTCTTTACCTTGCTCTTTTTGTCTGTGATCTCTTTCTGCTTATCTTTTTTATTTGTCTTGGTATCTTAAATTTCATCATATCTAGAACTGGGGTGTTTCTTTTCTCTCATGCATAAGCCCTTTCAATACCATAAAATCTTTTATCTTTTTTTCTAATTTTACTACATTTATCTCCATTGTTTTTTCAAATATTTTTCCCTTTTTGTTTTCCTTTCAATCTTTCTGGGATTCCTGTTATCTACAAATTAGATTTCTACTTTTATTCTTTATCTCTGTAATGTTTTCTTGTCTTGGGGATACTGTTATCATAGGGGTGAGGGGAAACTTGCCCTTTCCCATGAAAGTTACCTGAAAACTCAACTCATAATTAAGGCAGATTAATAAGAGAAAGGTTTATTTATTACATACATGGGAAGAATTAGAGAATGATTATCCAATATCCCAGTGGGATCCAGATATTTGTATATATACCTTTTAGAGGGTTTGGGGGAAAATGAGGAGTATAGGTAATTCCACTAAGGGGAAATAAATGGTTGCTAGAGAGGATGAATAGATACTTGGGAGAATGAATGGATGAGAGAAATAGATTTACTTATAAATATACTTGAGAGACAGGTATTATGTTTTAGATGATTTAGGCCAGATCTGGTTGCATTCTGCAACATACTGAGATAACAGGGAAAGGAATGGAAGTCAAATCTTCTTTGATCTTTTGATGGGGTCAGTCTAGTTTATGAAGATAGAGGGAAATTCCCTTCCAGTGTTTTATTGATCTTGAGGGGCCTGCAATTCAAGATATTCTTTGTGTCTAGGAGTTATATTTTGGGGTGAAATTTACTGAGCTCCTTCATTCTCCCTGTCTGGAACTTCACTAGAAGTTTCACACTTTAAAAACTGAGTCAGTAGTTGTGGAGAGAGAGATTGGGTTAGTAGTCTAATAACAAGAGATATGAAAAGGGAGGAAAAAAATAGATTATCGAATGTAAAGGGCTGATAACTAGAATCTATTTAGAACTCAGGAAAATCAGCAAGAAAAAAATCAAACAACCCTATCAAAAAGTGGGCAAAGGATATGAACAGAAACTTTTCGAAAGAAGACAGAACAATGGCCAATAACTATATGAAAAAATGCTCAACATCTCTAATCATCAGGGAAATGCAAATCAAAACCACAATGAGATATCACTTGTCTCCAGTGAGAATGGCCTTTATCAATAAGTCCCCAAACAATAAATGTTGGCATGGATGTGGAGAGATAGGAACACTCATACACTGCTGGTGGGACTGCAAACTAGTGCAACCTCTGTGGAAAGCAATATGGAGATACCTTAAACAGATACAAGCAGACCTACCATTTGATCCAGCAATCCCATTATTGAGCATCTACCCAAAAGAACAAAAGACATTCTATAAAAAAAAAATCTGCACTCAAATGTTTATAGCAGCACAATTCACAATTGCAAAGATGTGGAAACAACCCAAGTGCCCATCAGTACATGAGTGGATTAATAAAACATAGTGTATGTATACCATGGAGTACTACTCAGCTATAAGAAACAATGGTGATATAGCACCTCTTGTATTTTCCTGGATAGAGCTGGAACCCATTTTACTAAGTGAAGTATCCCAAGAATGGAAAAATAAGCACCACATGTACTCACCATCAAATTGGTTTCACTGATCAACACCTAAAAGCACATATAGGAATAACATTAATTGGGTGTCCAGCAGACGGGGGGGATGGGAGTATACAGACATAATGAGTGTGATGTGCACCATCTGGGGGATGGACGTGCTTGAAGCTCTGCCTCTGGGAGCAAGGAGTGAGAGCATACCCTAGCCAATGGAATTATAATAAGCAATGGGATTATAATAAGTGAAGCAAAAGGAAATGCTCTAGGAAAAATTCATCTTAAAATATTTCTGGCAATTATTGATTATACATCAGATTTTCTCACAGTACCAAAGATATTAAAATAAACATCATATAGGAGAGTACTGATAGCAAAGTCATATTACAATATTAACTTTTGCTCTGACTTCCAAAGAAAAATTGACAACAATGTAAAACCAATTTGAAAGACACATATAGATGCAAAATAAAAGGGGAAAAAGCTATTAACAAATATGAACTATTAATATAAGTCACCAGCAGGGTAGGGATAACTCTTGACTCCCACACTGATGGTCTTTAAAAATGTACTAATGCTTATGTAAGATATCCATTTTAATGAATTTATTACCATTATATAGAAATATTTCAAATGAACCGGCTAACATAATCAAAACAATATAATTTTCCAAATATAACTGGCAAATCCCATAGGAATAATAACTGCAAAATAATTTAAAATAGCTTTGTGTATGCTTATAATGGGCCAGATGTTCTTTCAGTTAATTCTTAAAACAACCTCAATGTCTAAGTATTATTATTAATCTCCATCTTATTTATAAAGAAATTCAGACACAGGAAATTAAGTAACTTGCCAAGGACTACACACACATAGTGAATTGTAGATCCAAGATCTGAATCTGGATAGTCTGGATCCAAAGTCAATCTCTTCAAGCCTTAATATCTTATCTTTATAGAAAACACTACATGTGACACCTCTCCTAATAGGGTCTCCAACGTGTTTCTGAGGATTTATTGATTTGAGGTTATTTTCATTTTCATTCATCATTAAAAGTTATTTAATTATTTAAAATTCTAAGCACTGCAGAATGCTTTAGTGATTGAAACAGGAATTCTCCATAGGAAATGGGGCAAAAAAGGAACATTAAGAACAAAAGCTTTGAGTTGAGAATGTTGTGAATCAGTGGAATAATGTTTATAATTGTATATGTATACTTGAGATTCTTTGATTATGACACAATTATTAATTTTCTTATGGAAATTTAAGTGGGCTCTTCAATATAAGAGTGCAGCCCCAAAAGCTTTGCTATTTATGACACTTCTCTCAAAGAGAAATTTTAGATTTTTTTTTACACAAAACAAAGACAATAAAATATAAATATTTAGGAGCAGCCATTTTGGCATTAGAATTTTTTAGTTTATTTGCCCAGTGCACTCAATTTAACTGAAACACAAAATGAGAAATTCTATTGTTGTGGCATAAAGCAAATTATGATTATTTTGTCTTTCAACTCAGGGAACATCTCTCTGGTCATAAAATAGTCACAAAAGTATTTAAATTAAGATTTAGATCAAATAAAATGTCAATTCCTTTCTATTTTTAAATTTCCTCATTCTCTTTAAAATAGGAAAAAAATATTCTTCAGCTTTCAAAATGATTTTTACTTTGATGGTTTCATTGCCCCTCTTCAGTTGCTCCGTAATTTACTGATGATGCCCAACTCAATTTTCTCTTGGGAATAGACTGTAAATATTTGAAAGTGCTACTAATGCTACTGCAACATATTAAAGTGCCAGTTTACCTAGTTACGAATTACATAGTTTCAAGATCATTTGCATAGAAATTTCATCTTGATTTTCAATGAAATTTGTCACATTCATTCAGCCATTTAAACATGTATTGACTGACTATTTTATATTCTAGGGGCAGGTGATATAAGAATGAACAAACAGACAAAGTTAACGCTCCAGTAGAATTGTATTCTAGAAAAGGGAGACAAAAATACACAATAAAATAGATATAATGATAATTAAATAGATATATTTTTACATAAAAATATGTTGAGAAATTAACTAATTAGGCAATATGGAATGATGGCATGGTGATACTATTTTAATATGTGTAGCTACAGGAACCATTTCTAATATGATGGCATTTAAGCAGATCTAAATGCAAGGAGAACCTGGCCCTCTGGCAAGCCAGGAAGGGGACAGGAAGGGGACAGGAAGGGTAAAGTTCTGGGATGGGAGAAGCTTAGTTTGTCCACAAACAAGGCAGAGGCATGGGTGGCTGAGTAGCATGCGTTGAGGGAGGTGGTGTAAAACATAAGCAGAGTGATTTGAAATTTCTGTGACTTTCATGTAACTATAATGAAAACCAACGCTTCCAGTGACAGTTAAGAGGCTAACTTTGCAATAATGAAATCTCTAAATTGAGAATTGATATCTCTTCCCATCAAAAGACACATAAAGCACCACAAATATCTCATTATAAGAACATTGTGATATGACATATGGATATCATAATTAAAGTATGACAGGGAACAAAATGACCAAATGATAATAGATGGGTGCTTTTGATGTCTATGTAGTTGTCAGACAGATGGGATGAGTGAATTTTCCAATATGACCTCATTCCAGTATGACAGTATGTTATTAACTAGTCACCACACCTTCATTTCCCTTTCCCTTAAAGGCCACCTTGTACTTACCAATTCATCTTTTAAAGTTTACTTCCAGTAACATCTTTCATTTGCAGAGTGTATGGATAGAGGTTAAGATTTAGGCACTGGTAAATGCAAACATGTTTTTACAAAATATCACATTAATATTAGGTTACATGAAAATAACAATAACAAACCTTTAATATAGTTGAAACATACTTTTAAATATTCTAGTAGGTGACATCATTTAATTTGTATAACAATCCTATGAAAATAGTGTTCAAAGACTGTTTTCACACCCATTTTACAGACGAAAATGAGGCAAAGATTTTTATTTTCCAAAGTGACACAACCGGTGAGTAATCAAGTTGGAATCTGAACCCAAGTTAAGTGTCTCCAGAATCCATAGCTCAGCTGGTATGCAAAGTAAAGCTGGGTAAAAATAAGACAAACAAAATAAGTGAAATGTAACACAACCAAATATAAGAATTAATTAAAATATTCACTTATAGTTTTGCCAGCCTAACATTCAACTATTTTATTTCTCTCATGTTCACTTTCTATCTGTGCTAATGAATATACATATTTTTAATAATTCTAGGGGGACGGGAGAAAAAACAACTCTAACTGGAGTGCTCTACAATTTTCTATTCTATTTCAAAACATTAAAAATGTCATTGTTGAAATCATTTTCAAAATCATTATTTTAATAGCTTTATAATACCACATTGAATGGATATGCCACTCTTTTGCAATGCTGGAAAAATCATCATCTGAGAGTATTCCAGCATTGCAAAAGTAATTTTTTTTTTTTGGCATGAAGATATATTTACTTTTTAGGAACATTACCTTGAGAAGTGATTTCAGAAAATGAAAATGGAGTGTTTAAATATACAAACACATATAAGGTTCTTGATACATGTGTTGTTTGGAAAGTATTTTATTTGCCTGGTATCTGTTGTTTGCAAATCCAGATGATAATCATTAGCTGTATCTTCCAATAATATTCCAATAATATATTCTGCATGCTAAGGCTCATTCCCAGAAGCTGGGCCAGTCCATGAATATTTTATCACAGGAAAATAATACAATACAGGTGGTAACACCTGAAGTCAACATTTAGGAGTGAGAAAACTATTAAGCTTTGGAAGAAAGGAGTGAACACTACTCAAAACTAAGAATTTGTAATCTCTCTTCTTATTGTTCTCATTTTAGAAAAAATTATACACTATTTATTATTAGATCAGATACCCTCTCTGTTTCCAAGATAGCTAGATAAAAGTTTAAAGAACAATGCAATTCAGTAATCACAGTAATTTAAAGGACATTATTTTTCTAGGAAGGATCAACATGACAATTAACTGGGACAACTTTAGGTGTTGCCAGAATCATTGTGTATCAATCAGACTAAATATAATGGTCTGAACATTCTAGCATAAACATGACAAAATGTGTGCCTTTCCAGAATGTCTAAGGAAGTTATTGGTCTTCCCACCATTTTTAATATTTAATGCTAGTGAGTTATGTTGACTTATTTTTTCATGAAATATTATCATATGTGTTTAAAAATTAAGAATGGTGCCATCAGGAAACTTCAAGGAAATATATAAGCTAATGTTTTAATGTTTTCCATAAATATTTCCATGTATTCACATTCACATCTTTACTTATCTCAAATCAAAACCTATGGAAAGGCCTTCATTAAGGCATTCTGAAAAAATGTTTACTGAAAGAAAGCAAAAAAATGATTAATAAATAGCAGTCATGTAATCCATTGGAACTATTGGTCTTGTTATTAAAAAATAAACAAACATTGCATGAAAAGGTGGTCTTCATTAATGTAACAGCGGCCTCTATGTGCAAGAGTCTGCAATAAAGAGCAAAGTAATAGTAATCTTTGAATAGTTAATAAAACTTTTTCTCCATACGTTTTTACACATAAGGGTGAAATTAACTTCTTAACTTGTTTATCAGACAATTTTATAGTCCATCTCCATAAAGGCAAAAGGATATATTTAAGATTTTATAAGCAAAAACATGAACTGATACAAATCCACAGTTGTTAATTTCTTTGGAGAAGAGCCACTGACCTATCATGTTTGGATATTAAAAGCAGACGTGATTTTTGAGTGGGAAAATAAAACACATGATTAATGTTTAAAGGTCTTGTAAGTAATATAAAAATGTATGACTTTGATATAAACCATAAGCACAAATTATAGGTTTCATTCATAAGACACCTTCTTGCAAACTATAATGGAAAACCTGGATAAACTATATAGAAACCTTTCACAAGGAAGATTTTACCATAGAAATAATACCAGAGGAACAGATAAAAGTACTGTCCAGAAAAAAAAAGCCTTTATTTCCTCTCGACCTTTTAGAATACATAATGCATTCACATATTTTCCAATGTAGACCTTTGGCTACATGTAGAACTTCGGCTTCAAACTGTTAAAGGTAATGTATTAATAAAAATTACAATAGTGAGGTCTAGCTTTTTGAAAGCTTACTGAAATAAAAATAGTTCTAAATGCTTATTTGTTTTTATTAGTAATCTAAAATGTTTGCTCATTTAAGGTACCTATTATTAATAGTTTATGTTGTTTGCATAGTGAGGCCATAACCACTTCTAAATATTGAATTTTCTAACATAAAATGCACAAAAATGTGTATTTTAATTGGGAATTTTTATTCTAAACTTTTCATTTATGCAACTATGGTGCTAAGTACATTGCTAAAAATAAGAAGAAAAGAAAGATGGAATAAAGTGGACTAGGCAAATAAAGTTGCAACTTTTAATAAAGACACTATTTATTGATTTAGAAATGGGAGCAGCCCAAGGATGTCTAAGATGAATTGAACATTTCTGTCATACAATTTAAGTTTTTTACACAAATTCAAGGACATTAAAAAACTGTAACAATTTGAAGAAATAATTCTCCACGGTTTTCTCTAAAACTGTCCAGTTTATTTTACATAACTTATAATACAATGCTACTGAAGCTTGAGTGTATAATACTTGAGATGAAACAATAGACAGCCAAACTAAACAAATAAACTTAGCAGAAGAAAAGTTAAACATGGATATCTTCAAGTCCATCCCCGTGACTTCTATAAAATATACAAATAAGCCATCATATGGCTAATTAAAAAAATTAACCATTGAGACACTTAAAAATTGTCAGGGGCTTAAGCATAGAATCTTTCAGATCCAAAATATAAAGTTAGAACCTTTCAAATCCCCAATTATCATCTTTTCTGAGAAAATGAGCGGCCTTCAAATATGACTTATGAATAAAAGGCCTATGTTTTTGTTTAAAGGATATGGTGAAAGAATGAACTGTTTTGTAAATTATATTTTACACTTAATATTTAGAAAATTATTTAATTATTGAAGATATTTAATTTTCTAAAAACTAAAAATGTAATTTTAAAAGTATGAATTTTATAAACTAATATAACTTCAAAGATTAAGTAAAACAAAAAAGGAGTCAATTTGCTTTTCTTTTCAAAGGCAGGGGAGAAAAGTCAAATAACAAATATTTAACATTTTTGTTTGAAATACTGTGGTAAGCCAACATTTATATGTGAAATATTATACAGCAAATTTGTCTATATAAGAACCAACAGCACAGTAAAAAAATAAAAATAAATGTCCAAATAGTTACTGCAGTGGCTTATCAGTTGGCGCAGAGATCATTCTGTAAATTTTCGAGTAGATTAGTAGATATTTGTGGGAGAAAAGGATTGACTAACCACTCATTGCCATGTAATGTACTATTTAATTGAATGTAACTGTATCCCTATAATGCTGAAAGTGTCCAAAAGGTCAAGGATTCATTATCCAGAGAATTGTATTTATTTTTGAATTTAAAATATCATGTAAAAGGGCCTGAATTCACCAAATTCAGCCCTGATTAGTGAGTTAAACAGATATAGTCATTCATAAAAATCAAGAATGCTTGGAATCAATGTCCTAGAAAGGTACGGATTTTCATGTCAAAATTAAATGACTTGGCAAGTACTACTAGAAACACAGTGATAAGAATAGACAGTATCTGCCCTCCATTTTGTCCTTTTACAAAAAGAAGTTGGATCTCAAGACCTCCTCCATCCAATACATCCCCATGTCTGCCACCAATGACCTTGGTTGCTAGATCCTGAGTCCCTAGCTCAGACAATCATCTCTATTTGCTTTCTACCCCAGATCCCTCTATCTGGTCTTTCTTTGGTACAATTTATTGATGTTATGCTAGAATGACCTTTCAAAACCATCAATCCAGATAATAAGCTCCATGAGGGAAAGGCCCCCTGACAGTGATGAATTCCACTGCAGTCTGTAGCTTCTCACCATGTGCCGGCACCTGGCACATCGTACATAAAGCAAGCCTTCCATGAATATTGTTGAATAAGTGAATGAACAGATAAAAAACCTACTTATTATATTCCCTTCAGTGTCACCACATAAATTTTAACTTTATTAATGTGACCTTGAAGGCACTGCAGACACAAATCTCATCCTTTTGTAATCTTGTAATCTTTCTCTCCATGTTCTCCTTTCCCCTCCAATGTAATCTATTATCCAACAGCAGTACACTTCTTTCAGTGCCTCAAAAAAAGAAAAAAAAAAGAAAGGAAGAAAGAAAGAAAAGAAAAGAAAAGAAAAGAAAAGAAAAGAAAAGAAAAGGAAAAAAGCAAGCACTCCCTTTTACTTTCTTTCAGTCTGGAATAGACACTTTGGTTTCTTTATTCCTCTAAACTTCTAAACTTCCCTCCTTAAGGCTAACACTTACTCATATTACAGCCTCAGCTTCCTGTCAGCATGTCTCCTCAAATCCTTCTCACAAAGATCCCAAAATATAGAGGACAAATCTCTCATGTTTAATTTAGCCTGTACTCACAATAAATATATGTTGAAAGATGAGAGAAAGAGAGAAAGAAAGAAGAAAGAAGATAGAAGAAGAAAAGGAAAGGAAAAAGGAAAGGAAAGGGAGTAAGGAAAGGAAAAAGGAAGGGAGAGAGAAAGGGAGAGAAATGTCATTTAATTGATAATGGGTCAATTGAAGGTTAAGTTCTTTCATAGATCAAAGTCACTTTTGCACATTTTGCAAATTTGACTCTTGCCCTTGTGATTCACTTAACCTAATCCTTCTAACAAAGTTTCCAAGATAAAATTGTTGTCCAGGAAAATGACGATCATATCTTGCTCATATTGAATAAAGCTCTGTTGCAAACACTGTGCAAATATTCAAATATGGATGTGCATTCATATATATTCATAATAATTATATATTCATTTAATCAACAAAAGCATCACTGATTGACAGTGTGACAGAATGGAAAACTCATGGAACTTCAGTTATGCAGCCACCTGTGTTAAAATCTTAGACTTACCGATTCAAGTTTTCTGACCTTGAGTGAGTTATCAAATATGTCTGAGGCTCCCTTTCTTCACATAGAAAATAGAGATAAAAGCACTTTGCAGTGTTTGAAAGGAATGTACTGTGCAGGAAAGGCTGGAAGTATTCAAAAAAGAGTATTATTTCAAAGTCCTGTGTTAAAATCTATGTCATAGAATGTTTTTATTTTAGTGGAAAGAATTATTAACAAATAAAAGAGAGTACCACTCAAGAATATCATAGTAGATATCTTTATAAGCCTGTTGTTTTCCTATTTAAGAAGGTAATTAAAACTTGACCATGACTAATTACCTTAGAGATAGGTTTCCTGCCTCTATTGCAAATTAATTTGTGTCACATAAAGTGCACTAAAACATGCATTAAATTAAGTATTGAGTGTCTGGTAATCCATTTAAAAAAATTAAACACTTGTAAGTATGTCATTGATGCTTTTTATAATTTTAATAAAATTTTATCAGAGATTATGGAAAATTTTGAGATAGATTCTCCAAATTTTAACCCTTAATCTTTTACTTTTATGAAACTGAATTTACAGTTAAACATCAACAGTGAGTGTATAGGATTAAACAGTCTGACACTATTCATAGTAATTAGCTTAGCAGGTTAATTGGAATTATTTCTGAAATGCTTCTTATGTTCGAGGCCCAATTCTAGGCACTAAGGATATACTAGTAAACAAAATGGGGAAAAATCCCTACTTACATAACATCTTAAGACAGCACCCACTTATTGTCTCAGTTCTGACTGACTGGTTTTGTCTGGGTCCTCTGTTTAGGTCCTCATAAGGATGAAACCAAGATGCTGTCAAGGCTAGGCTCTTATCTGGAGTCTCTGAAAAGGAATCTGCTTCCCAGATCATTTGGGTATTAATAGTTTGGAGAATTCATGTCCTTGCAGTTGTGGGACTGAGGTGTTCATTTACTGGTTGACTGCGAGCTAAAGGTCATTCTCAAACTTGTGCTTGCTCCTGCACGGGACCCATGCCCTGTCCAAAGCCAGCAATGGCACATCAAATTCTTCTCATATTTCGCATGTCTCTGACAATCCTTTCTGCTACCAGCCAGAGGAAACTCTGTTTTTCAAAGGCTCATCTGACTGAGTCAGTTCCACCTGGGTGGATAATCTCTGTTATCTTAAGCTTTGCTAACTTGAGACTCTTATTACACCTGCAAAACCCCCTCCCAGCAGTCCCTAGATGAGTGTTTGATTGAGTACCCAGCAGACAGAAATCTTGGGAGAAGGGCGTCTTTAGAATTCTGCCTACAGCAATAGACAGACACCAATACTTAATGAAATAAATGAAATACAGATTATATCAGATGATGATAAGAGCTATGAAAAAAATAAAGCCAGTAGGATATAAGAAATGCTCACGTGGAGGTGGACAGACTAAAAGGAACACTGAAAATCACCCTGAAATTTAAAGTCGAAGGAGGGAGAAATCTTGGCAGGATCATTTCGTGTTTGGTCACTCCACTCTCAACTCCTTTCGGTGGATATTGGTAGACCAAGGTGGGGAAGAGCATCTTATAAAAAATATAGACTAAAAGAAACCAATTTAAGAAAAATATAAATGGGAGCTGTACCCATCCATCCTCAAGTGCATCTTCTTCCCACCAGCCTGAATGCGGTTATAATTCCAATGCATATTCTTATACTGAGCCTTGAAACACAAACCATATTTTAAAAACTGTATTAGGTCTCACAAAACAGGTAAATTGTACTAAAGCACGACATGCAAGACAAACTACCTAAGTCCAAACTCCTTTAACACCAGTTTATTCAAACTCTATGTTCCAAGTGAAAACACAAACCGACTGACCCTAGAGTAACTCCACAGAGACACGTATATTTTAATGATAGCACAACTGATCTAGCAGTTTCTTATTTTACAAAACCAGATCAACTCCTGTAAAGACCATCTCATGACTAATTCCCATACTCAAAATGCTATAAATAACCTTCCCTGACTGTCCATGTTGAGAATCTTCATGTTTCCCCATGGTTTGCATTTTCCTTTCCTATAGTTACCTAATAAACCTAACACCAATATCTCTGATAGTCTTATGCTGGTGAAGCTCAACAAGCAGAATCTCCAGCAAGATTTGTCAAGTTCTTTATTGACACTGATGGGAACCCCAATTCCATCACAGTGTGCACAGCTGAGACACTTGGAGCCTCCCTGCTCAAGGCCGCTCTGCCTGTGACTATGAAGTAAATTTTATGTTGAGTCTGAGCTCCAGTTATTTCATAGAGTCCTCAGTATTAGCTTTTCTTCCTCATCGTGAGAAAAGAGTGCCCCATACTTCTTGTTCACTTGGTTAAATTTGTATACATTTTCCTTTGTGAGGATTTTCCAAAGCATTCCTTTGCCAGTAAACATCCTATCTGCCTGTTTTACATAAGGCTTTATGTCTCTAAAAAGTTTCAGAAAATATTTTGTGTAAAGAGCCAGATAGTAAATATTTTAGACTCTGTGGACCGGATGGTCTCTGCTGCAACTGCTCAACTCTATTGTATCATGAAAGCATCGCATCCATAGACAATATGTAAGTTAATGAATGAAACGGTGTTCCAATAAAACTTTATTTACACAAATGGGTGTTTATATGGATTTAGTCTCCTGGCTGTAGTGTGCTGACATTTGGTTTATAAAATGAAGTTTAAAGGGCAAGAGACAGACAAAGGGTAGGTAGATAAATTGGCCTCCAAGCTGGAGCAGAAGCAGTTTCAAAATGTCATGTCATACTAGTGTCCTTTGGACAAATTTTATGTCAGTTGACCTTTTCGAAACCTTATAAGGAATCTGGGTGTGTTGTTGCACACCTGTACTCCTAGCTACTTGGGAGGCTGAGGCAGGAGGGTCACCTGAGCCCAGGAATTTGAAGTTGCAGTGAGCTATGACTATGTGACTGTACTCCAGCCTGGATGACACAGTGGGACCCTGTCTCAAGAAACAAACAAATAAACAAACAAACAAAACCTTATAAGGACATATCTCAGTATTATTTTTGTGTTCCTGTGAAAGATTTTATTTAATTCCTTCTGCCAGAGATAGAAGTTTCTTTGGGCCACAAGTTGGTGACAACTCTCTTTGGCCATGTTCTGAAGATACATGGCTTCACAGTATAATCCTTACTGAAGATTACAGTTAAATTTGTATTCCCTCCAGACTGAAGATTTGTGTCCTTCTTGTCTCATGTTATAGTATTAACTCACATGCAAATCTCTCTAACTGGTATAATTTCACTAAGGGCAATTTGGAATTGCAGTGACATTTAGGGAAACTTTTTATATGAACAAGATTGTTCATTTGAAAGGCTCCATAAAACAAGCATTTAATAAATCAAATTGTAAGGTCTCTTAAAATTTATTGAAACTTGTGTTTTAATTGATATATGTTAAGTATTTATATAAATTTAAAATAAAATTCAAGAATTTCTTTTAAATGTTTAACTCCCAATGTTTTACATGTTTTGATTCTTCCAAGGATCCCCATCTCTCCCTTACTCCACCCCAAGTAGCTCTGAATTTAAACTAAAAATGTTTTAAAATTCAGTGAATTAGGAGAGGGAGAAGAGCAAGATGACTGAATGGAAACTTCCAACAATCATCCCTCTGCACAAACATCAAATTTGACAACTATCCGTGTAAACAAGCACCTTTAGAAGAACCAAAAATCAGGTGAGCAATCATACCACCTCGTTTTAATATTGTCTCAAGGAAAGATGCACAGAAGAGGGCAGAAAAGACAATCATGCATTGCCTATGCCACCCCTTCCCTGTCCCCTAGCAGTGGAGAAAGAAGCTGTGTGCCCAGGGGAGGGAGAGTGAAGTGATTGTGAGACTTTGCATTGAAACTCAGGGCAGCCCTGGCACAGGGCAGAGTTCTGCCAGTGCCCACCAAGGGAGTATTTTCTAATAGACCAGCACAGACAGAGGAAAATCCTCCACCCTGGAACAACAATTCCAGAAAGCCTCATCACCAGCTGTCAAAAAAGCCTGGAGCCTGGACTAAATTTATAAAGCATTAAGGCCACAAAGGCTGTACTTCTTGGGCAATCCCTGCAGCTGTGCTGGCTCAGAGCCAGCGTACTCTGGGTGCATATGACCCAGTGAAACACCAGTGGCAGCAGCCGGCCTAGTGCCTGCCTCACTCCTCCGCCAACTCCAAGCAGTTCAACTCAGGAAGATCTTCTACCTGGGGAAAGGAAAAGGAAGAGTTCAGAGGACTTTGTTTTGCAACCTGAGTACCAGCTCAGCCACAGTAAAAGTATCAAGTAGACTCCTGAAGCCCCTGAGTATAGGACTTGGTTTCTGGGTGGCATTTTCTGGACCCACCCTGGGCAGAAGGAAGCATGCTTCCCTGAAGGGAAGGACCCAGTTCTGGTATGATTCACCATCTTCTGACTAAAATGTCCTTGGACTTTGAATAAACATCAGAGGTAGCCTGGCAACAGTAACTATGGGTTTTGGGTGAGACTGGGCTGGCTTTGGGTGTGACCTGGTACAAGAGGCCACAAGGAAGTGCCCATGTCATTCTTCCTCAAATCCAGCAGCCTAGCACAAAGTTAGGGAAGAGAGTGAGAGACTTTTCCTGGTAATCCAGGGAATTCTCACATATAATACCTTACCTAAGTCCACCAAGGTGGTACTACCGAGAATCTGCAAGAGTCTCAGCAGTACTGGGCTTACGGCGACCACAGTGCTGATATGGCTGCAGTGACCAAAGACAGATCACAACATTCAATTCCCTTTAAATATAGGAAAAGCCTTCTCCAGAAAAATGGGATCACACAAGCCCAGACTGTGAAGATTAAAACATATACCTATTGCCAAGGCACTTCGAACACTGACAAGCATCAAGAACATCCAGGAAAACATGATGTCACTAAACAAACTAAATAAGGTACCAGTGACCACTCCTGGAGTGATGGAGATAGGTGACCTTTCAGAAAATTCAAAATAGGTGTCTTAAAAAAGTTCAATGATCTTTAAGACAGTACAGTGAAGGGATTCAGAAACATATTAGAGAAATTTGACAAAGAAATTGAAATCGTAAAAAAAAATAGGCAGAAATTCTAGAGGTTAAGAATTCAATTGACAAATTGACAATCGACAAATTGGCAACTTAGAAATGCATTAGCAGAATGTCTCTTAACAGCAGAATTGACAAAGCAGAAGACAGAATTAGTGAGCTTGTAGACAGACTATTTGAAAATACATACTAAGAAGAGAAAAATGTAAAAGGAATGAAGCTTGCCTACAAGATCTAGAAAATAGACTCAAAAGAACAAATCTAAGAGTTTTGGACCATAAAGAGGAGATAGAGAAACTGACTTTGGTAGAAAGTTCATTCAAATAAATAACAGAGAACTTTCCAAACTTAAAGAAAGATATCAATATTCAGGTACAAGAATGTCATAGAACAACACCAAGCAGATTTAACCCAAACAAGACTACCTCAAGGCATTTAATAATCATGTCCTCAAATGTCACAGATACAGAAAAGGTCCTAAGGGAAACAAGAAAAGTAATAATATATAAAGGAACTTCAATACGTCTGACAGCACACTTCTCAGTGGAAAACTTATAGGCCAGACTAAGAAAAAAAGAGAGGAGAACCAAGTAAATAAAATCAGAGATGAAAAAGGAGATATTTTATAACTGATATTGCAGAAATCCGAAGGATCATTAGGGACTACTATGAGCAACTATATGCCAGTAAATTGGAAAACCTACAAGAAATGGATAAATTCCTGTACACATACAATCTACCAAGATTGAACCAGAAAGAAATCCAAAACTCAAATTAACCAATATAGAGGTTTATAATTTTTGTAAGAATATAGTAAGTTCACTTAATATTTCTGAAGAATGGAAAAGAAAGAGGGCTCTTTTTAAAGTGTAGTATTACTAATATTGGTTATAAAACAACTCTCTATGTTGTTTTCCAAATTTTATCACAGAACAAACTTTGTATAAGACTAAGAATTATTTTATCATGATTTGGACTCTAAATTTCATATGTTGATTTTATGTATAAAGCAAACTATATTGTTTCCAGAGCATGTTTGTAAACAACAAAATATTGTGTTTATCTAAAAGAAATTATAATAAAGGGTGTCTTTTAATGGGATTCATTCTTATACAATTCTTATCTTGTTCAATTCAAAAGGATAAAGGGAACTATGTTAATTTAAGTAATGATTTCAAGATTCTTATAAGACCTTAAACTAAAATTAATTGATAAATTATGTGTATGGACAATATAATCTGTGCTCTTATGTCCTTCAGCTAAAAGGGGCATACAAATATGTTCAGGTCACGTTATATATGTGTTTATTTAGAAGAAATGTAAAAAAATGTGTGTGAAGATAGGAGGGTGAGAATACAGAGTAATGGATATTTATTGTTTATCTAGGAAAAAAAGAAAGATGAAAGGGAATTTTTTTTTTAAATTAGCGTCCCCTTGGCCTGGCGAGGTGGCTCACGCCTGTAATCCCAGCACTATGGGAGGCCAAGGCGGGCGGATCGTTTGAGCTCAGGAGTTCGAGACAACCCTGAGCAAGAGCGAGACCCCGTTTCTACTTAAGAAAGAAATGATTTGGACAGCTAAAAAAATATATATAGAAAAAATTAGCCAGGCATGGTGGCACATGCCTGTAGTCCCAGCTACTCGGGAGGCTGAGGCAGGAGGATTGCTTGAGCCCAGGAGTTTGAGGTTGCTGTGAGCAAGGCTGATGCCATGGCACTCACTCTAGCCTGGGCAACAGAGCAAGACTCTGTCTCAAAAAAAAAAGAAGCGTCCCCTTGAACCAAAATAAAAGTAAAATAATGAAAAAAAAATACTTTAGAATGTATAGTAAATGTCAAAGATATAAAGGATATGAATTTTGTGTTCCTGAGTTTATAATAACTGCAAATAATGAGTTAGAAGCAATGAAATATATTAAAAAATTGACAAATTTTGCTAAATATGATTGGTTTATTTATAAAGAAGTAAAAGGCTTGTGACTCCTTTATGCAAATTGTTAAATATGTTTGATATGCACACAAATGTACAATAAAGCTAGAATTTGAGTTTTTTCTCTGTTAAATACTAGAGTTATTCTGTGCCCAAGTAAGAGTTTCCTTTATCACAAATATATTTTAACTCTTTGTGCTTTTTGATATATTCGTAAACTACCTTTGAAAAATTTTATTTGTTTTTGGAAAAAAATTATAAGCTCCAAATATCCGTATCACTTACTATGGGATATACATGTGCATGTGTTAGTTTGTATGTGTTTTATTAAAAGATTATATGTAATTATTTCCTGCCTATTGGGTATTTTAAGTTTTGTTTGGATACTTGCTACTTTTGTTTGTATCTTTTTCTCCTGACAATTTTTTTCATTTTTGCCTTTCTTAAGTTTAGGTCTCAAATTCATAAAAATCAAACTCTTTTTTTTTATGCCTAAAATAGCTATGTGTTTCCTAAGTGGCCATTATTAACACAAAATATATGCTCCTTTACCTTATAAAAGGATGAAAATTTAGAACAAATTAGGTTTCTATGGCATGCTCTAAGTTTTAATGAAGTAAATAAATGGAAGAGTCCATTTGATTCCTTAACAAAACAAACGTGACAAATCAAAAAGTATTTTAGTCTCTTATTTTTTAATCACCTGCTACTTGTCAATGGTTTGCAAAACTGGACAACTTAGGTGTTTTGAGTGAGCTAATAAAGCAACATGAAAATACTGAGAGGATGAAACAGATTTTCATGTATTCTTTTGCTCAGCTTAGATTTCTTTAGGCACTACATAAAAAGCAGGAAGATAGAATGACACTTCCACACCAAGGGGCTTAGTTTACCAATGAACAGGGTCATTCAGAGTGAGTATGTTTGTCGGCAGGAGTTCTTGTCCATTTCTGCTATTTTGAGGTAGGGAGTAAATAATGGTGCATATAAATTAGTTTCTCCCCAGAAGAAAGTCTCAAGTTAGTTGTACTATAGAAAGCAACCTAAAGGGGCTCAGTGAAGGAAAACCCACAAGGCACTGTAAAGCATGACCTGAGTCATAAAAGGAAACTATATTCGATATAAACAGAAATACAAATTGCGACTGAATTATATTCAGTTTAACTGTTTAAAGGTCAACTTTTCATTCTAATCTTTGACTTTTAGAAATCTTTACTTTGCTATTTATTAAGTGTAGAATAAGAACTGAGTATACATTATGTATTTAAGAGGTCATATAAAATGGAAGGTAATTTAGAAAACCAAAAACTATAAAATGACTGAAACTATGAGAACCTTAATGCAAGAAAATTAAAGTATTCCTATTTTAAAATCATTTTTGTTTAATTATGATTGGAAGAAAAACATTTTCATTTGCAGATGTCTGAACTATAACATAATAGGGTAAAGTGACAACAAACAGAAAAAAATCATTCAACCCTATTAACTTTATTCAAGTTTTGTTCCTCAGAAGCAGTTCTGACTACCTAAGTCTAGTGACTTAATAAATAATGGCAATCAATAGTGATGTCTTTTGAAATTAAGAGAATGCAGATTTCTTAACCTTTTATTTATTCTAAAAGAATGAAAATCTACTTTCATAAAATGTAATTTATGTCTACAAATGAAAATAAAGAGTGAATATGACTAGACTCCAGACATATAAATGAACAAGCATGCCATAACAGAATTTTTAAGGTTTAGTTTATGGATGTAATAACCTTATAAATTGATTATTAGAGGCCAGGACAAAGAGCTTGAAATGCGGCTTGAAAATGTGAGAACAAAGTCTCAACTTGTTTGGTATAAATGTTATTATAACAACACATTTTGAATGATGAGCATACATGATACCCACTACAGAAGAGAAACACACCAGAATATGAATGAAAAGGAGCATAAATAAAACCGAATGTAACCCTGTAGGAAAACCCACTGACAGGAAACTATAAAAATAGATTGGTTAACGAGAAAAGCTTTATAAACATTAAATTTGAGGTAATAAGTTTATTAATGTGGAATAAAAATGATGTAAGAAGGATAATATACATAATGAGAAAAAAGAAATAGAAAAATATATATAAGAAGACCCCTCAAATGTAGGCGTTACATTCTCTCTCTCTCACACACACACACACACACATGCAAATCAAGAAAGGGTGAGTAAGAAATGATCACTAAGAGAAAGATTCTCCCTGTGATTTACAAAGAACTTCTAATGATAGTTTATTAAATTTCTTATCTAAAGTTGCTAAAAGAGTGACCTGCTGGTTATATTAGTTTGTCTCTCCTCCAATGAGGCTTCAGTATTTCAGGTAAATTTTGGTGATTCTTAAGAAAAAAAGTTGAATGGAAGCAAAGATATCTTAAACATTTTTAACAAACAGATTAATTTGATTCATAATGCATATAATATAACAGAAAAAATTAAAATAAGAAAATTGAGAATTTTTTTAACATTTGAGAGATAGAAGGAATATTGCATTATATTTTCCTGTAAAGATATTTGACACACAGGATATAAGTGCTTCTTTTTATCATGATTCAAGAGAAACTATGGTAGATGATGGGAAATAGAATGCCAAATAGAATGTGAATTAAGGAAAAGAGTATTATAGTAGAAAGAATATCAGCATAGGATTTTGAAGACTAGGAATCCCAGCTCCGGGATTTATTTATTGAGGCACCCAGGCTTAATTGTTACTCTTCTCTAAACCTTTATTTCTTTCTCTTTAAAATATGGCTAATACTAAAGACATAAGATTGTGATGAGGATTAAATAAGGAAATTTTTATTTTTTGCTTATTTTCTTTTTCCTCTGAATTTATAACACAATTGATCTCTCTTGAATTTACAGTTCTCACTGAATAGCATTTGTTCTAATCACTTATAAAAAATGGGCACTTCACACATTAAAAATCAGTACCGGTCTCGAAATTTGGAACAGTTGTTTGCAATGCATTATTCAAAATCATGAGGGAAGTAACATTTCATAATGAAATTTCCAGATTATAGTATTACTCATCCTAATTTGCAAGGAGCTCAGTTCTATACAATAGAAAATATTGAGGTCTAGTAAAAGATTGAATGATATAAAAGGATGAGGGCAGTGGTACACTGGTAAACATTCAGCAGCTGACTATCGAATCTTGGATTTATATAGCCTTCATCTATCTGTGTAGTGTAGTATTCTTCCATCCCATAGCCCATTCCACGGTACCGATGTGACATGACCTTGGAGATAGACATGCAGCAATATACCATTATATAGTATTTCCACCATACAAGTACAAAAGATGCCAATGAACTTAAAAACATAGGTAATAGTAAAAATGTGCTAAAATAATTAGAAAATAATGATTTTTATGTTTTCATTACCTATAATTTTAACATTGTTTAATTGTAAATTTATATAATTTAATTTTTAATAATGTCTGTTATACAACTAACTCATACTTTTCAAAGTTTTACAGTTGGCTCTTGCCAGTCAGTACGACCAGTATGAGCTTGCTCCAACATAACACCAAGTAAGTGCCACAGTATGTTACAGGAAGAGAATGCAATAATAACCTACCCAGCTATGGTGATGCTACAGCTTGTTCACCAACTCTAATGGTCTTCCTGTCACACAGGTCAATAAATTCTAGCATGAACTGGGAGATGGTAGCATACAACCATTCAAGGATGCAGAAGTGTGGTCAAGTCTAAAAAAGATGTAATATTCTACAGACAGCATGACAGAAGCAGATAGAGGAATTCTGATCCTTGCTTCCCAGACTTCAATTTTCCCAGTTAGTTTTGGAAATACTAACTTCAGTATCTAAGGCTTCTTCTTATCTAGAAAATATTTCTGGCTAACCACCTCATTTTTTGAATGAGCTCTGAGTGGTAGGTTTTGAGTTATAATTTTTTGCCTAGAATTTCAAAAGACAGAATCTGAACAAACCTAGCCATTTAACTTTTGGTTTTCATTTTGAAAATACTTCCCTTAAAGAGCAAAACTCTAACCAACCACCTTTCTCTTTAAATTTCTTAACTATCAATGGAAAAATAAGAATCTGTGGTAATTGAAAAACATGCTATTAGAAATAATAAACCAATTCAGCAAAGTAGCAGGATACAAAATCAACACACAAAAGGTTTCATTTCTACATACTAAGAATAAAAAAATCAAAACCCTAAACAAAAACAAAGAATTCCTTTTATGATTACATCAGTAGAATGATTTGACATGGTCAAGCAAAAAACTAGTGAGCTAGATTTGTAGAAACATCCCAAACTGCAACGCAAAGAAAACATAATAATACAACAATAAGCAGAACAGAATATCCTCTAATTGTGGGACAATTACATAAACATAAGGATTGGAATATCAAATGGAAAAGAATGTTAAAACAGAATGGGATGCTTGGAGTAATAATCACTAAGAATTTTTCAGAATTAGTGACAGACCTCAAACTACAGATCCAGGGAATTCAGAGAATACCTTCCAGGACAAATACTCCCAAATCTACATATTCAACTGCAGGAAACCAAAGACAAAGAAAAAATCTTGAAAGGAGTCAGAAGAAAATGAACAAATGAAAACAAAGAACTTATCTGTAGAGATAATTACAGAAGTCTTCTAATCAGAAACTCCAAGCAGGAAGAAAATGGAATGAAATAAAAATATTTAGTGCTCTGTATTAAATAAAGAAAATACTAACCTAGATTTTTATATCCAGCAAAATTATTCTTCCCTAATGAAGGTTAAACAAAGACTTAAGCAAGAAAAAATAAAATTTATTGCCAGTCCACATGTTCTGTGAAAATATTAAAAGAAGTTCTTCAAGGAGAGAGAAAGTTATATAGGTCAGAAACTCAAATCTCAAATTTCTTACATAAAGAAAGGAAGATTGTCAAAGAGTAAAAATAAATATAAAAAATAATATCTTATTCTAAGTTGATCTAAAAGAAAACTGCTTAAATTATAATTACAACAATGTATTAGACAATTATAGCATATGGATAAGTGATTGGAATGATAGCAATATTATGAAGTATAAAAGGGAATAATTGGGACAACTTTGCTGTAAGATAACTGCATTACAATATAACTGCATTACAAGCTATATAATGTTATTTGAAGGTGACCTGAGATTAATTATAATGTAGAAAGCAAAATCTGGGAAAACACACACACACACACAAAAAGTATAATTCATATGCTAAGAGAGAAGAAAATGGAATCATAAAATGCTCAATTAAAACCAAAGGAGGCAGTAAATTAAACAAAACCAAATTTTTTGAATAAAGAACATTTGCAACCAGAATAGATATAAATCCAACTACATCAATAGTCACTTTAAAGGTAAATGGCCTAAATATATGGTCCCCAACCCCTGGGGCCATGTATCATCATGAGTCACTAGAGGTGCATCACATAAGGTTCTTGAACTCCACAGTAACTGTTTGAAAACCACTACTCTGGATGATTGACAAAAGCAATCAGTGGGCAATCTACATAAATAGTGTAATAAGAAATTTAAGCATTTCTGAGGCACTCATCTTTTGGTGTCTAGTGTATTAATAGTCTCGTAAAAATATGTTTCCTAAATGCCTGTTTTGCTTGAAGATGCCATTAGGAACAAGCTATAGAATATCGGGAGATGCCTTAGAATTCATTCAATCCAATTCCCCACGTGATGAATAATATTTTCAAAATCCCCAAATCCATGCTAATAATCTTAATGTATAAATATTCTTTGATTGTTTATTTCTGAAGCATCATATAATATTGTTGAAAGTGGAATCCTGTTGAATTAATGATATTTAAATGTCTCTTTATAGAGGTAAGTACTGTCTTTTTAGGGGAACATATATCTGATTGAGTGAGATTGAAATATTAATACCTTGGGTGAAATAGAGGAAATTTTGTAAAGGACACAAGAGGTCTCCTCAGAGGCAGACACTAGATATTCTGGCACTTTTCCCTGAGATTGAAGGTCATTAAAATCTTTTGCAGTGGACTGTGATGGGAAGGATAGTAGACCCATGTAATTAAGAAACTAATCACTCTGAAAGGAGAAAGAGACAGGACAAACAGGACGACTATGGCACTGTGTAGAAAAAGGGTGTTTATTTTGGGTTGGAGACCTCATCTAATCCACCTAGGAGACAGATTTTAGCCTGAAAATGTGGTATAGTGTGAATAAATCCAGAGTTTGTTTTTAATATTAGGAATTTAAGTCAGTTGAAGGGCCATGTGGCTGAGCATCACACTGAAGTAAAGGAAATTGTATTATTTCTCATCTTGAAGAACTTCTGTAGTCTGAGCATCATTTCACACTAGAGGTGGAGGAAATAGCTGGAATTAGAAGCCTGACCCAGGACTTAATCCTGTGTATGTAGTTATAGTTCCAACTGATGCTGCAATGTAACAGCATGGGCAACAGTGCTACAGCAAGCAAATTTTTTAATTTGTGTTGTTTTCAGCTGTCTAGAATTTGACTGTAGCATAAGAAGTTCAATGATTCTTTGAAGAGGTTCTCATTCAGAGCAAGCTGTTTGTAGGAAGAACTGAGAAATAGTCTTAGTTCATCTGAATTCCTTTTTTATCACGGTAAGACAAAAAACAGCAGGGCTGTATTTTGGGACACTATTAATCACCCATACTTTCTCGGCTACATTAGGGAAAAGGATGTTAAGCTGAGAAATGGTGTTGATGGTTATATTTTGAAATTTCTCATGTGGAGGATTGGCATTATTTTCACCCTTATTTGTGAATCAAAACATCCTAGTTACTACTAAAACATGATTTTGGCCTTACAGGCTTAATTGTATTTTCTCCATTGTTAAAAGAAAGCAGTCAACTTACTATTTTTTCTCTTCTGTTTTGGCTTTTCAGTTCCAACGGGTACCAGTTGATTAGCAATTGACTGGCAGATGCAAATTATTCTAAAGACAGGCATGCAAAAGAGCAGTTTCAAGGATCAGAAATTTACTAATAGATGTGATTATTGTGCAAGCACCATATTTGTATTCACTACAATTATTGGAACGATAAAAATGAATGCTCCCAAACTTCTATACAATGTACTTAGAAACAAAGCAAGCAATAAAATAAAAATCAACCACTTTGATAATGCAGAAACATTCACCTGCAAACTGTTTCTTCTCTTCCAAACATATTTTTTGTGGTTCTGTAGAAGGAAAATAGTGCTATTTTGTCCTCATTGTTGCTGTTGTTAAATATCTTAACAATCATCTAATAACAGCAATTAGTGTTTTAGTTATGTGGGAATCTTTGTGATTGTTGTAATGCTCAAATATCGATTGTGGGTTTTGCCTTTGATATTTTGAGGAAGCTGAGTTTTCTCCTTTCCTCTGTACTACATTCTGATAGAAAGAATGAAATTTGGCACACAGTGTTTCTATTTTAGCCACTCTAAAGAAGCAAGATAAATTACCCTCCTCAGATTTGGTACAGATTTCAAGAATGATGATCCTGCTTATACACTAAGAGGGTATAAACAGCATTATTACTGACATAGTAAGTCTTTCTTGAGAGAGCAGGATGACTTCCCAAGCTAGTCTGAAAATGGCTTGAGAGAGTGGGAAAAAAGAGACTGGCTCATCTTTCCTGGTGATTAAGTGGTGAGGCTGGAGCCAGGTTCCACATGCCAGCTGAAGCTTTCATGGTTTCAACTCTCCACTGGTGCCAAAGGAAAGAACACTCAGGCTTTCTCACAAGATTGCCCAGATGTGAGGCACCGTAATATTCTTGCATAATACTGAATATTGTATATTTCAAAAACTTAAATGAATTTCTTGGTCACTATCAATAATGTCTGGAACTCTGAAGGAGATGAGGAGTATACTGATGAGGTTTAGTACAGTGGTTTTAGTATGGGTGAGACATTTGTGACTTTGGGCCAAGAGTTTCCCAGAATTCTTCATTCTAAAGTGGGAAATATTACATAAGGAATTGTTGCTGTCATTGGCTGGACCAGAAAATGGCCAAAAATTTACATGTACATATGGGACTTATTGTTGACTAGTGATTACTGTGCTAACAGCATTGCCTGAAGTCTAGCCAGTTGTGCTACCCTTTGGTTTCCATCCTTGATGAGGGATGTTCTGGTTGAGATGAAAAGCAGCAGCTCTCCAGCAAGCTCCATCACATATATGATGGTGTTGCTGCCCTCTTGAAAGTATAGAAATTCTTTTTGCTATTCACTCAATTGATTTCAAGAGGCTCTCTAGGTACAGGGGTGAGAGAGCAAGCGATCTCCTACAGCATTATGGAATCTGACAACAGACCAGAGGTAGGGAAGACCACCCCTGTTGCAGCTGGGATATGCCAGAGGACGAGATTCGGCTCTATTGTATAGATATATTTTTCATTTAGTAAGGAAACCTTGATGACTCTACCAATCTTTCAGAATTCTGCTTTCAAGTCCAGGCGTGGTGGCTCACGGCCATAATCTTAACACTTTGGGAGGTTGAGGCAGGAAGATTGCTTTAGACCAGGGGTTCCAGATCAGCCTGAGAAAAGACAGACCCCATCTCTACAAAAAATAGAAAAATTAGCCGGATGTTGTGGCACGTGCCTATAGTTCCAGCAGCTCAGGAAGCTGAGGCAGGAGGATTGCTTGAGCCCAGGAGGTTGCGGTTTCAGTGAACTATGATGATGCCATGCACTTCAGCCCACAACAGAACAAGACCCTGTCTCAAAAAAAAAAAGAAAAATCTGCATTCATGACCCAAGGAATAATACGCATAATGCGCAGCTGAGTGTGAAGGGTCATGGGCTCAGGGTCTGTGTGAGTTCAGCATGCAGCCAGCAATTGCTGTTCTAATAGTGTTCAGTGCAAAGAGTACAAGTGTCCAAGGAGGGAATTTTCTTGCTCCAGAAGTTCATGGGCAACTTATGGTCATCCTGGTTGATCCAGAGATCCAGAAGTTATGAGAGGAGGTTGCTAAAGCCTCTACAGTGGCTGAGTATCTGAGGGACATTATGAGGAGTGCCTGTTCTGTTGCAATTTGGATGGATTCTAGAGCCTATTGTTGCAGGTGGATACATTCAAAGTGGACTGATTTTCACATAACAGCATAAATGTGTTTAATTAAGATTTATAGATGAAGAAGTTGTTGTTTTGAGAACACAAAAAAGCATAAAAGATGTTTGATTTGTGTTAACATTGTCAGTATTGAGCAGATCAATGATGTTTTTTGACAGTGTCAGTGATAGAGAAGCCCTTGACTGACCAAATTATTTTCAGGAATTTAACCAATATGGTGGGGCCTTGTACTGTGTGTGGGGGGTCAATAACCCATCCTCTTTTTGTAAAGCTCCTTTGTGAGTTTTTGTATGTGCTGAGTGAGTAGGATTCATTAACACAATGTCAAACTTGTGCTCCTGGAGAAAGTTGGATGGAGTTAAGATCATGCCTGCAATGATTATGTGAGATAGCTGGGTTGTTGAGGAACTCCATGGAAAGTCAGTAATTTTAATAACATTGGATTATGAGTGCCTTAATGAATAGATCCACATGATTAAGGTTGGCATAATCCACAATAACTCTGTATCCATTCTTTCCAGGTTAAAGATCTGGCCAAATTATGCTGTTATGGAGAAATCATGGGGAAAACTGACTCTTTTCAAAATAGGGTTTGTATCATGAGTTTCAATTCTTGAAGGCCTGTTTTAAGTCATTTTGGACTATATTAAGTATTTTAACTGGGGTGAGGAGGCAGGAGGAGGTCCATGGAAAATGCCATTTTGTCAAACTGATTGTAAGTACCAAAGACTTAGCTTAATTTTAATGTATTACTCACTGGGTTAGAATGTCCATGCCTGCTGTGGGATAGTTTAGGACAATGGATGTTATAACCATGGGATTTTTAGGCAGTAGTTTCAGTGGTTAAAGTGATGCTTTTCTATATGTGGTAACTCTCAAAAGAGTAAAGAGGGTACCTTATTAAATTTAGTGGCATCCAAGATGTAATGATAACTTGAGCCCTGGTATCAATTAAGGCCATTAAGGTTGCCAATTGATGCATTTTAGCAGATGTTAAAGTTAATTCAGAATTTATGTTGTGGAGGCACGGTAGCTAGCCAGTGCTCTTATCTTTTTGGTTTACTGTAAAAATTATTTTAGTGAATTTTGGATTTCCAAATGGGTAAAATTGTGGACCTCTGTTTTGTTTTTTTGTTTCTTCCCTTTGTATCCAAACAGTAGTTGCTACCACTGCTCCTGCTCTCCCTCCTTCTCCTTTTCTTCCTTGGTTACTGTATGTATTCCAGGGGTATATTCTCTCTATTCTGTCCATATCTGTAGATTTATTCCTCTAGAGATGTTTAAACCAGTATTGTCAGAGTTATGGACTTCCTCCATAACTCCACTGAATGCTTTATAGGGATTAAGGACCCAGGATCAAATCAGGTTTGAATTAACCCTGTGGTTCTACCACAGGGGTGCCATAGAAATTTTCTTCCGGAAACCTGAGGATCAGGATCTTTTTTCTGGTGGTGGCCACAAAGGCACAGGCAACAGCAACAACAGAAGCATTTTGTAGGACTCTAGAAAGCCATCTGTTTTTAACAGTGTGACTTCACCATGTCACATGGTCACTATTCTTCCTCCATACCAGCAGCCACCCAATGGGCCACATATTGCAAAGAATATCAATTTTTTCCTCCAAGCACTCTGTTGAATGAGAGGCTATGCCTCTGTTTAGACACATAATGAGCAATCACATGGTGAGATTCATTCCCCTGAGCCTAACATCTGTTGTGGTTTATACTAGAATTGAGGCACATGATTCAGCTAAGACATAAAGATAGGTCTAGGCCAAGGCATGTGACACAGTGTCACTTTGAGGAAGGCCCAGTCCCATACTCTTGTCCTTAAATTCCAATTATTAAAACTTCTAACTTAGATTTGTACATCTATGAGTAGCTCAACAGGACTCAACAACGGTAGCACAGAGAAACAGATCAAAGGGCATGCATGCCAGCAGTCAGAAAATTCAAGAGGGTAATTTGGCTTAGAGGCTAAAACAAGAGAATAATAACATGTAGTGGTGGTGACCAGTGTCTAGACAAACTGCTCACAGTGCCAATTTTTGTAACCAACTCACAGAGATGGGATGGAAACCCTACTCAGCATTTGGTTCAGGTGTTGAGACTAACGATGTTATACACACACATCAAGAGAATATAAAAAAGTGTATTATTCACATATTAAGGCTTTCTAGCATGAACAAGGAAACTTCCCATGCTGGTCCAAAAGGAGAATGGTTTTGCTTTTATGGTGGTTAGGGAGTAGGGTTGTGGTGAGAGTTGGTATGCATGGGCCAGAGTTTTCATGATCTGAACTTCCACCAGAATGAAAGCAGAGGGCACCAGGATTTCTTATCAACTTTGCCCAGGTGTGAGGCAAAAGGTAGAAGAGGAAGGATGGAGCTTGAAAGTTATCAGGAATCAAATATTGAAAATGGAGTCAGTCTTTATTAGAGTTCCAAATGATTCCTCTGGTTTCTGATTATTATTCAATTTCTTTGTGAAAGAAAAGTATGGTGATACTAAATATCTTTTGAAAATAAGGTGGGTAAAAATGAATATATGCTTATACAAAATTAATACTAATATATGATAAAAAGATTGAATTTAAAAGCATTAAAAAGTGGATATAGGAAACATATGAGACTGAAACTAAATTAGAATTATGTGTGAAGGAGAGTAAAATAATTTAGAAAATAATATGAAATTATATACACAGGTAATTAAAGTTTCAGTTCCTTCATAAAGAATTATTTTATGGGTTGTACCAAGCTGCATATGATATTACCTTTCAACAATCATGTAATCAGATTTAATTCTGAATAGCCTAATTTGTCTGCTTAAATTATCAAGCATTAAAATTGAATTTAAATAATTTAGTATTGAATATGTATAAACATTAAAAGAGAAAAGAGTAGCTATTTATTTCACTGCCAAGACATTAAGCTGGCTGAATTTCTAAATACTCTGCAAATTCTCCATTGACTAAAATGACAATATTCAAGATAGAAATAGAAATGTATTTTTAACATCATTAAGATTTAGAGATCAATTTCATAAACAGCTTGGTAGCCCTTCTGAATATCTCAGATGTGCATGAGTCGTGCTTTGCACTGAATAGCTTACATAATGTGATCATTCATAACATTATTACCAGCAATCTTATGATTTAAATGCCATCTATTGAAGATAATATTCTCTGAAAAAAATGCATTCCAGATTCCCTCCTTTTTAAAAGGAAAATAAGTATTAACATTGATGAAATATCTGTATACCTAAGTCTGTTTGGAATATACTGATGGAAGTGAAAAGAAAAACTTTTTTTTTTTTTGGCATAAATTTTATAATGTGTTTTTACTGTCACTCATACTAACTTTTACATAAATTTTTAAATAAATGAAAAATGCCAATATTCATTACAATTTTTTTCTGTTTTTCTTTTTAGTACCTAATCTTGTAATTATTTTATTTGTGTCTAAAAATATTGCAGAGGCAAGAGTTTAAAAAATCATGGGAAACTTAACAAAACTATAAAGTGTTTCAAAATAAGATACTTTTATTGTGAGGAGAGCCTAGGATATTGTAATACTAGTAGAAACTTTAGCATATACTTACAGAAATTAAATATCCAAGGTATAATTTAAGACAAAGATTCACAAAACTCTACTTAAATAACTTGTGTAAGATCAACAGCTAATTAACCGCAAAATCAGCCTTCAACCGTCAAAGCAGTAACTCTAAGATGCCATTATAATCAAGGGACTGATGCATGTCAACCCTTGAAGGCAAAAGACACAATGTCTACCAAAAAAAAAAAAAATCTAATTAGAAATGTGAATTTTTCTATGCAGTTGGTGACTAGCCTAAAATTATGGAGAATAAGCTTACATAGACAAAAGACACAGTACATAAAATATTGAATACAAAAGAAATACACTGGAAATAAAGCTACAGGAACAATTTTTTTTTTCTCTAAAGGAATATCCTCTATTTTGTGTGATAGGATATCTTACTGGGTTTCCTAAAGTGTGTGTCAAATATTCCTTCTCCTCATAAAACATTTTATTATCTTTCATATGATTTTATGTTCATCAGGCGTATTAGTGGCAAATATTTTTTAATTCAATTGACAAAATATCTATTAGTGACTTGAAACATAAAAATATTTATTGTTATATTAAAAAATGTGGTGTAAGTAGATGGTATTTATCCAATTGTTAAACAATGTATTCAAGGAACTGGAATCTTTTTATATTACTGCCCTATCATTCTTACCATGTTGATTTTTCTTCCTTGTGCTGTTCTATCAAGTTTACAGAATGGGTACCATAGCTCCACATGTATATTAAAGACAATAATAAAATGGAAGAAGCAATGCCAGACTGTCTATTTTGTGAATAAATCAAAAGATTTCTCAGAATCCCATAGGCCCCAGACTTTCAATGACAATATATTGGTTATATTTGGCACACATGGCCATCTTTCACTCAAGAGAATGAAGGAAAGCCATTATAGTTGGCATTAGAAAGAGAGACTGGGTTGCAATTGGAAGTTGTATTACTCAACCAAATGGAATAAATCACATCAAGAAATCTTTAATCACCAATTTTTCCTTAAGGAATGGTGATAAGAGAGAAACTACACTGATTCCTAGAAGGATTATCTTTTAGTTAATACACTGGCATTTTATACACACATGTATATATCTTGTTTAAGTTTTACTTATGTAAATATGTCCCTGATGAAAACGGCCATATATAAATAAACAGAGAAAAATCTAATTTCTGCACTGGAGATCCAAGCACCATTGTATGGAGTAGCAACTCTAAGTAGGGCTGCCCCTGTGTATCCTTTCCTGGGGAAGAAAGCCAGAATCCTTTGACTTCATTGTTCCTATAATAAGTGTACTGGGTTTTAAGATGGACTAATTATCATTACTCTCCCTTTCATATAAGTTTTGAATAAAGTATGAAATAGATACAGGTTTCAAATTAAGCTATTTGTTTCAGGTTTATAAATCTGGACTGATGTAATTTTCATTGGAGGCTGAATTTTAGTCTTCCTCCTACTTCTCTCTATTTGTAATCCACAATTTTTTTTTACACTTTAAATGGATACATTTTATTGTATATAAATTCTACCCCAATTAAGGTCATTAAATTTTTTTTATTTCAGCATATTATAGGGGTACAAAAGTTTAGGTTACATATATTGCCCTTGCCTCCCCTTCCCCCCAAATCAGAGCTTCAATAGGGGATGGGTGTATACATACATAATGAGTGTGACATGCTTGAATCCACAAATATTTATGGAGGATCATAGCTTTTTTAGAATTCAGTTGAATGAAAGAGAGAGAGTTGGGGGCAAGAGGGAAAAAAGAAAGAGACATAAAGAGAGTGAGAGATGGGGAGGATTAAGAGATGGGGGGCCCCGGGTTGAAAGAGAGAGGGATAGAGAGAGAGAACCTAACCCACTTTAATTGGAGTGTTTGACATCTTGGAGGTTCTAATGCCTTCAGTGAGATTCTCCCTCTGTTATTTGAAAAATTCCTCAGCAGAGTGTCTATGTGAAGAGTCTTTTTCCTACCACAAAACCTGAATAACCTAGATATTTGATTTCTAAACTGAGATACATGTATTAGACCTAGACTCCAATAATTAGATGCCCCTCTCCCAGACACTGAATCAGGAACTAAAGAGAATTGAGCAGTGTAAAATCCATAATGACCATGACTATAGCAATAGTGAATCCTATTTTCGGAGCAATGCTGGCCTGTGGTGCCAGGACTGGGATGCAGGGTTGAGTGCCAGTGGTGGCAGCAGTTCCAGCTATCAAACTCATTTTCCTTGGGGAAAGAAACAGTATCCTCACCGAACTGACAATCACATCATTTTGGATACGGCAATGTTTGCTACTGAGTGCCCCTTATATGAGTCAGATTAAGCTAGATTACTGTGTTTACCAAACAATCCAAAATAAAATAAGCATTTATTTCTTGGGACTCAGACCTTAGGAATAGCCCCTATCTGGGACACGCTGATGAGCTACATGTGAAAGAAAAGAGAGACGGTAGAATCATGCAAATGTCTTTTAAAGCATCTTCTCAGAAATAGCATTAAAAATTTCCACTTACATTTCATTGCCTAAAGCAACTCCCTCAACAAAAAACTTGATAATAGTGGGGTGGGGAACCATGTGCTCGTTCTTCTGTTTGTTTGTTTTTTAACTTAGCTCTTCAAAACATTTTTGGCAATACTGTGAACTATACATTATCTTCTCAGTAAAATGCTATTCTGCTTACATTAGCATGACTTAGCTCCTGTTGCTTACAACTTGACCGATGAATACCCATAGGACATGGGCACCACGCCCTGGCTCAGGTACTCTGAGCACATGTAAATAGGAGGAGACAAGGAGCTTGTTATGGGAAACAGAGAACAAGTTGGTGGAATCACTGGCAAAAAATAATGTTCTCCAGTTCTTCAGTATAGCATAGCAGTGGTTAAGAACTGGACTGTGTAGCTATAACGCCTTGGTTAGAATTTCAGTGTCTCAGTTCTGGCCCCCTTTTTATTTTTATCTCTATGATCTTGAGCTGACTATTAAACTATCTGTGCCCTAGTTTCTCATCTACAGAAAAAGAATAATGAGGTACTTACTTCCTAGGACTGTTGTGGGGATTAGATGGATTAACATGTGGATGTAGAACAATATGTGACCCATAATAAACACTTAGTTTACATATTATTGCCATTATTATTATTGTTACTACTAGAAAAGGGCTGAAGATTGTTATTAGCCCCTATTTTATAAGGTGTGAGGGAAATCCAGGAAAATACAAAAAATATCTCTCTTCTCAGAGTGAATTAGGAATTTAGAATAAGATTAGTCAATGTGATCTTGAGTAATTACTTTAAATCCCATCTCATAGAAGTTAAACTTGAGTTTCTACTGTAGCTGTATTTGCTTATCAACCTCTCCAGTGGTTTGGAAAACCAATCATGCAAAAACACAGCAGGGTCCTCATGATAAGTTTCCACATAAATGTGATGCCTAGAAATATCCTGTGACTGGAGTAGATTTGTTGGAGGAATTATTTTACTGGACAGAACTTAGTGCCACTCCATTTTAAAGGAATGACTGATAATACAGTGCCTCCACTCTTGGCTGAAATATTGCCTTGTCACTGTATATCTATGAGTTTAATGACAATACCTATGAAGAACAAATTATATTCTGAACCTTTCCACAGTCCATTGTGCTGACTGTACCTGTGCATCAAATAAGGACACTTGAATAGGGACTTAATGTTGTCAGTTGGGGCTAATGTATTAAATTCCATCCAACAGAAACACTCCAGTCACAGAAAGAAAATAGAAAGGAGGAAAACTTGCTATCATTAGGGACAGGTTTATTTGATAGTTCTTTTCACAGTTTGACAATGGGATTTAGAATGGGGAGCATCAGAAGGAAAAGGAAAAAGATGGATACTGTTCAGCACTTAACATTCCTAAAGAGGAGAACCTCTGCTGATTGTATTTTAAAATAAAATAAAATACATAAAATAGAGAAGTATATATATTTCCATTTTTCTTCACTTTCACTGAGAATAAAATGAAATTATATTATCCAGTAAAAGGGGAAAAGCTAATGATAAAATAAATTAGATGGCTTAAAATTGGAGTTACAGAAATAAGGGAAGTATAAATGTAATAAATTCATTTAAACAGCACATAGCTATTGTTATAAATTATTAGGCTGCTAAATGAACTGTTGATTATGCAATATGTGTAATTTTAGAAAATTAATATTATAAGAAATGACATTTGCATTTTTCTGACTTCTTTTTGGAAATTTCAGTTGTTCTTGTGAATTAAGTTTCTTGAATGAGCTTCACAGATTTTAAGGGAAAGAAGACAAAAAAAACTAGATGGCATAAAACAGATAAAATTTATATATGTATATTTCAGAGATAGTCCACAAATCTTTAATTACATTATGTTGGCATATTTTGTTCTTCAAAAAATCCTAAATGTATAAAAATAAGATTATGCTGACTTTCTAGTCAGGTCCATTTATGGAAACAGCCCCAACCAAATTGTCTTTGATGGCAAAAGGGTAACCATGACAACACAGCCTTGAGAAGCCAAAGAGCAAATATGACATGCTATATATTGTTAATCTGTAACATGAATGGAAATAAGTGCTCTGATTGGTTTGAAATGTTTATGAAAATGAAAGTCTTTTTCAACTAAAAGTTAAGATAGGGATGTGGCAGAAAATATAAGTAGCAAGAAAGAAGTAGGGCAATAAAATGGATTATTTATTGATTAAATTATTAAAATTAATAAAGCACATTGTGAGGTGCTTTAATTATGTTATCTCATATAATCCACACAAGTTCCTATGAGTCGGGTAAGTTTTTACTGTTGGGAAAGTTCATGTGCAGAGAGGTAAAGGGATTTTGCCAATGTCACATGATTGGCAAAAGGCAGAGCTAGACTAGGATGCATTCATCATCATATATTGGACTAAGAATTTAAAACTGATAACAAAATCTACAAGTACTGGCTTCATGAAAACGAAAAGTAATATCAGATAGAGTAGACGTTCCACCAATATGTGCCTTAAGTCAAGAAAGATCAGGGGCAAATAGTCACCTGAACTTGAAGCTCCTCCAAGAACACCTGCATGCCAGGTTAGATACATGCAGAGGTGCAGTCCAGCTGTGGGGTAAAGGTCATTCACCACAGTTCATTCGTTTAGATGTACATACAGCATCTCTGTCTGTGGCTACATTTACAACTTTAAAAAAGTTAGGAACGGCAAAGAAGATTTATGAAAGCACATTATTTATAAAGAAAAATATATTTAAATTTGTTTTCAACAGCTTTATTGAGAGATAACTGATATATAAAGAATTGCATGTGTTTAATATGTACAATGTGATGGATTTGGACATATGCAAACATCTGTGATACCATCGCCACACTCAAGGTAATAGACATATTTAATACTCCCAGAGTTTCCTTTTGTCTTTTTGTTTTGTTTTGTTTTCTTTTTGTAGTAAGGAAACCTAATATGTGGTATACCTTCTTAACAAATTTGAAATGTGTAGTACCATACCGTTAACTAGAAGCGGTATGTTGTAAACAGATCTCTAGAATTTATCTAGCGTAACTGAAACTTTATACCCTTTGAATAACCATTCTCCATTTTCCCCACCCCTGAACCCCTGGACAGCATATTATGTTCTCTGATTTTGTGAGGTTGATGATTTTAGATATGTCATATGAGTGGAATCATGCTGTATTTAAAATGTAACTCTTGACATATTCTTGGCTAAAGAGAACACTATTCTTTCTCAATGTTTCAAGAGTTACAGAAATACAATTTATTCTTACATCCAGCCAAATACTTACATTTTTCAAAATTTATAAATGTTTTTAAAAATCACATATAATAGACTTGAATTCATAACCAATCTGGAAGTTTCAGATACTTTCAAGATCATATAGTCCCACAAGCAATTTTTTTTTAGTTTTACACTTGAACCATTCTTCTGAAAACTTCGAACAATACAAGACTTGTGAGAAGACCCCTTGCTATTACCTACCTATACACCAAATTCCTTCTTGACAGTAGTGACTGTTACTGACTGTTATCATTTTAGCATATTTCTTGCAAAACTCTTTATGTTCATTATATGTACATTTATACGTGATGCATGTATATATGCGCATGTGTGTATATGTGCACATATATGAACACACAATTATATGTATATGTACATTCAGTTTTAGGTGTGTAGACACATACACACAGCTTTTGCTTTGGTCCTTGAGAACAGAAATGGAATCACATTGAATGTATTCTGCCATCAGCCTTTCGCTCAGCGTGAAGATTTTTCCATGCCAATCTATAGTTCTATCTTACTCTTTTAACTGCTGCATCACATTTCAGTATTAGAAGTTTACACTATTACTAAATGCTACAGCAAAAATTATCTTTGTGATAATTCTTCTCTAGATTATATTCCTGGGATTGGAATTATTTGTTATGGAACTAACACAGTATGCTTTGAAATAATTAATATACCAGGTACACTGTGAACCAATACTAAATGTGAATACCCAGTCACTCTAAAAATCATCAATGTATACCTTATCAATCTGTTCCCATTTTTTTGAGAAAAAAACAATTCAACCTATTAATTTGAAATACAGTGTTTCCTCATGAGGTTGAATTTCTTTTCATATTTTATTGGCCAGTTAGTATTTCTTTTTCTGTGAAATAACTCCTGATATTAATTGAACATTTAAAAATTGGTGTGTTTTTCTTTTGTTTACTGGTATATGACAATATTAATGTTATTAAATATTAATATTTTACCTTAGAATTGAGAATACTTTTCCCAAAGCATTGCCTTTTAACTTAGCCTGTCAATTGCCTTTTAAGTTTGCACGTTGTATTTAAATGTCCTACCTTTTTGATAAAGTAGTAATAAACTGAGTTTACTTGATCCCCTATATGCAGAACTGACAGCAAACATACTTTTTCCTTAAGACTATTTCAGATGTTAGCATACCTCTCCAAATCTCTGTGAATAAGTGACTTATTTATATTGGTCTGACCAATCAGCCAGCCAATGGGGAAATTTATACTGCAGCAATATCTAAAGACGACATGAGTATTAAGTATTTTAAAACCCTAATTAAATCATTTGGTAGTCTTCATTTCTTCTAATGCTCATCCTCTGTGTGATCTCCAAGCTAATGGCTTAAGGTCAGATACATTGACAGTAGAAGATTCTGTCAGGGACAAGGAGGAGTACATTTTGTAATCTCCTTGTATAGTTTCAGATCCTATTACCAGGTCATCTTCATAAATCACTGTTTCTCATGCTACTTCCTACTAAAACTCTAATAGTTCTCTGTTGTCTATAGGACACCAGAAGACATTGAAATTTAAGGCTCTGCACAATCTGGTCCTACTCTGTCTTACCTTAATTCTTATTCTTCACCCCCTTTGACTTAATAATGAATCTGTACTCCAGATAGGCTTGGAACTTGATTCCCCTTAGTCTAGTCATTTTCACTTTCAACTCTGAGATCTAGAGCAAAGAGATTTACCATGATCATAAAGACTCAGACATTATATTAAAGGCAATGAGCAGATACTGAGGCATTTTCCTTGTCTCATCAAGAGGGGATAAATCCTAAAAAGCTCTATACTGTGTCTTTTTAAAATGTGCACTGTCTAGGGGATGGATACGTTTGAAGCTCTGACTTGGTGGGGGGGCAAGGGCAATATATGTAACCTAAACTTTTGTACCTCCACAATATGCTGAAATAAGAATAAAAAAAAAAGAAAAAGAAAAAAATCGTTATTCACTTTTGGCAAAACACAAATAGACAATGCTCAGTAGTTAACAATATCAAAATTTTTTTATCATTAGATATCTGAATTACAAACTAGAAAAGATAAAGTACAAACAGAAACTATAAATGTTTTTCTCAGTATAATTTTTGTTTGTGGGTGTTTACATTCCAGTTATATAAATAAGATTTAATTTATTGAGTGGTAGTATAATATAGCATAATATAGCAAACAATATTTCATTGACAAGAAAAGAAGCCGAAGTTTTGTTAACTCCTAATTTAATATATATGAACATATTTAATAATTTCATATTGAATGTTTTAACAATATGGTTAGAAAGTGACTACTATAGCTTATTCAGATTAATTAAATTTTAATGTGCCTTAATATTCATGTGTGTATAATGGATTTGCTTTACACTATTGGAAACCAGGTTCAAAAGAATTACATGCAAGTAATGTCTATGTGTGCACATTAAATGCTCTATAAATGTCTGGGCAAACCTCATATTTATATTTTATTTTACTAAGAATTGAAGTATATATTTTGAATGAATGAGAACTATTCATTAGTTTCTACTCTGCCTCTCTATTATACCAATCATTTGGGGTTCTAAATTTGGCTTAATCTAGGAGGAAAAGGCAGACATATGAGCAAATAACTTTATTTAAAAATTGTGTTGCTTTCTTTACAATAAATTATTTTATAATGTATTAAAATTAATACAATAATATCAGCTTTGGAATATACATATGTTACAAAAGAATATATATTATACCTTATTATTCTTTCTACATTTTAGAATTTAATTGGAATTATGCTAAATCTATATGTAAATTTGAAAAAACTTCCTCTAAAATAATGTTTTCATACTTACCCAAATATCTTTTTGATAACAATGAAATAAGAATACTATATGGATATCTTTCATATTTACAGAGTCAAGAAGTTTATTTTCCATTCCCCTTTGCTAAGGAAATTATTTGAGGGGATGCTCTAACAAAATGAGGGTTCCGGGGGAGTCACTGTGGAAAATATGGAACGATTTACATAAAGGAGACATGTGGGCTAAGCTGGGCTGGGTTTTGAAGATTGGCCTTGGAAAAATGGAGAGACAAGATGGTGTACATTCTAGGCAAAGGGCTGTTGTATACGTAACTGCAAGACTATAGCTTCAGCCGTCACATAGGTTATGAGAAGGACTCAGAGGGGATGAGGATCTAGATACTAGTTTCAGTTCAATTGTAAAAGACCTGTCACACTATACTAAGGAGTTGGAATTTTATCCTATAGATAATAGAATCAGCTAGAAAATAAGAACATGGTATGTTTAATAAGAACATGGTATGTATTAGAGATGAAGCAAGGCAACCTAAGTAGGAAATTGGGTAGATATATAAGTTAAACAAGACAAATGACAGATACTTAGTTCAACATAAGATAGAAAACATCACATGGCAATACAGATTGGTCAAGTAGATGATTTGACACTAAATCTTAGGCACTCAGAGAAGAAAGGATCTATTGTGATTGGTAAGGTATCTTTATTTATGTAAACTTCTGAGGCTCTGAATAGTATTAGTTCTCTTCACTAGAGCAGAATATGATGGGAAGAAAGAAATGAATGTCTTAAGGGTCTGAAAAATTAAATCAATCAAATAATATAGAATGGGAAGCAAAAGATAATATTATTCTGTCACAATTTCAGTCAAACCAAATAAAAATCTACATGGGCTTCATTAACATTAAAACTATCCTCTCTTTTTTCTAAATGACATGTAAAAATCAAAATTACTTTCTCTAATTGGTTCTTAAGAATTACTCGGATATTAAAAATAAAAGCCAAATTACTTAAAAAATAGTTCACTAACATCAAAAATGTAATTTTAATGGACTAAAATAGACTGGCTTCAAATTTAAATCAGAATTAGTGCTTAGTATTTTCTCACAAAACAAATAGCTTCTCAGTCATAATGATAACTAGCCACAAAAACATGGATAACAAGTGTGATAGACAGAGACTATCACAGTTTGATTTTCAATTGCTATGATGCAAATACTCTTTTATTTAGTTTATTAAGTATGAAATGTTCGATTTTCTTAAGTGCTAAGTTTGACATTGATATCTCTGACATCTTTCATACTTTTGTATTGTTTTTATTGTGAAGGTACATTCTCAGTCGTTCCAATGCATGTGTTGGCTTGTGATTATCTTTCATGGTTTTTTTAGAGCAATTTTTGTGAAACCATGGATAAGTAAAAAATTCACGTTATTTTCGAATATGAGTTCCATCATAGAACCAATGTAGCTCAGACAGTTCAAAATATTAACAAAGTGTTTGGGAAGGATGTGGCTAGTGAACGCACAGTACATTGGCAATATATATAACCTGAACTTTTGTACCCCCATAATAAGCTGAAATAAATAATATAAAAAAATAAAAATAAAAAAATAAAATCCTTGGTTCAATCATAAAAAAAATTTAGCAGAGATATAAACAATTTGAAAAACAAAATGAATTTGCTGCATTACGGGTACTACAACCAACTAATAGAGATTATAAATTATTTTTAAGAACACATTAAGGTATCATAAATATTACTTATATGTTAGGCTACTCCTAAACCTAACACATTTCAAAGAATTAATATCATATAGTTGTTCTCTGACAACAGAAAAGGTAGAAATCAAAACATCCACTACATTTTGTACTTTGTGTGTGAGAGAGAGAATATAGATGTTAAGCTATGATTTCTGAAAGCTGAAAAAGTTAATCAGACCTAATGCTGTTGGAAAGGCAATAGAAACAATAAATTGTCCTGCCAAGAGAAAATGAAACATTTTCTAAAATAAACTAAGATTTAGGTTGCAAATGCCTTTGTGGTTTGCAGTATCAACACTGGGTAGTCACAGTGAAAAATGGTATAAAGTACTTTATCCCTGGTTGAAGCTATTGCTGGGTGTTCTCTGAGAGTTAAAGAATATGAATGAGAAAGAAAGAAAGAAAAAAAGAAACTATTGCTGAGTAGAGGTATTTAAAGAGGGAGGGGGTAGACAATTTTCACTATTGGTTACATTAGTCTTGATTAAGAAATTAGAACTTTGTTTGAACTGTGGATTAAAAATCCTATGAGGATTTTTATTCTCCTTGTTATTGAGATTGTCTTTTATCTTTTTCTCCCCCTTTAAAAATGGTTTTGCTTTTGCAGCACTGGAGAATACTTCTGATTACATAGCATAGGAATAACCTTGAAATACCATAGCGTAAATATTCTCTCTGTATTAGAAGAAAATATGAAATACCAAGAAGAAATAGAGTATCATGAAAAAATTGAGAAAAGAAATAAGGAAACAATAAGAGGAAATCTGATTTTCTCTTTGATAGAAGAAAAAGAAAGTTTGTGCATCTTCACTCTCTAAAAGATAACTGGCAATCAGAGAAGGCACATTAAGAGGATTTTTATCCTTAGCATAGAAAAGAAAATCCTGTATATTTGAAAAGCAGAAATCTTCCCATTGCTAATTGTGTATAGCGCCACTTTCTTAGAAGTGACAACATTCTTACATGCAGAGAAGATGAGAAACTGGTTTTCTGACTGAGAATAGTAGAGCTTATTTTCTGTTCTCTTCACTGAACAAACTATACTTTTAACATCAGCTCCCCACAGAGTCAGTTAATACATGACAACCTTTCTTGGTCAAGCATGCCTTATTTAAACACAAGCTTCTCTGGAGAGTTTAAATGGTTTGGCATGCAAATAAATTAGCTAGTGACAGCTCTTCTCCATTTTATTAGAACAGCATTAAGAAATGAAAGTAACATATATCCTGCTATAAATTTAACAGTTAATTCCTCTAACAAAATAATTTTAGTAAGCACTCATTGAAAATGTAATGAAGAGAAATATTAATGAAGTTATGAATGCTTGAACAATAATAATCCAAAAAATTATATGCCTGTGGGGTAAATTAAATAACTTCTTTGGATAAATTAGATAACACCATTACTCTTAGGCCCAAGACTGCAGTTTTTATCTTCATTGAAATAATACAATATGCTGTATATTAGTCTAAGAATTAAAAAGTCATTCTATAAAAAAGACACCTGCACCCGAATGTTTATAGCAGCACAATTCACAATCGCAAAGATGTGGAAATAACCCAAATGCCCACCAATTCATGAATGGATTAGTAAAATGTGGTATACGTATACCATGGAGTATTAATCAGCTATAAGAAATAACGGTGATATGGCATCTCTTTGGTTCTCCTGGAGAGAGTTGGAACCCATTCTATTAAGTGAAGTATCCCAAGAATGGAAAAATAAGCACCACATGTACTCACCAGCAAATTGGTTTCCCTGATCGTCACCTAAGTGCACATTTGGGAACACCAATTGGGTATCGGACAGAGGTGGAGGCTGGGGGGAGGGGATGGGTGTATACCTACGTGATGAGTGCAATGTGCACTGTCTGGGGAATGGACATGCTTGAAGTTCTGACTGAGGTGGATGGGGGTGGGGGAAGGGGATGGGTGCATACCTACGTGATGAGTGCGATGTGCACTGTCTGAGGAATGGACACGCTTGAAGCTCAGACTCGGGGGGGATGGAGGGACATGGGCAATATATATAACCTGAACTTTTGTACCCCCATAGTAAGCTGAAATTAAAAAAAAGAAAAAAAAGTTTATTTCCTCTCATTGTTAGAAGCAACTAAGGAATGGTATAGCTTAATATTTGAAAAGTATGACATCACAGAATAAGGATAATTATATTATAATGTTATCTTAACTGCTCTAAGAAGAACCTCTAATTCATATAGGGGAGTATCTAAATGAACCCTATTGCATATTAGCAAGTATTTAGCAATAAAAATATTTTTGTGGCCAAATAAATTTGGGAAATGCTACATATTCTACTCTGCTTACAGATTTGCAATGCAGTGTCATACTAATGATACTAAGAAATCCTGTGAAATAAAGAAACTACCTAAACCAGCACAAGCTTGTTTGAAGTGAAACAAACATTTTTTCTTCTTTTCATTTTTTTTTTCTTTCATTTGTTCCTCTTCCCCTCTGTTTCTCTACACACACATACACACACACACACACACACACACACACGTCACACACAAACACACGTACACACACTCCTCCTTCCTTTCAGGAGGGAGGGGAGAAACGGTGAGTTCTTGTAGAGCTAGTGTTTTCAAAATCCAGTTCAAAAAGTGGATTTAGGGAATTGACATTTTTGCCCAGACAGGCATTGAATTAATTACTTGAATATATGTCACTCAGGAAGACTAATTTTTCTCATGACACATGTAAATATATCTTTTGAATTAAAAAACAAATCTCTCTTTTACATATTTCACTTTCTTAATTACTTTTACTTCAAAAGAAACTTATTGCTGTGACTTATCTAGTTCAAACTTTCATTTGTAGATGAGGAAATGAGTTCCCATTCTATATAACATCTAGTTTTTACATGAGTTTTAGATATTCTAATGTCTCCATCTTCTGGATTATGTTTTTAAAATTTTCTTTACATACTTTTAGGAAAACTTATCATAATCCATTAACAGATGATAAACCTTTGAACATATGCTATTATTATGGAAAAGCAATATTTATCATTTTACTGCAAGAATGTTTGTAAATTTTGATTATTACAGGCAGCACCTGATTTATCCCATGTAAATCTATGAAAATTATTCTTAATATTTTTATGTAGCCATATTTCATAAGTCAGTGAAAGATGGAATAGAAAAATACAATGTCAAGAAAAAAATATGGAAATCTCAAAGAAGTAAAGGGAAAAACAAGAAACGGGGCATATTTTGCTCATTTCAATGGTTTTTGACAAGTGACTTCACTCACATGGGCTTTTGGCCCAGAACTAGAATTGATTAACAGGTAAGTTTGACTCCACTAAGGACTAGCTCCCAGTGGATCTAGATTGGATTGTGTTGTGTCCCCAAGAGACTAAGAGTGCTATATTTCTCAGATGTAAACCACGTAGGGCTCCTCAAAACTTAGTCTCCTATTCCTCAGGCATTTAAACATTATTAACGTTAAAGATTGGGTCTATTGAGGGCCATAGGAAGGCTGAATTTTCAATTAGTAAAACTCAGAGGCACTTTCCTAATGAGATACAATCTAAAAGATACTACGTGTCACTTGTTTGATATACTATTACTATACTATTTGGTAGTAAAGTATCATTTAAAACTAAGTCTCGACTGCCTACAAAAATACCAAGATATCAATTAGGAGACATTTATTAAGATTCTATTTTATGCCTGGTAAAATCTTAAACATGTTGAGTCAATAGAAAAGTATAAATAAATATATATAAATTTAGATTGCTTTTGTGACATCCATCACCCTCCTAAAAAAATAAAATAATATTATGAACTATTGGATGCTTTATTGTAATTATGTTAAGCTTATCAATTAATTTTACAACCATCTTTAAATATTGACATTTCTTATTCAGAATTATACTCTCTCTCTCCACTTATTCATTCTTCTCCAATATCCCTTATGTATTTCTTGTAGCTTTTTGTTTATTTACTTTGCACATTTTTGTTCAGTTTACTTTTAGTAGATACTTATTTCTATTGTGAATAAAATCTATATTTGATAACTTTTTGAAGTTGGATTTAAAGGATCGTATTTCCAAATCTGATGTATTCTCAAACCGGGCTGCACATTAAAACTTGAATTGGGGCCCATCTGAATGCCTATACTGCAAATTTTTTGTTGCTCCACAGCTAAATTTATAGTTAGTTTAGTTTTTACTCTAGATTAGACATGATCTAAATTCTCCATTAATGTTCTTTTTTTTAGTAAACAAATTTGTATCTATAAATATAAGCTAGCACACAGCACTAATTTATTCTTTAGTTTCTAAGGAAAAAAAAAACAGAAAAATACCCTACAATAACCTCCATAAAATTAGATAATGAATTTTGTATTGTCAATAACAGCCACAGGGGTATTAAGCAAATATTTTCTCATTTTGATGTAAATGCTATTCTCATTTTCCATGTGGAAATAGAACATGTTTTGTTCTCTTCCTTTTACTTCTCCTGTTTTTGAGAAGCACATTTTGTCTTGTCTAATGTAGAAATATCTGGATGTTTAGAAGAAAATATTGCTGTAATATCTGGATGTTCTTATTATTCTGATATGCTCATGCTTCATTCTCCCAGAATGAGGAAAATATCATTCCGTTTTTTATGATTCCATAATAAATGTGGACTCAGACACAGAGCAGTGAAAACCTCTGGGAGAGGGCAATGAACGCTGGTATTTTTTATGCTCCTCAGGTGACACTAACATCCAGTCAAAGTCAGAGCAACCATTGTAGAATTACTAACCAGTTCTTCGTAAAATATCTTAGAAGTTTTTTTTTTTACTATAATATTATGTTGAGCTTTTCAAAAGTTATTGATTTAATTATCATGCCCCTATCTTTCAATACCCCTGAGAGCAAATGATGCTGAGCAGTCATTGTGACCAATACAAGCACTCCTTCCTATGAGTTAACACAGTTTCCATTCATCCTCTTTTTGCCTCAGACAGAGCCCCATTGTCCAATTGCCTGACACAGAATAGCAAATCAACATAGCTGTTGTAGTACTTTGCTGTATGTTTTTATTTTTTAAATTCAGATATACATTTTTTTATTTAATTACTTCTGTAACAAGAAACAGGCTTATATAATGATTTATTAGGGTAAAGAACATAATATTCATAAGGAAGAATAAAGTTAATTGGCCCATAGAGAAGTTATTCCCCATAGCACTGTGCTCATAAGCACATGATTTTAACCTACTGACATCAATGGAAAGACTTATGATTCCATATCACACATATAACATCTTTGCCCAAAATACCTTACAGAGGGAGATAGGGCAAGAATGCAATGAAGTTGAGAAATACTTTGATTTGAACTTCTGACTCAAGATCATCTAGTTTCTCTAGCTCTTCTTGGGAAAATTATTGGGAAACACACATTAAACATGCATGGCAGAGCAAATTTTCAACTCACTGCAGAGCTGAGCTTCTGAATATTATTATCAGGAAATCTGCAAGGGATTCCTTCCAATCCCCAGGACATCAGTCAGTTAATACCCTCTTGAATCTGAAGAAGAGTGCTAAAATGTCAGCACTGAAGTAAAATAAACATTTGTTTTCTTCAACAAACACTCACCAAGTAACAGCTCTATCTCAGTGACTATAGGTGATATTAGATTTAATTTCAGACGGCTAAGTCTATGATTTGTTTCCTCAGAGCGCTCATATTTTAATGCATAAAACAAACAAATTATGGCAATATGGCATTTAAGTGCCATATTAAGGATTATGCACCAAGGGCTATGAATACACAGCATAGAAAACCACTCACTACTTGAAGAAGTTGTCACAGAGATTAATTTGCCAATTAATAGCCATTAAATTATTTAAGTCTTATTCTTGATCTTCCTTGCTATAGCATTCCTACTTGTCAACCATTCATTTCTATCTCTTAGCAATTTCACCAGCACTTAAAATCTTTATGGATATAGACCTCATAATGATCCAATCCTTGGCTTGTTCCCTACACTCTCCCAGTTTCCCTGCTGTCTCAGACCACTTTCTCTGACTTCTTGCATATTTCCCCTCTCAGTCCATTCCTTAAATATAGGCACTCTCCAGACTTCTGTACTTGGATTTCTTTTCTTTTCTTTTTTTTGTTTTTCATCTACTCACCTTGTTTCTCAGGTGTTGGATTTCTTTTTGCTCTCTGTTTTTCCTTGATGATCCCTTGGAGTTTTATGCCCTTTACTCTGCCAAATATTTCACTCTAAATCTTTATTCAGCTACCAGATGATCTTAAATCTGACTCAGGATATGTTTTACAAGACTAAAAGATTCTTTTGATGGAAGGACATAACACAGTGCCACTCAGATACATAAAAGACACAATATTTTTTTTGTTACAGCTCAAAAAGAAAGCAGCTTCCAGGCTGGGCAACACAGGGGATTACGCCTGGGGACAGAGTAATAGTAAGCTGGAGCTACAGGGGCAATTTCTGCATGGCAAGCAAGATGGGGTTAGACATGTTTAGTAGACTTCCTAAAGATTGGCTAATTTAGATAATTTCTTGGGTTCAAGGGGTAGCAGCTGTCCCTAGTTGTCTGGTAATTGCCATTAGACATTACGACTTTAAATACTATGCTCATTCCACCATTTCATGATGCCTCTCCTCATCTCATAATTTTAAGTGTAGCATAGCAGCAATAATTAATAGTGGAGTTCATTATAAATAAAGAAATCTACATCAGATGAAATTCCAAGCAACTCAGAGAAATCCCAGTAAAAGCATCTTTCATTTTGCCAAGTACATTATAAGAAAGCCGAGGCAATATTGCCATGTCATGAGCTATAATGGTTCTCTGCTGGAGTCACCACATTATTTTTAGTTCTACTACTTAGAGCCACAGAGCGTAAATCTAATCTCTCTTCCGTAGGACAGGCCTTCAAATTTTGGAGGTAAGTAACATATTGCTGGCAATCCTCTTTTCTTGATTGTAACTGTGCCCTGTTCCTTTAATTGCTTTTCATTTTTATCACCCTTTTTGTTTTTTTCTGAATGCATTAAAGTCAATCAATATCCTTCGATGTGTGGTGCATAGAACTGAATCTAATATTACAGTTATGGTCAGACTTGAGAAAAATAGAACAAATCTATGTAGGCCTCATTTTAGATACCATATATCCATTAGAAAAGTTTAAATTTATATTTGCCACATAGCAGCCACATCACTCTATGGGTTTACAATGCATTAAATTTATCCAAAACTCCAAGGCTTTTTCATACTAATTCTGTTCAGTAGTTTTAAAAAGAAGTATCAGGTGTCCAAAATAATTCACGAACGCTATAGTAAGACTACAAAGGATGACAGTGTTTTCTATATACACATTTTTAAAACAGTATATTTTTTATAGTTGCTATTATATTTTTACCCTAGGATTTTAATTATAATTTTCTCAAATTTCAAATTTTTAAAAACTCACATGCAACTTTGCATTATCATTCATATGAATTCACAATTTATAACTTATCTGTTCTAAAGAATCCATTAAAATTTATGGCATGAACAGAGACTAAATATAGAGAAAATGACTAAATATTACATATTGATTCAATGGATAAACTTATATTACAAAATAAATTATTCAGTTCATGCTTTCTGGAAAAACCATATCCTCCTATCATATTGTTTCAAATACACTATTAAAATCAAACATACCACATGATATATTCATTCTGGCATCCAACATTGCTCAAGTCTTTCTCAATTTTGTACATATTTCACTGTCAAAATGTTTTAATAATAGCACTTTAACAATAAAGAAACGGAAAAATGTTAAGTCAAGTTTTGTTAACATTAGAATTTCAGATCAAAAGACAGATTTTATTTGCCCACTATCAATCACATTATTTGTGATCTAATATGTAGATAAAAAAGAGCAAGAAAATGAGAGAAAGAGATTAAGTGTCCTGTGATTAAATTCCTAGATAATGCCTAATTCTTTATTTGAAACACTAGATGTTCTCAAAATCTGGAAATTCAATTAAGTATTGTCCTTGTTATACTTCCTTTTTATTTTAACACTGCTACCCAACATCTTTTGCCTTCTGATATAAGTATTTCTCAAGGAAATATCCTCAGCTCTGTTCTTTTGTGCTTTGGTTTTGTTTTAACAAAAATTGTATTCTCATCATTCAAATCATGTGATTGGCTGTCAAATCCATATCAACCATTATGAACCCTCCCTTGAGTTCTGTTCACCCACTACTGCCTTAAGAACCATTCCACTCTTTAATTATCCATTAAATATTTTTTTTCAGTTTGTTTTCCTTTCATTTCTTTTTGATTTTCTTGTTTTAACATTTCAAACTGTGCAATTCTCCTTAAATGAAATTTTTCTTATAAATACTTTGAGGTTGTTCCATTATTTTCAGTTTTAGGAAAATGATATTTTTCCCTTTTATTTGTAACTGTTGAGTATGCATCATAGTGAGTCATAGTTCATGGAGTTTATATTTTATTATAATTTTCCATGATTGCTATTATTTTCTGTGAAGTTAGTTCATATTATTTTATTTGTGGGGGTCTAATTTTTCCTGAGTTGAGAACGTATTTCAATAAATAGCTGTGTATTTGTTAATATCAGGATCCTAAGATTTTCTAGTTCCAGGACTAACTTTCATAATTTTTCAGTCTGAAATTTTCCTACGCAAAAATAATGCATTAGGATGCTTCTTCCGTGCAGCCTGCCAGCTTGGGGATTCAATTTCTCATCACTGACTTCTTTTAACCTCTCACCGACAAGACACTACACAAGCTTTATTTCAAAACTCCCGAGCTTGGAGACAATTTTTTAGGTTCCTTTCTAAAGATGGTACAACCATTTGATGCCTCGAGCATCATGGAGAAGATCAATTCAAGCTCTCCATATAACCCATAACTTGAGGAAGTACCTTGTCCACAAAGGGCATACATATTTTGGTATGAAAGTACTTAAAACTGCAGAACCACTTTCAGTTTATCCACTCTAGTTTTTAGGTGACATCTTGTTTCTCGCATCTCTTGTTTTCCCTTTCTTTTCTTTGAATTTTATTTGCATATTCTTAATATTATATTTTATCAAGTGACCGTGGTACATGTCACTAGTGTGAAGGTTATTCTTGCATCCATCGTTAGAGCTTCTTAACAGATCTGTCAGACTTACTTTCTGCCTTCCAATACAGCCTACTTTCTGATGCCAGATGCCTACTCTTACTGCCATTTTCTTATCACTTCTAAAGTTCAAAAAATCTTCAATTACTTCTCATTGTCTTAGAACACAATTTAAACTCCTTAACTTGGCAAGCAAGTACTCCTAATAGCCGTACTAAATTTAACTTTTAAATACTCTATCAGATGAATCTCTTTAGATCAGATTATAGTAAACTGAACATGTGCCAACAGGATACATGTTCCAGACTTTTCTGCCTTTGTTAATAAAAATAATAGCTAATGTGCATTAAGCTAAACTTACAGTTCATCAGGTTACATGCTGTTTGTGATGTATAGTGTTTCAAAGTGTAAACGTTTCCGCTGAAGTTTCGATAATTGAGTCTGCTGAAATAAACTGACAATAGACAGATGGGAAAAAAACATTTTAATTCCATGCATGTAAATGGGAGCTTCACAGAAGAGTATGAAACTCAAAGGAGGGGCTGATGGTTAAAGTTTTCATAACATAAAGAAATAGGGGTTTGAAGCTGTGGGGGGAAGTAGTGAGAATTTGTGGGTAAGAAAGAGAAGAAGATGCATGGTGGACAAAGGTTGTCTTATTAAGCAGATAAAGTCTCTCAGGAAATAAAAGCTATTTCCAAGCAGCGTCCAAAAGAGGTGATAGCCTGTCTGGGTGTGGTGATGACTTTTAATCTCCTATCCAGTGATTAATCTTCTCTGGTTGTTTAATGATATTGCTCAGGAGGGAGTTTGAAGACAATTGCACTCCTTTTAGAAGAACTTCCCTAAGTCAGTTAAGGAAACTGCAAAGAGACCTCCTCCTTGCACTTGGGGTGGCAGGCGTGGTGGAAACAAGGTAAAGTCAGAGAGACCTTGATTCTCCAGCAGCTTCTAAGAATTTCCAATTTCCTTTCATTCAAAATGCTCAGTATGCCAAAGCACCATACTTTGGGGTATGGTTTTCTGAGCCCCAACATTTAGTATATTTTTAAATTTTTTTCTTATAATATAGACAATTATGTAGGTGAGAAAATTTATGCTTGGAGAGATTAAATTTGGCCATGATTACACAGATTCAGTAGAATTCAGAAATTTCTTAGCCCAGATTTCCCCCCTTTTACAGGGTAAGCTAAGCTGGGAAAGGTTAGGTAGATAGTTGATTTATGTTTAGTTTTCATAAAATTAACAGTTGAAAAAGTAGATTCACATACCCGAGGTTTTCCAAACATGCTTAGATTTTTTTTTCAGTAACTGAACTAAATATCAATTTTTTAATTTAAATTTAATAAAATTAAAAATTCAGTTTCTCTATCACACTAGCCACATTTCAAATCTCAAAAGCCCATGGATCTAGTGACTACTCTATTGGACAATGTAGTTCTGAAACTCTGACTGACAATAGGAGTTGTGCTGTATATAACACACTTGAATACTCCATTATCCCTAAATATAAAGCCCCTTTGCTTAAGTTCACAATCTAGAAGTTGACCAGAACTTAGAAGTTGGTCACAATTTGATTTAAGGTTGTTTTAGAAATTTAGCTTTATTCTGGTTAGCCATTCAGCCATGTGCCCAGCTAATGTTGAACATGTCTATTACTACATAAAAACAGAATAGATAGTAAAGGACAGTTAGCAATTATTGCCACAGTGTAGCTCTTGAGCCACCCAAGGCCATGTATACCACCCCCCAAACAGAATTATGACCTGTTATTGCATTTAGCTCAAAGTTAAGGTCTCAGCAATGTGCAGTCCTTTCAAAAGACTCAATGGCTGTTCATAGTCCACCTACCTACAAGCTAAACCTACACAAAGCAACTTATTTTCCCTCTTCACAGCCAATATAGAGTGATGGAACAGGAATAGTATAACTGCATCAAAAAACTACCATTCTGAAGAGATAAATGGGATATATGAAGCAATGAAGCAATCATTTGTTTATCGTAATTCCTCAATCCTGAAGACCGTTGTATAGGATTCCAAGCCCCTTACAATGGAGTAAACTTCTAATATAGTCCATCTGCCAACTGTAGGAGTCAAGGGAAAATTTCCTCTTTGCATAGGGAAGGTTCACTGAAAAAGCAACTCACAAAAGCCAGATTAATAAGAGAAAAGGCATACAAATTTATTAACATGTACATGGGGAAAATCAGAGTGATTACCCCAACACTTCAATAAGGTACAGAAGCTTATATTCCATCTTGAGGTTCCAGAAAGAATGGGAGCTCAGAGCATTGCTGAAAGCACATTACGGTGGTAAATCAGGTTATGGTGGCAAGGCAGGTTATTGGAGGGAGAGAAGAGGAGCCTTGCTAGCAAATGTAGTCTTGTTACATAGATGAAACCTCAGAGGTAACATCCCTCAGAGAAAATAGACGGTAAATGTTTCTTTCAGACCTTTAAGTGTCAGACTCCTAGTTAATCTTCCCTAGATTTGAACAAGGGAAAGCTCAGCTGCATCAGTACAAATTCTCTACCAATGCAAATTTCTCCCACAAAGGACAGTTTTTCAGGACTACTTCTGTTTTCTGGCTCACTGAACAGCCATCTCAAAATATGTCAGAGCAATATATTTTAGGGGAAAATATTTTGATTTCTTTACAACCCTTGGTTTGGGTCTGTTGGAGAAACTCCCTAGCCCGATATTCTTCTCTGTGGCCCCTGGCTTGCCTCTCTATGTGGTTCTTCTTTTTCCAGGATTTCATGGGGCCTCATCTGAAATGGTCATTGGAAGTGATGCCCTTGCAGCTTTAGAACTATTAACATATTTACAGGTGCAGGTTTGGATCTTAGTATTAGAACTTAGGATTTGAAGAACTATTTAAGTTGATAGAGCTGGCTTGTCATTTATTTGGAAATATTGAACCCTCAAAATTTAGATGGTTTCAGTTCTGCTTGTTTTCAGTCAGTTTCCTTCCAAAACAACCACAGATGAGATTATTATCTCATCTAGACATAAACTTTATTTCTGAAAATTTTATTATTTTATTTTCTGGTTCCTCTATTATGACTAATCTCTCTCAGGGAGCATATGTTAAGTTGTGGGGGTAAAGGTTAGTCATAATACACTCAGATGGGAAGGCAGCAATTTGAACCACATTTTTCATTGTGGGCTACTTCTCAGTGATTCCTCCAGATACCTGAGAAATGTTTGCAAGTAGTGACTCCTTCTAAGGTTGTTTCTGAAAAGCTATTTCTTATATCTGCCTTCATTTGGGGGAACCGAAGTAGATGCATCTTTTAATGCTGCAAGATCATATATATTACCTGAGGTTTTTTTGTTTGTTTGTTTGCTTGTTTGTTTTTTGAGACAGAGTCTTGCTCTGTCTCCCTGGGTAGAGTGCAGTGGCATCATCGTAGGTCACTGCAACCTCCTACTTCTGGGCTCAAGTGATTCTCTTGCCTTAGTCTCCTGAGTAGCTGAAACTACAGGCATGCACCATGACACCTGTCTAATTTTTCTACTTTTTAGCAGAGATGGGGTCTCACTCTTGCTCAGGCTGGTCTCAAACTCCTGAGCTCAATCAGCCTCAGCCTCAGCCTCCCAGAATGCTAGGATTATAGGTGTAAGCCACTGCACCTGGCCTTACCTGAATATTATTAAACTTTTATTATAGTCTGAAATCAGAGATAACATACCTTAACAAACTATATTCCCTTTCATTTCCATTTGCTGAAGATGGCAAGAAAGAGCTAATATATAAAAATGTTTGGGATTATTCCAACTATATCCCTGGGTGTTATAGACATAGTGAGCACAAAGTGTCAACAAATGTTTTACCATGGCACTAGCAAGAGCAATCAGCTTTCCACTTTGCAATCTCAGTGCCCTGTTGCTAGAACTTGACTGCTGAGTCAATCTAACATAGCTAAGGTTTTCCAGTGAGCTACACCTCACTTTTTAAAACTAAATTCCATGTTACTTAATCTTTAAGTTTGTATTATATATTAGCCCAGGCTGGCATAACAGAATACCAGAAACAGGATAGCTTAAACAGCAGAAATTTATTTTCTCACATTTCTGGAGACTGGAAATGCAAGATCAGGTACCAGGTTTGCTTTCTGGTGAGGCCTCTCTTCCTGGCTTGCATTTGGCTATCTTCTTGCTGTGTCCATACCTGGCCTTTTTTCTGGGAACTCTCAGAGACAGAGAGAGAAATCTCTCGTGTCTCCTCCTCTTCTTATAAGAACACATTCTTATTGGATTAAAGTCCCACCCTTCTGACCTCACTTAACCTTTATTACCTCATTATAGCCCCTATCTCCAAATATTGTCAAATGTAAGGTTAGGGGTTCAACATATGAATTGGGGGAGAGGCACAATTCAGTCCGTAACAGATTATAACAGATAACCAAAATAACATGGCTAAAATAGATAGACCCCTGGCATAGAAGTAGATATTTTCCTAGCATAATGTGTGCCTAAGAAGTAATTATTGATCCAAGTTCCTTCTCCTCATTCCTCCATTAGCTATAGGATATATTCCTTAGGTTGTAGATACTGCAAGAGGCTACCTGTATTTCACCTGGCATGAAGAGAAGAAGGCAGCACCAGAGCAGTACTTCCCTTTAAGGGTTCTACTCAGAATTTCACACATTAGTTTTGCTCATGTCCCATTTAACGTTGGAAGAAACATTTTCCTCTAAATATAATCTAGCATGAAAGTTTAGAGCACAGAATCAAAAGTGTGTAAGAAGAAAAATCATTCATTTCTTCCTGGTTAAATGACATAAACTGAAGCAGCTCTAAACTTTCTGTTATGAATATGATGATACAGAATGATAGGAACATCATAAAGAATTTTATAAACTATGTGAAAAAAATAATGAACTAATATTTAAATTGAACTTCTACCAGCTCTATCATCAATTAGAAAAAAGGGTGATTCAGGTTCCAGGACATGGTCACACGTTCTCCAGCTTCTACTGGGAACCATGTCCTTAGAGTGAACGTCCAAGCTGCTCTGGCTGAGACTTGGGCACTGCTAGGCTGCAGCCCAGTAATAGGGCTAAGAAGAAAAATAGAGCAGGAAGGGAGAAGTGATGTGTGTTCATGTGTATACGTTACTTACTCTTTCTGCTTTCCAGCCTCAAAATGTCATTGCTGTCTTTGTCACTTCTATTCTGTTTGTCCTTGACATTTTATGCCTTTTTAAATCTCTTTATTTACATTTTAGTAGAGTTTCAGGAAAGAGTGGAAGTAAATATGTGTTCAAGTCTACATGGTATAATCAATTTGTATTTCACTCAGAATAAACTTATTTAGATAAAGCAAATAAAGATACCAATCACTAGGAGCTGGATATTACATGACCGGCTGCCAACTTTCGCAATGGCCATTAGTTTCCAACCCTTTAATTTCACATTAAAAGAGAAAAGGCAAGTGAGCACAAAAATAAACACAAACAGGGAATACAAACAATTAGGTAACTTGTTCAAAAAAAGAAATGTAGAATCCAATGTATGTAAAAGAAACCATGTAGATCTGCTCTGATTTCTTCTCTCAAACACTAGAGACAAAGTGATTTACAGCAGCAATCAGGAATTTGCATCTTGAATAAACAAAAAAATTAAGGAAACCGGTGGAATCATGTTAAAAATCTATTTGCTTATGCTACCAATCACCATATGAGAAAATAAATAACAGGAATGGAAGAGCATGAAAGTAAATGTGGGTTACTTGACTTCTTACAAACTTTTGATACACATTAAGAAACAGACTATGTGTTTTTGAAGGGAAAATTAAAAATATGTCAGTGATTGAGAAATGAGCTTTATTGGATTTCAACCTTAAAATGGCCATATGTTTTGTTCTATGTGATCATTTTCTATAGGCTTTTTTAAAAACAAAATGGAGCAAAAGAGTTATAGCTAGAATGTTAGATTCACTATAAACAAAGAAAATGTTGGTTTTAGAGAAAAGGATTGACATGAACAGTTAGGTCTTCCAAATCAAAACTGGTGAAGTTAAAGAAATCGGTGCAGTTTACAATACAGAAAACATGTATTTTGGCGTACCCTTCCTGTAGATCCGTTGGCAGTCAACGAGATTATCCGCTTGACCTTAACCAGAGCCCAGACAGAATCAGCAGAAACTTTGTTCTGCAACGGAAGCTACAAGCCAAATAAAAGTCAGATTCCAAATCCATTTGCTCAGCACAGATACAATTTATGTTTTTCCTTTTGCTTAGCAAGCAGTTGTGCTACGAATTTTATCTTGAGAATTTTGGTGGTAATGAAACATTGCTGTAATTTAGGATGAGCTAAGCATGTATAAAAACGAGAGAGCAGAAATCTGTCTTTCTTGGCCCACTGAGGCATTTTTTAAAAATCTAGTTGAAATACGTATTCTCTGAGCTTCTTTGAGCTCTCTGGTATAATTTATCATTCAAAAAAATCAATAGAGAAGATTTTATTTTCAATTAGTAAACATTTATCTGCAAAGGAACTAGCCATTATTGATTGCTCTAGTACATTTTGATAGATTTTACAATATAAATATACAACTTTATTCATATAAAAATACATTAAATAAATTGTCAGCTAATATCCCTACACATATATGAGCAAACATGGATTTTTAGATCATCATACCAGGCTTATAGTAGATGCTCAATAAATGCTCTGTTGCTTTTATTGCTTAAGCTTTCTTCCAATTGTTTTATTTATTTATTTATTTTTTTGGTACAAAATATTTGACAAGGAAATACGAATGTCAATATTTATATATTTTAAGCGATATAGAGAAATATTGTCTGAATGAAAATAAGATCACCAAGAACAAATTGTATCCTATTTCTTGTAGTTCATCTATCAATATAATTATTTTTCAAGTATGGGAGGAAATAGTAGTCAGTAACATAAGACTGCAAAAATCTTCTAAAGGATATTGTATGAAGGCAATCTAAGTTGTTTTATTTGTTTCATCGGATTATTTTACATAGATAATTCTCATGGCACTAATAATAACTTTAATCAAAAGTATTACCTTGAAGGAAATTGTAATAGAGAAAATGGCCTGAAAAAGGATAAAAATGTTTTCTGTCTCTTCAAAATCTCCTTACCCGTTTTGAGAACTAAAACCTATATCCCTTCCTCAGGTCAGGAAGGACAGGGGAATGTCCTTTGTTCTTTGTGCCACAGGAGATGGCTTAAGGGAATTATTCAGGCTGAGGTCATGAGATTGTCTTAGCTGAAAATAAGATGAATCAGAACCTTTAAAAGTTCTGTACTTTTGCTCAGAAGCAGGACATTCGTACTTTGAGATGGGAGTCTGCCAACCTCCTAATTTGCTGGCAAATTGATAAACTCCTCTTTCCTCTTCCTCAAACCATTTGTTCTCATTCTTCTGATGTGGCCTCTGGGATAAGTGCCAAACTTTCAGCAGCAAAATTAGTCATATTTTTACCCCCAAATATGGCATTTTGACATGCTGGACTGACTGAAGAAGCCTCAAGATCTCTCTGACCTTCTCCCACCATCAGCAGGGGCTCTCCCCAAATCATTGGAGTTTCTTTTATCTGTCTGAGATCCAGACCCACCTAGAAGAACAATTGTTCCTTTCTTCCCCTCCCTGTAAAACCAAGAACACACCTGAAGAGACTCTTTAAGACAATAATGTATTGGCTGAAATTCTAAAGGGAAATATCAACCAGCTAATCTTCATTCCCCATCCATTCATCTTCCCCAGTAATCCTTTATTGTCCCTGAACAGAATTTTTCTTTTCCCCCTCCCAAAACTTATCTTAGCTTTTTTATCAGAAAGGCATATAAACTTCAGAACCAAGTTAGGGAGTTAAATCCTCATTTTCTAGGGGTTCCCATATATACATGTTAAATACATTTGATAATTTTTCTCATATCAATCTGCTTTATTGTGATTTTATTTTTCAGCCAAACTTCTGAGGGCAAAGGAGAAGTTGTCTCTTTTCTCCACCAACCATATATTATTAAATATTTTTAATGTATTTATTACAGACCATTTAGGGAAACATTCATAGTAAGGGGATCATATAAAAATGATGTATTTACTACAAACCATTTTGAACATGCATAGGGTGAAAATGTACTTGTCACCTCCTGACAGAGACACTACACTCCTGACCACCTCTTCTCAGTATCTAAATTTCTGGCACATTTTCTTCCCATTATGATCTAATTATGCAACTTGAGCTCTGTCATCACAGATACAATAATGATTGAGAAATAATATTCTTGTCCCATCCACACTATTCTGCCTTAAAACCAAAATTAATGTTGGCATCTGAGACATTTTGGGGTTAATTGCCTGGGTTGCATTTGAGGTTTACTTGAGGATGCACTTGATTTTGGCTCTGTTAAAACAATATTTTGTTCAGCTGTAGTTCTATTACTAACATCTTTATACCATACTTAAAAAGAAATGAAAAGACAAAGTTACTAATAAGAAGCTAAAAAAGCATGCTCATGGCAGGTGATTCCTTAGGTTTACATCCATATCATTCCATTTTGTTCTTTGTTTTATCATAATGTGCTCTATTTAATTCACATCCTTAGAAGAGTCTTTAAACAGCACCATTTTATGACCATATATAAGATGTTTCTAAGTAACAATAATTTGAATGAGATATTCTGCACACTAGACTGAATCCCTACTGGCTAATTCCCACTGGAGAACTGAAAATAACTTGTTTTCTCTAGGTAATTCTGCCTGCTAATTATCCATTCAATTCAAATTAAGAACAGTCAAGACCTATATAAAAAGGGGTCACTCAAAGTGACTTCTTTCTCTAAAATGGTACTAAAAACTATTCTTCCTCAATGTATAAGATTAGAATTTTCTTCATACACACATTTGGTCAAAGTCAATAAATAATTATAGGACATAGGCAAACTACACTTTATAGTATCTGATAAAATGCAATATTCATTACAATATGTTCAAACTAGAATTTTAACAATTAAAAGGTGATTGTTACTTGCAACTGTCTCAACCATGTGTTGAATATTTATTTTATGATCTGTGCCAGTATTTCTTTCATCTTTATTTTTATTCATGTCCATAATTTCCGAAGACATGTTTTTTAATCAAGTACTTAGAAACTGTCTAGACAAATTCAAACTGTGCGAACTTTCCGACATTTGAAGGAATATTCAAGAGCTTACTGACAGGGCTGAAGTCCTACAGATAATCACTGTGACTCTGCGCCACTCATTTTCATTTATGTCCTTTTTTTTTAACCTATAAAATGATAGGGCAGAACTTGACATTATCTAAGATTGCATTTAACTAGAATAATATAAGTTTTTAATTTTCTTTCCTTTTCCTTTGTATTTATTATTTTTTAATTGACAAAAGTTATATATATTTATGGCATATAACGTAATGTTTTGAAATATGTATAAATTATGGAATAAATCTCCCCAATCCCAACCCCCAGCACTTGGTAACCACTATTCTACTCTCTATTTCTATGAATTCAAATTTTTTAGATTCCACATATAAGTAGAATCTAAAAAAACTGAGGTATTTGTCTTTTGATATCCTTGCAGACTTCCACAGAGTAAATAATATTGAGATGGCTGAAACATGCATCTATGTAACTGTAACAGGTTTGCCTGATGTGCAGTGAGTCAATATACCAACACACTGCGGATGCAGTAGAAAGAGACATTAGTAATCGCAGCACAGCCGAGGAAACAGGAGGAAACCTCAAATCTACCTCCCCGAGAGGTGTGGGGATAGGATTTTTAAGGTTTCTGAACAAGTGATGGGCTGAAGTGTGGGGATCACTGCTTGATCCAGAAGAGAAGGGAAGCCCTGGGACAGGGAGATGAAGAAACTGCATTCTTGCGCTGAGTCAGTTCCTTGGTGGGGGTCTTCATACTACTTGGCATCAATCATTCTGCAGGAATTCGGAATCTGAAAAACATATTCTAGATCATTCTGACAATATGGGGGAAAAAACATATTAGGCAATTCTTGAGCAAACTAGCCTTGTGATTCTGGCATTAGGGATTCTGTCTATAGGAATAATGGGGAAGTAGGTGGTCCGCACACTGCATGACTCTGGGTCAGTTATCAGCCACAGGGAAGTGGCTCCAAAGTGCACTGATGCACTCTGGTTAACGTCTAGTTCTAATTCTGCTTAAAGCCTGGCTTGTAGTGCTCATTAACCCCATTGAGGGCAGTTTTATCTGTTTAAGGAATATTTCTTAAAACCAACTGATTGTGCATGTTATATATGTGACCTCTGGAAAGATTTTAACGGAAAAAACAATTCTTTGTCCAACTATAATTATCCTCATCTTATAAATATTAGAAATATCAGCAATAGTATGACAAATATGTAACTATGGCTATTCAAGGTTAAAAAATATCCCATGTATTCTTTTTCTTCATAGTACTCAACAGTAATTTACACATGTGGGCTCTCAATAACTAATAAAAAAAATTTTTTTTTTTTTTTTTTTGAGACAGAGGCTTGCTCTGTCCCGCTGGCTAGAGTGCAGTGGCATGTTCATAGCTCACTGCATCCTCACACTCTTGAGGTCAAGTGATCCTCCTGCCTCAGACTCCCAAATAGCTAAGACTACAGGTGTGTGCCACCACGCTGATCTAATTTTTTCTGTTTTTTGTAGAGAAAGGGTCTCACTCTTGCTCAGGCTGGTCTCCAACTCCTTACCTCAAGCGATCCTCCCGCCTCAGCCTCCCAAAGTGCTAGGATTACAGGCGTGAAGCACCATGCCCAGCCCCCAAAAATATTTTATAGATTTTTTTATTATAAAGGTCCATATGATAATATCTACGCCTTCCACATTTTGTAATATGGAATTATTTTGTCTTCTCTGTCAGGCATTGGGATGATCTAATTCAACAAAAGAGGAATAGACAACAGATCTCAATAGAAAAGAATTGCACATGTGACCAGGACAGTCTTCTTTCCTCAGTCTGATCGAGCTTTAGACAGGCTTCTTCCTGACCCTAGGCCCTTGACCTTCCTTTGTTTAGTGAATTGACTTTAGAAAATGAGTAAATTATTTTCTGCCCCTTTGAAATATATGTAAATTTTCTCTGAGCTTCTTTCTAGTTTTATAACCCCAGAACTCTGTCTGAAGGACCTGGGAGCATTCCCTTAAAATGTAAACATCAAGGAAGAGAGTCCCAGTTTCTGCAGGACGGTACAAGCATAACTTCTGTAGGTGCCTTGCTCCAAATTGTAGAACTACTTTCTGTCATGAAAGTATAAAGAAAGTTAACTTTTTCTTTGAGTAAACCCAATTAGCCTATACAAATGGCCAAGAATCTCTACCCATGTCCATTAAAAACCTTCCAGCCTTTTGTTTCATCAGAGTTAAGTTCAGTCTCTTTTTCCTATTGCAGTAGCCTGAATAAAGTGTTCCTTACCTGCTTAACTTTGTCAGGTACAGTTTTTGCCTTAACACATGTAAACCACAATAAGTAAAAAAAAGGTGTATCAAACTTGTTCAATTCAGGGGCTTATAAAACTCAACTTTAAAAAAAAAATCATGATCAGGGTGTTGAGAATGTGCTATAACTTACTTAAATCTTATCCTTATAAGCTGCTCAGCTAGGCTTACTTTATAACAAATATTTTAAGTAATTTTTAATTAAATTTTGTTGCAGATAAATTTCACATTGTCATTATTTTTCTTTATATTGAAGTCTCAGGCATTAGAATTGCCACAATCTGAGCTTATATTCTGTTGATTTAGTATCCACAGTAAATGATTTCTTGCTTGTAAGAGGTTTTATTTTAATAGAAAAGACAAATATTGATTTAGAGAGAATTTCTAAAAGCCCATATGAGAAAACCCAGACAAGTCTGAAGGTGAAGCAGAATGTTGCTTACACGCAGGTTCAGTGCATTATATAATGTGTAACAAAGAACAGGAGAATATCTTCAGAAAACAGTGAAGAACACCAATAGGAAATTCATAATGCATTGATCCTAGGTACAATTCAATAAATGTAACACCCTTTAGTGTTTTTGAACTTCATCTCAGATTGCGTGTTCTTTAAACAATGGCTAGAGTTATCTTTAACAGCTGAAGATGAAAGGAGCTACCATGCAAAAGAGAAGAGACTGAAGGAGCAAGGAAACAGACAATAGCCACTTCAGATGGGGAATGATGTGAGTGGAATGTTCTTAAATATTAGTGAGGACACAATGAGAATGAAGAATAAAAGAAGCCCATGGATTTCTTTTTACATTTGTTTTTAAAATCTCTGATGATTTCACCTCCATGTATTTTACAGAACTATTGGATATCTTTTTATCTCTTAGCTTCTCGTTTCTCTTTACAACTTTTTCTTTTACTGAGAGACAGAGAGAGAGAGAAAGATTTCTCTTTGCCCTTTTACACATTGTATTAATTAGTTGACAAAATATAAAATATATTATCTTAGATCAAAGTATGTTTTGCCATGTCTACACAGCATCAAAAAATTATTAATATAACCTATTGAAATATATAGGCAGTCAATCATCCAACATCATTGTACTTTTTTCTCTCCAAATTAACTGAATAAAATGGTTGTTTAGGTGTCACATAAATTTAACCTGAGCTAAAGTTCATCAAAACAATTAAGAAACTTGTTGCCTACTTATTATATCATTCCTTAATATATATAGTGCCTTAATATGTGTAGTTGCATTAACTCTCTTTGAATTGATAGACAAATTCCATTGCCCACTTGAAAACTGAAAAAGAAATCAACAAAGCAGAAAAAGGATCATGGTAACTTAGGCAAATAAAATACATAATTCATAAAAAATAATTAATTCATTAAAATTAATCAGCACTAACCAAGATTACAAATAACTTATTTCTGTTTTAACATAATTCCATGTGTAGCTTTTATAATTATTTAGGCCTGAGTAGATTGTGTTTGGGTAAATGCTTTCACCAAATAAAATACCAATAGAATTGTCTTCCAAAAGCAGTTGGTCTATGGGAATCAGTGGAACTGGATTAACATACAAAACAAAACAAAAAACCTGAAGAACTTAACAAAGGCTTTATCTGTCATTTTTATGTGCATTTCATATTGTTTTGTATTTGAGGCAATCTAATAAAAAAAATCATAGAATCTCAATCCTTGAGAATTTGAAGGTCATTTTGTCCAACCTCTCTAAGCACTTAAACCTGCTCTGTAGCATTGATGATATTTCTGCCTTGGCTCAGTTCCTAGAAACTTAGCACTTACCAAATAGCCTTACCATCTGAGAAAGCCAGTGATGCTTAGAGAACTCATGTTTATGCTGCCCCTTAATCCATCTGATTGCCATTTATACTTATTGGTTTTAGTTCTAAAATTATATGTGGTTAAAAGTTTTGAAGTGCAAAATAGATCAATAAATCCTAATGTAACAGCACATAAAAATTTATTGATATGGGATTACATCCCATATTGCAACTAAATTTGAAGAAATTATTCCTTGTTGATTTTTGGTACAGTATAAAAGGAGACTATCCCTGATTATCTAGAAAAGTTATTAAAACATTCCTTCCATTCGCCTACTTCTTAGCTGTGTGAGATTATGTTTGCTTCATGCATGTTGACAAAAATAACATATCACCAAAGCTTGAATTCTGAAGCAGATATAAAAATCTAGCTATCTTCCATTCAGACAGATGTTAAAAAGATTTTCAAAATGTAGAACAATGCCATTCTTTCTACAATTCTTTTTGTTTTGGAAAAATATTTGTTATAAAAATGTTATTTATGTTAACACATAAAGTGTTGTTGCTATTTTTAAATGAATTAATGCTTTAAAATTTTCTGTTTAAATTTATAATATGGTAAATATTGATTGATATAACTTACACAAACTAAAGCCATTTGAGGTCCTAGGTAATTTTTAAAAGTGACTTGGGGTCCTGTGAGCAAAAGTTTGAAAGCCACTGCTCTAAGCTTGCTTACCTGTCTGTGTTCATTCTTGCTACAACTTTACTCATACTACCTATTCAACTATATTTAAGCTATTTTAGTTCCTTGAAGTCATCATGCTCTTTCATACTTTTGGCCTCTTCTTTTACTCTGGAATATGTCATTCTTTTGCTTTTCCCTGCTAACTTTCTCTTTTTTTTCCGGATGCTAAGTTAAATATTCCTTTCTTCCAGGCACCTGTTCTCTTTTGTCTTATGACACATCCTCTTTTTCACTTATTATTATCCCACTGTATTATAATTACATGTTAAATTGTCTGTCTCCATGCTGGATGTCTCACCTGTTTACACCTGAATCCCTAAAATCCAAAAATAACTAACATTCATTGAGCACTTTGCGCTAGGCACTGCTTGACATTTTTGCATATATTATTTTATTAAATCCTAACAACAAGCTTATTAGACAAGTATGCATACTTTCCTTTAAATGATAAAGAAATTGGCAGGGAGGTTAACAACACCTAATCCAAATCAATTGTCAGCAAATATCAAAGCTGAAAATCAAATTGCATTCGTTTACTCATTACATTAAAATTTGCTTCAGCTTCAGGCACTTGCTGAGCATTCAATTAAGTATTTGTTGAATGGAATTGTCCTTTAAAGATATTTTCAGTCCTTTGGTTAATTTCCTGGATAGCACAATGTTACATATTTTCCTTCAATATCGTTACTTAAATAAATATTTAAGAAAAAAATGAAACTTTTGGACCAGTAACATTTTGAACATTTATATGTATGCTCTTTCTTGGTATTGGTAAAATATTATGTAGCTTTAAGACTGACAAGAAAAATTGAAATTATTGCATTGTTAGAGAAGTCTTCCTGCAATGATATTTAGAAAAGAATATTCAGAAACACTCACTTTCATTGTCCCTAGAGTTGCCTAATACCACCAATAGGATTGTGAAACACATTATACATTTCTTTTAATCTCATTCTAAAGAACAACTCTCAAATAAGTGAATGTAGAATCCACTGAACATAATAAACTAAAGAATAGCGAATTTGGAAATTTGGTGTTAGCTATTCTATTAGGAATAAAATAGCGAGCTCTAAATAAGATAGCTGCCCATTTGATATCCCTGGATACAACTTTTGTTGATAATACAAACATTATTTAATATTTCAAATTGAGATCGAAACATACCCAGAAGCAGATACATTCTTATATACTCCCTCTGAGTCAATTCATTTTGCTGCAGCATTTATTACATTTTTAGCATCACCATGATCCAGAGATGAAAAGGATGAAATGTAAATTACATTAAAGTAACCAAATCAAAAGGCAAGTTTATAGGACAAAAAAGATTTGTGGTCTAGAAGTAGAAACTGTACTGAAATGCAGACATGTCCTGGGTGGAGAAATTTGAATTCTGTATGGAATTGACAGTCAAAGAACAATTTGCACCAAAATCAGAGGAAATGAAATCAATTAGGTAAGTATTCCTGTAGGACACCATTCAACTCCACATTTGCTTTTGCCCAATTATAGCATAATAAGGCTGTAAAAGTTACCTAGACAATCTCCCCTTAGTTATCTTATACCTTATATTTTAACAGCTCTTGAAATTTAAATAGAGGAGAGAACATGAGACATGGGAAACAGAAAAGCCAATAAAATATGTGTTAATTAGCTGGTTACCCTTGTGGAAAATTAGGACTGAATCCCACTGGGAAAACTATGAGAAATCACACAGAATGCACCTCAGAATTGAACCTTCGGCCCAGAAGATAAAGGGATTCCCTGAACTATGCACCAGCTCCTGTTTTCCTTATTTGTTGAGGAGTTATCCAAGGGACTTTAACTATATTGAAATTTCAGGTTGCAGCAATACACCACAAAGCTGCCTCTGCAGCTAAGGAGAAAGCTACGAGGCAACAAAGAAAAGAGATTGCATTGCATGTATTTGATGTGGCAGTCAAAGCAAGTGAATAAATAATACACACCAGCTCTCCTGAATTCACATGAGCCAAGATTTAGCATGGTGCATTGCAAGCATAGATCACCAGTTGTATCACTTGAATCTGCTTATGTCCCATATTAAGCCTATTCTGTTGCTAACTCTTCAAGGTGTACTTGTTGCAATCTTTAAACATAAGATTAGTTTATATTAGAGTTAAGAAAACAAACTATAGTTTTCATTTGTAGCTGATGCAGAGGTCACAATTGATATTCATCATCTCCTTCATTTACTGACTTTAGATTTCCTTCTCTCTTGGCCAGCACTTCAACTGGTCCAAGCTGCTTATCTGATGGGGTCAGCCAGAAGTTCATCTCTGAGGAATCTGTGTTTTAGGTACCCTTGGTCTTGTCATGTTTGTTTTTACCAATTGTCCATGCACTATTCTTACTACTCCTGAAAGTTCCAAGAGATGCCCAGAAAAACCTACAAGTTGCAAACATACTCATCCCTGACACCACTGTATAGCACTAAGCAAATCTTCTCATGAAAGGTAGAGGCTGATTATCTTCATTAGTATAGTAATTCCTGTCTGCACCTGCTCATCCACTGGCATGAGGATTCCAAAGTGACCAGGCAAAAGCAATTCTTTTATTTTCACTGAAACTTTTAGGATATCCAGTGACAGAGGCACATCCTTTGGTGACCGGGAATCTCCAATCCAGCAGAGCCAAGAGTTGCATAGGCACAAAGCTCAAATTTTGCAATTTGAGAGTGCTGGTGAAAGGAGCTAATCTTACTTCCACTCCTTGGTTTGGGGATCTATTTATTCTAGCTATTGGGGAAGTGTGCCATATATGTGTTTTGGCTCAATGCTTACACCATTTCCTGGAAGACAGGAAACCAATCCTCCTACAGTCTGTTATCCCAGACTTGTCCCTTGATCCAAGGTGGTTTTGTGCAGGATCTTATGTCAGTAAGTCAAATTTTCTGTAAATAATCACATAGTTATTTTGGCCAAAGTATTGTAGGCAAGAAAGGCAAACTCCTATCCAGAATAGATGAATATTTCACTGAGACCAATACTTTGTCACCATTGTAGTAAAAGCGTTCTGATATAATTAATTGTCTTCCAAGTACCTAGCTAGAATCCTTGAGAGATGTTACCGTATCTGGAGCCCAGTATTTATATTTCCTTTTATGGTTCAGAAATTCAGAGGCAGCTGGATCAGCTTTGGTGTGAAAGAGATTTTGCTGAGGTGTTTGTGACTAACTTCTAGCCACGCTTCCATAGCTGCTCCGTAAAATGCAGTGCCCAAACTTCACTTAACACCTAAAACAACCACAGAAAAGCTGCAACTGAAAGTCATAATCTTCCTTTCAAATGTTTCCTTTTAGTTTTAGCAATTAAAATATATATGAATGAAAATGGCTTTATAAATATAAGGGAATGAAATAAGGATTTACTCAAGATTTATTTGACCTTTAAGTTGAAAAGATAATTTCTGAAAGCAGGTATTTTTTCATCTACTTTCTAAATATTTAAAATTAAAATTACTCTTTTTACCTTAGCCAGACTTTGCCTGGAAAAACAGAGCTCTTCACTCAAGAAAAGATTGAAGTTCATGTGTATTTTAAAAATTCAATTATAAACTAAAATTAGAGTTATTCTCCATAAAGTAATGGAGATTTGGGGCTATTTGGAATATCAAATCTGGAAGTTCATCACACTCCAAGGCTGTATTTACACATATCAGATGTTCTACAATATTTTAAACACAATGATTAAAAATTCTCATTATCAACCAGTATCATTTTCTGGAGGACTGACTTATGCACAAAATTTCATAGTATTTTTATCACAAAACATTGGAAATTTGTCAAAGATGTTACCTATGTATTTTTTCACCACTCACTATTGAAAATGTGAAATAAAATGTTATTATGGAAATACGGAATTGCTATCATCAATAGACAGTTGTCTTTGTCCATTCAGGCTGCTGTAACAAAATGCCATAAACAGAGTAGCTTTTAAACAACAGAAATTTATTTCTCACAGTTCTGGAGGCTGAGAAGCCCAAGATCAAGGCATCAGAAGATTCTGCGTCTAGAGGGCCCACTTTCTGATTCACAGATGGTGCCTTCTCACTATGTCCTCACATGGTAAAAAGGGCAAGGCAGATCTTTGGGGAGAGCCCTCATGATCTAATAACCTTCTCAAGGCCCCACCTAATACCATTACCTTGGTGATTAAGTTTCAACATGAATTTTGGAGGGACAAAAACATTCAGACCATAGCAATAGTGAAAATTCATATTGGAATTAAACGCATGGAGACAAGATGAAGACGCAGAGAAGTATCCCCTTGATTATAGTAACATCCTCTACCTTTAAAATCTTGATCAGATTTTAAATCACCATATGGCTTCACTCATCTACAAGCTTGAGTTCAACAATATGGGTTTATGTATCCAATTATACATTACTGAAGTCAGAACCTATGTTGATCTGGTCCATTATTATATAGCCAGGGATTAGCAATGCCTGACCCAAAGAAGGTTATTTAAATATACACATGTTGAATAAATATGACTATAGTAAAAATGTGATTACCTCAATTAACTATGGCTCATTTATACAACTCAAATCTGATATGTGCATGAAGCAGGGGGAATCCATACCTTAAGCACAAAAGTCTTTGGGTCTACGGAAAACTCCTACATACTTTTTGCTCCCCAGTAGCGATTTTACCACCATGAAGACACCCTTCATCATATGTCAGCACACCCTTAGGCACAGAACTAGACATAGTTTGTTAAAACCATTGCAGTGTCTTGATACAAATGGATTTGCATTTCTAAAATTGGTAGCTCTTTACCTGACTTTGCCATAGGTAGGACCTCAAATGGACTCCACCTAGAATTTTGACTAGACCTTTCACATTTACTTTATCCAACCTCAGAAAACTGAAAAAATTGCAGTTATATTATCTATATCATGTTATACTCTATAGTGCGCTTTCCCATAAAGTACCTCATTTCCTCTCACAACAATCTTTTGAATTATGCACAGTAGAGAATATTATGCATAATTTCTAATGACAATAAAACTTTGGGAGCTAAATTCACTTGCACATTGAACGGTTACTAAGTGGCATAGTATTCTGAATTATCAAAAGCACATACTGTATCCCTTCTGTGGCATAATTTAACTTTTCTCTTTCTTCCTTGTCATTAAAAAATATCAAAGAAACTTTATATAGAGAAAATTCCTTAGATGGGAAAGTGGTGGTTGAGGAGGAGAAAAGAGAGCTATGGTATTTAAAAAAAAAAAAAAACACTTAATCTAAAACAAACTGTTGTTATTTCCACCAACAAGAGCAACTCAAATCTAAAGCAAATGAAGATAACATTTTACTGAAAGGAAGAACAAAATTATGGTTTTGGATTTCTTCATGGGCAGAAGTTTGTAGCTTTCACAGTGATGACAGCTTGCCTTGGTAAAATGAGACCTTCTGGCTAAAAAAACCTGCATCTATTTTCATGAAAAATTTAGCACAAAAGTTTTGTGTATTTCCCCAAATTTGAAAGGCATTTGAAAAATTGAGGCGGTAACAGGAGTACTAATGGATAGTAAGAAATGGTAAGGAAAATAAAACTGAATTAGAGGTGTGACTGGTAACCAGCTTGCAAACTTACTCAGTCACAAGCAACTGTTCTGTGGCTTTAAGCAAATTATTTGACCTCCATGACTGTCAAATGAATAGCATTGACAGATGACGCTTACACTTTCCACCAATTCTTACATTCAGTGATTTTAACTTGTGAGAAATATTTATTGAGTCACTGAGAAGATGTAGTTTTAATATTCTTATTTATTTCCCATTATCTTTGTTTTGCAGAACCGTTATTATAATGAGTCTTAAATGCTTTCAAACCTAATGAATGTCAAACTTATCTTTTAGAACATCTTAGAAACCAAAGCATATGGGTATAAATTTATTTTATGTGAAAGCTTTAAAAGTTGATTAGAAATAATTTGAAGATGATTATATTCCAAAATTTACAATTAGGAAGCTTGGACCTCTTTACTACAATTTCTTAGAAAGGTACTAAGAATAAAAAAAATGAAGTGATAATACTTGAAGTTCAAAGTAACAAAGAATTTAACTTCAATATGGTTTTATATACAATACAATCTCATTTAGGCACATATCCATACTGAGTCAAGAAAAAACATCTGGTGCTTGCCTTGATGAAGCACAACAAGCTGTCATGGAGGAGAGGAGATGTCAGTGTTGCTTCCGTTGGGTTGAAGCCATGCACACTATATAATGTCTCTTGAATAGCTTCTTCATTATTTTTTTCCAACTTCCTCAGCACTATAGCTATACTCTGAAAACACAAGGATTCTAGAGGTGGTAAAATTGTACATGAATCCTCTTAGCAGTTTTATTTCATTAAAAACTGGAAACAGTTGAAATGTCCATCAACAGATGAATGGATAAACAAATTGTGGTACATCCCTACAGTGGTGTACCACTCAGGAAAGATAAAAAGCAGGGGGGGAAGAAGGAGTTGTTCATATACACTACTCAAAATAATTATGCTGAATGAAAAAAATATCCAGGCAAAAAATAGTACATGATATATGATTCCATTTATATAAGACAACAAAATGCAGATCAATGATTATTGAGATATGGGGAGTGGGAGCAGGAAAGAGGGATCACAAAGGGGCAGAAGAAAACTTTTGGGAGTGATGGATACACTTATTTTAATTTTGGTAATGGTTTCATGAGTGTATATAAATGTCAAAAGTTATTGAAATGTACACTGTGAATAAGTGCAGCTTATTGTGTGTAAATTCTACTTCAATAAAACTTTTTTTAAAAAAAAAAAAACTGTGGCAAAATAAAATGATACAAAAAAGTTCCAAATATATTTATGGCATCATGAGATTTACCTCATTTGGGGAAAAGTTCAAGGATTTTAACTTATTTTAATGGTTTGATGTACATTATTGAAATTGTTTTAATTGGTGCTTCTGTGTAAGAATTCAAATCATATCATATTCCACCTTGGGGGGTTATAAAAGACTGTTCCAGAGCAAGTTGGATGTTTGTCTTTAATTTAGCCTTCTCCATAGGCTCTTGTCTTATACCCCAACTTTTGCTCTCGTTTTTAATCCATGAATATACCTTCACTTTTATCTCAGTCCCAGTAAGAACTATCATATGTTTGTGTTTCATGATAAAATTATTGCCAAAAAAAAAAAAAGCCACATCTTGCAGATTAAACCTCTGACATTCTTTTACGGGCTAGCTTTCTTTCTCTGAACCTCCTGACACTGACCAATCACCTGTAAGTTTGCTGCCTCCTGGTTGCTTTAGAACCTCAGATGTATTTTTACTTTCTGCAGGGTCACTGCTTACATTTTGAACATTACTAGTTCTGCAGAGCTTCCTTTTCTCTGGGTCTGGTCTGCTACACTGCTGAGCTCTGATTTTAACAATATAAAGAATATGAATAATAATGTTATGTAGTTTCCTATTACAAAGCAGAGATTTCCCATGAGATTTTAAAGCACGGTGTGAAAAGGGCAACATATCTCTTGTCAGGCATTGTGGCATTGCCTTAATCCCAAAGTAAATAACTTGAAAATATCCCTATTCCCTATATTGATTCATTATCATGTTTTCAGAGCAGCACAGAGAGCTCCAGTTAGGATTAAATGGAACAATGTAAAAGGCAGTGATGCTCCCTTTTTTCCTGGCTTTTTGTTACTGACATCAGATATTCCAGTTAGCTTCCACTTCTTCAGACTCTTCTAACCAGATGAAATTATTTGCCTATGCTCACCTGAGGGGTATGGACTGCCTGCCTCTGAGTTTGACTCCTGGCTAGAGAAAATTATAGGAAAGTCTTCTTGGTGAACTATGAACAAATGTAAGTATTCAGATTCCAATTCAGATATAAGATTCCAAGTTTGATCATCCCTCAAAGCCCTTTGTTTCCTTATTTCACTCTTTCAGTTTTGCAAGATCTTCTAGCCCTCGATTGCCCACCATGCACTGCCATCACTCAGTGAAACGGATGATGCCAACTGAAATTCTGACTCACTCCTTGGTCGTGTGCAGTTCAGAGGTGCTCCTAAAGTACTGACTTGCTATATAACTTCTTAGCTCAGAGTCCTCGAGTCACTACTCTGTTTTGGGGTGCAACAAGCTCAGTCCCCTGAATTTGAAACCTAAGCATCCAAAGGATGACTAATCCAACACTGCAAAATAAATCACAGCAAAGTGGTCCAGAAATGAACACCAAGCATACAGTTTCTAGATTCAAACCTAAACTCTGAAAATCTAAGTCCAGGACTCATTGATCTAATAAAGAAATCAAGTACTAGAAGAGTTCCTTTACCTGTGTCTGCATCGGTGGTTCTGAATTCTGGCTGTATATAAGAATGACATGAAGAACACCTTAAAAATACCAATGCCTGGGCCCTGCTCCTGACCAATTAAAACTGAACCATCATAGACAATACATGGTATTTGTAGCCTTTTAATTATCCCTATTATTCTGAATTAAGAATGACAGATCCATACTAAGATCATCCCCCAATTAACATAATGAAGTATGAAAAAATAGAGAAATAAAAAATAAATGAATACTCAGATGCCACTATTCAAGAATGAATAAACTTCAGCGCTTCTTTCCTGAATTACTTCCCTCTGTTCCCCATAGTGATGTAGACTGGACACATGAGGAACTCTCTTCTTCACTAGAAAGGCCAGCAACTTGTTTCTTTCTTCTAATTCCCTTCCTTGTTACTTAGTTTCTCAAAGCCAAAGAAAGTACCTTCCAAGATAAGGTCACACTCATTCCCAAATCTTATTACTAAAATTGCAACTCTAGAAAGAAGAAGAAAAGAAGAGAGAATGAGAACAAGAGAGAAAAAGAGAGAGGGAGAGTGAAATAGGGACCAAAGAACTTATATACTTTCTCTCTTTTCATAAAAAAAACTTGATATGTACTCATCTATCATGAGCCCTTCATTTGAGGCAGAACAACTCATTTAGGAGACTTGAGTGAAAAGAAATGTGAGTTGGTGGCCAAAACTAACCATTCAGATGTAAATACGTTTACCTTTTTCCCAGTGCTTTAATTTTTTAATTGGCATTGATTGTGTCAAAAATGTATTTCATAAGGTACAGAACTCAACTCATTAATCCTTAAGTGGCATTTCCCAGACCTATGGTGACAAACATATCTAATATCAAGTTCCAAATGAACTTATTAATTGTGGATTCTGAATAAAATGATGTAATAGGAGAGAAGAACTATTCTTGAGAGATTGCTGGAGGCATGAGGGATAAATGGGCTGGGTAAGTTTAAATGGAAGGGGATTGGCATCCTGAGCTTAATGGCCTATATCAGGCTAAACCAAACAATCTGGGAAACAGGCACATCTGAATACCTTTTACAAAATGTGGGGAATTATGAGGATGATGTTCCAGGAATACCACATGGTTGGGCAATTCTTTCTACATTTATCAAAAAGATGACAGCTAGTACAGCAGCCCCTTTTAGAAACCAACTAAAGTAATCACAGAAAATATAAAAATAGCAAAAAGTATTAGCATCTCTGTTGGAAATACAGTCAGTGTTACACTAGATATCCAGCAAACTGAAGCAATTGACAAGGTTCAGTATCAACAACCATTTCTGAGAAAATGATGACATTTCATGGATTTCTATTTTCCCCAACGTGGCAATTTTTTTCCTTACTGCAATAAACACTGCAAGCAGGAAGGAGGCCCAGATAGACACAGTGTATGTCATACATCTAAAGTCATGGCCAAATGGGATAGAAAACAGTACATGAAAATCTCAATCCACAAATTGGCCAATGAATGAATGAATAAATGTCATAGCAGAAATTAGAATAGTGCACCTAGTTCAGTGCCTATAACTTAGGTATTCACTGTATTAATTCTTTTATATGTGCTCAGACTAAAAATCTCCATTCACAGTAACACTCAGCACCCTGTTTCTATTTGCATACCATTAAGAAATTATAATTTACATGGTCATTAGTGTAAAAGCAAGTAAAATTTTGTTAATAGAAATAGGTCAAGAATGGCAAAAAATAGTTACAAGGAAAAATCCTGTAGGAAAAATCAATAAACAAGATTTCATCTTAAGTATTTTACTTATTTGCATCATTGATGCAACAATTTTATTATGTTGCCAATATGTCTTATTTATCTGTAATATTAGTATTTGCATACATATTAACTTATAAAATATTTTTAAAAGTTTATGAATATAACAGATGGTTGTGATGTTAAAATAAATAGGAACAGGAATATTTTTAACCAGACATCCATAATACATAACCTTCAGATATAGCATGTATACTCTTAGTACTAAGTACTCTCAATAATAAGCAATCTGGGAACCTTGACCACTTTCTCTTTTTGACATAAAATGCTGATAAGTAGAGTGGAATGAGCACATGCAACAGTTCTCAATTTTAGCTGTTTCAGAACCACCTGTGCATCTTTTTAAAGCATACATTTTTGAGATCCCACACCAATTGAATCAGAATTCCTGCATATGTGGTACAGCATCTGTAATTTCTTTTCAGTTCCAAGTGTGTTTGCTCTGTGTAGCATGAATTGGGAACCTCTGAAAGTGGGCTTTGAAATAGACAATAGACTGTTCAATACTGATTCAATACTGTTAATAGGTCTGCCATTTCTATGTATTATGGTATTTGAAAATTGATAGTATTATCTCCTGCTTCAAAAGGTTGCTATAAGAATTAACAAACATAAAAGTGCTCAGATTATAATATACATTAAATAAAAATATCTATCATACAGATACAGATTAGATAGAGAGATAGAGATGTAGACATAGATGTAGCTTAGAAATAGATATTGATCTTTCTTGATTAACAACAATGAAAATATTTCTTTTTTCTGGGCCTTAAGGAAATCACTTGATATGTCTGAAAACAAGATAGACCCTTTATTGTCCCTAGTCTCTCTCTCTGGCACCACATACAACTATTCCACATTTTGTGAGCATGTGCTCCCAGTAAAGCATAGACAGTGGTCCAACAGTGATAGGTCAAAAATAACCATAGTTAGTATGCACAGTTCCACAATTATGCCTTACTGTGAGTTGTGGAATCATCCTGCAATAGTAATTGCATGATTCCTTCCCTCTGATACCTGCCTGGCTTGTTCTGTTACCACGATTGCATCAGCCAATAACGAATACCATGAACCACATCATATCAGTGCCTTGTAAATTCAGAGAAAGAGTTTATTGTGAAACTGCATGATTCACTGGGTAATATTAGTTAAGAAAGCTGAAGCTAAGATATGGGAAGGTTAATGTAAATTTTTTGACTCTTGAGTAACTGTCAGTGGTTTAGTTTCAGGTATTTGGGAGGAAATTAATCCCTGTTAGATTAAGAATTTGAATGAACTTGAATGAATGGAGTCATGAACTCATCTAGTAAAAGATTTTCAGAAGTTGACTGATTCTGTTATTTATAGAATTAGTATTTAAATTTATCTGCAAACCATGGAAATCAGAATGTATCAAAAGCAAATATTCCAAAGGAATGTTCCAATGAAAACTATGCCTGATGAGATGTTTATTACAATATAATGCCAAAATATTGGAAAAAACATTCAAAAATAGGAGCGTCACACATTAGTTAAATGTATGACTCAATGAGGGTTTAATTCCTTAAATGGAAATTGCTTCTCACTTACCCCACAACACAGACCCTATCTTCTTATACGAACTCAGGTTACACATGAGTCCCGACCTCTGCTCCCTGCGGTACTTTATTGTGGTATGTTGCTCAGATTGCCATACCACCCTTTTCTGGACTGAAGAACTCATTCTCTTACCTTCTGGGAGTACTGATAGCTGAAAGCTCTCTGACAAGTCCCATTTTAGGGATTATTTACTGAATATTAGGTATGGTGGCACAAAGGGTGGCTCCCTTGTCCTAATCCAGGACAACTGTGAAAGGTTACCTCAGTTCCAGAGTTTCCCGTAGGATTGGTTGAGGCCTTTGTCACAATTGCTTTGGAGTCCAATTCTCCATCTGCCCACTGTAGGGACCAAGGCCCTTGGCCCCCTCAAGGTTAACTGAAAAATCACTGACATGAGGCAGATTGATTAATTGGTGAAAAGCCATGCAAATTTATGTGACATGCACACATGGGAGGCTTCAGAATGAAGGCCCACACATACAAGAAAAATTGTACATTTTTATGCTTAGGTTCAACAAGTTATGAATAGCCATGTAGAAATATGATGGTACAAAAAGAATATGATGTAATGTTAACAGATGGAGTGGGGAAACCCAGCAAGGCCTGTCTGGTTAGATTCTCCTTGGCCTCTCTGAGCATGCATTCCTTTCTGGGCCTGGGGCAGAGCACTCTCTGAAATGTCAGTCTTACAACCTACAGTCAAACAAGGTAGGTCAGATAATTTTGTTATGGTCAGTTTTTATATAGAATAATTTTAGGGTTTATGACTGGCTTTCGGGGAAAAGGGATTCTTATTTCTATGATCTGCCTTAGGGAAGAGGGATTCTAGTTTCTACGACTAGTCTCAGATAAGAATGGGACCAAGAGGCAGGACAACAGGAAATGGTCAGAAAAAGACTTTTGCCTCTGAGGCCTTCATTTGGGAGTACAGTTTTATGAGCCCTGTTACCACCCAGTTCTCCACAGGTATTGATCTGGAACTTAAAAACCATAGCCTAAATGTCTTCTCAAAACTTATATATACATATATCTATGATATACATATATTGTCATATTTATAGCTTCACTTATACTTTCTAATTCCACTTTTCAATAAATCAAATTTCAATTTAAATTATATAAAGTTAATAATTTAAGGAGACCATTAAATAGAAATAAAAATTGACTTATTGTAGTTTTATACCTACTCAATTTCAGGCCCTAAAATCATTTAGTTGTCTATTTTAATGAGTTCTAATTGGTCTTTCTGCCTCAATTATTTTCCCTCTCTAATCAATCTAATGCAATCCTAAGATATTAATAATCTTTTAACACACCACAGAACTTGTCAGCTCAAAAATTTGCAGTGGCTACAAAATGCCCTAGGAGTAAAGAAATAAACTACATTATTTAACAGTCTGGACCCAACCTAACTTTTCTAACCCCATATACGTTTTGATCTTTTGTTGTTGTTTCTTATAAATAACATTTTTCCCCCTCCATTTCTATTTTCCTACTTTTTATTTCTCTAAAATGTCTTTTCCCTATTCTCAAAGGTATAAATGTAACTTCTCTATCTCTTAGGGTCCAGATGAAATGACACTATTTTTACAGTCTTATAGTATCTCCCTAGCGAGAGTGACCTTTTATTTCAAGTACCATATTTTATATTTGTGCTTCTCTTATCAGCCGTAACATTCTATCAAGACAATAGGGGCCATGCTATTTATCTTTGCATTTCCCACAGTGCCTTCTCGTAAAAAGTACTCAAAAATAGTTTTAAATAAATCATAGAAAGTGAAGACAGAGGAAAAATATACCCTATTTGACACAGAATTTTTTAAACCAATGAAACACCCTTTAAAAATATAGAATGGTTTCACTGAGTCAGCTCTTATTATTTATCCTTATTAACAAAAACTGCTTTTCACCTGCTGACTAAACTTTATGTACTGAGTATAACCCATTAATAATATATGTTCTTCAATATACTGTGGCAGTCATCCATAAGAAATAGTCCTAGCAATGTCTCCTGGCCATGAGCTAAGATACAGGGTTTGAGGTATCACTTTTCGGAATAGTCGATGTTAAAACATATCAAAATAATTTATGTATTTGGAGCAAGTCAACAATCCACCTGCAGTTGAGCCAGATTATAAAGCATCTACTTGCTCGATAGAGTATGTTATACCTTCAGAAATCCAAGGAGATTTATATTTAACAATTTATATTTTTCAATTTCCTAAAGGAAAAATGAAAGATGTTTTCTCAATTGCCTTTTTTAATAAAACTACAGAAACAGGAAAAAAAGGTGAACTTCAGCATTCTTTGGCTTGTCAGTCTTTGTCAATTAAATTTTTATTATTGTTACTATTACTATTATTTGCCTAAGGAAACTCAGCATTCTCTTCATATCATCTTAGATTATTTACAAATGATGGATAGCTGGAAGGGAAATAGAGCATCCAAATCCTTAGGATTTAGGTCCTAAGGGTGGTCCATGATTATCTTACTTACACTTCATAATTACCTTATCAAATAAGTATATACACCCAGGTTAATTCCACTAGCATGGAACATAGCTAAGCTATATATCCAGCAAATTTATTCCAGGGAACATCTACTCAACCTTTATACAATACTGCTTTTTTGAGAGCTAAAATGATTAAGGAACATGTGATTTGTTTAAGAATTTGGGATGATTTCAAAAATTAATGTACTATAATCAATATTACTTTGATGTATCTTTAAATACATGAACATTATATAAAGAAACATACTTGTTTATCTCATTAATAATAAATAAATACTTAAGAATTGATTTGCTTTATTCTATATAAAAAATCAATCACAAATTTTCTTGAGCAAGGAAGAATTTTTTAGTGTGAAGCAAATCATTGTTGACATTTAATCTTGCTCATTTATATCCCTAACACTTGAAAGGAAATATTCATACAATCTTTTATGGGAATGAAAATATATAGTAGGAAAAAGATTAATTAAGTGCTTACACATATTTAGAGTGTTGTAACCTAATGTTTATTGTTTTAACTTATAGTGGTATCCAGACGAAAATTGAACTGGGGCCACAGTAAGGTGAGATTTAAAGGGCAACCACATGACCCTTCAGTTTCACATCCAAGAATGACCTCACATATAGGGAATATAGCACTATCAGTGTCTTCATAATGCCCATCTCTCACCTGGACTATTTCAGTAATCTCCTAATTCTTTTTCCCAATTTTACCCTTGCTCCTTTTTAGTCTATTCTTACCCGATATTCAGAGTGACATTCTGAAATATAACTCAAGTCATACAATTCTACTCTGCTCAAAATCCTCTATTGGGACTTTTGCTTGCAGCTAAAAAGAAATTGTTTACCTCAGTCTAACATTTCTATTGATAACAAAAATAAAATATTTCCAAGAAAAGGTAATTATGTTGTGGTGAGTCCTATGTTTGCTATAACTTTTTTTTTTCCAATTAAGATCATTTGCTAATGTTATTCATGAGGCATCAAAGCCAATCAGAAAGCAGCATCCAAAACTTGTGGCAGCCTCATTGGTATGGAAAGACAAAATTGGAGCTCAGAGTTATCAAGGAGGTCAATAACAGTGGGCCAAAACTTGGACAATATAGACCTGAATAAAAGTACATCAATTATTCTATGTGCCGTTTCCATTTCTGATTCCTAAGTCGTACAGACATGTGATGAGAGACTTTTATATTAATATTTCTTAAAGGAATTGAATCTACTACCAAAAAAAAAAAAAAAATCCTGGCTTCACTATTGAAATAATTTTCATTCTACTGCACTGTTCCATGCTACAGAGTTGTCACTGAAAAGTGGCTAAACAGCTAGGGAAGATATTTTCCAGAACTGTTTCAGTGACGTGTGACCATATAACTATAAATTCTAACCTGTGGAATGGAAGCAGAAGTTGTTATCGCCTTCACTTCTTATCTTGGTACATAATGACCTCCCATAGGACATTCCATGATATCTTGTCCCATCCCATCGGTTGTATACTAAGGCCCAAGGCAACTTTGGGGGCCATATACTTTGGCTGTCTAAGCCTCCATCAGCCTGAGCTTCTGAATAACTACATGGGGCAGATTTATATCTCTCCCCATCTACCCAGAATGATCTTGGACCTTTATGTGAGCTATGATTAAAATTTTCTTGTATTTTCTCACTGATATTTAAGTGTTTATCATGATAGCTACTATTACCAGAAAAATTAAGCTGGCAAAGGGGAGTGCAAAAGATTAGTGGAGTAAGATTGGAGTCCTGGTAATTGCTGGGAGCCAACTACAAGAACTGATTCAGACCTGGACAGGTGTAGTGGTCTAAACAGGTGAGTGGCAGCCAGACAAACAATGAGACAAAACATGTGACATACATTGCAGGACCTAAATATGAATAGATGATCAAAAATAACTGATTGACCAAACATTTGGGTTAATGGTATTGCAAATAATAGAAACATATTTAGGCAATCTATTTGTAAAGCAATGTAGACACATCAGGATGAGGACATGCTGGATTTAAGTTTGAGTGTTAATAAGACACCCAAGATGGATTGGGGACTTATTTGGAATTCTAGCTAGAAATTAGTGTGGAAGACATGTCAGGCCAAAAGACATAACTATAGAGAGAAGATGGCTATTGAAACCCTTGAATTAGGTAAGATTTTCAAGGGGAAAAAATGAATAGGTAAAAAGAAAAATGAACTATGCCAGACACTTAAAGGTAAAGGGAAGAAAGAGGGTGCAATTAAAAGTAAAATAGAGACCAAAATCTCAAAACGAAGTGAATGACATGTAGAACCAAGAGGCAAGATAAAGAAGAACAAGGGCTAGGAATAAATGCTAGATAGCAATGCTTAGGAGCGGCCTAGAGGCTGCGGAAAGGAGTTTCAGTGTTGTGAACGCAGGAATCAGATTTCCAGGGTTAAGCAATTCATCTGTGATTAGAAAATAAATACACCAAATGTTCCCTGATATTTCCAGAGGTTTGATATTAAAAGTATAGAGAAAGAGAGCTAGATTGAACACTAGAAAAGACTGTTCATTCATTCTTCCAAAAATGCACCTAGGGAAGCTCAGTCTGTGTCAGAGACAGATTTGCACCTGTTTTCAAGAACGGGATGTAGAGATGGAAGCTGTAGGAAGTAATCCATGGGTCAGTGTTTCTGAAAGGGCAGTAAGTCATGGGAAGGACGGGCAGCAGGTGCTGGGAGGGGTGAGACACCTCTTCAGGGACAGGAGATAAGGAGAGACAGGTGGGAAGATGCAGAGGAAATTGAGGCAGGAGTAAAGGAGATGAAGGGCCTCACACTTTGCAGTAACGTAGGAGGCAACACCATTTGCTACCACTAAGGACAGTTATAAGGCCAAGGGAGACTGAGAAACCTAGTGACGATTTACAACAAGTACTATGGTAAATAGGATAGATTATTAAGTAGAGGTAAATAGAAAGAGTAATGAATGACAATGAAGTCTCAGATGAGGCTAAATAGAAACACCTGCTAAAACTGAAGAACAGGGATGAACCAGGAAAATCAAGAGGAAGAAACTGGAGACACCAACTCAAAATCAGCGAGAGGCAGAGAGGTGGGAGGAGAGGACATTTCAAAGTTTCTGGAACACTGACTGGGTAGACAATACTAAGCATGCGTATTATACAGTACACAATGAAATAGCAATATTTCTGGTCTTTGAGAAAGTTTAAAATCTAGATGAGGACTTAGGACTTACACTACATTAAAAGAAGAGCTGAAGTAAAAATACTTAGATAGGAACAAGTCTTTATGCTGTAAATCCCAAACAAAATGATTTGGGGAATACTTAGGGTGGATGAGCTTGAAGAGAAGTTTCTTGAAGGAGGCGAATTTCAAGCAGAGATATAGAAAAGAAAGAAGGATAGGCAAAAGAAGAATTCCAGGCTGCAGGGATACAAGAGGGGCTTCTGAGAAGGGAAGGAATTGTCAGAGTTCCGTGAGAGTGTCCTCAAGCTTCCCTGAGGGCCCCTGTCCGCAGCTCTCTGCCAGGCACAAGACTAACCAGGGTCAAGGAGGAAAAGGAAGAGAAAGAAGTCAATGTTTCCTCTCAACTCCCAAGCACAGTTAGCACCTTCATCTGCAAAATGGGGAAGATTCATCTATGTTAAAAAACAAATCAGTCCTGTCAGAAAATGCCTCATGTGCCTGTGCAAAATGGTTTATCCTTGCCCAAACTGGCTGTTGGTTTAATGTGACTGTGGAAAGTGAACGGAGCTCAAACCAAACAACAACTTTTGTTTTCAGCCACCCAGCTCCCACAACCAAAAAAAAAAAAAAAAAAATAAGAGAGAGAGAGAGAAAATGTCAAAAATTTGTTCATTTTGAAATAGCCCTACAAGCACTGTCCTGTCAGAAATCAGAGGACAGCATCCATTCACCCTTCAGAAAAGGCAATTTTAAATTCCTTTCAGCCATTGCCTGTAATTGAGTTTAACTGCAGAAAATCCTTCAGTTGACCTACAGTTGATCTTTTACTTTTTCTCTAATACAATTGCTCAGAAAGTAAACTAGTTCATCTGAATTGCTGGAATGAAAGTGAGGCTTAAAAAAATAAGAAGCACAAATAAGCAAAAAAGCGTCAAAGCCATCTGTTTGGGGAATATCAGGTAAATAATTAAAACAATGTAAGTGGCCTTTTTTTCCATACCAAAAGAAAATTCCAGAGACACATGGTATAAAAGTATCACATATGGAAACTAATTAAAACTCTGTCAAAGGAAGCTCATTATCTCTTATATTTCAGTAAATGAACAAGAAAATAAGACAAGATTGCTACAAAAATGGGCCAAAATAATTTGCTTTGAAATTTGTCATTGCTTAAGAAAAATATATTTGGGGAACCCAAGCTGCATATCCTGGGAGTGTTATTGTTGTTTTCATCAGAAATAAATTCAAATTCAGATTAAGCTAATCCAGAGTAGTTCTAAAGTATAGAAGAATTTGATTGTAATGTCACATGGCATCTGAAGTTTATGTTATCAAATCATTGCATTAACTTAAAGCAAAACAAAATAAGAAAACAAATACAAAGCCACGAAGTCTCATCCCAGAGGTGTGTGAATGAAAGATGGAGTTGCTCTGAATTGAGATTGTTATGGTCTGAGATGCGAGAAATGACCACCTAAAGACCGAATTCAGCCAAATCAGGAGTCCTTATTAGCTGGCCAGCGACTACTCTCTGCACCGCCCAAAGGCAGCACAGAAAGCAGCCGTGAGCCTTTGAAACAGAAAGTTTTTATATTGTAAGTTTGTGGGTGGACAATTACTAAGACAGATCAAGCATGTGTACAAAAAGCCTTGAGTAAGCACGATATCATTTTCTTATCTTTGGTGTAACAGGATCTGGGCAGTTTGGGCTCTGGACTATATCTTGTTCACGCAAAACATGAGTGTTGTAATAGCTTCACGCAAAACGTGGGGGCTGTAATCTTTTTACGCAGAACATGGGTGTTGTAGTCACTTAGGAATTTCTGTGTTGGGGGTAGTAAGCAGAAGCAAGCTGGTTTTACAGAAGCAGAATGGCAGATTAATGATTTTTCGGCGCGAGACTCAGACTGTAACAAGATCAAGTAACCTGAGTTCAATTCTTAGCTCATTTACTGTTTTGTTTGTGTGGGCAGTCAAGACTTGCCGTTATGACTAACGCATCCATGACCTTCAATGGACAATTTTACCTGTACGTTTCAAATTTACTTGTATATTCTATTCCACTTTTTATGCCCCTGAAGATTTGGTATATATAACTAAATATATTTCACTGAACTGATTTTAGCAAGATGCAAATTCCCTTTTACCCACCATCTCTGTATCCCACAAATCACCCCTAAGGTACACATGTGCTCCCTCTTCTTCCTTTGTTTTGTAAAATTTAGATGTCTCTAGTGGATTCTTGAAGACAAGCCTGTGAATAATTATTCTCACCTTTCTACCTAGGCATTCCCTAATTAGAGTCAAACTGAGAGAGAATATTATTAGACCCCCTACTAGGTGTTTTATATGCAGGATCACATGTAATCCTAAGAAGAACCCTTTGAGGTATGAAATATTATTGTCCTAATTTAATGGATAAGAATGGTGATGATTGAAAGAATACCTGACTTTCTAGAAAGGGATACAGCTGACATTGAAACTCTATGTGTCTTTCTCAAATGCCTCGATAGGTAAGAATTATGCTATATTGTCTAATTTAAAAACAACCTGATAAAAATGATCCTCACTTATGAAGAGAGTTTACCTGAAGATCAAATAAGTCCTGTGCTGATAGGGAAGATTCTTTGAGACAGCCCACTCAGAATCTGGAGCTGTATTTGTTTTTGGACATGAATCTTTTAATCTAGAAATGGGTATATTTCTCATGGAAATATTTGTAAGATAAATGAAAAGAAGAATGTGTCACTTATAAAAGCATATGGAAAGGAAATTCAGCTGTCAAAGTAGTCAGTTGGGATGCTGAAAGTTATTGAGAGTAAAAATTATAATATTTCTTTTTAAATACAACATAATAGATATTTCAGATACTGGTATAAACTAATCAATTCTTTTGGACCCATAAAAATAGGATTATAGGAAATCACAACACACACTTGCACTCAGGTTTGTCACATTGCAAGGATCTCCATAAAAATTATTTTCACATTCTCATTTGGTAAGCTATTTTACTTAGAAAGCACTCTAAGAAAATAATTTTGATCTGTTTTCCAATACAAATTTATACAGATCAGTAAAACTCTTTTAATCTTGCTTAATATGATTAGAATATTTATTTAGCACTGTGTGAGTTTTTGAAAATTTATAAATTGAAAGTAAAAGCAAGCTTCTTCCTTCCCTCTTTTCTCCATTAGGCCACAGACTGAAAAACGCCACAGTGCAAGACACTTAGTTGCCATTGTATGATTTTATTCTGACCCTAGGAGAGTTAACCACCTACATACATGAGCTCACTACAGCTATTAAGATTCAGAGACGACCTTTTGGTCTGGGTGTCCAGAACTGCTAAATTTCAGGGTGTAAGGTTCGACCCTTATTTTGCTTTAGATCTCTCTTACTTAGTGTTTATCATAGTGCTTTGCTCATTCAGGAAATACTTATTGATTTAATGAATAAGGCAATGTATTCTGTAGGAAAGCTGAGAGCAATGCAAACAGCAATAGCTTTTCTTTTCCCCCCTCAAAAAGAACATGCTGAAGTCAGGGAATTCTCTCTCCGTTAAGGAAAAAGCCTAACCAACAATAACAGGGATGCATCTCAGCTTTTGGACACTGAGAGGAATACTGCTAGCACCTGATTGTAAAAGCGACAGTAAAACACATTCAATTACCTCTTAACCTCTTATCCAGACCAAATAATCTTCCTTGTCAACGGGTGTCTGGTTCTTTATATGAACCACCACAGTTCAAGTAATCAGAGTCAGAGGATGTTCAGGATCAGATACACAAGCAAAGCAGGGAAGGTAATAGAAAGTTACGAGTCAGGGAAGCACAGGAAGCAGTGAATTTGGTGGAGTAAACTAAGCAAAAACGGAAATCAGTTGGTGTGAAAACCAAGACTAGGAAGTTAGAGGTAGGTTTTCATGGTCAAGGTTGTTAAACCAGACATCAGAAGGAGCGTATCACAACTCAGACTTCTACGTTTTTGTTTATTTTTTAATTTCAGAATATTACGGGGATACCAACACTTTGGTTACCTATATTGCCATTGCACTGCACAAGTCAGAGCATCTAGGTTAAATGCAACGAAAAGAGGACAGAAAGGCCAGTTATTTAATTGGAGAGGCATGCTTTGATGCCTTTCTTTCTAGCAGCTGTTGGTGATGCCTCCCCCTCTTCTGTCTGACTTTCACTAAAAATTTAATATACTAGTGTTCAGTCTGCTTTCTTACTGCACAAATCTTCACACTGACTTTTAAGTTGTCACTTTCAACATTTTAGTATTTGATAGTTTTATTTTTGTATTTTTTTCATTTTCGGAACTACTCTCTTAGACAATGTAGATTTTCACAAAGGACATTTTTTTTTAAAAAAGAGTGCTCTACTTTTGGTTGAAAATCTCTTTTAAATTGTTCTTTTTGATCTTCATCAAGAAAGTTGTTAAACACTTACCAGTGAGTTTCTATAAGACCAGAGTCATAGTTTCTATAACTCAGAGATGACTATCTTGCTCTTGCTCTCTTCTCTCTGACTTTTGGATCTGAACTTATTAGCTTAAATAAATGAATATGCTGTTTTTCTATCTTACTTTCATGACCATTGACATGATAGATATCAGAATGGAATCATTTTTTCATTTTCTACATTATGCTGATAAAGAGGGCAGAAAGGTAATACTGTCTTTAAATGGGATTCAATGTCTCATGAGTATTCAGGACTTAGAGTAGCTGACATTGGCAAGGATTACAGAATGAAGAGCACTGGTGATAAGTCTATAATAAAAATGTGGTTTTATTAGAGAAGACATTCTGCTTGTCCTGCTCCCTTTATCTGACATCTAATCAAACTGGAACCAGATTATACCAGGAAAAATTGTATTTGTAGCACTGAACATCATCCATTTCTATAGCTTGAAAAGTCTTCAGGGTTCCTTTTTCTTTGCAGGGAAAATTATCCCACTTATAATGTATATTCTAGGAAATTAACACCATAAATAATACTTGGGTGCTCATATGACTTTTGTCCAAGTAATGATTAAGAGCTACAATTTTCCATCTACTTGAAGATTATATAAAGGTCAAGAAAATAAAACAGCTTCTCTTTGTTGAGACTTCCACTATACAAAGGGCCTAAAAATAAACTTTGTATTTCCCATACATGTTTAATTTGTTGCTTTATCCTTTGAAAGCACTGCTAGCATAAAAAACAAATTTAATGTACTGCGTCCTTATTGATTATACTGCCAACGATAATAGTATTAATACTTTATATTTTAATATTTCCAAGTTGATATAAATATCCTTATTCCCTATTTGGATTTCACAAAAACTTTATGAAATAGGCTATATTTTAATGGGAGAAAAAAATCCTAAAACTTATTGAATGCTTATTTGTGTTGGCATATTTTGAATACTTGCCAGTACATTACCCTTAATCCTTAAAACAGTCTAACAGTGTCAATTTATAGACTAAGAAACCAAGGCTCAAAGAGTAATTTTTCCATGAGTACACAGAGAGCAAGTGAAATTTCCCATATATTTAACTTACAACTCATTATTCCACCTTGCTATGTCTGAGTTATCCCAAGCTTTACGTGTCCAAACTGAGTTTTTTATTGTCACTATCAAATATGATCCTCCCTATTTTCATCTCAGTAAATGGCAACACCATTCTTCCAGTTTCTTAAGTCAAAAATCTTGGAATTATAGATATTCTCTCATCCCATATCAAATGTATCAGCAAATACTATGAAGCTACCTTACTTGTCCTGTATCAAACCATTTGTAATCATTTCCACTTTGATCACTTTGCTCTAACCCATCATCATCACTCACCAGGACCACGTAGTAGACTCTCATGAGGTGTCTCTAATTCCATACTCATTCTCTCTGCCCACTCTTTGCAAAGCAGCCAGCATCTTCTTTTGAAAAAGAAAACCCAATCATGTCACTTTCATGCTCACAATCCTGCAACAATTCACTATCTTACTCAAAGTCCTAACCATGGTCTTAAAGCCCCAGATGATCTCTCATCTGCTCTTCTCTTATCACTTTCTCATCCCACCCCAAGTGTACTGTCCTTCCTCCTTGACCAAGCCAAGTATACATTGCCTGAGGTCATTCGAAAATCCGTATTTCTGGATTGCTCTTTTCTTAGATATCCACCATGGGATCTCATTTCACTCAGGGTCTCTGATCAAGTAGAACCTTGTCAAAAAACTATCTCCAATGTGTTTTAAATAGAACACTAATCATTTTCTCCTCATCCTGATTTAATTTTCTTCTTAGCACATTATCAACTGACTTGAATTTCTTTCTTTTGTTTCATTGTCAATTTCTTGTTAATGGAAAGGTGCCTCCAAGAAAGCAATGACTTCTTTATGGCTCACTGCTATATCTTTCGTGCCTAAAAGGGTACCTGGAAAATAGTAATCATTTAATAAATATTTGAAACATGTACACATTCAACAAATATTTATTAAGTATCAAAAATGTGCTAGATAGTATTTTTTGAAAGATGTCAATTTAGTGAGGAAAAATAAACATCAAGAAATAAAAAGTGAAGACTTGCACAGTGTTATGGGATCACGTAACAGATGGCCATAACCTAGACTGGGACGTCTGAGAGGTTTCCTGGATTGAGGATGAGTATGACTTAGGCATAAAGGGAGATGGCAAGCAGGGAGTTCCAACGAGATGGGATAGCAGGTTCAAAGGCTGCCAAATATAATGAGAGCAAATAAAGCTTATTTGAAAAAATTAAAAAACTTTTAAATGGAACCATTAGAGCACAGTAAGCAAAAGGAGAGCAGTGGAAAATAAAGCTTAAAAAAAAAGACTTTCCTTAGGCATTAATCTTTTTCCTAAATACAACTGGATCTTGATAATCTAGCACTTTTTAAAATGTCAGTCTAAAATATGAAGATTGGATTATAATATGAAGTATGGATGTGGAAATACCATTTAGGAATTGACAGCAATAATACAGTGAGGTAGCAATAAACACAGATTCTAAAAAAATATTCTTGACTAAAACAACAGCTTTTATTTAGTATAATGAAAAATTTCTGGGGATGGATAGTGGTGATCATTAAACCTCAATGTGAATGTACTTAATGTATGGAACTCTAGACTTAAAATGTATTAGAAATGCAAATTTTGTATTTGCATTTTACCACAATAAAAAATTAAACAAAAATTACAATATAGGTCAAAAAGTATAATAAAGTACTAAAAATATTTTTTTTAAACCAGCATTTAGTTTCTGTTGGAAGTGGGGATTAAGAAACTGTGGAGTTAAGTGTGATTCATAGATTTTTAGTTTAAACAATTAGATGAGGCTGATTTTCAGATGCTTTTAATAGATAAGTGGAAATGTCAAATAAGCAGTCAGATATGGAAATCTGAAGCTCAGAAAGGGGTTTGGACTGGAAATAGCCATATGGGAGTTGTTGGCATGTAGATGGTAACTGAAGCCCTCTTCCTACAGAAGAGTATGTAGGAACGATAAAAATAGACTCACAAAGAATCCTGAGCAATATCAGCATCTAACAGGAAGGTAGAGAAGGAGAATAAGTAGAAATCGGGAGAACATTTAATAGAAGTAGAGTGTTTCAAGGACGGAGAAGTTAGGTAAAATTATGCTGCAAATTTATACAAGATAATATCTAAGAAATGTCTTTTTATTCAGAGATAGAAAAAGAACATTGGTGATTTTAATAAAAACAATTTGAGTGGAGTGATAAAGATTAAAATGGAATGAGATTAAAAGTGAATGGAAAGTGAAAAAATGGAGGAAAAGCATTTTAGAGTACTCCTTAAGAAGTTATAAAAAGGAGCAAGAACTAGACAGCAGCTGGATTTGTAGAAGGAGTCAAGGAGGTCTTATTTTTTTAAGATGGGAGAGATTTAAGCAAGTGTAAATTTCATACAAAGGTGCCTGTAGAAAGATAAAGCTTCATATAAAAAGAGAGTATTCTGCATTGATACTCAAGGTCTTTGAAATAAGAGTCAGATCCAGGTCACAGCTGACCTAAGAAGAAGGACCACCTTCTTCATTCTAACTGGAAGAAAGCCTGTTCTCTTAGACGGAACTAGGAACTAAACCAAGATGGATGGTTGGTTGGTTGCTTCTCACAACTCCATATTCATTATTATAACACAATCAACCTCTGTGAGAGAAATATTCTGAGATACTTAAAATAAATTTTAAATGATTAGAACTTTACTAAAATATTTTATTTGGATATGATCAAGGTGGCTTCTGTCTAACTAACCTTTCTGAATGTTCACCATTTTATACCCAGACACATAGGAACACATTCTGTCCTCTGAATAGGCCATCTACTCTTATGGTCTTGGGTCTATTTCCTTTGCCAGACCAACTTTTTTTAATCAATTGATTTCTAAAATTGACAAATAAAACTGTATATATTTATCATGTAAAGCATGTTGTTTTGAAATATATACACATTGTTGAATGACTAAATCAAGCTAATTAACATATGTATTACTTCACATACTTATTTTTTGAGGTGAGAAAAGTTAAAATCTATTCTCTTAGTAATTTTCAATAATACAATACATTGTTATTAACTATAGTCACCGTGTGGTACAACAGATCTGTTGAACTTATTCCTCCTATCTAACTCAAATTTTGTACCCTCTGACTAGTGTCTCTCCAACCCTTCCCTCTTCTATAGCCCCTGGATACAACCACTCTATTATACTTTCTACTTCTATAAGTTCTACTTTTTTATATTACACATATCACTGAGATCATATTTGTCTTTCAGTGCCTGGCTTACTTCACTTAAGGATTGCCTATGTTGTTGCAAATGATAGGATTTCCTTTTTCTAAGGCTGACTAGTGTTCTATTGTGTGTACATACACATTTTATTTATTGATTCATCCATTGTTGAACACTTAGGTTGATTCCCTAATTTGGCTACTGTGAATAATGCTGCAATGAACATGGGAGTGCAGATATCTCTTCAACATATTTATTTCATTTCTTTTGGGATATATATCCAGTAGTGGGATTGACGGGTCAGATTTAACTTTTTGAGGAAACGCTGTACTATTTTTGTTACTGCACCAAACCAATCTGACTCAACTTTTATGTCATAAAGTTGTGAGTTGTTTTTCAGTTTCCATGGACCCCCAGGTTGAAGGTCACATAAGCCTGAGCATGCTCAGATGAACCAAGTGTGCAACCATAGGTGAAACCTAAGTGCTTGGACTAGACTAGACTGAGGAGTGAGGGCTGAATTAAGAAGCAGATACCACATGGCAGAATCCAGGATCCAATCACTTTGAGGACTGGCATCACCCCGTAGCGTGGGGTAGTTAGATCATAACTTTTACCTTATTCTTATAAAACCTGTCCCAGCCGCCCCCTCAAGGAGACAGATTTGAGCGTTTCCTCTTGTGTCCTGGCTAGTCCACTTGCAATAAAGCTCTTGTTTTCTCCAAGGCCAGTGCAATGATATTAGCCCATTGACTCCTTAGCAAGAATTCTCCTAATGGCTGTACTAATTTATATTCTCAACAACAGTGTACAAGGGATGCCTCTTTCTCCACGTCCTTTTCAACACTTATCTTTCAATTTTTTTGATAATTTCCAATCTAATAGATATGAGATGATGTCCCATTGTGGTTTTAACTTGCATTTCTCTGATGATTAGTGATGCTGAGTGTTTTTTCATATACTTGATAGCCATTTGTATGTCTTCTTTTGAGAAATGTCTATTCAGATTCTTTGCTCATTTTTTTTAAAACAGGTTATTTTCTTACTGTTGAGTTGAACTCCTTATATATATTTTAGATATTAACACTTACTTGGGTATGTGGTTGGCAAATATTTTTCTCAGATTCTGTAGGTTGTCTCTTCAATCTGTTGACTGTTTTCTTGGCTGTACAAAAGCATTTTAGTTTGATGTAATCCCATTTGTCTATTTTTGCTTTTATAATCTGTGCTTTTGGATTCATATCCAAACATCCATTGTCCAGACCAATGTCTTAGAACTTTTCCCCTTTGTTTTCTTCTAGTACTTTTTATACATTTAGGTCTTTAATCCATTTTGAGATGATTTTTGCCCTAATAAATCTTAATTTCCTTTGTACTAGGATAAAAGATTATTGCCAAGGATGCAAAAAAGGAAGAAAATATAGTCTTATAAAGATTCTATAAGAGACAGAAATATAAACGGACAACCATAACACAGTGTGTAAAATGTGGGAATGAAAGATGTATTTTTACTATAACACCACAAATTATTAAGAAACTGTGAGCTCCTCAAGTATGGAACATGTCTTATATATGTTCATGACTTCTTTAACATAATAGCTTATGTGCATCTAAAGAATTCAAAATCATTATTAAATAATTGACAACAGTGGTACAAATGCTCTATACATGAATAATGTTGTTAATGTAATAAAAGAGCCTAAAGGTTTTTTGTCAAAATTCCACTTTTGGTTTTTTGAATGATCAATCATTCCCAGGTAGACTATTAGGAAGACTAAATCTGCTAAAAAGAAATTATTAAATACTTAGAAAGCTCATAATCTATGTAATATGTGTACCTTTACCAAAGACTATACTTTTGATTTCAATCCCTAAATACATGGCTTCTACCTACATTGTGTTACTCATCTGCTTCTTTAAAATATTTTAAAGGTCTACTGTAGAGATCAGAATATTTTTGAACAGTGACAATCATTTTGCATTTCAAAATGTACATAGAGTATACATAATATTAATTTTGAAATACTAATGTTCTGTGATTCTGTACTGAAGAAATTTATAGTTAAATATAGCTTAAAAAAACTTCATAGTTCTCTTAGAAGCTCATCTGCAACTTGGGCTTATAGGGCATTTACAGTTAGAGACTGACAGGAGAAAATAACTCTAGAATGCCCGTGTTTAGATTACCATCTCAAAATATTTAGCAAAGTAGACTCAACTATTGTTTTTAATGCAAAGGATTGATGACATTGGATGGGTGATAATACTGATTCGGTGAATTCTGATTATAATTCTGATTTCAAAGTGAAAGATCCTAGATGGTAGAATTTTCTCTATATTGAATTAAGCAAAATACACAGGGCAGAGTGTAATGAAATGTACAATAAAAATAATGTTAAACATAATCTTTGGTGGTAATTTCACATTTAAGCAGACTTTTATCACTGTAGAGTTGGCTTGTTCGTTTTCTTTTTTCTTTGAAGCAAGGGCTTAACACAATCTCTCTGCTGGCGATTGCCACATTTTAAGCTAGCAGCAGCAAGAGAGCACAAATAAAAGAGAATAATTGATTCCAAAATTCCTTTCTTAGTTATTTTTTAAAAATTTTTTGACTTTATTTTTCAGATATTGAGAGGCAACATAACAGCATGATAGTTGAAGACAAGTCTAGAAACCAATTGCTTGGGTTCAAATTCCAGCTCTGCCACTTATTTTACGAGCTTCAGCAAGTTTCCCCAACCTCTCTATACTTTGGCTTTCCCATCTATAAAGTAGAGATAATAATTTACTACCTCAAGGGAAGTTGGAAAAATTAAATGAATACAGCCAGTTATATAGTAAGCACTCAGTATGCACGAGGTATCTTTGACACTATTGTCTTTCAGCATACAGTTTCGGACCATTCTGAGTACTTTGTCTGACTCTCCTTACTTTGTGTCAAGTCTAGTACTTGGTAACAGACAATCAACACTGGGCAAAACTTAGAAATATAAATAAATAAGCATACACAAAATTAATATTGAAGAAAATGCACATGTAAACTTTTGCCTAATAGCTGACATAGCAATGGTCTTCTAATAGGTACATCTGACACTATAATATGGTTAGAAAATAAAGCTATATAATATTTTTGAATTGAAATTTGCACTGTTTCAAATTACAAATTACTTTATCTCTGACACTTGTCACATACTATATATTATATCTTATTAGGCCATTACCACAGATTGTCAGGTAGAAAGCAAAACACTTATTTTTTTCTCAAGGGGAGTACAGCAAAGTAAGCATTTACCATTTGCAGAGCAACGTATGCATCTCCCAAAAGTGTAAGTAGGGAAAAGGGTACTAATAAACTCTGACTATTCAATCCAAGTAACTAGAAGTGAGATTGTAGAAAACAGTAAAATAAGTAAAATAATATAAATTTCCATAAAAAAACTTATTTAAACTTTCATAAATTTGATGGTAGATATTTTTTCTTTGTAACTTTTGGAATTACCATAATAATTTATAGTTTTTAAAAATAACACTGGTAAAGGCATGGTGCTAGTGACTTTAATTATCTTTTTAATCCTCAGTATAACAATATCAAGTGTTTCTCTTATTATCTTTACTGAATTAATGAGGCACCCAAAATCCAGGGAGGCTAAGAGAATTGGTTAAGATTACCCAGCTACATAGCTAAAAATTACACAAGGTCAAAGTCTAAGTAGTCTGTCTCTAGAACCCATGTTCTTAAATGCTACCTTGTATCTTTGAATATTTACTAGCAGTGTTCAAATCCCAAATTTTTCTTTAATCTAAAATTATTTTTATTATGAAATTCTGGAAAAAATACAAAGTTTCGATCTGAGTACAAAGTATTCAAGTTCTTCAGAGTACAGGCTCTAAAGACAGACTAACAACTCAAATTCTAGCTTTGCTACTGAATATCCTTTTATTTTGAGATAGTTTATTTAAAGTTTATGAGCTTCGGTTTGTCCATCCATAAACGAGTTAGTAAAAGTGCTTCATAGAGTTGTAAATATTAAATAAGCCAATATATGTAAGTCATACACAACAGTGTCTGGCAAAAAAGAAAATATTACTATTATTCCTTAGTAAAAATATTTACTATTATTTTGTATATAATATCATAAATATCATAGTTTATAATATTATATACTTTTACATTTAGTCAAAGAAAAACTTGATCTTAGAAAGTTATTGTATTAACTAAAATGAGGTTTGAGTGGCAGAAAACTCAAAATAACAGTGGCTTTAAAAAGATAAAAGTTTATTTCTAGCTCATGTAAAAGTTTGGAGATAATTATTTCAGGGCTGTGTGTCCTCAGTGTCAGGATCTCAGCTTATTCAATCTTGTTGTTCTGCCATATATGTTGTTTATTCTGTCAGTCAACTCATGGACAATGTGGGCTTCACTATATCCAGCCATATCCATCTGCATTGAAGTGAGCAGAGAAAAGGAAAGGCTAAAAAAGAAGGGGTAAATGTATAGACCAGCTTTCTCCTCCAGAAGTCTCCTACAGGCTGACATATATAAATAACTTCATCTTACATCCTTTTGGTCAGAACTTAATAATAAAGATGCAACTAGCAGCAAGAGGAACTGGGAAATGCCTTTATTCTAGGTACGTAAGAAAGGAAAAACATGGAGGCTCAGTCTTTGTTAAGAAGGTACGGAAGGACATGGGGACTGCAATTTGTTTCTTTGTTGGCTGGAAACTCCCTTTTCCTAATTTAACACTTTTTATAACAAGTATTGAGTATTAGATGTGTTAGAGATCTTTATCCTCTTTTATATGCTTTAATTATCTCTTCTGCCTTAGTTTTATATTATTTCCTGTTATTTTCTCTCTGGTGTTTCTTAATTTAAAAAAAAAGTCAGGCATTATCAGTTTGAGGAGGGCAGCACAGCATGATGGTAACACCAATTCTGAGGTAACAGATAATGAGGAAGCATAAATCTCTTGATTGTTATAATCCCTTGTTTTCAAAAAGCAGGTCCATTTGGTGGAATAACATATTTTTGCTACATATATTTTTGAAGAAACATGGGATATAAATTAATACTTTTCAATAACTACTGGGTGTTATATTGAAGCACTTGGATAGTTCACCAAAATAAATGGAAAAAGTGTTGACTTTTTTGGCTAATGTTGTTTCTTTGATCCTTTAAAAGGTCAAACTTTTTTCTCTAGTAAAGAAAACTATATAAATTGTACAGTCCACAGACAATCTCTAAAAATCATATTTGTTACAATTTGAAGTTGATGTTGGTCTAGATTTGAAAAAGTATGGAAAGGGAGTGGGTAAGAATTTTACAGTGGAGAGACCTGACAAACTACCTCAGCCAGGTGATCAAAGTCATTACCAGTGATAAATCACTTTGACAGTATATACCCTTGATGTGATGTGATGAAGATGGCACTTTGTCTTTGTGGTCTTCCTTCCAATAACCCATGACCTCAGTCTAATCCTGAGAAAAACATTACACATATCCCAACTGGAGAGCCATTGTACAAAATACCTGTCTGGTACACCTCAACTGTTGAGACATTCAGAAAGAAGGAAAATATGAGAAGTTGTCACAGCCAAGAGGAGCCTAAGGAAACATAAAAACTAAATGTAATGTAGTATGCTGAGTGGAACCCTGTGACATGAAAAGGGCATTAGGTAAAAGCTAAGAAAATCTGAATACAGTATGGACTTTAGTTAACATAACCAACTTATCAATATTGGTTCATAGTAGTAGCAAATGTGCCATACTAATGTAGTAATAAGATGTTAACAGTAATGGAAACTGGGTGTGGGGGTATATATTAATAGGTGTTCTCTGTACTGGCTTTGCAATCTTCTATAAATCTACAACTACCCTAAAATAAAAAGTTTATTTAAAAAGTCAGCCTTATTTTGTGATTATAGCTACTTTTTATAAAAATATAGATGTCATTTTTCTCCTTACAAAATATTACCAGTTTTAAATTTAGGCAACTCCCTAGAAATTGTCAACAGAATGCCATTTTTACAAATAAGGCTATCAATCATGCAAATGATGCAAAAGCCATAAAAACAGTTTAGTTATGGAGATGGCAGAAATCTATTCAATGTTTCTGCTGCTCATCTAGAGATAACCTAAGAAGTAAAAGAAAATAAATCCATAATCCTCTTGGCCCTGGTCATTATAGTTGAAGAACATTCTAAAAGTCATCCAAAATAGTGTGCAGTTTTCTTGACTACTTAAGTCTTTTGGTAGAAAGGTCACCTGAACAAGAAACTTTGATTGATCATAGAACAACTATGTTTGACATCTAATTAGCTGTTTAGAATCTACTTATCTAAAACTTAAAAGTTTTTTTTTTGTTTGTTTATTTCAACTACACCAGCTAGTCCATAAAAGGGGCAAATAAATAAATATTATTTCAAAAAATACTAAAAGCAGCTAGGAAAAATTGACCCATTATTGAGAAATGAACTTCCCATTTAATAAAATATTATTTACAATTACTAATAATTGTTTCTTCAGCATTGTTTGGAAGGTTGATTTTTTTTTCTTTTGGTGGTTTGTATACAGCAGAAGTATTAAATATTAATAATTCTGACATGGCTTACTGTATTCTCTTTTGCATAATAAGGCTGTGTCATATTTGCCAAATTACACTTTTCTAAGCTTCAGTTTTCTCCTCTATAACAGGGAGGAGATAAAACTCACTTCATGGAGTTGTCATAGGGAGTAAATGATACAATATGTGTAAAACCATTTTTACAGTTCCAGGCATAAAATTGCTGTTCAGTAACTAGTTGCTTGAAATATTAGGGGTAGATAAAGTTATTAGTCAAAGTTGGTATTTTCAAGCAGAAGATCTGCTTGAAATAAGTGATATTTCACTTAGGTAAGAATAAATACCCCTTCTTAAAATAAAAATATTTGTAGACTCCCATGCAATAATAATTCGATAGACATTAATCATGACATATTTGACCTTGGTATATATTTGGATAATGCTTTTAAATGTACGTGTAATCAATGAATTCACTATCTGAGTGAAAAAGATTTGAGAAAGTGCCTCCCATGCAATAATAATTCGATAGACATTAATCATGACATATTTGACCGTGGTATATATTTGGATAATGCTTTTAAATGTACGTGTAATCAATGAATCCCAATAGCATCTATTTATACTTTAAAACTATAATATATTATACATGTATGCAAGACCTAATATTCCTGCCACCTAAAAAGGACTTTGAAGTACATATGAATTTTTTGCATGTAGTCTTTGCAATAATACCAAGGGCTTTATGATTTCATGTCTTGTCTCAGGAACTATTGATTTAAACAATATCTTTTGAGAAATTAAAAATCTAAACGTCTCAGGTAGGACTGCATTGCCCTGATACAATGGCATACTCACTATTTGAGTGAAAAAGATTTGAGAAAGTGCCTTTGCTTTCTCACTACTGTTGCTTGCATATAATGATACTGAAAACTTATTCTGGGTGTCACCCTTCCAGTATCTTCATAAACAAAAACCGTAATATGAGACAAAGCCTGATTGTCAGACTTTGAGACATTCTGTCTTATAAAAAAGACTGAGGAAAATCAAAGTTGCACAAAATTCCATTCTGTGTTACAGCTGAAGCAAATCAAGTGTTGACACATGAAATACACAGTATAAGACAGTAAATGAACTCTCTAGTTCTAGTCATTGTTAGATGCAGTTTAGGATTTGTCAGATACTGATGGTTACAGCTGTCTCTGATATGTCTGGTCTTGTAAAACAGAACATCTGCATATGGTCCATATTGCCTATCAATCCTAGAAGGCCACAGACTGTAAATTCAGAGCCCTGTGCTGCTGAAGCTTATAAGGCTTAAGAGGTATCTAGAAATATACCCCCCAACCGGCAATAATGACTACTTGGCCCACATAGATATATAAATGATGTCTGCCTTTGAAGAGCTTACAAATTTTTAGATCTGATCAAAGTGGTCCAGAAATAGAATGAAAAATAGAATTACATTTTGATTTTATACCAGCTTATCATTTTTATGTGCTATTCCCACTCCACCCAAAAAAGACTGAAAATGGAAATGTGATGATCTAGTTTGAAATTTGAGGAGGGAGGATACTTCACCCTGAGGATGGAGCCTGGCAAAATAGAATGTCAGTCAGGAGGCAGGTCTTATGGAATGTGAGCAGAGTCACATATATTAATCTTTGTCATACAGAGTGCAGCAGATTCATTGTGGGAACACCTCTAGGCTTCTACATACTATAGCCACAATAGGTTCAGTAGCCTGTGCCCAGAACCCTATTATCTGTCCAAGACAAAGGAGGCCAAGATGTGAAGGAGAATCACTTCTGGCATGAGCAATAATAACAGTGATATTTTCTCAGTGGATTTTTCTAACAGTCTGGATTCTTCTGGCATTCTGTCCTGGGGTAGTTAACCAGGAAGAACCCCATCAATCACTTGACAACAAAAGGAAGTTGGCAGCTATGAGACAGTCCAGAAATTACCTTCCTTTTTCAGACCAAGGAAGAAAAAAAATGAAAGTGTCAATTAGCTGTTGTGCTATTAAGTTGCACCTTGAATATGATCCTTTGCAGGTGATCTGGGAAAATACTTCAGATGGAAAGTATTGCGAGAGGACAAAGAAGGCAGTTAAATTCCAGGTAAAGAAGTTTTTAGAAGGCACTGGTGGAGAAAGAGGCAAGGGTAGGAGGTGAGCCCTGAGGACACTGATGAATGCCAAACCATTCTCCTTGGATGCATGCCTTGCTACTGGAGAGTCCCACCTGAATAAACTACAGGATAACCACAGCATTTATCCTATAGGATGAACCATAACACACTTTGTGTAAAACCAACAACCGTACTGCATCTGAATTGTAATTGCATGCTTATCAACGATCCTTTCAGTTACATACTGAGCATCCCTGAGTCCTTATTTCTGCATCTCCAGTGCCTAGGATTGTGCTTAATTCTTCTAAAATTATCAATAAGTATTTGTATAATATATAAAAGAATATACAAAACATTGAGTTAAAATGTTAAATTAATGAAAGGATGGGTAGGAGAATTCTATTTTCTCATATCTTAAATATACTTTTAATCAAAGTTAATACCAAAATTTATTTTTACTCATTAAGGTTATGAATACAGACATTCTGACACACTAGGGTGTTCAAACTGAAGAATGCAAACATCCCATTCTCCAACTGCAGAGCCCACTAATGCCAGAGAGGCTTGAATACTACAATGGCTGAGTTTTTCAATTTGCATAAGACTGAGAAACTAAGAGTTCTTACTTATACCACTTTTCACGAACTCTTTCAAGTTAAAGATATTTTGCAAAAAAAAAAAAATGTATTGACTATAACTCAGAGAAGTACTTGGAAAGCTGATTTGTCAGGAGCTTATTAAAGTTATGGGGTAGAAACACACAAGAATAGTAATTGTAGTAATTTCCTGTTTTGTTTGCTTTTAACCTATAACTTTATGGATATTTTTTAAATAAAAAACTTTAAATAAGCTATAGATTTTCAAATATTAGTTATAGTAAAGTCGCATAGATTGCTGATGACATATAATCAATCTAAATTTGCATAGAACCATTTCATCTAATAACTACATGGCCATAAGTTATGTTTACCTAGTCTCTCATTTCTTCACAGTGACATCTCTCATATTGTTTTAAATATCCTTGGCTATATATTTTATTCTTCTGCCCAAAATGTAGACCTGATATCATATGGTCTTCTATTATCTCACCACTTCAGAGAAACTTAATTAGAATGTTAAGTATTCAATACACTTAGACTCCATTAATGATACTAAAATATTTTTTTTACAATTCACTTGCACTGATAAAAGTATTAGAGATAAGTATTCCCAAAATATATGAACCACAGAAGACAATCCAGTCTACCCAGCCCAATAATGAGAATAGCAAATACCTACATAAGAAATCATTTGCTTCCCTATATTTGAATTATTTTTAAAGTACTTATATTTGGAAATGATGGCATCTTTGAAAAACCATGCATGGTCGTGTACCATTCCTTGTTCTTTTTTTTTTTTTTTTTTTAGACATAGTTTCATTCTGTCACCCTGGGTAGAGTGCAGTGGTGCCATCATAGCTCACTACAACCTCAAACTCCTGGGCTCAAGCGATCCTCCCACCTCGGCCTCCCAGCGTGCTAGGATTACAGGCTCCAGCCACTGGGCCCGGCCTCATTCCTTGTTCTAACCCATAAATGGGACCTGTGAAGCCAGGTGATATACATAAGACATTTTCAATACTCTTTGTTTCCTCTTTTGTGTATTGTTAAACATTTTGTTTACCATTTAGTCAGAATCTAAAAACGGCTCACCTTCTTGAAGTCACCCAAGCAGTATCTGGGAATGTTTTAAAATACTGCAAAGAGAAAAGCAGAAGAGCAATTGCAAATACCTAACAGGTGTTCTACAGAAAAGCACTGATTGCTATGTAAAGCACCACAGCTTTCCTGACAATGCAATGTCCTAAGCAATTGTGGAATACAGCACATACTATTTAAAAATTATTTACTATAGGATTGCATTTCACTACATAACCAGATAAATACTTAATGTCATTTGTCATTACAATTTGGAGTGTGTGTGTACTTTGTTTTACTAATAATTCATCCCAAAGCCCATTGCTCAAGGTTGGAATTATGGGAACAAAGCTCAGGTATTAAATGCAAAGCAGAATTATACAGGACAGTATTATCAACAATAGACATTGCTTCAGACTTTCTCATACAAAACACTGGATGATATTAAAATATATTCAGATTAGGGACCAGTTTCAAAATACTGTCATCTGTATTCAGGTGAACCAAATGTTAAACACTGAGGTGATATATAGTATTCAAGAGAAGTAGTACACCACTTTTGGCAAAAAAAAACAATAATAAAATTGACTATTACATTTCATCAGTTCACACTTTTTTAGTCATCAATTGGTCTTTTGTAAAAAGCAATAATTAACAAAAAAGGATATCAAACATTCTTAGGATCAATAATGATATGTTCAGTAAGCAAAATTGCATTTGGTATGTTTTTTTCCAAATAGAAATATTTGCAGAAAGAGTGGCACTAGCCAACTTGATGTCAGTGTGTTGCATAATGCAGGTGCTGTCATATATCACATAGTTAACATTTTTCAAACTTATGGACTCCTAATAAGATTGTAACCTTCAGACAACATTTAAAATAAATTCCATTTTTCCTGCCGAACACAATTTATCACTTTCTAGATAATGTATAGTCTCCAAAAAAAAAAAAACAAAAAGGATTTTATTAGAAGCATTCAGTAAAATAGAGATGTAGACTTTGGGAAGAAAAGAAAAGACCAAGTTTGAAATAATAATTATATCCCTTGAGTCAGGCATTTCCTGTCAGTTAATGAATATCTGGGTTAGAGGACCCAAAGGCAAAACTTACTTCTTAAACAGCATCGTGTATGGCTGATAAGGGTTTTCATATTGACATTTTCTGTGGTTTCCCACTAGTCTCTTTTTAAAGTCATGGTTTCTATCGATCCACATCCTATGTTCCCTTTTAGATATTCTTCTCAAGAAATATGCTTTTATAGATTAGTAAATGTGCACAAAGAGAAAAGCATGACCTCAGGAAAATATCATGTGGCAATAGTCATAGGTCTAATGCAAGATGTCTGCCAGTCTCTAGAGAATGAAGATGGAAAGTGAGAGAGTGGGGAAGAGAGGAATTAAGTCTGCATTTCTAAACCAAAAGAAAAAAAGTATGTGTTTGACAAATAATAGCATTTTTAAATCTTCATGTATTATTTCTTCAAAATGATTGGGGGTTAATTGAATGTGGGAATTTGGGCACCATGCCAGCTGTTCTCATTATCATATTTTCATATTTTTCATTAGTTGCAAAAAGTTACAAACAAGCTTTTCTGAGTATTTGGAAAAGTTTAGCATGGAGGCTAATTTAGTGATAACAGAATCCTGAGGCTACTGAACTGGCTGGTGACCTAGTACAGTTTGTCTTTCTAAACATTGGGGTGAAATATGAGAACTATATATGTAAAAGAAAGTTTTTAGGTTATTCTAGCTCAGATTTTCATTTTCAGAAAGGCAAGCTGAGCTGCAGAGTGATTAACTGACTTGCCTAAAGTCAGAAATGCAAAAATATCATTCAATAAAATCCACAGGTAGCAGAGTCAGTAGAGTGCATTATTGTTAAAAGTTCAAATCATTTCCAAAGACTCAAAGGTCAGATCAGATTTGAATGTAATTACCCAAGGCCTTACTCTGGGTCCAGAAGCAAAGAGAAGGAACAAAGTAAGAGGGTTAGACACCTCCAGTAATGGCCCCATTGGGGACTGGAGGACTGATTCACAGGTTTTAAGCTGGTTAGGAATTTCTTTTTCATAGGTCAATGTTTCTTAAAATATATTCCATCACAAAAGTTGAATACTTAGTAGATAACCAGTTAAATAATCCATACATGCCTAAATATGTAAATACATATGCACATGAACATTTGTAAACAGATACATATTTTAGATATTTTTGAAACTCATGCTCGAATACGTCCAAAAAAATGCTCCAAGACATAATCCTTCTAGGAAGTTTCCCCTGAAATGTTACTTAAAACCTCTCAGAGTTTCTGCAGTTATTAAAAGCTTTGTGAATTCTGAAAAAGAACCTCACCTGCCCCCTTCCCACCCTTGCACACACAGATATTAACCTTATTGTACTCATGGTTTCCTTAACTTATGCTGATTTAGAAAAACTGGTTATGCCTATTAACATTCTGTAGAAATAGTGTCCCCAAGAGCATGTTTTAGGATACAGTGTCTTAAGCATTCACCTCCATGCATAGAGCAATTTGGACTGAAGAAATGACGAGACAAAACATGAACTAATACAGTGAATAACATATGTCCTGTGTATCTTTTCCATATTAGCTGTTCTCAGTAAGTAATCCTCATCCTGAGAAGTGCCTTCAACTTAACATGCTTCTTTTCCTGCTCAAAAAGAAATGTCTTTTAGTTTTTCTTCACTTCTACACAGCTGAGGGGGCAGTTTAACAGTTTTTAGGGAGGAAAACAGAAAGAGCAAACCAACCTGGCCAACTGATAGAACCGAGCTTCTAAGCTTTGGATTTCTTATGAAGGTTGAAATGTTTGGGTACAATTTTTAGAGATTGCCTTGTGGGTGACAAAATTCAAAATAATAGTCTGCAGTTCATAGAAAATATCGTTGTGAGGATTGAGTGAGATACTGTGTGCAAAGTTCTTAGCACAATGCCATATACAAAACACTCATTAAATTTTAGTGCCAACAATTGAAATGTCCATTCACAAACTAAGGTGTAACATAATCAATTTTTCCATTTTCATTAAAACAATGTCATTTCCTTTTTTGGTGACAAGATACTTAACTTCATTGATCTCCATGGTTAGTTTATATGGTGTTGCCACAGTCCTGGTGTTTAATCGGGGACAAATGCTTGAGTTCAGTGATGGAAGGATCTGGTACTTGGTTTGCCTATCACATTGGCTGCTGCTGAAATGTCTATCATTCTATTGCTCCATTTTCCTTCAGCTTCACCAAGTCTATTGCGGTGTCCACGCAATACATGGAGCATGGAAATGACTATATTGCTGCTTATATGCCAAACATAGGACTTGAGAATTCTGTCTGGCCTGACATACCACACGGCTGTCTCTCTTGGGGCTTGCCATTTCCATGCCTCCATAACTGGGCAGCAGGCGACGAAGAGTAATAACTCTCAGGATACCCCGATGTTTCTCAGTCTTCCTCCCCTCCACTCTCCACTCCCTTTTCATCCCCTCCTTTCCCTTCTCATCCTCACCTTGTCTCTCTCTTTCTTCATAGTCAGGAAAAAAATGTTTGGCTAATTTCTATCCTTTCTGTTTCCTGCCAAAATAATTTGTCTATGTCTACTCATTCCCTTAAGCTTTTGAAACCAAAACAACTAAACAGGGAAACTTCAAAGAAAATTATATTTCCCACCCTTCCTCCTTCTTATATGCTATCCTACCCAAGTTACTGATAATAATTATTATGGAAAGGTGCTTATAAGAATCAGGAACTCCCTGAAGATTTGAGTTTCCACCCTAACATACCTTTTCAACTATATTCTATTTTGTTCTGAGGACCAATTCCGTCTAGTCCTCTAACCTTGTAAGAGCTCCTACTTAACTCTTTCTGTTTAAGTTTTTATCTAATAGCTTTGTTCCTACTTGGCCATGTTATTTTTCAATCCTGGAATTATTCTTCACTCTACTCTTAGATTTCTAAGAAAAAAAGTATGAAAACTGAAGAAAGAAAGAAGTGAATGATCAGAAGCAATTTCAAAACCCACCAGAGAAACTTCATTAGGGCACAAAGCTTGGGACTAATCCTCTGTGACTTGTGATTCTGTCCTTTGAGCTTGAAACTTTGGCCTATGGTCTCATGTCTCTGCCCTTTCTTTTCCATGAAAAATAGCATGTATTTGAAGCTGAGTAGTTTTATCAGCCTATTTTCTGCCTGTAGAATTTTGGAAAATCGAGCAACTATTTTTTTTTTTTTTTTTTTTTGAGACAGAGTCTCACTCTGTTGCCCAGACTAGAGTGCCATGGTGTCAGGCTAGCTCACAGCAACCTCAAACTCCTGGGCTCAAGCGATCCTCCTGCCTCAGCCTCCTGAGTAGCTGGGACTACAGGCATGCGCCACCATGCCCAGATAATTTTTTATATATATTTTTAGTTTTCCAGCTAATTTCTTTCTATTTCTTTTAGTAGAGACAGGGTCTCATTCTTGCTCAGGCTGGTCTCAAACTCCTGAGCTCAAAGGATCTGCTCACCTGGGCCTCCCAGAGGGCTAGGATTATGGGCATGAGCCACTGTGCCCAGCCAGAGCAACTTTCTTTTGTTTGCTGTTTTTTTCTTTCCCTTTTGGATCAAGCTGGCAGTATTTCTGATGACATAAAATTCTCAAGAACTTTATGAGTCTCTCACATATGTCAAGAGGATTCACTTATTTAGACAAGAGGCTCTTCCACAAATCTTTCCAATATGATACCATCTCTACTTCTTTATTGATACAAAACATTTTATTACATGCATAGAACATGTAATGATCAGGTCTGAGTATTTATCATTTCTGTGTATTGGTAACACTTCAATTCCTCTCTTCTAGCTACTTTGCAAAATAGAATACATTGTTGCTAACTATAGTCACCCACCTCTGCTATCAAATATTTGGGCTTTTTTGTTCTAACTGTATGTTTGTACCCACTAACCAGCCTCTCTTTATTCCCCCTCCCACCCACACACCCTTTCCAGACTCTGGAATCTATCATTGAATCCTCTATCTCCATGAGATCAGGTTTTTTAGTTCCCACATATGAGTGAGAACGTGGCATCCTTCTATGACTAGCTTACTTCACTTAACATAATGATCTTCAGTTTCATTCATGTTGCTGCAAATGACATGATTCCATTCCTTTTTATAGTCAAATAGTATTTAATTGTGTATATATACCACATTTTCTTTGTTCATTCATCCATTGATGGGCACTTAGATTGATTCTATATCTTTGCTATTGTAAATAGTGCTACAATAAATATGCAAGTGCAGGTATCTCTTTGTTTTTTGTCTTTTTTTTTTTCAGAAATCTCTTTGATGCACAGATTTCATTTCCTTTGGCTAAATACTGAGGAGTGGGATTGCTAAATCATGTGGTAGTTATATTTTAACATTTTTTTAAATCAATATTAGTGCTAAAGATGTTACAGAGGATATACCTTAGATATAAAGATAAATAAAAATAAAATATACAAAATATTTTGTAAAATATATAGCAATTTTTTGCATTAAATTTGTTCCAAGTGTTGATGAGTATATTAAAGTAGAGGGAAAGATTGAAAAACTTGTTCAGAAATATATGGGAAGGAAGAAAACAGAGGCTAATGTAAGAGTTTTTGCTGGTTAAAAAATTAGAAAATGTTAGCACATAAAGACACATATATATATAAATGATAGCAAAGGAGAGAAAAGCAAACGCATCAACCCAATTGGTGGTGGAGTTAAAACGTATTTTCTTATATTGAACAAGCTAATTAAACTTGGAAAATCATGGTGAAATCTCAAAAATAGAAAGATAGGTTTAGCTATCCTAAGCATGTAGCATCATTTCTGTATAATAATGTCTCAGATTTATTCTTAGTGGTATTTGTAAACATTGAGATGTTTTACTAAATTATAGCATAAATATCACACTCTGGATTTTTAGGAGTTATAAATGAGGTAGAAGTGATAGAAAGCAAAAGGATAAACTATTAAGTTGCCTTTGATATGTAATTAATAATGCTGTATTTTATTTTTAGAGTTTTAGAATTTGTAAAATATATTTGTAATTCCTGCCCCCCCCCCCAATAACTCTATGAGACGGTAAAGGAAAGGAAAGACTCAGGAAAGGGAGTGGTAGGATTTAAAGTTTACAGAGGATGTTTTGCCCTTTGTTTTTGCTTTCAAATTCTGGAAATGTTTGACAGAAGGAAAGCTAAAAGCTTATGAAGGAAATGTTCTTTGTCCTACCTTTTAAGATAATGCAGGGATAGGGTAAAAAGTGCCTTTAATACAGCTAATTCAATAAATACAAAAGCAGTAAAGAACAGAACATACAAATATTATTGAATAGTATATTTTGTAAAATCAAGGTACAGCAGGTAAAATTCTTGGCAAACTTATCTATTTATGCTAAGGAAATATCTTACCCAAATTCCTCCAATTTTATACATGAAACCACATAAACACTTAACCAATTAGAAAATATAATTTCAGATTTTAATTAAGAAGCTCAACATTTACCTTCAAAGTCTCTGCTAGAAAGCTATATAGCTCCTTAGAGCCTAATTGGATTATTTATTTTGGGAGGATAGGGATAAAGGATATAATGTGTAATATAAATTGACCCAATTACAATTACTTGAGTTAAATCTATGAAGTCATGCTATATTTTAGCAAATTATATTCTCTAGGAAATCTTACAGTTGACAAAGTTTCTCTAAGAAATTCTCCTTCTGGGTCTGACTCAGATTTAGGACAAGCAATGTATTCTATTTTTTATTTTTATTCTTTTTTTTTTACATTTTTGTTACAAATTTTATATAAGTAATGATCACGGCTATACAATGAAGTTTTTGGCATTGAAACAGTCCCAAGGGCTGGACTGGAAAGTTGGAGAGGAGGAGGAGGTGGTAACTCCACGCAATGTCATCATACATCACAAATGCCATGTGCAAAGCTCTAAGAGGAATGATATGGAAAAATTCTTCTTCCCTCAACACTTCTTTCTGCCCCCTTTCTGAGACAACTTGTCTGAATATGCTAGTACTTGATTTCAGGGCAGTTGCCATTTTAAAAGGAGGTAACAAGATAATGAAAATATTTCTAGAAGTAAAAGAAGAAATAAATATCTAAGTATATTTTTCCACGTGATGGAAAGTATAATTTTGAAGTCACTGGGAAGGGATCTCCATAAGGTCATTCAATGTGGGGAATGTTCTGTCCTTCTCAGATAGCAGGTCAGCTAAGTATTTGTGTCCTTTTCACTTAAAGATTTCACTCCAAGATCAGTGAGAGTGTTTCTGTCAAGTTTTCTAAACGCACACATTAAGAAACCAGGCTAAAATTTCCATCATAATGAATGAATTAATCCAAATCTGGCCTACATCCTCAGCATTTATTTGTTCGTTTGTTTGTTCAGGAAGAGTGCAGTTAGTTGAATGTCCTGGTTTTTGGAAATCCATTCTGACTTCATTCCAATATATTTTAACTTGAGCACTCTTTGGGAAAAGAGAAGAAAATTATTTTTATTTATTCTTAAATATATGCTATGTCTCCAAAATGAAGTAGTGTTACTATTCATTCATGCAAGAGCTTAAAGTATGATAAGGAGTTATTAACTTTAAAAAAACTACCTGTCTCCTGAGTTCACTGAATCAGCGTTTATTAAATTATTCTGCCTTTAACTTTAAGTTAGGTCTCTTTATTGATGGCTTCATGCAAATGGAAGTACTTTCATATCTTTGCCTGTGGCATCACTAATTTTAAATATTGATGACTTAATTAGTACTATTTTAACACTTGAACACAATATATTTCATGTACTCTCATTCTATAAATTTATAAACAAATAATTTTTTAATGTAAGGTTAAAAAACCTCACCAGTGGTGGAAACTATGAAGAGCTATTCAGAATAATAAAATTCTGCATATATATCTCTGCTTTAATAATTGCACATAAGGGTTTACTCTAGATTTAGCATATGTGTTTCTTTGGTAGATGGTACTGAGATCATCTGCCATTTTATTGGGTAGATAGTACTCTGGCCAAGTAGCTCAGAGAAACTCCAAAGCTAAATAGCTGAGAACTAGACCTAATCATACAACAGGGTGCTGTAGTGTCAATATTGCTCTATTCACTCAGCAATGAGGATGGTCAGGTTCAAATGACAGTAGCTTCACCTCTGCCACATCAAATAAACTGGACGGCTCTTTGTGCTTGGAAGGAGAAATATCTCCCCACTCCCAACCAAAGTGAGACGTCCTTGCTTTGTTCAGGTCTACATGTAAGCCTCCACTGAATTGATCTCATTGTAGGATCCTAATGAGAAATCCAGCTCCAGGCACAAATTCCATGCATAATTTTTTAGGTCCAAACATATGTAATTACAAAGTTTTTACCTGGCAGGCATCCTAGAGGAAAGCTTCCCTTCCCACACCAAACTTGGTGCACAACCAGTGAATTGTAGTCTATGAAGGGAGCTGCAGTCAAGAGTGCAGGCCCTGCTGTCTGGCCATGCTCTTATGATCACATCCATTCCTAGCTCAGGCACCATGTTTCAGAGGCATCTTCATCAGAGGCCATTACAGAGACCTTACTTAGGTGTCTGTTCAGAAACCTTCTTATTGTGAGAGGAGGAATTCTAGGTGAGGAAACCTTAAAAACACTTCTCCACTCTGAGCACTTAATACCTTTCCACTACCAGCTCTTCCTCCTTGCCATTTCCTTTGTCCCTTGGGTACATAAACTTCAGAAACCTTTTGTTCAGAACCCTCTCAAAAATGAGATGACCTCCATGTTTGTGCTGATTCACCTGATCATTGACCTGCAGTTTCGTTCCATGGGAGAAATGGAAGGAGGCATGGAGGAAGAGCATTCTGTACTTTCTCTGGTATAGCCTTTGCTCATTCTACCAAAATAAACAATTAAGTGTTTGACTTTTATTTTAATTTTTGGTCTGTTTCTTTAATAATCAGCTACTCCTATACCTGCCAGCTCTACTCTGCAGCTCAGCTGAACTTCTGACACCTAGATCATATGCCCATCCTTAGATACAAGAGAATCTAATAATTCATATTTTCTGGCTTCTATCATGGTAAGATGAATGGCAAATGTGGGAAACAGCCAACATGTAGGAAACATATTCTAAAGTTCTAGGTAGCTATTAATGAAAGTAATAAAGTTTCAGTTACTACCTATTAAAAGAAAAACTTCAGACAAATTAAATTTAGCAGAATTGATTTAAGCAAAGAACAGTTCATGAATTGGACAGCACTCAGAACCAGAAGAGGTTCACAGAGCTGTGCTTGGCAGTTTGAGTACTGAGGTTGCATGTACTGGACACAGAAGCTGAGTAGAGAAGTGCCCAGATTGGCTATAGCTAGACATCTGTCTTATTTGGGCTTAGTGTGATGAGTTGGCTGCCTATGATTGGTTGAAATCTAGTTGCTTGTGATTGGCTGAAATTTGGCTATTTGTTATACTCCTAAATCAGGTTTTAGTTGTTTATATACTAAGCTTGGCTTCAGTTTGTTTTGTAAGAAATCAAAATATGGAAATAGCCCCTCTCTATTGATTTCTGATTATTTAATTTAACACACTTAGTAAGCAGATATTATGAATAATGACTTACAGTGGTACATATAAACAGTATTTATGTCACTATGCCCCTTGATGTTGTTCTTAATCTGCTTACCACTATGGTTGTGCAAAATGGAATTCAGAGAAGCTAACTACCAAAGTTGCAAATTTAGTTTTAGAATTAGAATTTGAATAAATATATCTTATTCAAAGCCCAGTTTTTGGGTTTTTTTGTTTGTTTGTTTGTTTGTTTTTGGTTTCCTGGAACATCGTTACCTCCCTATTAGATAGATGCTCAACAATATTTGCTTAATTAAATTGAAATCTTAATATTTTTTGATAAATAGAAGTTAAGCATCAGGGCAAATCTAAAATTAACTCCTCTGCTTTTCTTCTAAAATTAATTATACTATCTTGCCCAAGTTTTAGCAACCTGTTTTTCATGACTTAATATTATTTAGTTTTTCTGATATTGGTATAGAATCTTGTAGTACAGGATGTAAAGCTACGAAGTAAGACAGACAGGCTTTGAAGTGTCAGATATGTCTTCATTCTGAATCATTGAGTCAGTCAGGCAGTCAGTTTTAAAAAATAATAATAAAGTAGAAAAAAACAGAAGGGTAGAAAAGGTCAGGAACATTTTTTTTTCTTCACAAGTGTACTTGTTTCTGCAAATGGTTTTAATGAATCATTTCAAAATTGAATAAGAAACAGATGTCTGTTAATTAGAGATTTGAATTTAATGACATGGTTGCATAGGTATGGCACACAAAACATCTGTGTTTTAGTACCTAACATTAATTTAATTTCTTTACAGGAGTCATTTACATTTTTCTTCATTTTCAATAAATTGTTTTTCATTGCTCAAAATAACATTGTAGTTGTGAAGTCCTTGTCATTTAAACAGAACACTGTGGGACTGACTCCATAGACTTCACTTAATAAGTTCTGCATTCTCATAGTGAATCATATACAAGAATAACAAGAATAAAGTAAATTAATTCTGAATTATATAGATACTACATTCTTTGGACCCTGTGAGAAGATTTAAGGATTAATGGGATTAATAGGTCATATCAGATGTAATTGTAAAATATTATTTTAGGATTGGAGCTTTTCCAGATTTTGCTTTACTCCTGTTTTGCACCATTATACTTGTGAAACACAAGATAAGAGCCAGTCTTAACGCTTGCTGTCCAAGCAGTTTATCTGAATAAATAAATGCAGTTTTTATTCTCATTAAAAAATATAACTTAAAAATATATATACACAGTTATTGGATATTTATATGTGTCAGGACCTGTGTAAAGCATTTTAGATATATTGTTTCATTTGGGTACCACTCTTCACATTTACAAATGAGGACACTGAGGCTCAGTGAGGTTATAGTAACTTGCCAGGAGTCACAAAGTTAGAAAGTGACCGAGCTGTATTGAGAATAAGAACTTTTCTTAGATGAGCCTTTTCTCTTAGCCTCCAGGAGCACTGCCCAGATCATCACACTCCTAGTCAGGGCTTAGTACATGGAACCATCCCTTTTCACTTCTGTTCTTTTAGTTATATAAATTCATTAACCATAGACTTCAGGACTACTCAATTTACCTTCCTTAGGTTTATCCCAGGCTCATTGTTTGGGGCCAATTTTCAATATATATATTTCAGGAGTCATGAGAAGCTGGGTCAATATCAGTGTTTTTAAAAGAGCTGCTGAACTCAGGGGAAGAGTTTATGGGTCAGATATTGGGGCCTAGAACAATGTTTGCCACATTTGGGCTAAAACATCTTCTTTCTCTGAGGAAGGAATGATGGAAACTTTCTCACAGCCCCTCACTAGGCACCTAGGGAAAGTAAGATACTCTACAGAGTCAAGCGGAGTGCTAGAGAAAGTGTTTTTTTGTTATAAAATGCAGACAATTTGCTGTGAGAAGGAGAGTTAAAAACGCATGCTTGGTCAATCTCCTAGTGGTTGGGCCCCCAGCGTAGTTCCTGAAAACTTGGATTCCAACATCTCAAAAGAAGAAAATTGCTAGTAGAAACAACTTTCTATTTGCAAAGGGGCATTGCACACGGAACACTGTGGAAAATCTGGTAAAAGGCAATGGACTGAAGGAAAAGCAAATTAAACGGAGTTGGCCAGACAGAAGGGCATGAGAACCCAGGCTGGGAAATGAAGGGCAGTGCCAGAACTTGTCTACAGGCCCTGGGAGCCAAAGTGGAGTTTAAGAAAGTGGAGAGGTAAAGAAAGGGATGGAAGGCTGCAGTGCCCAGGGTAGAGCCGTGACTCAGAAGTGAAGCAAAGATGTGAGATGGAAGTCTGGCGAAATCTCTCTTTTCAGTGCCATGGTGGCCATTAGTTCATTATATCTAAATGTGAGTGGTCTCACTGTCATCTAGAAAAGAGTCTACAGGTTTTTCCTTTTGTGTAATTTTTTTCTATTCATGAGAATAAACAGCAGAGGCACAAACCTGCCCAACAGAATTTTTCTGCATAAATTAGTAAAGGATGATGATATGTACACTTTGATCCTTTTTGGCTTCTTTATCAATTGTCTACTGGCTTCAGTCATCATATTTTTGAGAGCTTACTCTGTCAGACACTACTACAGGCACCAGGTACATAATGACAACTAAGTCATGCTCCCTTTCTATGAAGCCTTACAATTTAAGAAGGAAGTAGATTTTCAGGTATATTATTATAATGTAAGACGATATAAACAATGACAGAATCTCAAAGAAGTAATGGAAGAAAATTAAGAGACAACACAGTGGTGATTTGAATCATGTCTTTAAAACTTCCAATGATAAGATTTTCTTTATATTTTTTAATATTATTATAAATTTATGGATTTTTATATTTTATATCATGCAATCCATTGCACCTACCATTCTTTTCTTGGGTCAAATCATCCCATCTTAAGACAACGGAGACCCTATCAAATCAGCTCGAGTGTTCTCCAGACATAACTAATTAGTTTGAAATCCTCCTTGCTTTCTGTCATAACACTATGTTCCAGGCTGATCTAGTACTTTTCTCACAACACATGTGAAATAATTCTCCAAGGAGCCCTGAAAAACATATTTATAGATCAAAATTTGGGTGTTGGAGTGCTTATTGCTACAGGATTAACACTGTTCCCAGGCCTCTTCAGTGAATAGAGCTGGCAAATATGTATTTCTTAAACAAATCAAAATGTCATATTATTATTTTAAATTCAAAATTTAGATTACAGTGTTCTAAGTTAATTTATTTTGAGTTACTTTATTTCTTCTTTTCTTCTCTCTCTTTTTTTGTAGGCTAGAAGTCTTGGTTCTTAGTGGCATTGAAATATTTGTCTTATTGTACAATATCCTTCTATTAGGTTCAACATAGCCATACCAATACCATTACCAATACTAAGACTACTGAATGTAGTTTATGATATATTTCTGCTTTCTCTATTTTTTCCCTTAATTTTAAAGATTATCACAAAATTCTATGTATAGAAGGCAAGAATTCTGATAATACTGATGTGAAGATGTTGGGCAATTCCTTCCATTGGTGACAATTATACAACTGGTAAACAAAGACTATTTCAATTCTGCTTCTGCTTAAAGATAGGAAAAAAAATCATTGCTTTCACTTCAACAAGAAAAAGCTAGATGATGGACAAAAGCATAACTCTTCTGGAATCCATCAGAGAGCCGAGGTCCCAAGGCAACCAAGTAATCTAAATTCCAATGTGTAACAAACCATTCAAAGGAGAGGGGGCACAGGAATAGCTTTACCTTTTCCAGAGACTAGCAGGAAATGATGGCTTCCATAAATGTGGATAAGAAACAAATGTTAAATTGTTAATGCATTCTTGATGATGAGCCAGCATGAGAGTTTAGAATCCTTGGGAACCTCAGACACAAGGGGGGTCTTCACTTACAGCTATTTCTACAGACTTTCATCAAAAGATCCTGAGAAAGATCAGGAACGGTCTGAGCCTTTAAGAGAGTCCTCTCACTGCTGCATAAGCACAAAATGGCTCCCACTTCACAGTCCCTTCCTTCAGATGAAACAAGTTTAAGCTACTGGAGAAGGAATAAGAAACCTTCCAGCCCCCATCTCAAGCAAAGATGAATTACTTCTGAGGGTGAGGAAAAACAAAGGCTGCCTCTCTGTGTGACCTTTGTGAGCTGGCTGCAAATTAGACGGAGCTTTTTCTCCAACTTGCACAGAATTTGGCCCCAATTATCACTGAGTTTGGATTAAAAAATGTGGAAACCTTGATGTCTTGAGGCATTAGAGAGCAGAAATTGGAGGTGGAAAAACAACTGGAAATTTAGTGAAAGGACCCTGAAAAGAAGGGAATCATGGATAGTGTCTTTTAGGGTAAAGGCCTGTGCATCTTGCTCCATAAAAAATACTTTTTGGAAAGCGAGTGCAGGGATTTACTGTTTCTCAGCTACCTGAGACATCACTTTAGTTCCTAAATCCCTATTAAATGGTTCTTTCTGAGAAACTGGATTTATCAGCTTCTTTCTTTGTCCTCTCAGCTCCCTTGGCATTTGGGGGTCAGTTTGCATACCCTTGCTCACCATGGAACAGTATCTATAAAAGAGTCCACAGCTAACATCACACTTAATGGTGTGAGACAGAATTCTTTCTATTAATACTTAAAATCAAAATTAAACCACTACTGCACTTCAACATTGTATTAGAAGACTTAGCCAATAAAATAATAAAAGAAAAAGAAATAAGAAGTATATAAACTTGAAAAGAAGTAATATTTTCTTTACTCACAGATGACATAATCATTTTCTTAGAATGTATAAATGAGTCTACAAAATAGATAATAGAACTAATAAAAGAAAGTCACAGGATACCAAGTCAAAAGACTAGCTGGAAAAGATTGGAAAATAACCTTTAAATAATTATCACGTACAATAACATGAAAAATATACATAAGATTAAATTTAATGAAAGGTATACAAGACCTATGCAATGAAAATTACAAAATATTGCAAAGAGAAACTTTAAAATGATATAAACAAAAGTGAAATTATATAAAATTTTCATTAATAAGAAGAATTAATATTATTAATTCATGCTAACACATGATAACAAAAGACTGAATGCAACCCAAAAGTCCATCAATGGAGCAGAGCTGGTTGAATGGATTATAGTCCATTAATATAATGGAGTACCAAATATGGTAAAAAAAAGAATATGAAACTTCTCCATTTACTTAAATGAAGCATTCTACAGCATATTCCTCTCACACAATTCTTTCTACCATACCAATCAGTGTAGTTCATCTACTTGTAATGCAACCAAGGAAAACATGTAAAGTATTAGTTCCATTTGAAATGTCATTCAAGTAGTCTTTGAGACCCTGAGAAGTTAGGCTGGGTAATTTTTATACTGAGTTTTAAGATCATATTGTGGCATGGTCTTAATATATTGTATTGATTAAGTTATTTTCTTAATTATTCACTTAATAATCATACAAGGTAGTGCTGAATGGAACTCAGAATTTATCCAGCCCTATCTGTCCACTTTATAGATAAAAAACCTAAGGACTGAAAGTTGAACCCCTCATTTATAACATTTCTATTTAAAAATCATGTCTAGAATGAATCAACATGCTTTAATAAAATGTATATTATAAATAAGTTATTACTTCTAAACTATATAATTTTTACCTTTAGAAAGTTGGGTGTCTTTCAACTCACATAACATATTACTATTTGAATTTCATTTCCAATATCTACCTTATGTATATGCCAGGATCCTTTGAAGAATAAAAATATGTAATTTGAAGAATCAAAGCATGAAGCAAACCTGTTTGTATGTTTTCGCTATCTAGGTAATTCTACCAGTGGATGAAACAAGACAGCAGAAAACATTGCTAACTTTACAGTAAGATAAACCTTGTTCTGCATCCTGGTCTATCACTGAACTTCATCTGAACTGTGTGAATTTGGATGAATAACTTCATGTCTCTTCTATTTTTCTCCTCTGTTAAATGAGACAATACTTCATAGCTGTCAAAGTATTGTATATAATCAGGTGGTGTATATGTAGTATGAATTTCAGTTATAAACTACAATGTACAACTGAAATTAATTTATACTAACGTCTCTATTTCATTAAAATGGCGGCACATAATCTCAGTTAATTTATGTCTAGACTTTCCCCAAGGTTCTGTTTAATTTTCCAGAAATGTACACTGTACCAAGTTATAGACAAGTGTTCTACCAGATCCTTGGTTGTCCTTGATGTCTCTCCTCTGCTCTTGAGATTGCATAACTCTCTTACTGTTCATTCTATTCATTTAATTCATTATACTTTTGGCATATTGTGACTGTCTGCAACCACATTAAGATTCCATCACCTAAATATACCCACATTCATTTTTGTGTTATATCTATATCTAGTTATACAAATATAGATACAGACATAGATATAGGTATGGTCTCCCTAAAACTCTATAAAGAAGGAAACACAAGTCTCTTCTGCTCTTAGATTACATAAATTTATATGAATGCTGCTGTTTCCCCAGGCACAGTCCAGACTGCAGGGAGTGTAACAGTTTCTCTAGAAGTAAAAGGTATCTAATATCTCATCTTTTGCCCTCTAAATACTTTATCTCCTATCCCAGACATACTCTTAGGGAGATGGGATATAGTAAGATGGAAGAAGATAGAAGAAAGAGTTATGTCACCTCATGCTGTTTTATCCTACATCTTTCATCAATACCATGATTATATTTGTAACCCCATGTGTCTCAGCTTTTAAAACAAACAAACAAAAAAAAGTCAACTTTTTTTTTTTGCCTGATTTTTGCTGTCATATCCCATTTTGAGGCAATGTCTACGAAACACGACATCATTGAAAAAATGGCAAGTCAAACTTTAAAAATTACTTTGCAATATACACATGCCCTACAGATATTAATAATATATGCTCTATAAATAGTATTATACCTCTCCATTTTTCTCTTTTAACCACCTCTTTCTACTACTCACCACTTTTGACTTAAATTCTGGTGTTTTCTTCACTTAGGTATGAGTTACTGCCTGAGATTCTTTCATTTCTCTTTTCTCTTATTTTTCTAAATTTTTATTTTATTTTTAATTTTTCTTAGTAGCCAAACTGGTTTCCATTAACTTTTCTTTTGTGTCACAATTTTTTGTCTCATGTCTTATCTTTATGGATCAGGAATTCTGAGGTTGTCTTTTTAATCAACTAATCCATGATTCAAAAGTTGTAGTAGTTTCCATCTCCCAAAAAGTACAAAGCCTGACCGCATTTTCTTAAAAAAAGATACATCTTGTCAGTAATATTGCTTCATGTCTTATTGCCCCTGAGCTGCCTACAGCTGACAGCTGACTTGGCCATCCCCTTTGGACTTAATGAATTTTCTCATCAAACCTATATTCCTCATAGAAAGATAACTTTTCTGGTGTGGGCATCTAAATCTGAAACATATTTGCCATAGATAAGTATTTAACCCATGGAGATGGGTGGAAAAAATGTGAAAACATGAGAAAATAAATGACAACATAACATTTAGTCATAGGCCATCACTTCTTGACTGCAAGACAGTCTTAGCATCCTAATTAATGTGATTTAAAAGTCTCATAAAAAAATGACAGCAGGGTTGCATTTATGCATGGGATGAGATTTTAGCCAATGTTTATTATATATTCAAACCTGGGATCAAAATGCACTATCTACTTACTTCTTTTTTCTACACCTAATTTGAATTGTCTGTTTTCTCCCATCTCAGGGGGAAGGTAGGTGATATAGTGGTAACCCTGCTAGGACTTTTTGGCAACCCAGTGAGCATGGAGTGACATTCTGCTGTATTAAGTGTGATGGCTTTGCAACTGGGAGTCTAGTTTACTAAGGACATTTGTGACACTGTGGATTATGTGTGGAACATCAACCTGGTCCCCAAGATACTGTAAAATTAATACTTTTTTTCACAAAGACACCTGGACACCTAAGCCAATTGGTGTGAGCACTACATTGCTTACATTATTCTGCTACGTTATTTTGGCCTTTGCTATAAATAGCATCACTAATGAATGGCAGTTTCATAGTTTAAAAAGTTTATTTTTTCACTTATCTAATACATTCTTATAAGAAGCCTCAAAACATAAGCAAGTGACAACGTAATTACATCTTGCTTTACCCATGATGTAAAAATAATTTGTTCAGTACCTCTACTTTATATATATAAATTCCTTAGTAATCACTGATAGATCATCAAAGAACAAATATAAAATAATTTATAATTATTATAAGAAACAAGAAAACAATTTTAGGAATTAAAAGGGTTATATTAAAAAAGAACTAAAACACTTTCTAAAGCGAATCACAGTATGTTTTATCAGAACTGAGAGAGCTTCAAAAAGACAATTTAATTGAGATTAAGACGTATTTGGCTTTCTAACTAGGATTTTCTTTCTTTCGAAGGTCCCTGTGATTGCTTATTCAATTCGCTGTAACTTCCTAATGTATCACAAAGGGTTAGTATTTCAAATAGGTTTTCAAGGATTTCTACCCATTAACTCTTCATCTTGACTCAGTTATTGTTCAGGAAGTGCTAGCTATTTATTGCTAATTTCTAAGCATTTATGGTAAAACCCATCTCAGTGACTCAATACTACACAGATTTATAATTGATAAATTAAATTCTCTTAACATTAACTGAAAATTTTAATAGTATTCTAGAAGTACAAGTAATATTTCCAAATCCGTACAAAGTTTGATCCTCACATACATGCGTTAGCTGAGCAGACAGATGCTTCCCGTGAAACCACCTGGTTGAAAACCTGATCCATGTGGCTACTGGAAAAAGCAATTCTAAGCATACTCACGAATACCCTTTTCATAAATAGACAGAATAACTAATAGGCTATAGAGATACAATCTATCTAATCCATTTAAATTCCAATGTTTACCATGTTATTCTTAACATCACTGAATTTACATTTAATCTAAAACTTTTGAAATCCAGTGATTTCCAATATTTTTAGTGTCAACAATTTTAAAGGAACCCTACATAAAAGCAGATTAACTTAACAAATACTTATTTAACACTCATTATTTGCTAGATGCACAGATTATTTACAAATACTTGTGTATTAGTTGTTTGATTTTTTTTCCCCTATAGTAATGTTGAATTAAGCACAAAACTCCAGGATCTAGAGGATAAAAAAATGACATTTATTTCAGATTCATAGTATTGCAGGTTAGCTGCAATTTTGCTGATATCAGCTAGACTCAGATCAGTTTAGCTGGACTAGGCTGGACTACAGGTTCTATTCTTCCTCCATATAGCTTCATTCCTGGATTCAGGCTGAAAGATTAATGGCGACCCGGGGCGTGCTCTCCTCATGAGGGAGAGAATACTCTCCCTCAGCTGGGCGAACACTTGCCGTGCCTCTTAAGGCCTTAGATCAAAACTGGCACAATCTGTCATTTCCACATTCCATTAAAGTAAGTCATATGGCCAAGCCTAAAATCTACAGTGTGAAAAAGTATACTCCAGCAACAGGGAAGCTATAGCGAGAGGAGGTAGAGACGGTAAGGAGAGAATTGTGATAAAATAACAAGATCTATCACACTTCGAAACAATTCCATCAGATCTCAGAGAAATAGAAACTTGAATAACCAACTATATTTTCCAGTGACGATAAAGATATGTTAAAGTAAGAATGGATGTAGGCAACAACACTCTTTAAGTCAGTGCTTCTAATTGAAATCACCTGGGGAGTGCCTACACCTAGAATTTTGGGGGAAAAAAAAAAAAAGGAAATCATCTGGGGAGATTTTGGTTTTTCGTTTTAATACCAAGAGAGTCAGGCTTATTCCCAAAGATTTGCATTAACTGCTCTAAGGTGGGGCTCAGTTACCAGTATTTTTTTTAAAGCTTTACTTCATTTTTATTTTAAAGTGCAACCAGTGTTAACAGAGGAAAAAAAAAAAAAAAACAAACTCTGTTACTCTGAGCCAAATGTGTGTGATCACCAGCCCAGACCACATGGCCATAAGAGGTCCTGAGAAAATGTGCCCAAGGCGGCTGGGTTACAGTTTGGTTTTGTGCATTCATGGAGACAGAAATTACGTGTAAAATTGTAAATCAATACATGGAAGATGTACATTGATTTGGCCCAAAAAGGTGGTACATCTCCAGGAGAGGGTTTACAGGTTATAGGTGAGTTCGAAGATTCTTTGATTTGTAATCAATTAAAGAAATGAAGCTTTATATAAAGGCTTGGAATGTTTTAAGTTAAGACAGGGAAGTCTGTTAATCAGAGATAAGCCACAATATAATGACTCAAGTGATCTATTAAGCAAATTTATGGCCTGCAGGTAATTTTAATCTTTGCCCTGAATGATCTTAGGTCCTATTAATAACTTAGTATGTTATTGCCTAAAGCTGTCAAACCTTCCTTCCCTTCATGGCCAGGAACTCAAGTTTACGACTTTTCTGGGGTCCCCTTTGGCCAAGAGGGGTTCTGTTCATTCAGCAGAGGGCTTAGAATTTTATTTTATTATAGTTTGTACCAGGATGTGAAAGTCACCAAGATATATTGTCAGTATGTGCTTTCATTAATAATGTCTTCCAGAATTAGAGACTTGAAAACTCAGATATTGTTTAGAAAGTCAATTCAGTCAGATAAAGATGGTTTTGATGAAATTGATGGTCACTTCCCTTATAGCCAAGTATATCTTTTAAATTCTGCCTACTAGTTTGATTGAAATCTAAATGCTTTGGATGAACAGTATTCTCTAGTGATTAAGGAGACACAGAACATGCAAATATTCCTCCTCGTGGTTTGTTGGGAAAAACAATTGTCTCGTAATCAGTGACTTGGCAAAGAAGTCAGAAAGGAAAGATTATATATTTTTTTTTTTTTGTACTTTTCCCTCCTTTTAGTGTTCCAATCCCCTTGTGGCCTGACTCCATCACTGGCCCACATTCCCAGTCATTTCTCATGATATCTAGGTACTCAAACTGTTAGGCAGATAGCAAGGGACCTCTGAGTCCCTCCTAGGGACAAAAGTGGGTACCTTGCCTGGGAAGAAGGACAGGGCAGCCCAGTCTTGGTGCTCCCCACCCTAATTCTCCCCTGAACAACTGCCACACCCGGGGGAAGGAGAAACCCCTGCTAAGCTGTAAAAGATGCAGGGAATCCCCAGCCCACAGGCCAGGCAGCGGAGGACGCTACCACCTCCCTGGAGGATGTGGTGGCTGTCACTAATTTTGTTTTCTATGACAGAACTTTTAAGCTCGAGTCCAAGGCTCAGGAGGAGTGGAAAAAGGAGGCTAGGCGTGCCCAGTTAATGACAGCATTGGTGCCCACATTCGGACCAATGGCCAAAGCCCTCACCAAAGGAAGGTATCTCCAGTACTGCACCTGCCCACGGGAAGGGCACTGGGCCAAAGACTGCCCCAACAAGGACAGGCCACCTGAGACCCCTTGTCACCAGTGCCATCAAACAGGTGACTAGACTGCACTCTGCCCTATGGAGTTGTCCCAGGAGGGGAGTCAGTCCCCAGACCAGATCATGGTACAACAATGAAGGAGCCCACTCCTGTCAGCCCCCTGGCAGATAACGATCACTGGACTACAGCCAAGGGTAACCCTCCTGACGGGAGGTAGGCCAGTAAATTTCCTTCTTGATACTGGGGCTGCCTACTCTGTCCTCCTCACCTACTCTGGAAAACTGAGCACTCAATCCTGTATGGTCACCGGAGTCTCCAGGGTCCCCACCAAACAGTTCTTTACTCTCCCTTTGCTTTGTCTGTGGGAGAACGTGATCACTGAGCATTCATTTCTGACAATTCCTACTTGTTCCATCAACCTGCTAGGGTGTGACTTACTTTCTAAACTGCAAGTGCAGGTTTCTTTCTACCCTCAGGAGGAACCTGGCCTCATAGGCCTCTTAACAGATTTAGAGTTCTTGGGCCAAGATCAACAGACTGGGAGGTGAATATCCCTGTGGTAGTCTGAAACATTTGTTTCCCCTGCCGTGCCAGAATGGCCCAGCTGGTTGTAGTCCAGCTCAAACCACAGCACGGATATCCCCGTGTTAAACAGTATCCCTTGTGGCCCGAGGCCTGGATAGGTCTTGAGCCCCTTATAAGAAAATTCGTAGTTTCAAGTCTACTTGTCCCAACTTGCTCTCCTTGTAACACCTCTGTTTTGCCCATCCTGAAAAAGGATGGCGCCTATGATTGGTGCAAGACTTAAGGGCAGTCAATGAGGTGGTGGCAACTTTGCACCCTGTGGTGCCCAATCCTTATACATTACTGGGCAACATTCCTCCAGAAGCCACTTATTACTGCATACTAGACTTAAAGGATGATTTCTTTTGTAACCCTCTCCACCCTGACGGCTGAAATTTGTTTGCTTTCAAATGGATGCCCCTATGTGGGACACCCCACCAATTAACCTAGACGGTGTTGCCACAAGGGTTCTGGGACAGCCCTTATCTTTTTGGCCAGGCCTTGAGTCAAAATCTAGACAAACTCCAACTCCACCGGGGTGTGATGCTTCAATACGTCGATGACCTACTGATCTGCTCTCCGAGCTTACAGCAGGCATGGGAACATGCTACCATTTGAGTCCTACAATTCCTGGCTGACAGGTGGTACAGGGTGTCCTGTCCCAAAGCCCAACTGGCTCAACCTAAGGTGACCTACCTGGGGCTATGCTCACCCTGGGGAAGTGAGAGCTGTCCCTGGAGCACATCCGGGCCATGGTTCACCTACCTGAATCCACCACTTGGCCCCTTCTGTGGTCTTTTCTTGAGCTTATGGGGCTTTGCCAAATTTGGATACCTAATTATGGGCTCCTGGATAACTCCCTTTATAAAACCCTAAAAGGAAACACTGATAAGGAACCTCTAATATGGGGGCCTGGACAAAAACAGGCTGTTCAGGCATCGAAAAGTCTCTACTCCAAGCCCTGGGCCTGGGCCTACCACATCCTCAGAGAGCCTTCTTTTTATGTGTCCATAAGAGACAGTGAATAGCTCTGGGGGTATTAAAACAGCTTTTGGGGCCACGGTTACAGCCAGTGGCCCACTTATCAAATAAATTGGAACCCACGGCTGCAGGATGGCCTGCCTGTTTGACGGCAATAGCAGCCATACATTTTCTCATGCCAGATGCCACTAAATTCACCATGGGTGATTTTCTTACTGTTAGAGCCTCCCACGGGGCCTCCGAGCTCCTCAGGGAGGGGTGACAAAATAGATTTCAGACAACCACCTATTAATATTGCAGCCTATGTTTATAAAATCCCCTGACTTTAAGATACAAACCTGCCCAGGACTTAACCCCACCACTCTTCTTCCAGAAGAGATGATAAGGGAACCAAACAGTCTAGTACATAATTGTGAAGAAATTATGTTCCACCACTACCTTCCTCAGGCAGATCTATCCTCAGTCCCCATCCCTCAAGCCCATCAATGGTTTACTGATGGCAGCAATTTTGTTAAGGATGGGGAATGGCACACAGGCTATGCAATAGTGACCCAGAGTCTAGAAGTGGTGGAGGCTCAGGCTTTGCCAGCAAATGCATCTGCCCAATTAGCTGAACTCCTGGTCCTGACCTGAGCTCTCCAGTTAGCCAAAGACAAGAGAGTGACCACCTATACAGATTCTAAATATGCTTACTTGGTGTTACATGCCCACGCATCTATTTGGAGAAAGCAAGGATTCCTTACCGTAACTCAAGGAACATCAATTAAGTATGGGCAACAGACTCATGTGCTTTTAGAAGCCATTCAGGAACCAGCTGAGGGGGTGATCATTCATTGTAAGGGACATCAAGAGGGAGCTGATCTAATAGCTCAAGGAAATCAGGCTGCAGATACAGCTGCCAAACAGGCAGCCCTGGGCAAATTATTTCTTAACCTAGTTGGAGCCCTAGTCCCTTCTAATCCCACTCTCCCTATTCCAGTTTATTGCACCTCAGAAATATCAGCCAGGTTGTCTCAAGGACACCACGTGAGCAAACTTAAGTGCATTCTAACATAGGAGGAGCCAGTTCCGCCTGCTCGAATATCATCATGCTGAAACTGGGACTGAAAGGCAAGTCCTCTGAATTACCAAAAACAAACAAACAAACAAAAAACGCCTTCTGCACTCAGTAAATGTTTGTTCTTGTGTCTCTGCTGTTCTTGCAACTGTGCATGGTTTAGTGATCTTTGAAGAAGAATCATCCCTCTCCTTTTGTGTTACACTTGGCTAAGGGTTTAATCCAAGGTTTATCAAGGTTTATAGCTCATTACATTACGCATTAGTCTTAGTCTTTATTCCTGAGGGACACTCGCTGTCCCAGGTTTGCCAGGTTTATGGAAGCTGTAGTCTCAATCACAGTTTTCCTTTTGGTGACCCTTATTGTCTTTTCTTGCTATGTGATTTTAGTTGAATTTCAAAAGAGAAATGGATATGCTCTCTATTCATTTACTCCTAAAAGGCAAATGGTATAAACCCTTGGTTTATATTTGTTTGGGTTTTTTTGTTTGTTTTATTGGTTTGTTTTTATTAATTTCTCCCCAGTGATTAGCTCTGCATAATAATGGGAACTGAGAGGGAGAGTTCCCCAGTTCCCTAGAGAGCAAATGTTTACTACTCATCTTTTAATTACATAACTAAAGATAGCATTTGACTCCCAAGAATCTTTTTGAATGTTCAGAGTGAGGGAGAAGCACAGAGTGAGTATCATATTTTCTATTATGCTACGGGCTATGAGAGTTCATAAACCACTTTAGTTAGCCAATTTCCTTTCTCCACTGTAACAGAGATATAAGTAATCCAAAAGGAATTGGATTACTTTTACAAGTTGTGTTTGAAGAAAACAGATTTAACATCTTGTTGGTATATTGTGTATCATCCACCAAGCCATCCTTGGGTAGGATCAGACCTGCCTTGCAAAATGCAGTCTTATACTTTACCCCTGAGAGAACTTTTCCTATCTCCATCTGAGACTTGTACCGTTTAAAATCTATTTCGTATCTGAATACTCACTGTATCTCCTTAACTATAATTGAGATCAAAAAAGGATTGTACTTTATATGAGCTAGTAAATGAGGGTATTTATACCCTCCATAGAAACTACTCATCCAGCCCTCCACCTTCACATAGATCCCCAGGGCTCTTCTTAGAAAATATTTTAATGAGCCACTCTTCCTCAACATGACATCAGGAAACAAGTGGTCAGCCCTCCCCTACAGAAGGGGAGCCCGCACTGCCCAGCTGAGTATAGGTTTTGCTGATTCTGACCAGTTCTTACCAAAAGGTTCCAGGACCCGGAGTAAGAGACCAAATGGAGGTCCACATATTTAAAAGTTATAAATCAAACTAACAAACCATTACACAAGAGATGTCCTATCCTCCTACCATGACAAATATACCTTTATAACCATCCAGAAGCCCCAGTTTGGACTTAGAAGTTTTCAGACAGTTTGGATTTCCACAGTGGCATGGAGAGAGTCAGCAGTGGGGCACAGGTGCTTTAACCCAGTCAGGGTCATTTAGACAGAATTCTGAAGTTTCTAGTACCTAGAACATAGTCTTGATGGGGAAGAGGCCTGGACTCAAAGTGGATCCATTCCTTGGCCTCTTGACTCCTCGATCTCTGAGAACAGGTGTAGCCAGAGAGAACCAGAGCTGAACCCTCCAAACTGCAGGAACCAGAGCAGTGGTCTCTTGCCTGAGATCTAAGAACAGAAGTGGAAGGGAATTTCTCTGCATAGTAGGAGAGTAGTTTGAAACCTATGCAGAAATTTGGGAAAGAACAGAGCAGATAAAAGAGGGAAGTTAAAGAGAGGAATCAGAAGATAGTAAAAGTGTGAGACTAGGTGAGGTCCCTGAAACTTCACAGTAATGGAATGGCCAAAATCTTTTAAGAAAAAAATGCTTACTGTAATTTTGAATTGTTAAAAAGGCAATGACCATGGGGTCAGGAATCTACAGAGCAAGACAAAGTATCCTCTTTTTAGGGATAATCAGGGAGGAACAAACTGCATAATAGAGAAATGTATGAATGCAAGAGGAACAAGTTGGATGAAGCAGGTTTTGTGGCAGAGACAGAAGGTTTCCCTGATAGTTTACACAGGGATTTAAATTTTTCTAAAGCCTATAGCTTCACTTAGGGGAGAGAGAAGGATATACAAGTTCAGGCATTCAGAAAATCTGGGACTATAAATAATTACAGGCCAATGACAAATGAGAAGAATCCTGTATTTCTAACTTTTATATTGCTCCTTTATTTTTAAATGAGTAAAAATGTACCTTGTAACAAATCCAATAGTAATAAAACAGTGTACAGAGAAAAGAAGTCTCCCTTATGCTTGTCTTTCCAGCCACTCATTTTCCCTCTCTGGAATAATTATTGTTGTCAGATTCTAATAATCCCTTTCAGAGATAGTATATAAATTTCAGGTATATTTATATTTCCTCCCACAATTATAGCAACTCTATATACTTTTGTGTTCCTTGTGTTTGCAGTGCTTACACTTAACAGTATATCTTGGTGATCCTTCCACCAGTGTATACATAGTGTTGCCTTATTATTTTTAATGGACTGCATAGATTCTATTGAATAGGTGTAAGATGGTTTGCTTTAAAAATCAACTATATATAAATTTAGGTATATAAGTTTATACTTGTGCCATATACCTATAGGATAAAATCCCAGGTATGGAATTTCTGGGTCTATATTGATAGATATTGCTAAACTGTATTTCATAGAAGTTATGATAAACTAGATTATCATTCAGCAAACATGCACTTCTCTCCACAAGCCCTTGTGGTCACAGACAATTGCCTGCCCCACTGACTTTGATCTTGACCATGTGACTTGCTTGAACTAATGGGACGTGATCGGAAGTTATAGTGTACCATTTCTGGACTGAGGCCTTACAAAGTATGGCGTAATTCCTTTGCACTCTTCTAATCTTCTACTGAAACTGAGGAGGAGAGAACAATCCTGCTCTCATTCCTTAGTTTTCAGACCTATGTTTTCTAGATTTTAGAGACATAGATTCATATATCAGCCATTATTTCAGCATTTATAATGCATTCTGGAAAGGTATTCTGTAATGGTGTGGTGGGTACTCCTGGTGAAGATAATGACAGGGAAGGCAAAACCATATCTAAAGCAGGTACACGTACTTGTAAGAACAAACTGATATTCACTTTAGGTTGCAGTGGCAGTAGCTATATAGGTCTTAGTGAGAGAAATTCTGTGCCCTTGGGTGCATACCTAGCCTCCATCCTTGACACCATGCCCAATCTGTTCATCCAACTGCACCAACCCTGAGTTTGATAAAGAGAAAGACTAATGAACATTTGTCAGCCTACTTACCTAGTTGTTGAGAGTCTACTCTGCTATGAATGTTCTCTGGGTGGGCATTATTCTGAGACAGAAAAACCCATATACATTTTCCCCAAACTTCTTTGTCTGATGTTTTTCAATCTTGTTCCTTTTGGGTCTCTAATCAACAGCCACGTCATTCACTACTTATTAGAGGTCTGTGTCTTTCGGCCTTTCAGGGTCACCATAAGTAAAGCTTAGTGATACAGTCAACCATTTTCATCTAGCAACAGTATGTTTCAAAACTCATCTGTAAAACCCAGAATTCTTTCCTCTTGCATCAATGGTCATAAGAAATCTCCACTATCACCATAAGTTTATAAAAGTTATAAAAAAGAGACATCAGTGTAATAAAGGTAGATTATATGTAAGTCTGGGTCTCATGTTCATGAAATTTATTTATGCCTTCTAGATTTACTCATGCCAAACTTGAATATACCATTTTTATCAAACAATGGATGACTGAGGTCCTGCTAAACTTTGTAACTTTCTGGATTTAATAACCTAGCTTATAAAGGGGTATCCAAGCCACTTAGTCACTCTGTGTCTCATGATTAAGTGCTCACTTTCTGTGCAGGCTCAGTAGCACTCAAGTAACTGCAGAAGGAATGGTCTATGCTACAACTCTCTTTTGGATTTTGCCAAAGACCAACCATTATCACTATCCACTGAGGCTCCTAGCACCATTAGTTAGCAATAGATAGATAGATAGATAGATAGATAGATAGATAGATAGACAGACAGAAAGATAGATCAGTGATAGATAGATAGATAGACAGACAGACTACTTCAAAAATCTGAAGATGTCCAATAACAGCTGCTCCTTTTTTGTAGTAGAAAAATGTGTCAAAGTATAAACAATTTGTCTTATGCCTTGGAAAGGCTGTCTCAGCATCTAGACTACTGGACTCTAAAACTTCACTGATGTGGCAGATCCTTGAATTTTCATGGGCTTAAATCCCACCTTCTGGCATGTATATTTTATTGGGGCATCTAGTATACCTGTCTCTTCCTTCTCACCATGTTCAGTTAGTGTGCTGTCATAACCACACATTGTACTTATGTTCCAGTACAATGTGTGTGGAACATCAAGATAATTGACATCCCAGTGGACAGAGAGGAAGAGAGTTAGCATATTCCTGGGGCAGGCCAGGAACTAAATGCTGCTATCTCTTTATGCAAATGCAAAATGCTTCTTATTTTCCCTATTGATGGAGAACAAGCAGATAACATTTGCCAGATCAATGACCACATATGAAGTGCCAGAGGCTTTAATGATCTGCTCAAATAAAAATCCAACATGGCAGCTAAAATTAAGGCTGTTAACAGGTTAAATTTATGATTACCAATCTTCATTGATCATTTGTATCTCATTTTTGGAAGGACTATAACAGTTGATTAAATAATGATATGAAAACCGCTGGCATTTCTTCCCAGAAGATGTGATTGCTTCTGATTTATATCTTGGCAGGGGCAGAATAGTTTCCAGTAGTTTCTGGGATTTCCACTTGGCATTTAATACTGTCTCTTATTATTCTAGTCAGGAAACCAATGTGATTATTCCGACAGCTGTTAGGTATATCAATTCCAAATACACATATGGAAACTGGGTAAGAATCACAAAATGTGCCCATGGCCACACTTAGATATGCTAAGAGACAGACTTGCCCAAAACTTTGTTTCCAACTTACTTCCATTTCTTACTTTAATTGCTAGCTTACAATGGTGTTTTGGTTTCTCAGGTATTAGTATCAGATCAAACAGACCTGGCAAATGGCCACAGATCCTATAGGAAAAGAATTGGAGAATTTTTATTGCATATATTTTCAGAAGTGTTGAAAGGTCTTCTTTAAGACTTCCATATTTCTTCAATCAATGGGTTCTGGGTGTGTAAATTTAATTTGAACTGATCTGGACAAGGGATCAGAATTTTTCATTACAGCAGCTTATATAGACTCCCTTCAATAGTTCCTGAGTTTTAACTACCCAATAACTGCCTTGTTAGTGATACATCTGTCTTAACTTAAGGAATATCATCTTATTAGTCAATATCAAAGGTCTACAATGACCAAGTTTTTCTGATTGCTCCTCTGGTTTTTCTGCCCATTAAAGTAATTACATCCAGTTTGCCTCTCACATTTAAGTGCTACAATTTGATCTGTACCATGTTGTAATTCCATCATTCCATTGATACCAGGGAGCTCAGTTTCACAGCAACAAATCCTACTATCAAGTCCAACTTACAAAGGACAACCACTACAAGTTTCTTAAATAATCTAGCTCCACCTTTTATCTACATTTCTTGATGCTTTAGAGAAAGAACCATCCTTCGGCTCCTCCTGGGGAACATAGTAAGGTAATGAGTTTTCAGGCCTTATACTGTCAATCTATTTTAACATTACTACCTGCCTGATGTTCTGCCTCTTCCTCAATACTATGTCAAAAATGTTCTTTAATTTCTCCAACAGTAAAGGCTATCATCATGTCCAAGCTTCAAGGACCCATCACAGTAAACTCTGCTAGATAGCCTTGCTGGAACATTGAAAATCAAATGATAGGTGAGTTGCCCATATCAACAAATTCCCACCATTCAGTCTTCTGTTCTGTCTTTAGTTTTAAATTCTTGAAGGTCCTCTCCAATATCTATTCAACTGGTTCCTAACAGAATGCATTGACTAAACCTTGCCATTTATTTGGCTTTAGGCCATTTTCTCCTGGATTGTGCTAACCTTTTTTAGGAGTGCTGAGACATGACTGATTATCACCCTGAAATCTATGACACATAGCAGGTGGTATGATTTGGATGTATTCTCCCCAATAATTCATGTGTTGGAACCTTAATCCCTAGTGCTGAGTAGCGTTTAGGTCATGAGGATTCTGCCCTCACAAATGGATTAATGCTGCTATAAAAAGGGTTTATGAGAGTGGATTCACCCTCTTCTGCAATGTGAGAAATAGGGTTCCTTCCTTTAGCAGCATGCAACATCCAAAGCACCCTCTTAGAAATAGAGACCATGCTCTTACCAGATACCAGATGGCCATGACTTGATCTTGGACTTCCCAGCCTCTAGAACTGTGAGAATAAATTTTTGTTCTTTATAAACTACCCAGCCTTAGGTATTCTGTTATAGCAGCGCAAACAGGCTAAGACAGAAGATTCAGGGTAGGTTTAAGTGTTACCTTGCAAGTCATCTAGCACCAAGAATAGCTTTCTCTCTTTACAAAAGAAGAAGTAGGCAGTTCCTAACAATCTTGTCAGTTCAGGCAAATCTAGGGCTCAGGTTTTTCAGGCTCATCCACAAATGTGACTCCATTCTAAGTTTCAGATTCTGTTTTTCTATCAGGGCCCTAGCTTTGCCTTTGGAAATAATTGAGATAGGACAATCAATTTCTTTTGTACTTTTGGAACCCTTGCAATGATTTCTTGGGTCTGATTTTTCAGCTGTTTTCCTTAGTATTTCTAAAGTTCCTTAAAAGTTGCAATAGAAGCTTTCTGGCTTATTGAAGTAGCAGTTGGCTACCTTCTGCCTATAATTTTTTTCAAGTAACATTTCTAAAACATTTAAAATAAATGCAAATAATCCACAACTTTTAGTTATTGCACCTATATAATATAAGCTTCATAGCTATTGCATCTATATAATAGAAGCTCCATAGCTATTGTGAATTCCAGTATTTATCTTACATTTGCCCTTAATCCCAATGAGACATTTATTTTAAATGTCATCAAATTACTATACGTATTTGTCTTAGTCTACTTAGACTCTTATAACAAAATACCTTAGACTGGGTAATTTAGAAGTAGCAGACATTTGTTTTTCATAGTTTTAGAGGCTGAGAAATCAAAGATCAAGGTGCCAGCATGTTTGGTGTCTGATGAGGACTCATTCCTAACAGATGACACCTTCTGTGTGTCTCACATGGTGGGAGTGGAAAACAAGCCCCTTCAGGGCCTCTTTTATAAGAGCATTAATCCCATTCATGAGTGTGGAGCCCTCATGACCTCATAACCTCCTAAATGTCCCATCTCAATGCTACTGCATTGGAGATGAAGTTGACATGTGCAGGCATTACGCCTAAAGAAAATCCATTTGTAAAAATATGTTTTCAAGAGGAGTTTGAGAACAACTGAAGAAAAGAAGATTTAATGTATCACTAAAAAAAAATCATGTTTGACAATAGGACAATGGCTAGATCAGCATGAGAAGATTGTAAAGTGAATGCCCAGGGAGCTGAGGATTGGAATACTGTACATGACAAATAGTTTTGAAAGGCTACATAGCAAACATTATTAAATTTTAGAGAAAATGGAAAAAGAAGAAAAACTAAATGTGGTTCCACCTGGTCATAAGCACGGTAGAGGACAATGGTGTTTTGTTTTGAATATTGAAGAAATGGGAAAGTGTGAAAGAAGAAAAAGAAACCTCAAAACACTGAAATTTAGTTAGATTAAATCGATGATAACATCAACATAGTAAGATTAACTTTCAAAGAAAAAGGAGAACCTTGCCAGGAATACAGGGAAGCTGAGGCTGAGGAAATAGGGAGAAGGGGATGCTAATGTTGATTATGAACTAAGGTGGAGAACTAATTCCTGTATACAGCACCAGAAACAGGTAATAAGAAACAGGATGTCAAGTGCTTTGGCTAGTACAGAAATATTCTAAGCACACAGGTTTGAAGGAAACTTATTAGCGTGAAATTGTACTAAATGAGAAACTTAGGGTGAATGAAAGGGAAGGAGGTTGAAGAAATTGGCCAAGTTTCAGGCATCTTGGATAAATATGGGAAAGGAGAAAAGGAGGCAGTTAGGGCTTCACACAAACAGAGATGGATGAGAGTGGCATTCAAAATAGAAAAGAAAAATAAATTAAGAGGATGAGAAACTGACGTCAATAGGGAAACTGAGAAACAGTTTAAAAGAAAGATCTCACTTTTTAAAATGAGAAAGAGCGGTTCAGAAGAAAAATGTAAGTTGTGTAATAAAGAAGATGAAAAGAGGAGAATAATTTGATATGAAGAAGAAAAAATAATTATATGCGAGTCAACTCTGTGGGAACAATGGAGAAATAGAAGCAAGAGCAAAACCGGAGAGCACAATGGATCAACATCCATGAAAAGTGCAGAGTGGGATGGGGGAATGTGATGGCTAATATGACATGTCAGCTTGGCTAGGCTAAGGTACCAGTTACTTAGTCAAATATATGTTGCTAAGAAGGTATTTTTCAGATGTGATCAACTAACATAAGTTAGCAGACTTTAAGAAAAATAGATTATCCTCTGTAATGTAGGTGGGCTTCATCTAATCAGTTGAAAATCTAAGAAAAGATTAACATTTCCCAAGGAGGACCAAATTCTGCCTCTAGACTGCTCTCGGACTCAAGACTGCAACATTAACTCGCCCTCGAATTTCTAGCCTGCAGGAAACACACATACACAGGTTACTTTATATTGATTCTGTTTCTCTGGAGAATCCTGATTAATTTACAAGGGGAATATTAACAACAAGGCAGAGTAATAGCACTTTTACCAACTTATAGAAACAAAAAACTGAACGACATTTGGAAGATAAAACAAATTAAAAACGTTAAAAAGTTTACTCCATTTATTTTTAGAAGTTAGATGTAGTTAAAGAATTTACACAACTGTGGTTATAGAGTGATCCTCTTCTCTATTGGCCTCATTTCCACATTTTTAGTTTACTGTAGAAAACACCCCTTAACTGCTATCATTGTGGATGGAGCCAACAGGCCTCTAAAAGACCGTGTGTTCCGCTGGTCCTTTGTGCAGCAATCACTTTACCATTTAACCTCACCTTCCAGTGTGTTTATAGGGGATAAAGACTGTCCGTGAGATGTTTATCAGAAAGAACATAGCTTGACGTTCTTTTATTGGAAAAGTTTGCTAGTCTAGAAATCACCTGAAACACTTTCTGATTTAGAAGGATCAATAGAATATTGTTGATTTTAATTACTTAAAATTTCCTTTTTATAACTCAACTTTATATAAATGATGATTTTTTACTCCAAAAATATTTAAAACACTTAATATCCTAAAGTTTGTTTTTTGTTTTATTTTGTTTGAAACCAGTAGGGAAAAAAGACACATACCAAACACAAGAAATATCTTCAATAATATTTAAAAATATAGTCCCCTAGCTATAGGGCTGTAGCATTAAATAACTTCTTCACTTCCCCCTCCACAATTGACAAGGCTTGTAAAAATTTGAGACCTAAACAGATTAAAAAAACACATAGGTTATATTTATAAATTTTATGTATCATCAAAGTGAACAAATCTGGCAGAATTTGATGGCATTAAAGATTAGACTACCATTAGTATATTGTGAAGAAATGTGCAATGCGTGTGTGTGTGTGTGTGTGTGTGTATATTAATATATATATGATAGAAATAAGCACAATAAGCAGTGAGTAAAGGAGAAATCTATTCCAATCGTTCATAATGCTGATTAGCATATAATGAAGGAAAGTAATTATAAAGATTTGTTTAAAGAGAATAGATTCATCTACTATTTTATAGAATGTATGTTTTATACAATCCATAAAATTCAAGGATAATTATTATGCTCATCTTGAACATAATTAATGTCAAATATGTAAGATGGATGTTTAAAAAGAATCCACATTATAATAATAGTCTCTTTGCAACCCTAAATAATAAATATTTGTAAAGTTAAAACTAAGATCTAAACTTAATAGTACTTGTTACATGTCAGGCATTCTTTAAGTAATTCGCAGATATTAAATTCACTTACTCTTCATAAAAGTCCTATGATACTTCTTGAGTACCCATTGTGCACAAAGTTCTGCACCACTAGTTAGAGATATACAGTATAGTCTTTGTCCTGAGGAGTTCACTTCTGTATAAAGAAACTGATGCAGGGTATATTTTCACACTAAAAATAAATCTAATTAGTCATTTACTACAAAATTATTTTACAGACAGGAAAACTCAGTTTAATGGTTCCATTGGGTCACAAAAATAGATAAGAACTGAACAAGGATGACCAGTATTCCAGAACTTTTGACTTCTAATCCACTCATATCTCCCCTGTCACCTGCTTCCTTGTCCCAATGGAATGGTATGAACAGTAAAGTTTAGGAGTTTGGATGAGGGAGAAAGTACTGTATCTGAAATAGTGACTCAACATTTATTTAAAGTTGTATTCAGAAGATTGTTTTTTATATCAGCCAATTCATTAGGAGAAGAAACAAGGATTGGATTTATTTAAAAGCAAATAGGAAAATATAAGCATTTGTTTCACAATTGTGCAGATGCTATTGACTTTGCTGCACTGCTGTGTCCATGCCAGTTGATATCCAATGCAATTTGTCATAGGTATAGAGGTAGAATAACCATATATTATTTGCACAAATTTAAAAAGTCAGGACATTAGACATTAGAAGTGATAGCAGTCAAATATGACAACTTTGAAACAGCTTCTTTGTTAAAATCCTACAATAAGAGCTTTTCAGAATTCTTGCAAATAATGGTTTGGACATCTCTACAACAGAACTTTATTCTATTTAGCTAGAAATTTTCTCCCCAAACCATCTGGGCTGGCAGGTGTTCATCATCAGATCTGGGTTGCTATGAGACTAGAACTTGCTAATGCTAATGAGGTATAGAGGCAGAAACCTAAATTTTGCTCATTTGAAGCAACTTTATATTTGCCACTATTGGAAGTACCAGCGATGCCTTATGCCTTTCCAAAATGCAAAATTTGTAATTAAAGGTTCCCAAGGAGGACGTTCTAGTGATCAAAAATGATAGAGAAAATTGATGGCAATGTGTGTTTGTTTTTATTTTAAACACTGTATGAATCTTAATGCTTTTCTCTTTATTGGTAGAGAGCAAATAAATCCCTACTCTGTGTATAATTTTAAGGTGAGTGGGCAGGAGAAGAAGGGAAGCATGTTTCCTCTCACGTGAGAGTTGTCTTCCTATCCTGATAGGAAAGGGAGCCTCAAGTCATTTGCAGATGATTGTTACAAAGAAATTTAAAGTGCATAAAAACACAAAAAAGCAGCATACACACACACACACACACACACACACACACACACACACTAACACACATAAACTTACAATTTTCATTAGTTTTAGTGGTCAAAGTCATCACACCAAATTAAACCTTGCGATCACCAAAAGGCAGATAGACTGTACATAGAACAGAGTCATAGAAAATGTAGAATTGATATTAAAAATGACCTTGAGAAAGTAGAGAAACAAATTTATGGAAATATGGTGAAGATCAACAAAGGAAGTTCAAATTGTATGTTTGGAGGCCAGAGTGACTATTCAGACCAGTAATAGAGAAGAAAGATACCTGGAGTCATGCTGGATCCAATGATGAACGTGGATAGATACTGCTGACATTTTGAATGCACTAATAAAAGTGATATTCAGTGTTTTTATTTTTTCAACAGGATGGTACTATGTTAGGTATGGTTTGTGTTACTATGCAAGCACAACATAGGTGAAGGCCACCAAATGGGTTGATAAAAATGGTAGTTTTCCAGTTGTCTTTTGCTGCAGTGACTTGTTTTTCTGTAGTGACTCAGGCATTGTTGGGGGCAGGTGGGCAGGGAGGACAGGAAAGTGAATAAGAAAGCCGTTGACTACTACTATTATTTTATTACTATTATTATTTCAAATTTAGTAAAAGCTCAACTTATTTCAGTTTTATATATTGAGTTCCTGTGTAATATTTTGCTTAAAAAGGGAGTCAAAATGTCTATTGCCAAAAGGGAAGGAAGGAACTTTGAAAGAAACCATATAAAAGTACAGAAAATACAGAGGGAAAAACCCAAAACCAAAGATTTGCTTAAAGTAACTATTATTTTAAAATGATGGTAAAAAGCATAATGACAAACATGACATAGGTTATACTATGGACAGGAATATGATGTTATTTTGTGTTTTATGAAATACACCTAACCTTTAAGAGAAAGGATATTAGGGGATGTGGGAGGATGTGTTTTGCAGAACTAAGCTAAGCATAGAAATTCTACTGAGTTACCAGTGACAGAAAGATTCAATAACACTAAATGAATGGAAGGTATATTTTCCCTTTATTGTAATATTATATTATTAATATTAAAATATAATAAAATATGTATTATATAAAATAGCAGGTTTATTTTTTATAATTACTGTGTAATTTTTAGATAATTTCTATGCTGTAGGAGCTTCTCATATTTATCTCAATTATTCTTCATGATAGTACATAATTAAGTACTTAATCCCCATTTCAGAGATGGAGAAAGCAAGGCCTGTAGTGAGTTAGTAATTATCGTCAGACTGCAAAACCAGTAACTGGCAGGGAAGTCCACAAAACTTCAAAGCTTATATATAATTCACACTGCACAACATGCCACAAACACAGGTTGAAAAGTTAAAAAAATGGCATGTAAGATGTTTCTGGAAGAATAAAAAATGTAAAAGAAAAAGTGGTGTTCCTTTTGTTTGTTTTCTCTCTAAATAAGCACAACCAAACCACTGTCATAGCAGGTATGGTGTCACCAAAGTAAACACAACTTGCCTTTTTCAATAGTTAATTCAAATCCTCATCTAGAGACAAGTGTGTTTTATTTATTTTAAAGTTTCACCTTGAGAGTTGAATCACTAAAGCAGCAAAAGTTTTATTAGAATAATTCCAAACTGAGTAGTGAAATCACTTGAAATTCTGTACAATTCTACTTTTCCACTGATGTTTAAAAATACATGTCAAAACAGTGGTTTCTGTGAGATCTTTAATAATATGAAGTAGATTGATCTCTGTGGGGTCAATCTAGTAGCAAACATGTAAGTAATGTATTTGTTTCTCTAAAAAGGAAACCACTCTAATGATAGCGGAATTAAGGTAGTATAATTGGAAAACTGCTGGAGACCCTGCTTGTGTTAGGAATATCTTGTTCTCCTAGGCAACCAAGAAGAACCCACTGATTCCTTGAAAACTTTTTTGCCTTGCTAGAGTTTCTTTATTGATCATCAGATACATGGGGATGCTAAGATGGTTATAAAATATAGTAAAGAATTTTTAAGAATATTTCCTCTGTAAATTAAGGTTAATAGCTAGAACCTATGAATGAACATCTAGGTAAAATGATAATACGCTCCCACCAGTTGCAACTCCTGTGCAATCCTCACCTCGATTTTCAAGGATATTTATTTTAATGGACTGCAAAAGCAAATATATTTGTGGGATATTTATATATCTCACTTCATACTCCTGAGTTAGTAAGTCAATTAAAGAGTCATATATGTCTCCATTCATTCACAAAGAATGCTCAAATATCTATATGGTGTTTAACATCTTCATGTGTCTGAAACTTACAGCCACTCTATGTTGAAAAGAGACCCTTGGACTCTTTTTCCAAACAGATCACCCATGCTGCTAATGTCCAAATACCTGGCCAACCTAGCTGTGTGGCTCAGAGTTATAAGCAATTCCTAAAGGTACATCTTTGACATGCCATATCATAGTGTCACCTATTCTGAGAACTGCTAGTCTTGAAAACTCCACCCCATCCATACTGTTGGTTCCTCCTTTCAGCCTATTTTCCCTTTTTTTTCTGCATAGTTGCAGATTTTCAGAACACAACAAGATACCTCTGGTATCAGAAAAAAAGACTCTGACTCTATTTCCACATACCTCTTCAAGGCAGATCTTTGTGAATATTAAGTGAACTAAATGTTTGGGTAGTAAAGTATAAAATAAGTAGCATAACCATGTCTTTTATGGTTTGGATTATCCTCCAAATTAAAACTGAATAGTATAGAGATAGGAAATCAAATACAATGTTAATAAAAATCATAGAAATTATGTTGTTGAAAGAGATTCCGTATTTGTTTTTATTCCCCAAACCAAAAAGTAAATAAATAAACCTAAAGTAAACAGTTTGGGTAAAATAGTAAACATAAATAAATAAATGGTGAAATAAACTCTTCCCTTTAAAAAAATGCAAAAGAGAATCTTTTAAATAATATTTTAATGTGTATTGAGAAATATGCTCAGATCATTATTGGTTTACTCATTGTTTTAGATAAAAACAGATTTTAATCTGTTTAATATAGTTAAATTTTCAGCTATCACTTGCGTGCTTTCTTTGGCAGAAGAAATTTACATGTACTAGGCTACTTCTAGCATTAAACCCTACCCAGAGTTTCAGCAGGTTCACTGCCCCAGGTTCACAACTTATGACTCATTCTACTTTAATAAATTGAAAAGACTGTGTTGCAAAGCTAATTAGGCAACTGGCTATCATTAGTGTTGTACAGTCTCTTGCCAGTTTGAATTTTATACGTGAAATTAGTGTGGTGATTCCAGCTCACTCTCTAGCAGACATTATGCATTATTAAGCTGTGTTTGGCCCACCTCAGCAATTAACTTACTCTCTAAATATACAGTTTTTATCCAGTTTCTCCAAAAGAAGATAAAAAGAAGACTGGAAAGCCAACCAATTCTAAGTCATGACATAGATAACTAACTAAACTATGCTGAAAGCCATATGCTGTATGCATGTTTTAATCAGAAACATCTCACATCAAACCCTAATCCTTGATGAATTTTAAATGTATCCCATGGCATCACCCATTTAGTCATCAGTAGCAACTGCTCTATTTATAAAGGTCTACAAAAACTAGGGTACTATGGCTTAAAATAAAACAGAAGTAAAATATATTGCATAAGGTGAAATTGTCCTTATAGAGTTGTTACAGATAAGAAAATCCCAAAGTGCTTTTTGTACTCTCACCAACCTGAACACAACACTACTGACAACAGATGTGTGTGGGTTTTTCCCCACACACCAACCAAGCAATTCTGCAGTGGACACCAGCTGGGTTTCCTTTAATTCAATTCAATCCTGCTACTATCTTCCTGGAGATAGTGTCAGTACAGCAAAACAAAAAAAAAATGTATATACATACATATATGTAAAAAAATAAAACTAATGAAATATCCTCTGGGAAATACTAACTAGAAAAACTAAGCTGACTAGGGAATAATTTTTCCATATCATGGTTCTGATCATGGTGCTTTTTCAGATTAAATTCTTTACTTACTCCTTATTTCCTAGGACAGGAGTCAGCAAACTTTTTCTTGAAAGATCCAGATAATAAATGGCTTTGTGGGTCATTTGCTTTCTGTTGCAATGACTCAATTCCCGTTATGTAGTGGAAAGTAGCCATAGACAATACCTAAAGTAAAGGACATACCTGTGTTCCAATTAATCTGTATTTACAAAAACATAGTGTGTGGCCTGAATTTAGCCCATGAACCATAGTTTTCTGATCCCTCACCTAGAATAACAGTTAGAATCACACATAACCACATACATATTTTCTGCATGTTCTCTGCTCACACAACTTTCTCTGACTGGGAGTCTCATTCCTTGTGAATGACTGTCCAATTGCTACTGGTATTCCCAGGCTTAATCTATGAGGCATTAGTTTGGGGTAGCCTTTCTTAATCTCCCTCTCCCTACCCTTCCCTTTAGCACATTAAATCTCTCACTTTTCTTTCTTTCATTCAGAAACATTTTATCAAGTGCCTACTAGATATTCTCCATCTTTGAGATACTTCAGTGAACAAAAAAGAGATCCCTGCCCTTGGTAGCTTCCATTCTGGGGAAGGAATACAATAAAACATAATCATTAATCAAAATAAGTAAATAAATTGTGCCATATATTAGGTGGTGAAAATTATTATGGGAAAATTAAAAAAATAGAGCAGTGGAAGGGAAATGGAAAATATGTGTAGAAAAAGAAGTAGTTTGCTACATTAAAGCAGGTGCTCAGTGTAAGCCTCACTGACAAAGTGGGATTTGAGAGGAGATTGGAAAAAAAGAAAGTTAATCAGATGTCCCTTCTTACAGAGAGCGCTGTTAGAGCAAAGCTCACAGACATGATTGGCCATGTCTTGCAGTGAGCAAGGAGGAGAGTAGTAGGCGACGAACATGGGAAAACATAAATTGGGACCGGGTATTGTGGGGCCTCATAAACTATTACAAAAATCATGGCTTTTGCTTTGGTAGCAGGAGCCATCAGTGAGCCCAGGGGTGATAGCACCTGGCTTATGCGTCAGGATTATTCTGACTGCTCTCCTGAGAACGAATTGTAACAGGGCAAAAGTAGATCCAGTGAAATTGACAGGCCTCCTGCAATAATGCAGGCAAGAGATGATGTGGTCTAAGAGGTAGCAGTGGAGGTATTGAGAGGTGGGCAGATTCTGCACTTAATGTTCTTCTTTTACATTTTACACATATTTGTATCAAAGCACTTTTCAAAATTTTTCTCATTCTTTACATCAATTTCTATGTCCCCCCCCCATCAGTCTATCAGGAAAGTGACTTTAGCATATCTATTTCTAAGACCTAGCTTAATTCCTGGCCCATTAAACTAACACAAGAAGTATTTAATAAGTTCTGGATATCTCAATGAATGAATAAAAGAATAAATGAGTCAGTCAACCAAGGAATAAATGATTTAAAGAGTAAATATTTTTTCCAAAAGGTAAAAAAATTAAAATTTGTCTTTAAATAACAGGAATATAAGACAGAAATACAATGATGAATTGTCACCAGAAATAAGTTAATCATAATCAGCACATGAAAACAAAAAATGTGGTTTTTCACTTGTTGCTGTTTCTTGTCTATTTGTTGTGACTTTACTCTTGCTCCTATGTAAGTCCCTTCTTTTTCTCTCTTAATTAATCATTCTAATTTATTCTGTCTGTCTTACTCATTCTTATATTCTGGCATTTTCTCCTCATTTTATCATCAGTTTGGGAATTAACAGGTAATAGAAATTGTACCTTGTCATGGTTCACACAATTCTACTGATTAAGTTGTACCATGTCCTAGAACTACAGAATGATATGTATGTCTACTAACAAAAAAATAATAATTTTTTCCTCTGATATATTCACTTGTTAAAAAAAAGAAGATGTTGTTTTCTAAAAAAAGACATATGAACTCACTCCTGTAACTACCATCTCTAATGGTAACATCTTTCATTGTCTACTGTACCATGAGCCTCATGACTTGCATTTGTCAAACTGTGTTGTAGAAATCAGTTTTCTCAAATGTTTTTGAACATGCTAAATATCTCCCCAATCTACCCCTCAACAAAAGACTCAATCTATAGAAGTAGGATCTAAGCATACTGTTTTCAGAAGATTGTCTGAAACTATATATGTCTCAATAACTATAGATTTGCCAAGTGTGAATCACCGTAGGGCCATTTGATTCAGGATTTTTGCTGCCTTGAGTTCTGCCTGTACCTTATTGGTATATTTGTGAGGTAATATATAGAAAATTTATAGTTGTGAGTTGTTTCCAAAGCATTTAATACTCTTTTTTCCATTAAAAACAGACAATCCTCAAATAAGCTGGATTACCAGGATGAGAGAAAAGCCATTGGATTTTAGTTATTTTTAAAGGGTATTTGAAGAAAGATTATACTTGTTTCTTCCTTCTGCATAGAGATGAACAGGCTTCTATAAAGACTGATTAGCCCATGTAAGGCTTTACACTAGATTGAGGTGTAAACTATTCATTTTGCTGCATTTCAGTAGAGTAGCTTTAAAACTGGGTGTTTTACTCTTTCTCTTTGTAAACCATGAATCCGCAGAAGGGATTCTGTGGCAGGGTCTGAATTGAAAGAAATAGGAAAACTAGAGCTAAAATGGTTCTGCTATAACATTCTCTAGCTCCTTTTATTAACTGTTCAGTTTTAGATTTCTAACCACAGTAAACACAGTTATTGCCTCCAGGATCTGGATTGCTGTTGTGGCAAGGTAGTTCTCTGGGGTAATTGTGTAAATTCCCTTCTGTGAAGAACATGGAGAAAGTCTAGATGAAAATACTTTCTTTCGTGTATTGCTGGTCCCTAGTTTGACACAAACACGAATATCAGCATCACTTGTCATCCAGTTTCTTTGATGCAAAGCCACCATTTTTATTATTATTATTTTTTTTAGCTTGTAGTATGATTCAGCAGAGGCTCTTAGACAAAGAGTCAAAGATCTTAGTTTCGATCTCATCTCTGCTATATACAGGTTTTGTTGCTTTAGACAAAGGCCCTTTACCTTTACGTTCCAGTTTCTTCATTTATAAGGCTGTAATCAGAGCACTAACCCAGTCTACTTTTGAAGGTTAATATGTTAACCAAATAAAATTATTTGTGTGAAAGGGCTTTGAGAAGGTATAGGAAACTAACATAACCCACTTCTGAAATTTGAAGTAATGTTATGTTCACATATATTTTGTCTTTTATTCAATACCTTGGGCACCCACATACTTGATCAGTAAGAAATGCTCTTGGTTACCAGTATCAACACGCAAGTAACAGCTGCTTATTCCACAGAGGCATTTATTGTTTAGTTAAAATGGAGTTGTGGGTTCAGTAAAGGTCAGAGACTTTCTTTTCATTTTGAATTATTCTTAGAGAATAGACTTTTTCACCCACATGCATGTTATGAGCTCCCTTTTCCCAATAATAAAATGACTTTCTAAGCTCCAGAAATCATCACGTACACATATGAAATTGGGAAGGGGAGCATTAGCTAGGGGAAGAGAGCCAGCTCTCTCTACTTGTATGTTATTATTTCATCTGAAAATTATCTTTTTGAGAAACTCCCATTAGATTTTACACATCATCATCCAGAACTAGATTGTGTGCCTGCCCCTGCAGGGAAGAAGACCTAACTATACAGTTTATAAGATGGGAAGCCTGCAAGGGATAAAGGGGTAAGGAATGGCTTTGAGATAACCAACCAGTAGTGTCTGCTACATCTAGACCACAGAAAGTTCAGCATATATCCTTGAGGACATAACCTCAGACTCTGAAGTTGTTGCTGTTGATTCACATTCTCACATGATTCCATTTTTTTGTTGTTGTTGTTGTTTGTTTAAACAACTATAGCAAGATGACTTAAGTGGTCCAAGTCCCTTTCCAAGTCTTATTTGGGGCATGAAGTTATAAATTGGTTTCTAGTTGTGTCTTTCAATCTGATCCATTGTTTAAAAAAAAAAAAAAAGCAGCACCATTTTATGGAGATTGAAGCATCAGCCTCACCTGTTAAGTAATCAATTATTATCAACAAAACTTTTGACCCTCTTTTTAAGACAAAATCACTAGCCTAGTTTCCATCGTTCTTCAGAATTATTTTATTGTAAGAGCCTCATTGGCCCATATTTGCTAAACTGTCAGAGAACAGATTACATTAGAAACTTTCTCCTGCACCCCTTTGTCTGTAAATACAAACTTAAGGATGACTCCCTACTCATCCTTCTCTGAAGAAAGAGGATTTGAGTCAAGGTGAATTTCAATCCCTGCTTTCAAGGCAAGGCAGGTGATAATGAAACTCCTCCCAACACTCCCTCCTTTAAAATAAAATCATTTCTTTTTCATCTGGGCATCCTATTATTTATGGTGTGCTTATGAAACCATTTTCTTTTTACATTATTGACAAAACTTAAATTGAAATAAAAGAAAGCTCAGTTCTGATCAGTCATTGAAACTAAAGTGGCTTCCTCCTCTTCTCATCTTGCCCTTCAGAATTCAATAAGAGGCAGAAATAAGTGTTCATATGTACAGTGCTGTGGAACTTGTTCATTGTCTCAGAAGCAGTTCTAAAAGTGCATTGAGGAAACTGGTGTAGTAACCGCAAGGAATAATAATTAGGTTCTGCAACCCCCATAGATGCCTCTGGTATATTTGATTAACCTTGAGAGGCTTTAGGAAATGTTTCTAGAATAATAAAACAAAAACGTATTGGCCAGTGCTCAACCTTGCATACTGAATCCAAGGAACTCATTTTCTCCCAAGCCAGGTAGGAAACATCTGGAAAAAATTAGGAAATCTGTTTTCCCCTTTTTTTTTTTTTTAATAGAAACAACATATTACTTTCCTCATAGAGGAGTTAGACTCAAATTCTCAGGGATAGCAGGAAGCAGAGTCTCTACATATGTTATGGGGAAACTCCCATCAGTTCTGTTTTTTACAGAAGGGCATCACTAGACCTGTTTATGCAGAAACCCTTTCATATTTTTTTTGTGGCATTGTTCTCCCCCAACCTAACTCAGTGGCGGCAAGGACCTCTCTCTCTCTCTCACCTCTTTAGCTGTTCTTTCCTCATAGTGGGAGTTCAATAACTAATGATTTAATAACGTGAATGTATAATTTATATTTATATAATTTATATAATTTATTCTTGTTGAATAAATATATGAATGAGAGCAGCAGTTTGACCACATAATGGGAAATGTTGTGTGGAGCAAATGAGGGCAAGCAAAAAGGCCTCAAATTTCAAATGTAGCTTAGGAAGAAGAACTTTGGCTTCCAAACCTATAATGAAGCAGGCTATCAAAGAAAGGTGACCTACCTTAAAGGCATGGATAGCCTGACAGTAAGGTGAAGGAAGATGACAGGCGCTTCCAATGACATTAGAGCTGAAAGAGTTTCCTGAGGCATAGAGAGTTTGTGTCTAAAATAAATGTGATGCTTGATGGGTTTGATATTCATTGGAAACCTTTGGGAAAATGTTTCAAGTAGTTTGCTTTCCAAACCTTTTTCTGGGTAAAGCAAAGAGTGGGAATGTGTCACCTAAAGCCCGAGCAACTTGCTTCCCTTGGCAGCAAAGTCAATCTCTATTCATAGAATGGGCATGTTCCTGAGCCTTAGCAATTTATGTTTCTTTTATTCTCAGAACACATATCAGCCCAGAAAGTCTCAGTTCATGTGCTTGACATATTTCAATGTTATATTGCAAAATAAAACATTCTTTCTCTCCATGCACCCCGAGTTTTCAGATGGGAGTTCTCACATTGCAGAACTATCGGTCAAATCTAACTATGTCCATAGACGCTAGTCTCCATTTATGCACTACACATTTAACAACAATGAAATATGCAGCCCCTTCCTCGTAATAACAAGCCTTTTGCTAAAGAACTCTCACAGCAGAAGTAACTAAGAGCTAATATATAGTTTGGAATATTTTCTCTCATTATGTGTATTTCCTAGAATAATATATGGGAAATCCAGATGGGTTATCATTATTTTGCTTTTTACTTATAAAACCTCAGCTTAATAAAAATGCTACTACTTATATCATCTGTACCTGAAAAAAATTAAAAAATATTTCAAATGAAAATATTTTTCCTAAGTATATGGTAAAATGTGTCATTGAAAACTCATGTCACAATTTTGCAAATGAAATAACAGAAAAAGACAGACAACAACTTCTGTCCAGCAAAAAACAAAACAATTAACAAAATGAAAAGGCAGCCTACATATTAGGAAAAAATATTTGCAAATTATATATTAAGTAAGGGGTTAATATCCAAGATTTATAAAGATCTCAGACAACTCAATGGCAAGAAAATATGTAGCCCAATTAAACAATTAGCAAAGGACTTGAATAGATATTGCTCAAAAATTATGTAAAAATGGCCAGCAGTTACATTAAAAGGTGCTTAACATCACTAATCATCAGGGAAATACAAATCAAAACCTCTTTGGGATGCTACCTCACACCTGTTAGGATAGTTATTATCATTAAAAAAAAACCCAAAAGATAACAAGGGTTAGCAAGGATATGGAGAAAAGGGAATTCTTGTACACTGTTGGTGACGGTGTAGATTGGTGTAGCCATTATGGAAAGTAGTATCGAGATTTCTAAAGAAATTAAAAATAGAACTTCCATAAGACCCAGTAATTTATCTTATGGGTATATACATCCCCAACATGAAATTACCACCTCCAAAAGATATATATATTCCCATGTTTATTTTAACACTATTCATAATAGCAAAGATATGGAAACAACCTAGACATCCATCAATAGACAAATGGATAAAGACACTGAGTATATATGAGAGTTGTCTGGAAAGTATACAGCCATTGTTAATATAACAAGAATGGTTACATGGCTGGATACTTTCCGGGCAGCCCTCATATACACATACATATGCATACACACACACACACACACACACACACACACACACACACCCCAAACGGGATATTATTGAGCCTTAAAAAAGGAGGAAATCCTGTCATTTGCCACAACATGGATGAGCCTAGAGGACATTTTGCTAAGTAAGTGAAATAAATCAGACACACAAAGAAAAATATTGCATGATTTTACTTATAAATGGAATCTAAAAGTAAAAGTCAAATATATAGATATAGAGGATGAAACAATAGTTACCAGGGTCTGGGTCTGGGTGGGGAGAAAAAAATAGGGAGATGTAGGGTAAAGGATACAAAGTAGCAAATATGTAGCATGAGCAAACCAAAATATCTAATGTACAACACAAGGACTATAGTTAATAATAGTGTATTGCAGCGGTCTGCAACCTTTTTGGCACCAGTGAAGACAATTTTTCCACAGGAGGGGGGCTGGGGGGCTGGGGGGTGGGATGGTTTTGGGATGATTCAAGTATATTACTTGTATTATGCACTTTATTTCTAATATTATTACATTGCAATATATAATGAAATAATTATACAACTCATCATAATGCAGAATTAGTGGGAGCACTGAGCTCTGATGAGATGTTGCAAGCAATGGGGAGTGGCTGTAAATATGGATCTTTGCTGGTAAGCCAGCCACTCACCTCCTGCTGTGCAGCTTGGTTCCTAACAGGCCATGCTAGTATCTGTCTGTGTGTGGGGGGGGGAGGTTAGGAGGGTGGGGACTGCAGGTATATTGTAATCAAGATTTTGGCTAAATAAGTAGATTATAGCTGCTCTTCCTACAGGTGGAAAAATGAGTAACTATGTGAGATAATGGATATTTTAAGTTGTTCCACTATAGTAACCATTTTACTACACAGTCATCCTGTATCACAGGTCATTGGTTCCTCCTGTGTATACCAAAATCCGCAAATGCTCAAGTTTCTCATTTAAAATGGTGTATTTGCATATAACCTATGCACATCCTCCTGTACAATTTAAACAATTTCTAGATTACTTATAATACCTAATACAATGCAAATGTTATACAAATAATTGTCATTATGTGTTAGTTTTTGTTTGTATTATTTTTATAGTTATTTATTATTATTATTTTTCAAATATTTTCTATCCACAGCTGGTTAAATTCACAGTGGTTAAATCCATGAATGTGAACCTGTGAATACCAAGGGCCAACTATATATATGTATCTCATAGCATTATGCTGTATATGTTACATATACACAATAAAATTTATTTAAAACAAACAAAAAATAACAATAAAAAATAAGTCAGTGGGGTTCTTCTAGGTCCTTCGCTTTTCCATGAATTTTGAAATCAGCTTGTCAGTTTCTGTTAAAAAAAAAGAAAAGCCTGCCAGGATTTTGATTGAAATTGCATTGAATCTATAAATCAGGTTGGGGAGAATTGACATCTTAACAATATTGAGTGTTCTGACACATGAATTTGGGATATCTCTTCATTTATTTAAGTCTTTTTTTCCTTTCTCTCAGGAGTGTTTATTGTTTTCAGTGTACTTTTCATTATAAACTTTTGTGTTCTTTTCAGTTTTTAAATCATTTTAAATATTGCCTATGTTGAGCATTTTTTAATGTATTTATTGGTCATTAGTCTATCTTCTTTTGAAAAGTTTCTGTTCATGTCCTTTGCCCACTTTTTTAATGGGGTTGTTTGATTTTTTTCTTGCTAATTTTCCTGAGTTCTGTATAGATTCTAGTTATCCGTCCTCATCGGACGTGTAGCATGAGAATATTTTCTCCCATTCTGTAGGCTGTCTATTTGCTCTAATGATAGTTTCCTTGGCTGTGCAGAAGCTTTTTAATTTTATCAGGTCACCTTTATTTATTTTTGTTGTTGCTGTGATGGCTTTTGGGGTCTTCTTCATAAATTCTTTGCCTAGGCCGATGTCTATAAAAGTTTTTTCCAACATTTTCTCAGATCTCTAATCATCAGGGAACTGCAAATCAAAACCACAATTAGATAACTCCAGTGAGAATGGCTTTTATCAAAAAGTCCCAAAACAACAGATGCTGATGTGGATGTGGAGAGATAGGAACACTCACACACTGCTGTTGGGACCTCACACTAGTACAACTTCTGTGGAGATACCTCAAAGAACTACAAGTAGAACTACCATTTGATCCAGCAATCCCATTACTGGGCATCTACCCAAAAGAACAAAAGACATTCTATAAAAAAGACATCTGCACTCGAATGTTTACAGCAGCACAATTCACAACTGCAAAGATGTGGAAATAACCAAAGTGCCCATCAATACATGAGTGGATTAATAAAATGTGGTATATGTACACCATGGAGTTCTACTCAGCCACAAAAAACAATGGTGATCTAAATTATCCTGGATGGAGCTGGAGCCCATTCTACTAAGTGAAGTATCACAGGAATGGAAAAACAAGCACCACGTGTACTCACCATCAAATTGGTATTAACTGATCAACACTTAACAGTACATACAGTAGTAACATTCATCAGGTGTTGGGTAGATGGGAGGGGATGAAGGGATGGGTATATACACACCTAATGGGTGCAGTGTGCACTGTCTGGGGTATGCACACACTTGAAGCTTTGACTCAGATGGGGCAAAGGCAATATATGTAACCTAAACATTTGTACCCCTATAATATGCTGAAACAAAAAAAAATTAAAAAAAAAATTGCAAGGAAAGAAAGGAGATTTTTCTGTGAAGCGTCACCTGTACTAACTGTGATAACTAGTCTCCATAAATGATCTTTCCTACCCATGAACCACACCCTCCTATGGGCTGCTCTTAATATCTCTTAATCAATGGAGTGTGGTAGGATTGATGATGTGTGACTCCCAGGGGTGGACCATAAGATATCAAGGCTTCCACCTGATATTGAAACACTTGCTCTGGGGAAGCCAGCCAGCATGTAAGTAGCTCTACCACAGTGAGAGTGCCATGCTGCAAGGAGGCCCAAGCTTGTCATGCTGAAAGGCCACATTTAAATCAAGACACCCAGCTAGCTTCCAACTCTTTCAGCTACATCAGCTGAGGACCAGCCTTAGAGTGAGGAGGCCATTATGGATATCTACCCCAATCGGGCTTTCTAGATGACTCTTGCTGCAGCTGCCATCTTACTGCCTTTATATAAGAGATCTGAGCCCAACCAACCTACTGTGAGAGATAAAAAATTATTGTTGTAAGCAACTAAGATTTTGAGGTGGTTTATTACATAGCAATAGGCAAGCAAATGCTAACTACATTTTAATCTATGTTCTCCATTAAAATCTTCATCTCTCACATTGATACAGTTTTTCTCTCATATACTGATTTTCTTCCTTTTATTTTTTTTTCCACTAATGCTATGCTTCAAATTTTGAAAGATACTTGAAAAGGTCCCCTGTTGGGCAGTAAGTACCCTATAGAAAGACATCAAAAACATCTGGCATCTAGTCCACTTTTTACACAGTGGTTGACTTTCTCACCACTGGAAGCGAGTCATACATTTTCTGAACCCTGAATAGAGTTCATGTAATTGTAGCAGAATGTACTGCAATGAAGTACTTAATAGTGCCAAGAAACAACAACAAAACTAGGAACTGAAAAAACTGTAGATTCTACTGTGAAGGACAGTTTTCCATAAGAAAATTTTAAGTCCTCTGTACATTCCAGAATTTTTTATGACTTACCTGACATCCATCAAACTTATATTTATATCAGCCATCTCTTCATTTAAAAAATGTTAAGAAAAAAATGACCTTATGTTTATCTCAAATGTTAATGTCACATTTAATTACATAGATAAGAAGTTATATCTGATTCTATGCTTAATATTAAAAATTCTTATCTAAGTAACGGTGATAAGAAAAAATACCATATTTTTCTAGGACTATATTGTGCACATTTAATTAAGACCAACTCTTCTAAGTCCTGTCCTCCCTTGTTCACCCCATACCCCTCAGGAAATAGAGGAAGGGTCTAACGTCTGCTAAGAATGGTAAATTTGACATTAGAAAGAATGGAAAATTGCATTATTTGCAAACAATCAAACGAGTAAAAAGAGGGCCCAGAAGAGGGAAAGAGTAGGATTGTGAAGCTAAAGAAAATGCCTAGAATTTCCCCTGGGCCTAGTTTCCTAGATTTTTAAGACTCCCCTTACTTTGTCATCATGAATTTCTTAGGGAAATAATAAAAGTACCTAGACCTCAAAATACAAACTATTTTGGTATAATGAAGCAAGTGTGGGTTTGAAATTTGAGTAACATTATTAACTGGATAGGAATGTGCTGCTCACATCTGTGATGGCTTATAAAATCCGGAAGTATGACCTGCTGGCCTCATAGAATGACAAGGGCTGGGATTCCTTTTAGGCACACAACTTAGCAGCACAGGATCTCTAATACTATTGCATGCTGCTGTCCACTCCTGAAAGCAATCCTTTCTCAACTCAGACTAGAGTAGCAGGTGAGAAGTCCCTCTAAACACAGAGACAAATCCTATCTTTTTTACTTCTCCCATTAACATGCCCAACCTGCTATGGGAAGGTTGTAGTACGGCCCATCTTGCCTTCTCCTCTGGGCTAAGGGGTAGATGGTGGTGGCAATATGTGAATATGATCCAAGCATGTGGTTCAGCCTGAAAGAGTGTGGTCCTTGTCACCAGTCACAGCCAAAAATAAAATAACCTAAAACATTTCTTACTAGGTAGCTGGATAACTTCTCTACCATCCTCAGCACATAAAAATTCTTCTTCAGATGGGATCCATCCCAACACTAAACATCCACATTATGCTCAGTATAGTGGGAGAAATCCACTCCTCTCCACATCGTCCCATGCTAGTGGACAACTGCTTAGCACCATCGCACCTTTCAGAATGGGTTGCAGAAGGCAGGAAAAACAGCTAAATTATAATTGAAAAGAGAAATACATGTGGAGGTGACCTTCATTACCAAATTCACATAAATACTTAATCGATTTTTGACATGTGGAAAGAAAAGGAAGTAAATGATCCTTAAAAATCAAAACTAAAGCATAAAATTGCATTTAACAGTTCTTCCCCTGATTGTTTTGGAAGGAAAGAGGGAGGGGTTTGCCAGAAATACATGTCTGTTGATACATATATTTAATTCTATTTGCTAGCTTTCTATTTTAACCTCTAAATGTAGGTTAAAGCTGTATATTTTTTCACTATTTAACAGCTGTTAGATGATTCTGTTCTTAAACACCAAGGATAATAATTTTAGAGTACAGAATAAACGTGTTCCTGTCAGTCACTCTCTGAATATTAATGTACTAAGCTTATTACTGAGTGTATGATTAAAAAACAGATTTTAATAACTATCAAAAACATAAAAGTTATGTTCACATGTCTGTGTGTATAAATTTATGCTTATTCAGCACAGAATGAACGTTTCTGTACTTAGAGGGAAAAAAGAACCAAAATCTTCCTTTCAAACAAGAATAATTTGTTTGCAAAAGTTTCTAAATTCAAAATAGAAGAGAGAGATGCTTACAATATTTTACAACTAAGATACTTCATAATATATGAGTAGAACAGTGTTTCTTGAGCTGTCCTTAGGTTCTTGTAGTTTTACTTGAAAAAAATAAAAAATAATAAACAATCAAACATTTGCTTAAAGATTTGGGAAATGACAAATGTTTATAGATTCTCAGAGCATTTAATATAATAATGTAAACTGGGAATCTCTGAAACAGGCACCTGGTATACAGAGTTTACTAAACATATTTCACCCAAAAACCTGTGTGTGTGTGTGTGTGTGTGTGTGTGGAGTGAGCATTTACTAACAGATAAAGCAAGTACTTTAATGACTTCACAGTGTGGAGGAAAATATTAATACAGGTATAGAATATAAACAACTTATGGAACCACATCCCATTTTATATGCACACACACACACACACACACACACACACATACACACAACTCCCTTAATATCAAAGTAGCTAAATATATAAAAGCAGTAGTTTTTTAATTATAGAATTCATAAGAATCATTGGAATATCTGTTTTAAAAATTATTTTAGTTTTGAGTTTCTTGAAATTCTGATTTAATGTCTTGAAAGGTGCTCAGAATATATTTTTAAATAAGCACTGTAGGTTATTTTAATGCAGGTCATACACGTGTCATACTTGGAAAAACACTGATATAAACTTACATTTGGCATCAATTTACTTTTTGCATATGTGTTTGTATGTGTGGATGTGTATGCATCACACCCAAATATTTTAAAGTGAATGAAAATAAAACTGTGGTGTTAAATTTAGGAAAAGAAGCACCCCCCTTCTCATTTATTTTCCTACTTCCCTCTACCACTATTGAGAAATAGTGAACATCCCATTAGCTGACACATTTTATTGGCCATTGTGCCTGATCAGATATTGAATGCATCTAGATTTGGCCATTTAATGCATCCTAGGAACTCTCTGCTCAAAGGGAGCAGTCCCAGGAAGTCATCATGAAGTCTCTACTTGGCCTATTTATCACAAGTCCTGATCCCTAGAATTAGGTGGTTAGGAAAAGAGGGAAAGACAAGTAAAGAATTAAGCCTTGTTGACCTTTGAGACTTCCTGGATTCTTTCCTCCCTATTATAGGCTGAATATTTGCATCTTCCCCAAATTCATATGTTGACACCTAATCCCTAATATGATGGTATTTGGAGGTTGGGCCTTTGGGAGGTGATCAGGTCATGAGAGTAAAGCAGTCATGAATGGGATTAGTGCCCTTGTAAAAGAGACCCCAGAGAGCTCCCTCATCCCTTCCACCAAGTGAGGACAGAGAGAGAAAACAGCTATCTATGCAGCAGGGAGCAGGCCCTCACCACATACCCAGTCTGCTGGAATTCTGATCTTTGACTTTCCAGCTTCCATAACTATGAGACTTAAGTTGTTGTTGTTTATAAGCCACCCAGTCTATGGTATTTTGTTGCACCCCTGACCCATCTTTTTGTATTAATATTTATCTCTAAACCACTGTCATCTCTCAACTGCATCTACTATCATGGCTTTATCACCATTTTCTACCATTTTCTATGCTTCCACTCTTAAAACTCACAATCTATTCCTCACACAGAAGTCTGGGTGACCTTTTGAAACTTAAATCAAATCATGTCACTATCATGCTTAAAACCCTCCAATAGCTTCTCATCACATTTAGATTACACTCACATTAGTTAATAAAGCTTTTAAAATAAAATTTGATTTGGCTCCTGAATACACTTCCTACTACAAGAAGGTATTTCATGTGTGTTACGAAATTCCTTGCATTCTGCATGTACCTGATTGTATCCTTGTGGTATAATTTCATGGATTCCTCTGTCTCCACATATTTCTGTTATCTGGTGTTTCTACCCACAGGCTTGGTTTGATTACATTTTTGTTGTTTTGTATTTGTTTTTCTGTTTGTGTTTTCCCCATAATATTTGGAGGCACAAAATGTGAGGTTATTCCTCTTTTAATGATGTTAACATCGATGTAAACATTTAGGCTGATAATGTTTAAATCTATTAGCCTAAATATTCCATTAAAAAGTTCCATATCAACTTTTCTCCTAATGTTTTAGCATCCACTGATGATTATAAACCAGCCCCATTATTTCATTAGATAAAAGTCATATTTTTTATATGCCAAAGATCAGTCTACATTGGCTTGCTTCAAGGGAATTTTTTTGGTTGGTTTCTAAGAGCAATGTATGCAGGCAAGCACTGCAGTGTTTAATTAATAGCCAACATCCCAGCCCTAACCTAATGGAATTCTATTCTTTTGGTAACGTAATGGAGTTTGAGTTACTTTTTAATGACCATGTACAATTGACTCTTCCCATTAGAGAGTAACATTCTTTCTGTATATTATTTTTATGCATCTATAATGCAATTTGTGTTTTGAAAGCACCTTATATTTTCCTTTCATTATCCAGCTTTTCTTTTGTAATTCTGCTTTCATGCAGGGCAAAATATGAAATCAGATAAGCTAACAAACTAGAGAGTAGCTTATATTAATACTTCAGTAGAGGCACACATAAAAATTCAAGTGACAGCAACCTTGCAGAATAATTCCCACTGGTTATATTCTATGAAGAGGACGAAATATGTTGATATGATAAAGCTTAAGTGAGGAGTAGATAGAATGGTCATGGAAGTTATCTCTCAGGGCAAGGTACAATTGAGGTAAGATCTGGATTGAGAAGGAGTTGGTCATACAAAGAACAGCAGAATAGCATTCTAGGCAGAGAGAAGGGCCAGTGCAAAGCGGCTGAAAAAGGAATGAATTTAGCTTCTTTGAAAACCTGAGGAAAGATCAGTATGGGTATAGCATACTTAGTTTGAGTGTGGTGGTGACATGATCTTACTCATGTTGTTAAAAGATTAACTTAGATTTGTGCTCTGTACAGAAAGGATCTGATGCAGTTGAAGGGTGAGAATGAAATTAGAAGAACCGAATGAGAAGACAATTGCACTAGTCCAAGGGAGAGACAGCAGCCTGGTTTAGGGTAGTAGCAATAGGTATGGAAGAAACAAGGACCATTCTGAAGTAAAACTGATAGAGATTTCTGAGGGATTAGATAGAGATAGTGCTGAGAAAAGGGAAGAATTGGGGTAAAAGTCTGCCTAAGCAAATGGTGAATATTCGTGTCACTAATTGTAATAGCAAGAACTAGAAAAGAAACAGTTTTGTAGTGTCCCAGTTTGATCTTGATAACTTTGAGATTTCTATGAAACTCAAAAATGAAGTTCTCAATAGGTAGATATTTGGCTTTGGTATCCTGGAACTTGGGGGAGAGGCCATAGCTTTAGGGACAAATTTGTAATTCATCACAAGAAAAAAAAAACAAATAAGAAGACATAGAAATAGAATATAGCTAGAAAATAACTGACAAGGTCCCAACCCTGGGCCACTCCAACATGTAGAGTTACTTAGAAGAAGCAGCAGCAAAGGAACCTGAGAAGGAGCTGTCAGGGAAGGAGAGAATTAGGAAACTATGATATCAAGAAAGCTAAGAGAGGAAGTTGAGAGCAGAGTAAGATGAAACAGAGGAGGTGAATATTGACTATGGCAATGTGGAAGTCATCTGTGACTTTGACATGGGACATTTCATTGAGAAAATGCACATGTATAAAAATGACATGATCTAAAATGAATCATAAAGTATACTCTTAAGGGTGGTGTGAGAAATGGGGAGATATTGGTCAAAGGATACATTCACTTATAAGATTAATTCTGGAGATCTAATGTACAGCATGATGACTAAAGTAAATACTATTGTATTACATACTTGAAATTTCCTAAAAGACTAGATCTTACATGTTTAACCACATGCACCAATAAGGTAACTACATGAGGCAATGGATGTGTTAACTAGCTTGATTGTAGTAATCACTTCAAAACGGATACTCAAACCATCATGTCATATAGCTTAAATATATATAATTTTTATTTGTCAATTATGCCTCAATAAAGCTGGAAAAATATTGCCGTTTTTTCTTCAGGACCTCTGAGACCTTTAGTTTTCTTATGTGTATTATGACTCTGAGTGGAGAAGGTTTTATTATATTTATTCTGAATTTTCATCATAAATTCTTTTATTTATTTCTAAGACACTACATCTCTAAAGATCACACTTTGGGAAATGCTGAGCTACATATCTCTCAGGACTTCTTTCCTCAAGCTTATGTTCATGTCATTTGTTTAATACATAGATTAAGAGTGAGTGTTGAAGGCAAAATGTAGTCAAGATTTGTTGATATGATAATTAAGAAAGAAGAATGCTATGGCTCTTGCCCTCAAATAACTTGAAGTCTAATTACATTTGGTAACTCAAAGTTTTCCCCCAAATATCCTTTATTTATCCTTGTGGATGGGTCCATCCAAGGTTTTTTTCTATCCTTGTGTCCTGGAAGTAGTACTCTTTAAATAACATGTAACCAGTAATGAATTATTTTAATAAAATGACAAAGGCTTACAGTGCAAGTTAAAATTGCCATATACAAACATTTCTAGACAGATCACATCTGCTGCATACATCCCATCAACATCTTCAAAGTAAAGAAAGTGAACTATATTAGACCTTTTCAAGACTAGACAGAAATATAAAAAAAAAGATGAAGAAAATCAATATATCGTTTTACACACTGGCCTATAGTCAGACAGCAAAGGCTTCAAGCTTCAAGCCAAACTTAAAATCAGAATCTCGAATGCCACCTAACCTTCTCAATGAACAGAACCGAAATAATAGACATGAGGCTCTCATTTACCCAAACACTTTGATTAGTCCTGCCTTGGTGCCCAGATCAGCATCCAGAAGAGATAGAGCCACTAACAGGTTTCTATAGCCTAGTCCATCTTCAAAGGACATAACTGTTTTCCTTTGAGAGAAAAGTCATACATACCACATTATCTGAAGAAAATGAATCACTGGGAAGCATCCCAGAAATGTCAGGGAAAGGGAGGATGAGGAAAGATTACGAACTTATAAAAACAGCCTGAAGGATGTCCTCTAGTTATAATATGATGCTCAGAAGGGCTGATGAGTGATGGCAGGACCCTGCGTGTTAATGATTGCTGCAATCAGACACACAGTGGCCCAGATCGTGAGGTATACTTGTGGGGCTGGGGCATCTGTGGGATAATTCCCTCATCAATCCCAGGCATTTTCAGAGTGTTGCCCTGGACCAGCACCATCAGAACCACCTGGGAATGTGTCAAAAAGGGGACTTCTTGGGCACCTTCTACACACCAAGTGAATGAGAAACTCTGTAGGTGGAGCTCAGCAATCTGTATTTTAACAAGCCCTCCAAGTAATTCTCATGCACACTCAAATTTGAGATCTATTGATCTATCTAACTCATTCCAATAGTTTTCATAGTAATGAAGTGTCTTCTTAGAAAATCCTCCCATAAAAAATTATGTACTTTTTTGATATGCTTTATCTACATATGGCAATAGCCTAATCATAGGGGGGAAATGAAAGAACATTCATGAAAGGCAGACAGAAAAGAGGCTTTGGCCTCAGTTTTCAAGCTAAGTTACACAAGCAAATAGTGATGTGACAAGCAAGGGTCAGTGATTAGCAGATTTGGCCGTAACTACACACAGCTGCAGGGTCAGAAGCATCATCTTTGTTGGCAAAGAGCTACACAAATAATTCCTTAATTATAATGCCTGTTGCATACCTACACAAAATGAACCACAAGTATTTAACTTATCATTTTGAAAAGTCATATTGACTACAAAATGTTGACAATAAATCAAATTCTGGGTCATTTTTTAGCAAAGAACAGTAATAAGGCACCATGGGATGTTTATTGCTAATAGAGGGGTATTTCATGAGAACCCATTGAGGAAGATTTATGTTTTCAAAATTCAGGTTCACAAGACGGCACTTGTTTAGCTGCCATTGTAAATCCATTAGGAATACGCAGACTAGAAGCCAAAGAGAGAAACCTGTGACAAAATGACCAACTCTAGCAAAACATATTGAGGTTTAGAGTCTCTGCAATGTTTATTCCACCCCCAAACATTCCCTACTATCAGCTTTGGCTGTGGCTCCCTGCTCCATCATCAGGTGGCTCTGTTCCTGCTGCTAAGTTCAGTCCAGGAGGGACAGAAGCCAAGCTTGTCCTGTCCAATCAGCAGGTGGCTGCTTATCCGACCAGAACAGCTCCATGGGGCAAAGTTTCTCTCCCAGAGATAAACAGTCCCTTCCATTCTGGGACACAAATTGGCTCTGGAACAGTAGTGTGTGCAGAGTAAGATTAGAAGGAAAATAGAAAGAGAAGCCAAAATAGGACCTGGTAGAGAAAAAGGGAAAAAGATTGAAGGACAAAAGGAAATGATAAGGAAGAGTAGTTAGGGAAAGATAAAGCAGAGGGCAAGACGGAGAGCTAAACTATCACTCAAACTCAAAAAGATTATATAAGATTTAGAGTGTTTGCAAACCATGTATCTCTCCTGCAAACAAACAAGATAAAATATCAATACTCTATATCAATATAATAGTTCACATCTATGGAAAAAAGATTCCCCTACCCAGATCAATGCAAATTATGTCTTTGTATTGGTTCCTATCAGTCTCTTAATGTCTTTTTCTAATAAATGTATAATAAGTCAGGCCTCTGGTTAAGGGTGTTTTAGCAATATTGCCCAATTTTGGCAATTAATTTTAAGCCATATTTTATAGGTAAAATGTACCTACAATTAAGACCTGATTTTATTCTCTGAAGTAGTTAGAGTTGAATGAGTTTATTTTTCAAAATCTATTTTTTAGCAAAGAATAGGATGATCAATATAGTTGAGTCTTACTTATAGCTCAAGGGGACATTTCTTATTCAAGTTTGTGACCCATTAAATGGACCCATCACTTTCTTTAACCGCAGATACAACACTGTACTCAGGTGAGTTTATCAGGATTGAACTGGGAAAAAAAATTCACATTTCTGTTTAAAGGATTATTTAGAAATTTTCACTTATTTTTAAAAAATGTCACAAAACGTACATGTAGATGATTTAAAGGAGTATAATTAATGTAACTATTTTAAATGCCAATCAATAGTAATCACGATGGATATACTCCAGTTAATCTCAAATGCTTAATCTCAAAAAGAAGAATGTGCCTCAGTATATCCTCTGTTTTGTTTTACTATAAATATTAAGATTTAACAGGTATTTATCTCAACCTTATTTTTGATCATAAATATTTAAATTTCCTGAGGCCAGAATTCATAATTGTGATTAATTCTAATTGAGGTAAAGATTTTGAAAGCTTTCTACTTAGTTAATGTATATTAATTGCATTATCTTTGCTATTCACAAATATTCTCTATACCAAAAGATAGTGTTCTTAAGCTATATGCTAATAGTAAAATTACAAACAACAAAAAAAAGCAAAATCATCCTAAATAAAAATATGTACATAGCATTCATGAGCATAGTATTAAATCAGAATCACCAGACAGGGAGAGAGATATGCAAATAGTAATTTTTACCCTTTTATCTCACACATTTTAGCATGCAAATGCATACATACTTCAACTATTTGAATGGTTACGCCATTGAAATAATCATTGTCATCCATCAAAGTCAAAGCAACTATTAATTAATTTTCTTCCTATTGTAATTTATATCTCAACTGTCCTGGGTAAAAAAAAGAATTTGTCATATTTGAAAGACTTTCCAGAAAAAGAAATTCATTAGCATCTTTTGACTTGCGATTAAAAGATTGACTAGCCAATTGTTGGTTAGTAAATTTTCAGTACTACCATCTAGAAAAAAAAATACACTTGACAACTTACTACTCAGAATCACTCAGCTGAGAATGGACTTCCAAGGGTGGATCAACTTTTCCTTGTTGACTCAAGTCTAGTGCTCTGTTTGATACAGAACACCGCCTTTCAAAAGATAATCTTGAGGATCATTTGGATGTGCCAGTAAGGAATATATTGTTCCTCTGAGATGGTCTTGATACTTCCCTACTTCCTCAAGCTCCTTCCAGCCAACCTCTGCTTCTCCTTTATGTCCTCTGCGTGCCTGACCCATCCAGATCCTTCAGTTTGTGCTGTGCCTTTCACTCTTGCTCCTGGGAATGAATCGATTTCTTAACATTGAATGAATATGACAAGCACATTTTGTACATGTGAGAGACTACAGTGAAATAAATCTTTTGCTTCTGTTAAGCTTTTTGTTAGATTTTATTCTCAAATAAGGAATATTCTTAAGCTGCTCCAGTGTTTCCCAAAATTGACCCAATTATAGCAGTCAGAGCACTAGGAAATTGTGGCTTCTGCCCAGAGTGTGCTGGTGACATGAAAACGAAGGGATTAGGAATGACCTGGCTGGAAAAGCCTGCCGTGCAAAAAACAATCTGTATTTGCTTTCTAATAGCTGGTAAATACATTGCCATGTTTTAAATAAATTTTCTATAGCTACAGTCAATAATTCAGGGAAAGCTTAATTGACACAAGAAGATACATTCTTCTCTGTGGAAACCAGAGGTTTTAGTTTTTCCCCTCAAGGTACTTGTCTGCAGGAGATGATGGTAACTGTTTTCCATTATTCTCCATAATAGCTTTATGATTCTGCAGGCTATACTTATAAAAGTAAAATATAGTACCTGCAAATTTGCTAGGTAGTTGCTTGTCTCTGTTGTCTCATTCTTATCCTTTAATAAAAAAAAATTGTTGTAAAGATATTTTACTTTCCATTTTTTAATAGAAGTGTTCCTTTCAAAGGCTGCAGGATGAGATGGTAACTGCATAAGCTAAAAATTCAAGGGGGGACAGATAAGAAGCTGTCACAAACACATCATGTGAGTCCCAAACTAGGGGTTGCAATTCCAGAATAAGGCCAGATTTGAGTCTTGAATTTTTAAAAATGTGCCAGTAGGAAAATTCAAGACTAGTGGAAAGAAGAGGCCTCCTAGAAAACAAGACAACCGACCAGGTCATGTGTTCCATTAGCCTTGGGTTCAAACTAAGTCCAAGATCAGGGGAGACTCTTAAAGTAGTAGGAGAATGTCACATGTAGAGGGTTTCAATAGATGGGGAGACCCCAGGAGCTTAGACAATAGGTATGATGGTCATGGGAGGTAAAGTTTAAGAGATCAACGTGAGAAATCTTGAAATTCAGGTACAGAACTAAGGCCCCAGGTTATATATTAATACTTAAAGCTCATTTAGATTTCTTGTTTTCTATTTCTCACTAGAACAAATGAGTCATCAAGTTCTATCAATTAGAACTTGTTAGAAACTCCTCTGTATGATCACTGCCCTCGTCCTTCCTCTCAATTAACACAGAAGTCTCCCCACAGGTTTCCCTGTCTTCAGCTTCTCCTTCTTCTAATCTGTCCTCCACATAACTGAGAAAGTGACCTTTCTATATTAGGAATTCATTATCTTAAATTCATCCTCATTGCCTTGAGGATGAAATGCCAAATTCTTGCATGGCTGTTAGGAGCTGGCTCTGCCTTGACTCTTTCAATTTCCTCACCACTTGTTGTTCCCAGCCACACTTAAGTGTGCTGGTGTTCCCTGGAAAAGCCAGGGTGTCTCAGGGCCAATCAGCTTTGCACGTTTCACTGCCTCTGCCTCAGTGGAGTGCCCTTCACCCACCTCCATTTCTCCTACTCGGTTTCTGCCACTAAACTCAGGCTTTACCTCGTCTGAGAAGAGTCTTTGTTATCTTGAATCTGCCTTCCCAAGTCGTACTTTTCTCGTGTGTTTTCATTGTTATGATCAAACCTATAATAACATATTAAGTACTGCACTATATCTGGTGGCTTCTTGGTCAGTCTTCCTCACCATTCTGTGTGATCTGTAAAGGTGTTTTTTCATTTATCAACCGCCATACCCAGCACAGGAATCTTAAGTAGGTTTTAAGGAGGTTTCAAGTTGCAATTCAACTTCCAGGTAGTAGCTACCTAAGACAGTGTTGAGAGAGATGAAGATCATACTACCCAAAGTGGCATGATTGATTAGTGATGTCCATCTTGGGCCCTAGTTGTAGGAATTGCAGCATGCGTATCATGTATTTGCTCTCTCTAGTCTAGCACATAATACATCCTCACAGTTTTGGTGACAGATCTAATGGAAAAAAAATTAAGGAGAGGAGAGGTTAAAAGGGCATGGTTAATGGGTACAAAAATACAGATAGAAAGAATAAGATCTAGTGTTTGGTAGCACAATAGGGAAATTAAAGATAACAAAAATTTATTGTATATTTTGAAATAGCTAAAAGAGTGGAATTAGAATGTCCCTTATACAAAGCTTGAAGTGATGGATATCCCCAATTACCCTAATTTGATCATTACACATTACATACTTATATCAAAATATCACATGTACCCCATAAATATGTGCAATTATGTATCCATAATAATTAAAAATAAAAATAAAATAAGAAAGAAAGAACAGCAGTAATATTATATAGGACCAAAAGCAAAACTAAGTTAATGCTGGTCCAAAACTATTCAGCTTCTCTGTGCTATGGACAAGATTGGTATTAGAACCTGAAGAGGGTTGAATCAATATATTTTGGTTATGCAGGTACAGACCGTAAGATTGGAGTGCAAAGAATCTGTCCCTAACATTCTGACTCTAAATAAAAAGGAAGAATTGCCACAGCTAGTAAACGGCATACACTAAAACTAAAGACTTTTGGATGGAATGATAAAGCTGCTTGAGAACCTTTTGAAGACAGATTTTTAGAATAAACACAGTGACCCTTTTCAGTGTCTCTATAAAACTACATTATTGCAATTGTGGGAGTGGTCGAGTGAGGACAAGGGATGACCATCATGTCCTTAGCAGACTCAATGTAATAATAAGACAAGGTTCATCATCTTAATATTCTCTATTATTAAGAATATAAAATTCTGTGTGTATATATATGTATGTATTAGATTTGTGGAGCTAGTAGCTATTAATATCAAAGATCATTGTTTAAAGCAAGAATTTAAACAAACTTTGTTATATCTTTGTTCATAGGGAAGGTGTCACCTTTTATGTGGGATTGCTTTGAAACAAGGCAATTCAGATTCTTCAGTAACTAAATATCCCTTGAATAAGATGCCATCTTAACTTAACTTTTTCCTCACAGATACTATATTTTTTTGTGAAAATCTTTGGTTCTTTCTTAAAATGGTTTAATTCCAACCTTTAAGCATTATATTGTATCTTTCAACATTCTGTGATTTATCTGGGAAGTTTATTATTTGTAGTAATGGTTGTGATTAGGAAAACATTCAAGGGGAAGATACACACACACACACACACACACGCATTTGTTTGTGTGTTAAATTGCTGTAGATTTGCATTTTTCCCTTTCCTTCTTTCTTTCATTTTAAATTTCTATTTCCATGATAACAATATTCAGTTAGATAGTCCAAAAATGTAATATGTTATGGAAGGAAACAATAAGTGTTCTTTATGCATATGTGAGCTCAAGAGCTTGATAATATATGTGACTAGGTTAACTGATCTTGAGCCCTCAGTATAGACTTCAGTTTAACTATACCACGTCAGTTTATATTACTAGATGATAAGTATATAAAAAGTTGAGAGAAGAACCTATAGGACTATATAATACCATCCATAATGGAAAGGTCAGAGAAGCATAAAAACTTGGCTAAAGACAACTTAATTCAAGCAGCATATAGTGTGACAGGCATACGGTTATATACACAGATAAATAAGATTCTTATTTTGTCTCTACCTATTAGATTTGGGAAAATTCACTTTACATTTCTGGGCCCTTTTCTGCTTATTTGAAAATGGTGGTGTTGGGATAGGATGACCAACTTCGAATAACATTTTTGTTCTTAAACTCTTGGAATCTCATGAGCCAGTTGGATGACTAATAATATAACATAATTGTCTTATGAATATTACTCATCAATATTTTGAGTTTAGTTGTTGATATTGAGTCACAAAGTTTTCCAAATTTCTCAGGTTATATAAAAAATAAACAAGGCACAATGTACATGAGGTCAATTCAAAATGCATATTATAGAATGATTTGGTTCATTCATTATTAACTCAGCCTTTTTTTTTTAACTTCAGATATCATCAAATATATCACAAAAAGGCCTGGTGAGCACAAATATAAAATTAAAAAGCTGGTTTGCCTGATCATTGCTGCTTATGTGGTAGAGAAGATATTTGTCCCTTTTGTTGGCTGCTTCTCAGAATCTTAATTATTTTCCTTTGCTTGAGCATGGAAGGAGGCAGAGCCCACCCTAAACAATGCAATTTGAATTTGTCTGATATTTGCTTTGCTAATCTCTTCTAAAGTTGGCCAAAAGCTTACAGAGAATGCATCTGAAGGCCAGCATCAGCGGCCTCAGGGGCAGTGCAGACCTTCTCTGAATGCAAGGGCAGGGCAGGAGGTGGCCCAGGCCCCAGTTGTGTAGCCCAGGACTCAGCACTACGGCAGCAGGGTCCTTGCTGAACTGGCTTCATGGTGTTTGCTCTCTGTCTGCCTTATTATTGATGACTTGCCATTGCTTTAGCCTTCCCAGTGAGACTGTGAAGTACTCAATATTCTTTCCATAAATTTCTTTGGTTGGTTTATGATGCTTGCAGTTAATACTCTGGATTGGCCCATGTATATAGGGTCATAGATGCTTACACAACAATTTTCAACTTTGATTTTATAATTCTTTAGAGTGTTGACAAGTCTTAAACATTAATTGACAAAACAGACTGATCACAGAAAATATCTGTTTTAAAATATGTAACTATTTAATAGCATATCTAGAGTCCTGAATTGCCCAATACTTTCTTAATGTATGACCTCGGGCAGGTCCACTAACTTCTCTAAACATCAGTTCTCTCACCTACAAAATAGGAACAAAAATCCTACTTACTTCAAAAGATTGTTTTTAGAATTAAATTAAAAATAAATATACAAAATATTAAGCAAAATATTTGGCTCAAGTAAACATTTCATAAATATGATCAACTATTTTTTGATAATGTACTCTAATTCATATAATAATGAAAAGAATATACTTTCTTGGAATTAATTTGAAATTTAAATTTTGCTTCTGCTTCATTCTAATAATATAATGTTGACAATTTTATTTAATCTTTTGGTCTCATTATCTCATTATTTAAATAAGATCTTTTTTACAAATATTTCATTGGATTGTTTCATAGATTTATATATGTGATCTATGAAGCAACCAGGCAAAAGGTATAAAGAAATAATATGAGAAGCTACCTATTTTATGCAATATTTTTAGAACATTGTATTTAATCTCTACAAAACTTGATTTCATGGGGAGGAGGCTGCAGCCAGAGTTTAAGTGATTGCCTGGAGCTACACAGCCAGTAAAGAGGACAACCTATAATTAAATCCAAGTCCATATGACTCCAAAGCCTTTGCTACTTATTCTTTCTAAGGCATGTGTGAGGCACATGGTGAGCACAGAATACATTTTAGTTCCTATTCTGTTTTCTCCTTAATTTAAACAAATATATTTATTTGAAAGAAAAGGGGAAAAAAGGTGAGTGATAAATTATAACAAAAGAAAAGTGACTGGAGATAATTGGTCTCTTTTGTTCTCTCTCTCCAAGGATTAGAAGATTTAAGGTTATTAGATGCAATGTCAGAAGGACATTTATATTCACTTCCTAGGGACTTTGGTTAAAATTCCCTTTCCTTCTCTTTTCACTCTATAGAGTCTCTGCCTTCCATTTACTTATCTATATAATGAAGATACTACCAGAGTTTTTATAAAGAATGAATAAAATAAATATCAACTGTTCCTAGATTTTTAAAATATTACTATTTTTTATTTTGTAGAACCAGGGTCTCCCTATTGCCCAGGCTAGTCTCAAACTCCTGGCCTCAAATGATCCTACCTCAACCCTTCCAAAGTCTAGGATTACAGGTGTGAGCCACAGTGCCTGACCCAATTGTTCCTGGATTAAAAATAAAAGATAGTAATTTTTCTTTCATTAGAGGAAAATAATGCTCAGCTAGTATCCTCAACCCAACTAAAACAAGATCTAGTTCAGCCAGACATGGGGTATTAGCAGAAATTGTGAGCACCAATAGTAAACAAACCCTCAGGCTAGCTCTCTGCAGTTATCATGAAACTGGATCAAAATTCTGTGTTGTTTAGTTTTCTATGGTTTGTCAAGGCAGCAGAACTATGGAACCAACAGTGGCCATTCTGGCTTCATCTTCAACATGGCATTAAGACAACAGTTGGCAGGAAACACTCATCTAATTCATGTCTTAGTTTCAATTACCCAAAAATATATTCACATGTACTTGTACAAAATAACTAATTTTTCTGCCATTTTAGTTTGTTCATAAAGTGAATGTTCAGTGTGTCTATTTTTACTTATTTTAGAGCCAAAAATAAAAACTATTCTGCAAATATATTCTGCTATTATGACCTATATGTTGTGTTGTTTTCCTTTTGTTTTGTTTTATTAATACTAGGCTGGGTTTAGAAATATGCTCTGCAAACATATCTTAAGAGGAATTCATTTAAAATATTTGACCTTTTTTTTTTATTCATCTAACCACTTAAATGATAAATTTTGGATTCAAGTTTGAGTTATCATCCCCCAAATCCAAATAAGCAAATCCAAATAAACCTGCTGTTTGAGATCCTAAATACTTTCAAATTTCTCCCTCCTTAACCCTACCACATAGCCTGGTTTCAAGCTTTTACCAAGTCTTGCAACTAGAGCCTCCCGTTTGCCCCCTTACCATCTAGGAATTTTCAAATCCAGTCTCTACACAATTTATAGAGTGATTTATTTAAATGCAAATCTGACCAGGTCATTTCCAGGTTTAAAACCTTAAACCAACTCTACATAGCCTGGGGCTAAAACTAAATCTCTTTAACAGGACAGAAAAACAAAAGTTACCATAACTTGACCCCTGCCTATCTATTCAAGCACGCCTCTTGACATTCTGTCTTATGTTAGATGCTCAAGCAACATGGAACCACCTGCAAATACATAGACACACAATGCTAGTTCTCACTTCCATGCCTTTGCTCATGTTATTTCCATACCTGGAATGCTTTTATTCTACCTTTGTCTAGCTAACCCTTGTCATCCCATTAGCTTTAGCTTTGGCATTACCTCCTCCAAACAGCTTTCTTTATCTAGCTCTCACCGTTAAGCTGATTAGGTGCTTCCATAGTATTTTGTGCATATTTCTGTCACTACCATTTTCTCATAAAAAGAAAAACAATCCTCATGCCTGTAATCCTAGCACTCTGGGAGGCTGAGGCAGGTGGATCGCTCGAGGTCAGGAGTTCGAGACCAGCCTGAGCAAGAGTGAGACCCTGTCTCTACTAAAAAAAAATAGAAAAAAATTCTCTGGCCAACTAAAAAATATATATAGGAAAAAAATTAGCCAGGCATGGTGGCGCATGCCTGTAGTCCCAGCTACCTGGGAGGCTGAGGCAGGAGGATCGCTTAAGCCCAGGAGTTTGAGGTTGCTGTGAGCTAGGCTGATGCCACGGCACTCACTCTAGCCCGGGCAACAAAGCGAGACTCTGTCTCAAAAAAAAAAGAAAAAAGAAAAACAATCAACTTGCATATCTACCCCCTCCAACTTTTCTGAGAGCTCCTTTAGAGCAGAGGATATATTATCATCATCTTTATCTCATCACTTTGTACAATGCCTGGCATGATGCCTAGGAGATGCTTAATAAATGATTAAATGAATATACTTGTGACACAATCTGCTAGAAAATTTGTTTTCTGCTCAATTATAAATGTCTTACTGAAATTTTTCACATTTATCGGCTGATTCATATTTTGCTACAACTCCAACACAGTCACAGAAGACTTCCAGTTAGCAAAGCTCTGTTTCTTGGTGCTATATATAAATGCAGATGGACCCCTTGAGAGCTTGCCTTGCAACGAACATTCCTAGAGGTGATTTGGATGGAATTTTTACAGCGAGTTCTTTGAACTTTGGGGAATTTGTACAATTAACTAATTTAAGTCAACTTTAAATATATCCCATAAAATTCTCTGGTAAGGGCAATGCGATCTTGCTAACAGCAAGAAGCAAGTCTGAAACAGGGTCTTCTTGGACATTAGGAAAAAAAGTATTCTTACTCAAACAGAATAAGTAATGAATAAGACTCTGATGATGATTTGTTTAAAGGAAAGAAAAGGAATAAAATTCAAGACACTATTCAAAAGTCACAGACTTCATACTGAAGACATAATGGTCTATTCTCAGATAAATAGCTTCATTACAATGAAAAGAAGAATAACCTTTTTCCCTTCTGAGTTCAAGTCTCTCCAGCAATGGCTGAACTCTTATTCATTAGTTGACTAATGATGAAAGCTCACTCTTTACTAATACTGCATAAATGCCACAGACAGACCTTTATAAATGTAAGGACTGTGCTCAACGTTACGTGCGAAAGGAAATAAAAATCAAAGCAAATTAGTCGAGCAGAAAGAGCTGTCAGAGAATAGCATTGTCTTTAGCAGTCCTGGGAGTATCTCCTCTTTTTTTGTGTCCATCTATTCAACAAATAATTACTGAGGAAATCATAAGTGAATAGCACTTGGGGTGTGGGGCAGGGGAAGGGTACAAGGAGGATAAATAATAGAGTGAGGGAGCACTTCACAGATGCCAGGGATGGTTTTAAGTGCTTTACATAAATTAAGTCATTAATGATCCCACAACTTGAAGAGGCAAGCACTTTTATCCTTCCCATCTTACTTATGTGGAAACTGAGACACAGAGGACTGAAATAATGTGCCCAGTGTTCACACAGCTTGTACTCTGACTGCAGGGTCTGGGCCATGGGTAAAATGCTAGGACACAAGTAGACAACACTCCACGAGTGCCACTCATGAGAATAAAAATATTGGCCAGGCGCGGTGGCTCACGCCTGTAATCCTAGCACTCTGGGAGGCCAAGGCGGGCATATTGTTTGAGCTCAGGAGTTCGAGACCAGCCTGAGCAAGAGCGAGACCCCATCTCTACTAAAAATAGAAAAGAAATTACACGGACAGCTAAAAAACGTATATATATAGAAAAAATTACCCGGGCATGGTGGTACATGTCTGTAGTCCCAGCTACTCGGGAGGCTGAGGCAGGAGGATTGCTCGAGCTCAGGAGTTTGAGGTTGCTGTGAGCTAGGCTGATGCCACGGCACTGTAGCCCAGGCAACAGAGTGAGACTCTGTCTCAAAAAAAAAAAAATATTACAAGTGTGACATAGTGAGTGATATTCATATATTTGCCTTAGTCACTACATCATCCCTAACATGGAGAAAGGTGCTTGGTAAAGTGGAATTGCTCAGTAAATATTTGTTGAGTGAATTAGTTGAATGAAGGCATCATTTTAGAAGATTCAGAAAGAGAAAAAAATGGGAAGAGAACTAATATTTACTGACTGACTGTCGCCGAATGCAGGTTTAGCTGTCTACCACCTGAGAACCAAACAGGAGAGGCAAGAGCTGGTGGAGGTGGTTTATTAAGTTTTGGGCACAGAGGAGATAGCAGTGGACCTCAAAGACCATCTCATCTTTCTCTACTTACTGAGCAACTTATAAAGGGAATGGGTAAAAGGGGGTACATAGCAGAAAGCAAGCTTTGTGCAAGTCATCATGACTTGTTAGATGGTTATCAGCAAACAGTGGCTCATCTGGTGGATATTGTCACAAGGACTCTGTAGTTGGGCTATTCCAGAGTCTGTTGTTCTTAAGGTTGTTTTCTAATCTTGTACCTGGCAGCTGTGTAAGCAAGCAGCAGGTTAATTCTAACCTTTTAAGACGGAACAAGCTGAAAGTACATTGGAAGCAAAACGGCTTCCCTTTAGCCAGCCTAGCGTTATAGTCTGAATGGCCGTTGGGGTGCATTTACATGGCCTTCTATGGGATAGGCATCATCACTACTCAACCGCTAGTTTGCTGTTATGGTTATGAGCAAGAATTTGGGTACTAGACTAGCTGGCTTCAAATCCTACCTCTGTTACCCTCTACTCGGGGACACTTACTCTCTGTGTGCCCTACTGTCTTCATCAGCAAAATGGGGCTAATAGTAACTAATCAAAGGATTACTATGAAGATTAAATAAGTGAATAAGGCAAAGTGCTTATTATTAATAGAATAGTACTTTTGCAGTGTTAGCTATTATTATTATTAGTTAAATTCGATTATCATTACATTTAATATCCTAAGTTGAAGAAGATCCAAATCAGCTCTGCCTTGGGGTTTTATGCCCTGTAATAAATGTTAAAGGAATGCAAAAATGGAGGGATGGAAGGTTTGGAGAAATTTTCAGGGAGAAGGAAGACAGGGGTGTGAATATATGAATAACCCAGGCAGAAGAAGGTATGGGAGAAAAAAAAATTATGGATGCTAAAGGAGGGCAGAGATTATTTTGAGAAATGATAGTAAGACATATTTTAGAGGAATTCAGCCTAGCAGTTAATCATTTTAATCTCATTCCAATCAATTGATCTCCCAGGGAAAACCAAACCAAAGAAAACATGCGAGTAAATTTGAAAGTATGATACTGTTACTTAGATAATTCTAACTTCCTATGTTTTAAGAGCCTTTGCATTTCCATTTACCATTAGAACATCTGTTTTTATTAAGATTGAGTAATATAAATTTTTCATGATGCCTGACATAGGTTCTATACTCCCAGGTTCCATGTGTTTGGCTTACATCTGTTTGAGAACAACAGTGGTCTAAAATCATATTGGGGGATACCTCTTAAATGGCTTGTTCAAGAATCAGACAGGCCTTAAGGCAGGACCCAGTGAATTGGAGTGTGCAAGCTAGCTGACATTGTAATTGGAAGTTCTCAACAGAGCAGCAAAGTAATCAACAGTCACTGAAAATGGACGACCCTTTAATTCTCAGCAGTGGTCCCTCTGGATCAGGATTCAAGCATAGTGATAAAACAGTGCAGGGCTGTCTGCTTTTCCAACTTCCATGCCACGTTCCTAGTCTAAAGGCCAGCAGACTAAATGATAGTCTGTTTGACATCTCTTTCCAACCCTTATTTTTTTTCTTTTAAAATACCTGTTTTTATAGGAAGTATCTATTGTTTTCGTCCGGGGAGAGTGATGGAATGGAGATTCTCTAGCCATGCATAATTCATTCTAAGAGCAAAAGTATCCAGGCCCCAAGCTCTTAGTAAACGCATTTGTTCCGTATGGTAAAATAAAATATTCTTTATCTTATCTCCAAGCTAGGTTTATTTCATCTCTGAATCAGAGAAAAAGAGGTACATTAAATAATAATCATGTGCTCACTTTCAGGATGTTAGAATCTCACTGCTGACCTTTATATGGCAGCCTGTTTACAAAAACAAATCATGGGGAATGAAGTCAGCAAATTAGGCCTCTATGAAAGGAGGAAAAAAGCTTCAGATTTAAGCAAGAGGCTATGTTAAAAGCAGCTTGCTGCATAAATATATTTAGTCAGTAAGACAGTGAACTGGAAAACCAAATTAGGATCTTTAATATAAAAATCTAGAGCTTAGTGGGAAATGCTTAAAGAGAAAACTCACTGAGCTAGTAGAGTGATTTGTTATAGAAGGCAGTGCAACTGAACATAGTGGAGAATTTTTCCCTAGTTTGAAAGACTATGGAAGAGAGTTACAAGACAGAATGAAGTGTCCACAACTCTTGACTAAGGATACTTAGGAGATAAACGGTCTATAAAAATAAATCTAAGTTTAAAGAATGTCAATTTTCTATTTTTTATTCAAAGTGGGGAGAAAGGGATATGTCAAGGCAATGCATACATTTAAATATAGAATTTGAAATGCTTTATTTCCTATGTGAAAGCCCAAGAATGAGATAAAGCAAATAGTGTATATATTTCCAGATACTTGCCTGACAAAGAAATTATGAAATTGGAAGTTGGAAATGGGCAAAGGATTCTAGAATGTTTAGGGGGGGAAGTGAGTAAAATTGTACAAGTTATTAATCATAAATCAAAATTAAGCAATTCCCATTAGAAAGACAATTTCAATACTACAATCTAGTATGTCAGGCATTTTAGAGACAAATGAAAAGTGCGTTTTCTGATTTTAGGATTTCTTGGTGAGGAATGGCCTTTGACAACCTGGGGAAACCTGCATTTCCATGTGGACTTAGCAACAGGAAATAAAAAAGAGCAGGAAACTGAGGGAATGTTAAGTCTAGGATGAGAGAAAGAACTTGTAACAGCAACATATCAGATCTAGAGTATTATTCATTTCATGGATCTTGAGAAGATTTCAAGTGCAGATGATGAAACTGCACTTTGTATGTAGCAGATATGAGACTCTGCTACATATAAAGACAATGGCAAATTCCAGAAATAAGGCATAGTGGCCAAAAGTGGAAGGTCACAAGCTGAAGAGATGTTAGAAGGAAATGAGAAATGGACATATGTCTGGCAGGAGAGCCTCAAAGAGTTCCATTGTTGAGGTGGCTCTGATGCCCCTTCTCCATGGATAGACCACCCATTCCTGTGCTCTCTCTCAAATAGGCCTTTTTGGTAGTATGGAGGGGTTACAAATGCAACGAAACAGCATCATTAGTGAGTGCCAGAAAAGAACTTCCCCCATGGCAGGATGCCACAATACCTGTTTAGTCAAGCAGACAAAGCATTCATTCATTCTCCCCTTCATTCAGCAAAAGTAATGCATGCAAAAATGTAGTACATGGCATATGGCAGTTTTCACTCAGTAAAGAGTGAGCTAGTGGAAAAGTACTTTAGGATATTAAAAAGAAGATATAGTTCTTTTTATTTGTTATTAGTATTAGAATTATTATTACTACTATTACTACTTTAACTAACTGCCAAATTCTGGTTCTAGAAAACTAATTCTTGAGAACAGTGACTGATTTTTCTTTTTCATTTTTATTCCTTTAGCACTTAGTATTTCATCCAGGACATAGATAACTGGCATTCAATAACTGATTATTGAATGAAGACATTAATGATAGAAAGCTGAAATATAAAGATCTTTGTGAACCTGCAGCCCAAGTGCTTATAAATCAGTCTGATTGGGCCGGGCACGGTGGCTCACGCCTGTAATCCTAGCACTCTGGGAGGCCGAGGAGGGTAGATCGTTTGAGCTCAGGAGTTCGAGATCAGCCTGAGCAAGAGCGAGATCTCATCTCTACTAAAAATAGAAAGAAGTTATATGGACAGCTAAAAATATATAGAGAAAAATTAGCCACGCATGGTGGCACATGCCTGTAGTCCCAGCTACTCAGGAGGCTGAGGCAGGAGGATTGCTTGAGCCCAGGAATTTGAGGTTGCTGTGAGCCCAGGAATCTGAGGTTGCTGTGAGCTAGGCTGATGCCACGGCACTCTAGCCTGGGCAACAGTGTGACACTCTGTCTCAATAAATAAATAAATCAGCCTGATTAGTGATTTAGTAGAGATCTGCACGGGGAATTGTCAGATCATAAACGAGAAGTTATGAGGTATTCTGGGGTCTTAAACAGAAATAAATATATGACGTCTCTAGAGGAATATATAGACAGTACACAATCCTCAAAGATAAATTATTTTTTAATGAAATCACCACACAAAATAACAACATGTTTGAGGAAAAAAATCATGTGAATAAAGATCAGAAGAGAAAAAAAGAAGGAAGGATTAGATTTCTAAAAAGTGTATTTAATAGAATTATTTATTTAATAAAATTGTGTTGTCCAATGCAGTAGATATTAATGAAACAAAGCAATTTAAATTTAGTTATAAATTGATAAAATTTAAATGAAATTTAAGATTCACTTTTGTGGCCATACTAGCCACATTTCAAGTGATGAAGAGTCGAATGTCATTAGGGACAAACATACAGTTCAGTATAGCTATGAAACATTTTCTCCATTGCAGAAAGTTCTGCTGGACAGCACTGATAAGGACATTGTAAAATAAATATGCATAAAAAATAAAGGTAGGGACTTTTTTAAACTATGAAAAAAAGAGCAAGACACTCAGAGAGGACAAGTCATATTTGAAGAGTAATAAAATAGAATTGCTAAAAATAAATAATATAACTGTTGAAATTTAAATAGAGAACAATAAAGCAACCTAAAAGTTAAATACAAAATAAAATATAGCTGAAGAAAAAATTAATGACCCATAATATTACTAAAGTTAAATTAGCAAATATTTATTGAGAGGCTACTATATTTGAGGGTCTATTCTAGGATTATGTTAGTAAAAAAAGCAGAGTCTGCCATCATGTTCTTAATCCAAATAGAGGGAGCAGAAAATAATACAAAGAACTACAAGGAAATATTTATAAAGATGATATAGTAACAAGTGCAGTAGCAAAGAATAAAAAGGGTGAAAAAGAAATGGTCTGCCAGTGATGGCAGTAGTGGGGGCGTATTGTACGAAAGTTGATAAGAAAAAGCTTCTGTAAGAATATGACTTTGAGAAAAGATCTACAGGAAGTGAGGGATCAAATGAGTCAGATATCTGGGGGAAGAACATTCTCAAAAGAAAATAGCAGATGCAAAGAGTTTGAGGCAAGAACGGGCTCTGGCAGGGAGAGGAAAATATAATCATTTAGAAATATTCTCAGAGCATTCTCCACACCAAAGGCCTACTATTCAGGGAAAAAGACCTTACCGGAGTCTGGGATAAGGGCATTTACCTAACTCCAGCCCCATCTAGCGTTCCTGTCTCACCTGAAAAGGGAGAAAAAAAGCTAGGAAATGCTTGTGTAGATTACAGCTCAGGAACACAGGTCCATTAGAAGACTTAAATCTCGTCGGATCTAGTATTTGTCTATTTTTTAAGTCAATACTGGACTATTTTAATTACTTACTGTAGCTTTATAGTAGGTCCTAAAATCAGCTAGTGTTAAGTCATTCAACCTTTTTCTTCTTCTTCTATATTATGTTGGCTATTCTAGGTCTTTTCATTTTCTATGTAAACTTTATAACTTTATTATAATTGTGAATATCTACAAACAGTGTGCTGCAATTTTTGGGGGGATTGCATCAACCCAAATGCCAATCAATACATGAGTGGATTAATAAAATATGGTATATGTACACCATGGAGTTCTACTCAGCCACAAAAAACAATGGTGATCTAGCACCTCTTGTATTATCCTAGGTAGAGCTGGAGCCCATTCTACTAAGTGAAGTATCACGAGAATGGAAAAACAAGCACCAGATGTACTCACCATCAAATTGGTATTAGCTGATCAACACTTATGTGCACATATAGTAATAACATTCATCAGGTGTCAGGCAGATGGGAGGGGGGAGGAGAGGATGGGCATATTCACACCTAATGGGTGTGGTGCACACCCTCTGAGGGAGGGACACGCTTGAAGCTCTGACGCGAGTGGGACAAAGGCAATATATGTTTTTGGAAGAAAGTTATTTAAAATCTTTTACACTAGAATTTGTCATTCTCCCATTTATTTATTTGCCTGAACATTCATTTATATCAGTGATGGTTCCAGGATATTTATTTTATACTTTGGGTTGTAACCCAATAATACTTTATTTTCTTGCTTAAATTATTTCAACTTTGGCCCTCTGGAGCTCTTTCAGTTTCTGTGTCCTTTTGGCATATCCCCAACATTGTTGGAGTTTTGTTCTGGTTTGTTTTGTTTTGCTTGAGCACTTCCTTATTTTCTGCACAAGATGATCCAGACTCATCTTGTATAGTTAGCGCACTAGTCATAAAATCAGCTATTTCTCTAAGGAGCCCTGGTTCCCTTTGTTGGAGAATGGAATTAGAAACCAAGATCTAAGCAATTGTTGTTATGATATGCTTCTAGGTCCTCTCAGCTAGAAGAGCAATAAGATATGTTTACATATACTGTTTTAGTCAGAGTTCTCCAGAGAAACAGAACCAAGATTCACACACACACACACACACACACACACACACACACACACACACACACCCGTACGTATGAGGAAATTTATTATAGAAATTGGTTCACATGGCTGTAAAGTAAAAGAAGTCCCAGAATCTGCTGTCTGCAAGCTGGAGAACAGAGAAAATGGGTGGCATGATTCTGTCCAAAGGCCTGAGAATTAGGAGCCAAAGGTATAAGACCTGGTCTGAACACAAAAGCTTGTGAACCAAGGGAGCTCATGTCCAAGGGCAGGAGAAGATGGATGTTTCAGCTCAAAGAACCCTTTCTCTGCCTTTTTGTTCCATTCAGGTCCTCATCCAATTGGATGATGCCCACCTGCATTGGTGAGGGTGATCTACTCAGTCTATCAAATGCTATCTGATAACAAAGTCTGATGCAAATGCTAATCTCTTGCAGAAACACGCTCACAGACACACCAGAAATAATGTTTTACTCTCTTGGACTCATAAAGTAAACCAGCACGTATGCTAATCATTTATATTTATGTACCTATATGTAATTCCACATGTAACCACTTGTCTCTATATATTTGTAACCTCTTACTAAAAATGACTTCATAGTGATGTCTTCAACTTTAATACATTACCACATGGATCATACTAGTGTCCTCCTCTTGCATATCTGAAAACTCGTCCTTCAACAGTGAGAACCTGGCTTCAACCATCTGTTACCCATTAATTTACTTTCCAGTATACGTGCATAGAGGTTTCAAAATTGTTTATCTGTACCTTTATGGGAAAAAACTGTATCAAGTCAGTAAAGTGCTTATGTATAGCTTCTTTCGCCTTTAGTCTTCATCCATTTCCAAGGTTACTTAGATCAACACCTTTACCCCTTTCAATTAAGTTGTTTAATATTTTTGTGATGCAATTAGATTGTTTTGGCACATTCTTCATTTCATCTTGAGATCTCCCTACCTAATAAATTATTTTTTAAATTTGCATATATTAGGCTTCATTCTTTATGCTGTAAAACTCTATGAGTTTTGACAAATGCATAGTTATATATCCATAATTACAGTATTATACAAAGTAGTTGTCCTGACTTTGATTGATAGAATTTATATGTGGCATCCTGTTCTGTTCATCCTGCTGGGTAGTACCTTATTGCTTTGTTTTACCTTTTGTGCTATTGTTTTATATGAGCTCTGAGCTTTAACTTTTGCATGGTTTTAGACTGGTGGCTTTATATTGTGCTGATCCATGTATAATACAGTTCTGCATAGTCTTTTTTTTTTTTTTTTTGAGAAAGAGTCTCACTCTGTTGCTCAGGCTAGAGTGCCATGGCATCAGCCTAGCTCACAGCAACCTCAAACTCCTGGGCTCAAGCGATCCTCCTGCCTCAGCCCCCCGAGTAGCTGGGACTACAAGCATGAGCCACCATGCCTGGCTAATTTTTTCTATATATATTTTTAGTTGGCCAGATAATTTCTTTCTATTTTTAGTAGAGACGGGGTCTCGCTCTTGCTCAGGCTGGTCTCGAACTCCTGAGCTCGAGCGATCCGCCCGCCTGCCTCAGCCTCCCAGATGCTAGGATTACAGGCATGAGCCACCGCGCCCGGCCTATAATACAGTTCTGAACATTTCCTGCAGGGCAGTTCTGGTCTTGACAAATTCCCTCAGTGTTTGCTTGTCTGGAAAAATGTTTATTTTTCCTTCATATATGAAATTTAGTTTTGCAGGATACAAAATTCTAGGCTGGCAGCTCTCTTGTATGAGTACTGAAGATAGGACCCCAATCCCTTCTGGTTTATAAGATCTCAGTTGAGAAGTGTACAGTTTGCCTGATGGCTTTTCCTTTGTAAGATACTGATTTCTTTTACTGATAGCTCACAGCAGTTACTCCTAAGTGTTTACTTTCAAGAGTCTGATGACTGACTGTGTGTCCTGGTGATGGCCTCTTTGCAATGAATCTCTCAGGTGTTCATTAAGCTTCTTGTACTGGATGTATAAATCTCTACCAAGACCAGGGAATTGTTCCTCAATTATTCCCTCAAATAGGTTTTTGAGCCCTTGTGCTTTTTCTTCTTCACCCTCAGGGATGCCTATGATTCTTATATATGGCTGTTTTACATAATCCCATATTTATAATAGGCTTTGTTCATTTCTCTTAATTCTCTGTTATTTTTGACTAACTTAGTTAATTCAAAAGAGTTGTCTTCAAGCTCTGAGATTTGTTCTTCTGCCTGGTCTAGTCTATTCTCAAGTTTCCACAGTGTTTTGTATGTCCTTAAATGACTTTTTCATTTCTAGAACTTCTACTTGTTTTTTTTTTTTAATATATGGATCTCATTAATCAATTTTTCATTCATTTCCTGAATTGTTTTTCTAGTTTCTTCAAGTTGGCTTCCCATTTTCTCTTGGATGTCATTGAGCTTCCTTACAATCCATATCTGGTATTCTTTATCATTTCAATATTTTCATTTTAATTGGAATATTTTGTTAGAGGGCTAGTGTTTCATTTTGAAGGTGTGTTTTTGCTCCTATTTTTCATACTTCTGGAGTTGTTTCACTGATTCCTTCTCATCTGGAGAGTTGTCACTTTTCATTTTTGGATTTTCTCTTGTTTGGATGGGGCTTCTTTTCCCCTCCTTCACTCATAAGCGTGTGACTGTATCATATGTTGAGTAAGAACCTTGTGCTTTGCTTGTCTATGCTTTGATGGCAACCTAAATTCTGGATAGATGCCTTGGTTATAGATATCCTTGGTGTGGTGGTTTTCTCATGTGCTAGTTGTTTGTAGGCTATAGCAGTGGTGAGCTATGTTTGTGGGCAGACTCCCTGTCTCTTCTTGATGAGGGGGAATGGAAGTCTCTGAAATCCTCTTTCCCCAGCCCTGTGGTCTTCTTAATACAGTGAAGTTTTAAATTATCTTTCACACATATATTCTTTTTAATGGCGTTATTTAATGTCTGAGTGCCAATAGTTTACCTTCTGTTGTGTGAAGAAAGGAAGGCACAGATTTTCTGGCTTCAAATCAGCCATAAAGTTTGTGGAATTGTAACAGATGCTGACTATTTAGTTGTGCAGTTTGAGGTATTGCAGGAGTATTGAGCTGCGTGTTGTTGCCCTAGATAAACATGCTGAGTGCCACGTGCAAAGCATATTTTAAATAATATTTTTCCTACATCTATTCCAGGATGTGAAAATGCATAATCTGGATCCTAAGGTAGAACAGTAGTGGGAAGAATTAATGTCAAGTAGTTTATCATCATAGTGATTCCAAGTTTTCCATGGTACTTTTCCTATAACACTTTCCCTCTACACAAAGGAAACATTAGCTTCTAAAGACTGCATACCACAGTTCAGAAAGACATGCCTCCTCACTTTCAAGGAACAAAATAGATGAAGTGAAATTTTCCTAGGTAGCATTAAGTGGGATGTTTTCCAAAGTTTGCACTGTGATAAAGGGAGAAATTTGCTCCCTTTAATACACTTAAGTATCCTCTCGAGACAATGGATAACAATTATGGAATCTCAGAACATTGAAGTTCCTTTCCCATTTTACCCACTAGATTTATGGATGGGACAACTAAAATATAGATGGCTGAAGAGCCAATGGTAAAATCTTCTTTCCCTTTCTTCCAGCATAGCTTTGATGTATGGTTTCAGAAAGGCCGTTTGTTCATTAAAATTTCATTTCATTGAAAATAGTGGAAACAGAGAAATATTTCCTGGCATATAGACGAGTTTTACTCCAGCTCTTGTGTAGTTTCTCCTAAACTATGTAGAGAATACTTTGGGTTTTCTTTGTGGGATTTGTATCTTCCTTCATTCCTTATGTTCATCAACATATTTGTTTTAGCCAAGGTGCTCAGCCAGGAGAAAGTATGCAAGGATAGGGATCCAATAGAAATTTTTGTTCTAAAAAAGAAATTGTTAAGTGCCATGTTCACCTGCTCGAACCACTCCTCCCACCCTTTCTCCACTGCTCTGTGGTCATAGCAAATGTTACAAATCATGGATGGATAATGTAAGTTAGAAGTAAATTGTGTTTGAAGATTTTGTAATTTTTGTAATTTTTTGTTTAATCAGTGTTTGTGTTTAACAAACATATCTGAGGTTCAATATGGCAATTTTTGAAAACAACAGGTAAGATAAAAGAGGAGGACTCTAGACCTAGACCTCTTGGAAATTTTGATTGGTTGGTAATTCAAGTCTTCCTACTCCTTTATGCATGGCCTATGGAATACAACTTTCAAATGCACCAATGACTTTACCAAACTCATAGCATTTTTATCAGTAGCGGTGTTGATTATTTTAAACAACTATTGGAATTCCAAAGCAAACAGGATAAAAATCTAGTTTTGAAAGGCCTGAGAAGCAATTTACTTAGCAGCAAAACTTCTTGCTTAGAAGAAGAAAATAAAGAATGACAACATGTAAAATTAGAGTGAGTAAAATGGTACAAGACGTAGTATAAATAAATGAACAGATTCCATTTTCTATTATTAAATAAGGTGACGTTACTGATGGTTCTTCATATCTTGCTAAAAAGGTTGTATGTAACAAACTGAAAAACAACATTTCTCTCCAGTCAACAGATTTTACCAATAAATGTCATGCTGTAACATATGTAAGATTTGTAAATGATGTTGAAATTCAAGAAAACTTTTCTGCTTCAAGAATTGCTTGAAACAAGCAAAAGCCAAGATATATTTAAAATTTTCTAAACAAAATATCTGTCTTGTAGGAACTGGGTTGGCATATGTATTGATGGTGCTTTTCATCAGTTGGCTTAATAAGAGGGTTAACCTCACATATAAAATAATGTCACCATACATTGCTTTCTTCACAGAGAAGAGATGGTGCCAAAAAATGACTAGAAATAAAATTTAGAAAAAAATATCCTGGATGATGGTACAAAAATTGAAATATTGTTAAATAATTATTGTTCAATTGAGAATGCTTTAAAACTTTGTGAAAACTTGGAAAAAAGCTGATAACTCTCCTGCTGCATACAGAAATCTGGTGGTTTAGCAGAGAAAGAATTCTTTTTTTATTTCAAAATATTATGTGGGTACAAATGTTTTTGGTTTCATAGATCACTTTCATAATGCTTGAGTAAGAGTTATAAGTGTGCCCACACCCAGATTGTGTTCATTGCACACATTAGGCAGGTTTTCACCTATCCACTCCTCCCCTCTACCACCAGCTTTATTTCCAGTGAGTTTTACTTCCCTAAGTGCACATGTGTGCTCATCAGTTAGTTCCAAATTAATAGTTTAATAGTGAGCACATGTGGTATTAGTTTTTCCAATCTTTAGATAATTAGGATAATGGTCTCTGATCCATCCAAATTGTTCAAAAGGCATTAATTCTTCCTTCTCCAAGGCTGAGTAGTATTCTATAGTATACAGATACCACATTTTGTTAATCTACTCATGAATTGATGAGCACTTGCATTGATTCCAAATTTTTGCAGCTGTGGATTGTGCTGCAATAAACATCCAAGTGCAGGTCTTTTTTTGATAAAATGAATTCTTTTCCTTTGGGTAAATACCCAGTAGTAAAATTGCTGGATCAAATGGTAGGTATACTGTTCTTTGAGTTCTTTGAAGAATCTCCATACTGTTTTCTATAGAGGTTGTACTAATTTGCAGTCCCATCAACACTGTATAAGCGTTCCTTTCTCTGTGCATCAATGCCAGCATTTTTTGTTTCTAGACTTTTTAATAAAAGCCATTCTAACTGGGGGAAGGTGATACTACATTGTGGCTTTAATTTACATTTCTCTGATGATTAGTGATTTTGAAGATTTTTTCATATATTTCTTGGCCTTTTGTCTATCTCCTTTTGAAAAACGTCTGTTCATACATGTTACCCACTTTTTAATGTTTTGTTTTTGTTTTTTTTTTTGAGACACAGTCTCACTCTGTTGCACAGGCTAGAGTGCTGTGGCATTAGCCTAGCTCACAGCAACCTCAAACTCCTGGGCTCAAGCAGTCCTCCTACCTCAGCCTCCCAAGTAGCTGGGACTACAGGCATGTGCCACCATGCCCAGCTAATTTTTCCTACATATTTTTAGCTGTCTGGGTAATTTCTTTCTATTTTTAGTAGAGATGGGGTCTTGCTTTTGCTCAGGCTGCTCTTGAACTCCTGACCTCGAGCGATCCTCCTGCCTTGGCCTCCCAAAGTGTTAGGATTACAGGCATGTGCCACCACACCCGGCCCACTCTGAGTTTTTATACTTCCAGATTTCTTTCACTAATTCCTTCTCATCTAGTACAGCTATTGTTTTCTATTTTTGGATTTTCTTTTTATATGTGGTTTCCTTTTTATCCCCCTCACTCATAAGGTGTTTGTGCAGCATATGTTACATAAGAACTTTTGGCTTGGCTTGTGGATGCTTTTACAGTGACTTAGTTTCTGGATGGATGCCTTGGTCATAGATATCCTTAGTGTGGTCTTTTCTCAGTTGCTATTTGTTTGTAGTCTCTAGCCATGGTGGGTTTTTGTGTGGGTAGGTAGATTTCCTGTCTCTCTTTGATGATGGAAGATGGAGATCTTTGAAATCCTTTCTCTTTCCCCTGCCCTTGTGGTCGTCTTAGCAGTGGTAATTGTCTTAGCCTTCCCAGTTTAATCTATGAGCCAGTAGGTTTTGCTTGTGTATTGGAATCAACTCTGTATTACTGAGTCAGTAAATGTTGTAAAATGCTATGCAAATTGACCTCCTTGTCAGTAGCTGGTGCTTGCCAGAAGCAAAAAGCTGCAATGTTGCTTTTGGGATCTGTGCTTATATCTAATCCCCCTGGAGAAGGACTCAAATGTCCCAGGCAGTTAGTGGGGCTCTGGAACTACCAGGTGAGTCCCTATTCCCCACCGCAGCAGAGTTGGGTGGTATAGTGAGGCTGTGCAGGGCTGGGTCCAGTGAGCCTCCCTGAGCTCCACATAAGCTGGTAAGGTAGCTGTTTCAACATTGATTAAAGGTCTGCTCCCAGGCTTCTGGGGACAGCCAGCAGGGAGAGGTTGATGTGGTCATACCCAGCCAGAAATTCTACTCCTTGGGTCTGAGATTCACAGTCTTGCTGTCCAGAATGGGCTTCACTCTTCTCCCTCTCCCCTACTCTGTGGTCTCCCTCCGACATCTGCCAGCAGACAGAAGCTAAAACTAGCTGAGCTCTGCCACAATGGCACTGTGGGCTGGGAGCCTCCCTGTTCAAGATCCCTCCCTTAGCTGATGGCATAGCCTTCCTGTGGGGAAGGGGTGCTCCATTAGTGTACTGTTGCTAGAACTCACACTGTGCTCTCTTTTCAGTTCTGCCCACAGGGGCTCCCTCACACCCCAAGATTAGTTCACAAATCTCCTCTCTGCACCCCCAAGCAACATGATTGAGTCCTAAGCATATGGGATCTGGCCTGTGGGCCTATCCCCAGGTCCCCAAAGGTCAATCCCTGACTGTGCCAGGGAGAAGTGTGCTGTTCCTGAATTGCCTATGGGATGCTCAATCAGATTTGATGTCCTTTTGCTTCGGGGTGTATCTTGCCCTGTTGGACTGCCAGAGATGTGGGGGAGGGAGAAACAAACTGCTCCACCTACTCTTTTTGCTGGACTCCAAGCCCATCAGGGGTTGACCACTGCCAATATCTTGCCCTTTCTTGTTCTGCTCTGCAACTTCTTCCTGTGGAATCTCTTATAGGTTCTGGCACTTTTCCCTTGGAATTACACCTGATCTGTGTTTGTTTGTTTTCTCTTTTTCATCTAAAATGTTTCCTTCTTTCTGAGATGGTGTCACAGGTGGTGTCTCTGGTCAGCCATTTTGTCCAAACATCAGAGTTAGAATTTCTTATAGTGTGTTTGAGTTGAAAGGTATACTGCAGATTGTGCTGAGTGTTTGAAGACAAAGAATGGCTACAGAAACCAATCTGCTTAATATACATTTTTTTTACGCGAACCAGTTGAACAAGTCTCAGTAAGGCCCTTCAGAAAATGTTTTGACTTCAAATGATACTTAGATTTAAAAGCAAATGGAACTTTTTGAAAAATCTTGGTTGCAAACGGAAATCTTGAAATGTTTCCACTGCCTCTTAGTCTCCAGAGTGAGGAAAGATATTAATAGATCTCAAAGTCTTACTGAAAACTACCTAAAGGAAACATAGTACAACATTGAACAGTATCTCCCCAATGACCCCTTTTAAATAGTGAGCAATGGATTAACAACACTTTGTTTGAATCTTCTCAGCCTGAGAACTTGACTTGGAAAAAAGAGGAAGAACTAACTGTCTAATCATATGCACAGAATGAGATTTTCCAATCTGTCCCAAGACAAGTTTTCTATTTCTGTGAAAGGAAAACTTGCCATTCATAGGAAAACACTGAACAATTTCCTACAGCTTGCAACTTTTACACATGTGAGGAAGTTTCTTCTTAAAAAGCAAGCATCAAGAGTGCTTGCTCTTAAAAAAAAAAAAAAAAAAAAAAAAAAAGAGTGCTTGCTCTTGTCTAATTTTAGTAGAAAATGAGATCCACGTGCCTTTATTACCAGTCTGATTCTGTGAAGTAAAAAACAAGCGCAGCGTTTTTAATAATGAGGTAAATTCAATATTTTTGGTTTTAAAAATAACACTAATATTTTTTCTGTGTTCCTATAGATTTTTAAAAACACATATGTATAACAATTTGTAACTGCTAGACCTATGTTTGAGCCTGATCGTGTCACTCATTGAAAAAAAGATTTTTTCAAAGTATCACAAAAAAAGATGGTCCAACATTTTATTTTTATTCATATTTCTTCAGAAAAAGTTTGTAGTTAAGTTACTATAGAATATTGCCATCAAATTTTCATGCAGTAAATAGCACATTAAAATCAATTTATAACCTTCAAGTTAAATCTACCTTTAGAAATGGGAAATTCCATTTTGATTTAAGCCACTTATTTAATAGAAATTTATCATATTATATTTCCTTTATGAAAAGAAAAGAAAAAACGAATAATTTTATAAATAGTAAGCTAAGTCTCAGTGTCTTTTTCTCTTAAGGAAATTAGTCCATTAAAGCCCTTTTTAGTTTCAAGGAGGGGAAAATAAACTTCTTCTGCACATATCATATACTATATCTCATTAGCATCTCATACGTAAACTTCTGTGATAAGACTTTTAGGCCTACCTGGATAAAGTTTAAAAGATCTAGTAGAAAATCAAACATCAAATAATAAAACCCAAAATGTCCTCTACCTGTACCATGGACTTACATTAAAGTTGATGTCTTCTGTGGGGAGGAGAAAGTACACAAAAAGTCAGTTACTAAGTTAGCCAAAATAAAAAGTTTCACCGAAAAATGACTATTCTCTACTCAGAACAGCACTGATCCACATACACGTTAAAATTTGGTTGGTCCTGATTCTTCAAAGATCTTCACAATAGTGTTAAAGAAGTGGAATATCCAATGTATAATGTTGCAAAATATAAAGGTTAAAGAATTGAATACAAACGGTTGGGAGTGAATGGTCCAGCTACATCTCAATACACAATGCTGGAGTGAATGTTCTTTGCAGGGCTTAAAAAGAATCTACGATGCTCCATTATCTCTAGCTAAGGTGAGTGCTGCAGTGTTCGCCCACTTACTGTCAGATTTTTTTCATAGCCATTAATTAATAAGTGTGCCTTTGGTGACAGTAAGACTTAAATATATTAAACACACTGTTTCTTCCTTAACCTATACCATATCTTTTTTTACCTGAGTTTTACAGTTTGCAGAATTTCTGAGTCTTAAAAAAAGAGCTTTGTAAATTATAAGATATGTGAAATATGTACTTTTCACTTTTGCCAGCTAGTGATACCAATTAGCAAAATTAGTGTGATTGTAATTCTAAATATATTCCACAGTTCATGTTCTTTTTTCTTTATGACATTGATAGAGTATGCAGCCATGAATTCTTTGAAAATTGGTAACAATTAGATCTTTGCGTAGAGTCAAAAAAGTGACATAAAAGAAATAGTATAATGAAGACATGTTTCAAAATCAGTTTGGTCTGTGTTTAGAGAATATGTTTAAAAATAAATAAAGTGACAGATGTAAAGAATATGGTACTTGATATGTGATTATTAAGAGAAAAAATAATTCTATCAGTATTAGTAATTTTTATACCTTGAATATTGAAAACATATGATGAACACAATTTTCCCTAGATAAGCTTGCAATTTAATACTTTCCTTCAAGGGAAAAGAAAAAAGAAAGAAAAAAAGAAAAGAAAGTGGATTTAACAATTGAAGGCTGGGGTCAATGAGGCTTTAGTTACACAAAGTATTTCAGGTTTTCTTCATTGGGCTTGATAATACTGATTACATTCCTCAGTAAAGATCTGATTTATTCTTGCAAGAAAAGGACTGTTTAAATTTAAAAATTTCGTCTAACTGTTAAAGACCCTATAAAAATATGTTTGGATATATGTAAACAACTCATTATACTTATATTCTGAAACAATGTCTGCGATAAGGATAATTGCATATTGTAAAACCACATTCTTCAGTTCCACCCTGTGGTTTCCATTTAAAAGATAGCCTTTGATTATCTCCCAGGAAGTGCCTCTTGCCCAGGTTTTTCTACAAATTGTACAGTTATGGAAGTTGTAATTAATGATATAGATACAATTCCTAAAAGAAATTTCTAACTTACATTTGGAGTCATTTATTCATTCAGTTTAGAAAACTGGATTTGGTATGGGGTTTTGGCCCTGCCTTCTTCCCAGAACCCCAGAACCTGCTGACTTGAGTGTGTACTACCCTAACAAACTTAATTCAGATAAAAGAGAATTATTACTCTCTACATCATCCCCTCCAATCCTCTACTTCTCTCTCAATGCCTTCCAGTGGGTAGTAAACGGCATCATTGTTTTGTTCAAGTCAGTCCCCAAGGGATCTTAATTCATTTTTTGCTATTACTCACTGTATCAGAAAATCCTGTGGGTCCTATGTCCAAAACATATTACTAATCTGAAATCTTCTCTCCATCTTTCCAATTTCTGCCTCCTCCAAATCACCATAAAGTTTTGCCTCATCATTTTAATGGCCTTCTATATTCTCAGCAGTCTATTCCTTGCCTAGCAAAGTGGTATTTCTAAAAACATAAATATAGCATTTCCTTCCTTGACAAATTCCAGTGTCTGACACTATTTAACTCTATGACCTGATACCCCACTATTCCCTCTTTCACTCAGTGAGAGGAGCCCTCTTGAACAACCCAATACTAAGTAACCATTCAATTATTCCCTACCATATAAACATAATGTTTTTATGGCATAATATTATCATTCTTATGATGTTTTACCACTTATTTATTTATTTACATATTTATTTATTTCTCCTGCTCATAAAATCTGTAAGAGCAATTTCCCTTTTTATTATGACTTTATCCCACATGCTTATGACAGTGCCAAATACAAAGTGAGCGCTCAATAAATATTTCATGAATAACATATAAATGAATAAAAATATATTGGTAATTTGTTTTACTTTGCTTATTCATTATTATTCCCAGAACTATGTAACATGATATAGTATAATTACACTATTTTTTATTTTGATTTGGGTTGGTACATGAGATCAATGAAATAGGACTTAAAATTAGAAATTATGTAAGCTGTACTCTCCCAAAGCTACTAATCAACTTATTTCTATTTGTTTTACCTTCAGTACTCATCATATTGTAACAAAAATGTAATTTACTTATTTATTACATTTTCCTTTTTTTTTTTGGCCAGTATTACCCAATTGGAATATATATTCCATATGTTCAGAAATGCTGTCCATTTATATCTGAAATACTTTGCCACTTGAAATACTGCCTGGTACATAGTTGTTGCCCAATAAATATTTGTTAATAAATGAATATTTGACCATTGTAATTTTCTAAGTTATTGATAAGCAAGAAGTATATTTCAAAGTGTATGAGAAGTATGGTTTGCCTATATTTGTACCCTAATATTTCATCAAGAATGCATAGTTTATATCTTTCACAATTTTTGAATAAAGATTTAAATGATGTAGAATATAGAAGCAGAACTTTTTATAAACGTACTAGTATTTAAATTAAGCTAGAATTTATACCACACTGTGTTGAAAGAGATATAGACACTGTAAATAGTTCCTAAAAAAACTCAGAACCTCTCTAAAGTAGTGAACTGAAGAAGGAAAACACTATTTCATTAAAATAAAATTATATCATTTTTGTAAGCATGACCTTTTCTACCTGCAATTGCTGAATTGCACTATCACATATGCCAATTTAATTTCATAGTATCTTATTCACTTATATGTCATGTCTTGTTCTCAGCTGTTTTAAGTAAATATTTTAACTCTTATTTAAAATTTATCCATGTGCCTGAATTAGGTCTGTATTAGGAAATTCCAGTTTATGCACTTTAGTTAGCAGTGCCAACAAACAAGTACATTATTAATTTTTATTGGAATGTTTGTTGGTAAGAAACTCACTGTACTGGATTATTATGAGTCCTTTAGTATTCCTCAGCATCACCTAGAAAATATATTCAGACTTGTAATTAATAAATATTCATTTGTCATTTACTTCTGGCAAAGTTCTCTGCTAAGCACTGTAAGGAACATAAACAATGCATAAGCCATATTTCCTACATCCCTATAACTTGTATTCTGCTGTGATCATATATAAATTTAACTAAGTGCAATAAAAGATACTAAGTCTAGCTAAGAAAGTTGTTTCCCATGAATGGCACAGAAAACAAGTTCTGTAAGAATTCAAATGAGGCATAGATAGTTCCTAGAAGAGGAGTTAAGGGAGGCTTCATAGGAGAGGCAGACTTTAAGCAGGACTTTACATAATAAAGAAAGCAGATATAGATAAATCAAGACAAGAAATATGAGCAAATATAAGCAAAAAACTGATCAGAAGAAACATGACTGGACTGTGAGTGGACTCATCTTGCCAGGAGTACAAAGTTTGTGCAGAAGAATATGGGAACGGTAAGTAAGGGATGTATGATGTTAATAAACTCAAATGCCAGGCCAAGGAAGTTAGACTTCAAATTATCATCAGCTGGATATCAGAGGCATTTAGGTGATTTTATTCTGATGACCATGTGGACTGTGGTTTGAAGAAGTGAGAAATTAAAAGCAGAAATTGAGAATCTCTAGCAATTCACTGGTTATAAATTAATAACTAGAGGTGCTGGTATAATAGTATTCATGGAAAAGAACATTATAGTTTTTTCTCTTGTGTCCATAACTTTTTCTGGATGAACGTCATCCAAATATTCCTGGGACTTGAAATCTATGTTTGTCCTTCCCAAATCCAGTTCCGCAATTCTGAATAAGTGAAATGAGTTTCATAAAGTTGATATGAACTCATTAAATTCATCAGTGAAGGTGTGAAAGGCTACAGTCTTATTTTTCCCAGCCAAGTGGGTTGTCTGTAATAAAACACCTATCACTTCAGGGATTTTAAATTAGCAAGCCATCTGGCAGGAAAAAAATAATGACAGCATTACTCAAGAGGGAGGGTTTAGGTTTGACTCATAGGACTAAACAACACTGAGAATAATCTGGTTATATATTTTTTTAAGTTAAAGTTTCAGTTCTTATTAAAATATCATGCTTCTAAGGGTCACATTTTTAGATAAAATCTCTGTGTTGTAAAACCAAAAATATGCATGCAAAAATGAACAAGAAATTGTTAATTAGACGTAGATTCCATTGTTCAGTTCAGGTCTAGATAGTAGTGAAGATCTCATCAATTGTTCATGCTCATTTTTTATCGTGAGGTACCTGTTAAGGCCTGCAATGCACCATTGAAATCACTTTTTTGCAGTATCCTCTTGACATAGTTCCCCTGATGATCCAGGCCTATCACTGTTTAAGAAAAACAAAACAAAACAAAACCTAGTGTGAAGGAGAGTAGGAGGGTTCATTCACTTCTAGCTCATAGAAGGATAATTGGTTTCACCTTTTGGAAAAGCAATTTGGCAATATTGTTAAAAACAAAAAGTGTTCCTAACTTTTCACCTATTACTTTCATCACAGATTTGCGCATATAATAATAATTAACTAATAAAACTAAAAAAAAATCCTCATTTTCTAAGTCAACAAACCATGGTACATTTGTAGGCTGAAATATTACCATGCTTACATAACAATTGGGGACTTTTGAAGTGGGGCCAGTTTATTTGAGCTTCATATTCACAAAAAATCTGAAATTTAGACTTTTCACTTTGTAGCCACATAGCACAAATATAGTCATAGGTTTATACTAACAGAATTATACACACACACACACACAAACATACTCTACAACTTTAAATTTGTATCACACTACCTGATAGAAACTCTTGGACACTAGGCTTACAAGCAATATTTCTATATCCTTTGTAAAATCTAAACGTTCTATTATAAATAGAAAAACCTCAATAAGGACTGTACTTTTTAAAAGGCACTGAGGAAATAAGCAATTCATATACTTTTTTAAAAATTCATTTTAATTTGGTACACAGAGCACAACGATGTAGGATGTCTAATAATAAGCATCTTACCACAAATGACAGATGGACTTTTCCCCAACACTAACATTTTTCCTGGCTGTCCAACTTATATAATATGAGACTCTTTTTATTGCTGTGGAATAATTTTATTTAGCTATTTTTTATCCTACTTGGCTTTCTAGACACCTGAGTCAGTTGTAATATGCAATTCTCATATACACACGTCCTTGTTTTCCAAAGTTAAATCACAATTTTCTCAGTTTGAGTTCTCCCATAAACAGAACCTGAAGCACAAATTTAGCAACTGGCATTTCATTTGGGAGTGCATCCCAGAAAGCTGAAGGGAGAGAACAGAGAAAATGTGACATAGAGCAGGAAAAGCCAATGAAAGGTGAATTATTGAGGTCACATTTGTAGGCAACAGGGGCTTACCTCAGCCAGGTCCTCTGATAAACATGTAGAATGCCTCTAAAGAGTGTCCATACAGAAGAAGGTTGAGGTATTTATTCTCATATTCCAAGCCCTCTAGCATGAATAGCCCTGCACTTCCAGGCAATGCTGACTGGGCTTCTGCATCTTCAGTGAAAATTATGGGACAGAAATGCAGCTAGATGCTTGGCTCATGCTCAAGGAGGGGTGCTGTCAGCATGCACAGAGGTACCTACCTGCACTGCAACTGAAAGTAGGGGTACAGTAAGAGGATGCGTTGCAGGACAGCAAAAGAATCTGCTCTAACCTGCTCTTACACTACTCACAAATCTACTTGTAACTCACATTAATTATACTATGTCAATTACTCTTCAGGATGTTGGCCACATTCTCTTAAGACTCAATAATTTGGGTTAATGAGAACAACTACTATACCCACTGCTGCAGCTTTCCCTGAGGTGATACATAATGTTTATTGTCACCAACCTCTACCATCCATTCTAGATTGCCCCCTACCCTTGTCCAGCCAGCAGGGTAGCTGATTTAGGTGTCTGTTCAGTTGGATGATGGAGATCTTCCCTGAGGCATCTCAGACTTTGGTGGCCTATTTCTTTTCAATGCCTGGTTGCTGAGAAATACTCTGCTAAAGCTCCATGTTCTAATCTAGGTGGCATGATTCAGACATTTATTCCTGAGGGGCCTGAGCATTTGGTTGTTTCACTTTTGTCAAGCTATGGAAAATGGAATTTTTTATTTGCTCTTATCAGGCATAGAAGCTCCAAGAGATGCTTCAATAAATCTCCCAGTTCCAGACACATTCTTCTCCATTCTGATTATGTAGCAGTGAATTTAGCTCCTCATAATCCCAGTTCCTTTGCTCCCACCAGTATGAAAACCATTTTCTTTGTCTGCTGATCTACTAACATAAGATGCCCCATTTTACCACACAGCTGTCATGGCTTCATTTTCGGTGAAAATATTATTGTGTCTGTTGGTGGAAGTGTTCCTCTCCTGGAAAACAAGGAATTCTAATTCAGCAGAGATTAAAGTTGTAGGGATAGAAGAGACACATTTTGTATAGGTGGATCTCTAGAAGTAACAGCAGAAGGGCCTAATTCTACATATATCTTTCAATTCCCGGACCCCTATATTATGACAATTTAGGACACAGTAGTATTGAGTCAGTGCTTTACAACACCCTAGAGAACAATGCCCTGACCCTACAGGATTTCATCCATAAGCTGACACTTTAGATGAGCTTTGTAGGGATCATTACAACATTCTGGCTATTACCAGGTGATGTAATACATTGTAGTACTAGTGAATCCCACGGTAACGCACTCATTGTTGTAACTCATCCTTTGCAACAAAATGGATAGACTACTGATAGCACTCCCAGGAGCTGGGCATCAAATCCTTCCTTGAAGCAAACTGAGGTGTCACATGTCCATAATCCCATTGAGAAGTCATTCAAAAATCTTTAGACACTGCATAAATAACTCCCATGATCTCTACCCACTTACTTTTCCAAACTAAATTTCCCCTACTCTGCTTGTCTACTGATTCATTTTCTCCAGCCAAACTATACATTCTTTTTCAGGTATACATCCCATTCTTTAAAGATTCTGGGGTCCTTTCCTCATGTTCTTTCTTCTATTTGGAGTTATGTTGCCTTCAACTCCACAAGGTGAAATAATATACACCTTTTAGGAACTGGTGAAATGCAATCTCATCTACCAAGCATTTGCTCTTCCCTTTTATTCCACACCATTCCTCTTTATTCTACCACAAAACTTTCTATATTCCTAAACTGCAGTACTTGTCTCCTTTTCTAAAAATCCCTAATCCCTCATCTATATCTCTGCAATAGTGTCTCCCATTGCTGTTATTTGTGTATCACAATTAAAACCATGGCCCTAGGGGTCAGTTTTTGAGCACTGTTGCACTTAAAGAAGCAATTCTCTTATGCCTCCCTTTCTGTCCTGATTTTGTTTTACAAACACCCAAAGAACAGCAAATACCTTCTTTCGGGGGAATGCATTTTGTGGAGGGACAAAGGCCAACTGCTTACATGTTGTCCTATCAGGATGTCCTGTTCCCCATTTTTCCTACTAAGAGATTGACTCCTTAGGAACAGGAACCAAGTCTGATTGATAACATTATTATCCTCAGAACAGTGGCTGGCACATATTAGGGACTCACTTCCCTGATTTGCAATTTTGGTTATGCCATGTAACTTCTCTCTGATTCATTTATTTCACTAAAAGTAAATATTTTAGTTTATCTCATCTAAAAATAAGATAAGGAAGTATATAACTTTTTAATATCTACCAGAAACAAAGTATTAAATAGACTGTTGGCCATTTCTAACTGATTACAATAGTTCACAGTTTTGAACGTGCAACATATTTTGTACATGTGCAATTCTATAGGGTATCAAATTTTCCTTTCCCAAATCCACTTTTAATAAAAAATAATTTTAAAAATATTGTTTTTTTAATAGAAATATCATATTAGAGGGCTACCTCTATGGTAAGTGTTCTCTCCATTTTAATTTTAAATCAGGAGATCTATCTTCATCTTCAAATTAAAATAAGGACCCAGCATCTGCTTCTTCATTTACCAGTTCTAAAATGAAGTTTTTCAGACAAGAACTAAAAGATAGGATATTGAGAAGATTAAAGAGATGTTTAATAAAATTTATCCTTAACTTTGTGGATTTGAAATCTGTCATTTTAAATACTGACAGTACGTCACTATTCATGCCCCAGGGTTTTGTCTTTCCAAGATCCTATTTTATCTTTGCAAAGTACATTTAAAAAAAATAATTTTCCCTAGCCAAGCTTAAAAGCAGGCACCACGAAAGTTGGTACAGCAGTTTCCTTCTTCCCCACATTATTCATTTTTGGCTTCCACCCCTTGACAACTATCACCTATTTATTAAGTAAAAATATAATTATCAAACTAATTCCATGGATTTTTTTTCCACTTGTGTTTCTTGTGTCTTGAACCAGGAGAGCACCTGGGCCCATGACAGATGCAGATCTTATCTCCATTCTTATCATGGCCTATAGGAGATTTTGATAATTCAAATTGGGATAGGATATTTCCAGTCAGACTTACAATCTTTCACGTGTAACAAGCCAGAGTGACGATTTTCATAAGACATGCTTTAGTGCTCAACCATATTATTGCAAGGCACAAGATAAATTTCAGAAAACCTTCTTCAGGCTTCTAAGTAATGTGACTTCATTACTTTCTCAGGACACACAGAAAATAATCTCCCATTTTGTTTAAGTTCCTTTCCAGCAATAACTCTACAGTTTAATTAATTTCTCACATAGTTTTAAAATGTGACAAAGTCTAATCACTCCCAGTTGTCTGTGTTGCCTCAGGCGGTGCAGCAGAGATGAAAAGGAAACAGTCACAGATGATGTCCTGGTCTACAACTCTCTCTCACCTCATCCACCCCAGGCATAGATCCTGCTGGTTTAGAGTAATAAAGGCTTTTTCCAACAGTGTGTCCCCTTCTTCTCTCTCTGTCTCTTTTTAAATTTTTTGCAGCCTCAGCAGGAAGGAATATTTTGTGGCTAATTTTACTAGGTGAAAAGATTGAATCATTCTCTCCTGAGGGCAAATGAGAAGGTGTTATCTAAATAAGCACTTACTAATTTCATCTTTACAGGTAATAAGATGAAAGATAATAATCATAATTTCTCCCTTTTCCAAGCTGCAGTTCTACTTGATTTGGATTAATCTATAAATTCAATCATTTTATTTTAAAAAAGGAAGGAATACTGATATGGATGTAGCAATCAGCATCCTAAAGTTCTATGCTAGTGTTGGTTCATTATATATATGTGTGTGTGTGTGTGTATTTATTTAAGCTGGATTGAATTGAGTCATAACTACTTGCAACTGAAATGGTTAATACAACTGCTAAGAATTTCAGAATATTATAAATATTCTGCATAATCAATGCCATGCATTGATTAACAATGGGGATATGTTTTGAGAAATGCATTGTTAGGCAATTTTGTTGTTGTGCTAACATCATAGAGTATACTTACACAAACCTAGACGGTATAGCCTGCTATAGCCCTAGGCTATAAGTTATAGCCTATTGCTCCTAGGCTACAAACCTACACAGCATGTTACTATACCTAATACTGTAGACAACTGTAACACAATGGTAAGTATTTACAAATATCTAAACATAAAAAGATATAGCAAGAATGTGGTATAAGATAAAAAATGGTACACCTATATAGTGAAGCTCCATTACAATCTTATGGGACCACTATCATATATGTGCTGTCATTGACCAAAATATTATCATATGGTACATGACTGTATATATATATATATATATATGTGTGTGTGTGTGTGTGTGTGTGTGTGTGTGTGTGTGTGTGTGTGTGTGTGTATAACTGCATCTTTCTATTACACTTTGTTAGTGATATCTTTGGGCAACTTCTTTCTCCTCATACTACTTTTTAAAAAAGTATTCTTTATGGACCGGGCCCCAGCCCTGGCCCCAAGCAAGCAACACCACAGCCAGTTGGTGCCACTGGTCCCCCCACACGCTGCTGCTGCAGGGAAAGAAGTTGGAACCAAGCAAGTTGTAACTATGCCTTCCTAGCTGAAGAAAGTTTCCCCTGCAGCTTCCAGTGGGAGTTGGTGTGGGGTCTGGCTGTCACCATTGAAAGAGTTTACCCTGAAGCTACCATCAAAAGGAGACATCAAGAGGGAAATAAAAATGGCAGATTAGAGGCAGCCCACGAACCTGCAGTTCCCAAGAAAAGAAGAGTAAATAGGGAGCAGGTGCCTACCTATGGATAGCTATTTTCAGAAGGAACACTGTGAAGCCACAGAGAAGCAGCATGGGACTCTGAGTGTGGAAAAAGAAAAAGGTGATGGAGCAACACATTTGATAATATCAAAGCACACATGGGGAAGATTAGCAGGACAGAGTGCTGGGACACTGTGCTCACCCTGCAGGCACTGTAGCTGAGTTGTGAGAGGGCTCTCTCCACTGCCAAAGATCAGGAACCTGCCTGGAGTTTGTGCAGAGTCATTGCACAAGACAACAGGTGCAGTGGGGATCAGGCAGCAGCTAAAGCCATCCTGAGCTCTGGGGTGCATGGTGCCAGGCTGGCACAGGACTCAGCTTTGTAGCTGTAGCCTTCACATTGCTCCCACTGGGCTGGGAAGGGAGCAGACCAATGGGAGGCTCCTCGAAGCTGTACCCAGTGACTGGAAGCCAAGTGCCCCCTCCCAACAGCACAGTGGGATCTTAGCACATGGGCTCCAACCTAGGAGGCTTTGGGCAACTGCTTTGGTGGGTCCTGGGGGGTGCTGGGAAACTCAGCAGTCCCTGGGGCACTGGAACCAACCTCTACCCATATGACTTGTCATCCAGTCCCCGAGGTTGCAAAATAGCATGCCACCTGCTTGGTCCCAATTTTGCCCTCTGGGTCCCAACTGCCTGTTGTCTGCTCAGCCTTGACCCCACTCTTCAGATTGGATCACCTGCCACCCCCATGGCCCTGGTCCTGGCTCTGAAGCCCTGCTCAGAAGCCCTGCTTCTGGTTTCTCCCCAGCCTCAGCTCTGAGGTTTACACAACCAGAGCCAGAGGCTCCTCCTCTCCGTCTCCAGAGCTTCTACCAGCCCTGGGACACTGCCCCAAGATTCCAGTGCTGTACCTGGGCCCCAAGACCTGACCCTGGATCCACCTCCATTGCTGCAGGAATTGCTCCAAACTCCAATGCCTTGCCAGGGACTCTCCAGCCTCAAGTCACCAGGAACCTAGTTTGAGCAAATGCCCACAGCCTGGGAACTCATGACCACTGCCAGCATAGCCTCACCTGGCTGCCACTGTCACCTCTGCAGGGTGACCCCAGCCAGAGCAATCCCCACAACACCAGCCTCAGTGAAGAGGGTTTTGCCCAGCTCCCAACAGGAACATCCTACAACTATATGGTGAATAGCCCAACATCCAGCACAAACAGCATCCAGCACAGGCTTGAACAGAGGCAATTGCAGGTGAACAGATCAAATCAGATGAGACGAAACCAGCAAGAAAACCCTGGCAATATGAAAAATCAAAACAGTTTAACAACCTTAAGGGATTATAATGAAGCCACAGTAGTGAACCTAAACTAAAGGATATCATTGAAATGACAGAAATGGAATTCAGAATATGGATGGCAAATAAGATGAATGGAATTAAAAAAAAGGTTAAAAACCATCACCAACAAAAAAAGCCAAAAATATTTCAGGAAATTAATGAAAAAGTCACTAAAGAGCTAGACAATATAAGGAAGGATATAATAGAACTCAAAGAAATGAAAGAGTCATTTAGAGAATTTTAAAACACAGCAGAAAGCATCAGCAATGGACTAAACCAAGGAGAAGAAAGAATCTCAGAGCTTGAAGATAAAGCTCTCGAGCTAACCCAATCATTTAAAGAGGCAAAGAAGAGAACAATAAAAGTGGAACTATCATCAGAGAGATATGGGACTATGCGAAGCGAAGTAACATACGAATTATAGGTATTCCAAAAGGAGAAGAAGAAAGAGCTAAAAGCATGGAAAATCTATTCAAGGAAATTTTTGAGAAAAACTTCAAAAATATAGTCAGAGATAGAGGCATCCAGATACAAAATGGTCATCACACTCTAGGAAGATTCATAGCAAATAGGACAGCTGTATGACACACAGTAATAAACATGGCCAGGGTCAAAATAAAGGAGCAAATCTACAAACAGCTAGACATAAGTAACAACTGATCTACAAAGGAAAACCCATCAGGCTAACAATAGATTTCACAGTGGAAACCCTACAAGCCAGAAGGGAGTAGTGCCTTATCTTCCACCTACTTAAACAGAAGAATTGCTAGCCTAGAATTTTGTACCCTGCAAAACTAAGTTTCAGAATTGATGGAGAAATTAAGTCTTTTCTGAAAAGCAATCATTGAGGGAATTTGTCATCACCAGACTTGTCCTGCAAGAAATACAACTGCATTATACATGAATCAACACAACAGATACTCACCAGTGTAAAACCACCAAGAAAAGCTAAAGCTCACAACTCTTATAAAACAATAGCACAAGAAGGGAAACAAAGCAATAAGGAAATACCCAACATGATGAACAGAACAGCATCCTACGTATCAATTGTATCTCTAAAAGTTAACAGTTTGAATGCACCACTCAAAAGACATAGGCTGGCTGAATAGGTGAGAAAAACATAACCCAACTATCTGCTGTCTCCAGGAGACACATCTAAACCACAATTACACACACGGGCTCAATGTGAAAGAATGGAAAATAATATTCCAGCCAAAGGGAAACCAAAGAGGGCACGTGTAGCCATTCTCATATCACATAAAATTGACTTTAAATCAACAATAATAAAAAAGACAAAATGGTCTTTATATAATAATAAAGGGAGTAATTCAACAAGAAGACATAGCAATCCTAAATATTTATGCACCTAACATGGCAGTCAGTGTCCAGATTCATAAAGTGAATCCCAGTAGATTTAAGCAAAGAGATAAATAGCAGCATAGTAACTGTCAGGGACTTCAACACCCCACTGACAGAACTAGACAGATTATCCAAGCAGAAAATAATTAAAGAAACACTGGACATAAACAGGACCCTACAACAAATGGGCCTAACAGACATTTACAGAACATTCTACCCAAAAACTACTGAATATACATTCTTCCAATCAGCATGTGGACCATTCTCCAAGACTGATCGTATCTTAGGCCACAAACATATCACAAGAAATTAAAAAAAAAATAGGAATCATACCATGTATCTTCTTAGACCACAGAGGAAATCAACTCCAAGAGGAACACTCAATTCTACACAAAGTCATGGAAATTAAACAACCTGTTGCTGAATGATTATTGGGTCAGAATGAAATTAAGATGGAAATCAAAAGATTCATCAAACTGAACAACAAAGGGGACACAAGCTACCAAAATCTATGGGATTCAGCAAAAGAAGTCTTAAAGGGAAAGTTCATAGCCTTAAATGCCTTCACCAAAAAGACAGAAAGATCACAGATGAACAATCTAATGACACATCTCAAAGAACTAGAAAAGGAAGAGCAAAACAAACCCAAAGCCAGCAGAAGAAAAGAAATAACTAAGGTCAGAGTAGAACTAAGCAAAATGGGAAATAAAAAACAATACAAAGGATCAAGAAACAAAAAGTTGGTTCTTTGAAAAGAAAAACAAAATTTATAGACCTCTTGCTAGATTAACCAGGAATAGAAGGGAAAGAACAAAACTAAGCTTGATAAGAAATGAAAAGGAGTTATTACAACTGATACCACAGAAATACAAAATATCATGTGTGAATACTATGAAAATCTCTGTGCACATAAACTCAAAAACTTAGAGGAGGCCAGGTGCAGTGGCTCACACCTGTAATCCTAGCACTCTGGGAGGCTGAGGTCCGAGGATCGCTTGAGGTCAGGAGTTTGAGACCAGCCTGAGCAAGAGCAAGACCCCGCCTCTACTAAAAATAGAAAGAAATTATATGGACAGCTAAAATATATATATATAGAAAAATTAGCAGGGCATGGTGGCGCATGTCTGTAGTCCCAGCTACTTGGGAGGCTGAGGCAGTAGGATCGCTTTAGCCCAGGAGTTTGAGGTTGCTGTGAGCTAGGCTGACGCCATAGCACTCTAGCCCAGGCAGTAGAGTGAGACTCTGTCTCAAAAAAAAAAAAAAAAAAAAAAAAAAAAATACTTAGAGGAAATAAACAATTCCTGGAAAGACGAAACTTCCTGAGACTCAACCAGGAAGAAATAGAACTGCTGAACGGACCAATAAGGAGCAATAAGATCAAAACAGTAATAAAAAATCTACCAACAAAAAAAAAGCACCAGGCCAGATGGATTTACAGCTAAATTATATCAGACCTACAAAGAAGAGCTGGCACCCATACTACAGACATTACTTCCTAACATCCAGAAGGAGGGAATCCATCCAAACTCATTCTACAAAGCCAGTTTCACCTTGGCACCAAAGCCAGGAAAGGACAAAACAACAAAAAAATAACTAAAGACCAATATCCTTTATGAATATAGAGGCAACAATCCTCAATAAAATACTAGCAAACCGAATTCAATAGCACATCAAAAAAATAATCCAGCATGAGCAAGTCAGCTTTATCCCAGGGATGCAAGGATGGCTCAACATACACAAATCAATAAATGTGATCTACCACATAGACACACACAAAAAAACAAAGACCATATGATCATCTCAATAGAAGCAGAAAAAGCATTCAACAAAATTCAGCACCCTTCATGACAAAAACCCCCAACAGCCTACGTGTTGAAGGAATGTATCTCAAGATTATAAAAGCCATTTATGACAAACCCACATCCAACATCATATTGAATCAGGAAAAGTTGAAAGCATTCTCACTAAAAACTGTAACAAGACAAGGTTGACCCCTGTCACCATTTCTATGCAACATAGTGCTGGAAGTTCTAGCCAGAGTAATCAGGCAAGAGAAAGAAATAAAGGGTATCCTAATTGGGAAGGAGGAGGTCAAACTATTGCTTTTTGCTTATCATATGATCTTTTACCCAGAAAACCCCAAATACTTCCCTAAGAGAGTCCTGGAATTGATAAATAAATTCAACAAAGTTCCAGGATACAAAATCAATGTACACAAATCAGTAACATTTTTAAACACCAATAACAGTCAAGCTGAGAGTCAAATCTAAGACTCAATACCATTCACAATGGCTACAAAGAAAATAAAATACTGAGGAATATCCTTAACCGAGGAGGTGAAAGATCTCTACAAACAGAACTGCGAAACACTGAGGAGATATGAAAATTATTTCAGAGATATGAAAATTATTTCAGAGATATGAAACTTAAAGCTACAATGAGATATCACCTTAGCCCAGTTAGAATGTATTTTATTAAAAAGTCCAAGACAACAGATGCTGGCATTGATGCACAGAGAAAGGAACATTTATACAGTGTTGGTGGGACTGCAAATTAATACAATCTCAATGGAAAACAGCATGGAGATTCTTCAAAGATCTAAAAGTAACCAACAATTTGATCCAGCAATGCCACTACTGGATATTTACTCAAATAAGAAGTCATTTTATCAAAAAGACACCTGCACTTGAATGTTTATTGTAGCACGATTCACAATTGCAAAGATGTAGAATCAACTCAAGTGTCCATCAGTTCATGAGCAGATTAACAAAATGTAATAATATATGTATACTATGGAGTCCCACTCTGCCATGAAAAGGATGAATTAAGGCCTTTTGCAACAATGTGGATGGAACTGGAGATGATTCTCCTAAGTGAAGTATCTAAACAATGGAAAACAAACACCATATATACTTGCTATTAAATCAGAACTAAACAATGAGCACCCATGTGTACAGAGGGAAGTAAAATTCAATGGAAATCAGGCAGGGGGATAGGGAGGGATGATGGGCAAAAACCTACCTAATGGGTACAATGAACACTCTCTGGGCTATGGACACACTTTTAATCCTGACTCAAACAACAAAATTGATACATGTGACCAAAAATATTTGTATCACTGTAATATTTTGAAATAATAACAAAATTAATAAAATAAAAGATAAAGAAATTATAGAAAACAGTATTCTTCATCTGATGTTCTATATAAAATATTTGCAAGAGAATAATTAGCACTTTAGAGAAATATGTATGATTTTCCTAATGTAAACATAAAATTCTGGTTATATATTTTTATGAAAATAGTATTCAAATAAGCAATATCACATAATTATGTTTTCAGTTTAAATTTCATTTGCTAGAACTTCAAGTTAACATTGTATAAAATTAAGAACTCCAAGCTTAAGATTGGCTTTTTAATTTAAAATAAATGTTGTATAAACAATATTTATGAAGAAAATTGTGTGAAGAAGAAAATGTGAAAACTGCTTTAAGTAGATTTTCTTGTAATTAAGCTTGAAGGGTAAAATACAATATGAAAGCTTAACTTTGTGATAGTGTACATAGTTATGCTTTATATTCAATTACTCTTAAAATAGGAAATAGTTAAATTGATCTCAACTTAGGGTAATGAACAAACTTCATTTTAGTGTATTGCTTTTCACATAGCAAGTCAGGAATCTTGATATGATGATGCTAATGACAATGATGTTTTCAATTTGAATTTCATGAGGCATTGGTTATCTCAAAGCAAATTAGAAATGAAGAAATGTAATCAATAGAAACATAGTAGCTTAATGTCATCATTTTTTTCCCCGATATATAATAACCACTTTTGCTTTTGCCTAGCCAGCATCTTCTCCTCTCTAGTACAAAATCTCAAATTTCCTGTGGGGAAATATCCTCCACCCACACTCAGGCAACAAGGTCCAGGTGTGGCTCTATCACAGACTTCACTTGAGAGTTTGCCTGGCCAAAAAAAAAAAATCCCTGAATTGCCTACACAGGGATTGGTTGAAAGATGAGCATTTGAGCCTAATTTTTCCAGTCAGAGAATTCAAGTGCTATGAGAAGCCTCCAAGAAGAGATGCTCCCTATTTTCCTGGACTTGAATGTATGAATGTAAGCCTGGAACAACTGGTAAACATTTTGCAACTACAAGAAACCTTAGAATGTAACCAATAGAGAGGAAGTCCATACTGAGCAATGGAAAAAGACTCAGAGACTTATTTTGACTCAGTGCTTCATGAATCAAGCTGTACTTCAAGTCAGTTTTGAGGAAGAAGTCTTTTTTACTTATCCAGTTTGGATGCGTTTTCTGTCACATAAAAATGAGTGTGTACTTATAAACTATACCTGGAATTGAGTTCTTACATTTTATAGATATTTCTCTAATTCCTATTAGATATCTCTTCTAGGTTAAAGTATAGCATTGCCATGTGCAAAATGCTATAGGAACATTTTGATATTTGCTCCCTATTAAATGTCCCCCACTCCTCCTATGAGCACATATCTTAGTCATCCTTGAACATAGAAATAATTCTCAAGCTTTTCTATCTTCTCTTAGCAAATAATCTTTTGCTAGTTAATAATCTCTCTGGATTTTTGCCTTTTGCCCAATCAGTAAATTCTGAATTAATAATTAAATGAAGGCATAATCCTATACAATTTCACTGTCAGTATTCAAAAGAGTAAGCTACATCGAGACTTTTGCTAAACTCTCAAAGGTAATTAGTATGGATGCACACTCATCTAGTGCACGCTCAGCACTTTACTGAGAAATATAAAAGGAGGATGAAAGCATGATGATTTCTCTTAGGGAGTTTATAGTGTAAGTTGGAAGAAAAGAAATAAATATTAAGCAAGAGTAAGTAAAATTCTCCCTGTGTCTTATAATGCTTGCTATGTCTTATAATTAAGTGCTCTGGTTAAATACTTCCCCACTGGGTCTGTGTCCCTCGCCCCTCATATAAAAAATTACATTTTTCATCCACTAGGGGGCTTTGCATAGTAAGTGTTTGGTCGGAGAGTAGCATTGTTTTGTAAATTCTGAATTTACTGATTGGACAAAAGGCAAAAACCCAGAGAGATTATTAACTAGGAAAGAAGATTATTTGCTAGGAGAGGATAGAAAAGCTTGAGGATAATTTCTATGTTCATGGATGAATAAAATAGGTGTTTGTAGGAGGATTAGGAGACATTTAACAGGAAGCAAATATCAAAATGTTCCTACAGCCCTTTGCACATGGCAATTCTATACTTTATTGACAAGAAATTTTAGTTTCTAGCATGTTTACATCATTTTACCTATTTCTAATGCCACTGTAGATTATTTTCCTGAGCCTATGACAATCTTATTCAGAATTTAGAACAGGTGGAATTAGATATATTAGATGAACTACATATCAAGATTCCATCTTAAGCCTAATTAGCAATTAAGTCTTATCACAAAAATCAATAGCTGAAAACCATTTACTAGGCCTTAGAAAGTAGGAATTCATCAGGTCAAGAAATGAAAAACTACAAAACTCTGATGAAAGAAATCCAAGATGAACTAAATAAATGGAGAGATATTACATGTTCACAGGTAGGAAGACAATATTATCAAGATTATATGGAGAGGGAAAAGACCCAGAATATCCAATGCAGTACTGAAGGAGAAGAACAAAGTTGGAGCACTGACACTACTTCACTTCAAGACTCAGTAGAAAGCTACAGTAATCAAGACAGTGTAGTACTGGCAAAATGACAGATAAATAGATCAGTGGAACAGAACAGAGAGCCCAGAAATAGCCCCACATAAACAGTTCTTGGTTATGTACAATATATAATTGTTCTTTGACAAAGGAGCAAAGGCAAGGATGCGGAAAAAAAGATAAGTCTTTTCAACAAATGGTGCTGAAATGGTTTCTTCCACATGCAAAAAAATGAAACTAGACAAAGATCTTCTATTCTTCACAAAAATTAACTCAAAGTGGGTCACAGACCTAAATGTAAAAGGAAAACTTATAAAACTCCTACAAGATAATATAGGAGAAAATCTAGATGACTTAGGGTTTGGTGATACCTTTTTAGATACAACATCAAAGGCACAATACATAAGGAAAGAATTGACAAGCTAAACTTCATTAAAATTAAAATTTTCTGCTCCATGGAAAATACTGCCAGGAGAATAAAAAGAAAACCACAAACTGGAAGAAAATATTTGCAAAAGACATATCTGGTAAAAGACCATTATCCAAAATATACAAAGAACTCTTAAAATTCAATAAGAAAACAAACAGCCCTATTCAAAAATTGGCCAAAGACCTTGACTGACACCTCACCCAAGAAGATATACAGATGGCAAATAATCACATGAAAAGATGTTCCACATTGTATGTCATCAGGGCATTAAAGCAACCATAAGATACTACTACATACATATTAGAATGGCCAGAATCCAGAACATTGACAATACCAAATATTGATAAGGATGTAGGGCAACAGGAACTCTCATTCAATGCTGGTGGAAATCCAAAATGGAATAGTCACTTTGGAAGACAGTTTGACGTCTTCTTACAAAACTAAACATACTCTTCCCATACAATCCAGTAATCACACTCCTTGGTACTTACTCCTTGGTACTTCCAAAGGAGTTGGAATCTTATGTTCACAGAAACCCTGCACAAGGATGTTTATAACAGCTTTATTCATAGTTGTCAAAAGTTGGAAGTAACCAGGACGTCCTTCAGTAGGTGAATGAATAAATAAACTCAAATAACCAGACAATAGAATATTTTTCAGCATTAAAAAGAAATGCACTTTTAAGCCATGAAAATACATGGAGGAAAATTAAATGCATATTACTAAGTGACAGAAGCCAGCTAAAAGGACGACATGCTGTGTGTGATTCTAACTATTTGACATTCTGGAAAACTCAAAACTATCAAGATAGTAAAATCATCCATAGTTACCAGGGTATAATGGGTTGGGATGAATAGTTGGAGCACAGAGGATTTTTAGGACACTGAAACTACTGCACAACAGCAAGAATGAACCCTAATATAAACACTATGAACTTTGGGTGATGATGTGTCAACACAGGTTTATCAATTATAAGCAATTTACCACTCTGGGTGGGAGTTAACTGGGAAGACTATGCATGTATGGGAGTAAGGGGTATAAGGGAAATCCCTACAGTTTCCTCTCAATTTTGATGTGAACCTAAACCTGCTCTAAAAATCAAAGTCTATTTTTACAAAATGTCAAGGGAAAAAGAGTAAGCTGGTAAGGGGGTGGACAGGAGCTTCTGTGGTGCTGGTAATGCTCTCCTTTTGAACTGTGTGGTGTTCACTCTGTGTAAATCCATTAAGGTGTATACTCTTGAAAAATGAACAGTAGACATTCAGTGCAGCCCTTAAAAAATCGGTTGTATTTTTGGCTATCTGACTTCCATTGACATTAATCAATTATGTACATTGAGACAAAAGAAGAAGTGCCCTGGATGTGGGCTGGTGTCAGAAATTATGTTTTGATTAGTACAGAGTAACATAGCATTTAACAGTCCTTAAGAAAATACAGTATAGATTTTGCTTCAAAAAGTTAACATGAACATTTACATGAACATTTGTCATTTTCATTTTAATTTAATAAGCAATATAGGTTTTTTCTTACATGTTATATAAATATATATGCATGTACTTTCTAAGAAACAGCACAGACCTGCAATAAAAATTAGTCAGCAGTAAGACATAAAAATTAAAATACAGTAATAATGGAATACAAAGGAACAGAGACAGTGCTAAATTCCATAATTCAGACAAAAAAGAAAGTCTGATTTTATTGCGCTCCCCTCCCCTCAGAAAAAAGAATAAATAGGGCTCAGCAGACAGGAGCATTTATGATCAAGGTAAATGCTGAAAAATAAGTAGCACCTTTGGTCATTAAAATGATTGTCAACATTTCCAGGAAGCCTAAATAGTTCATTTCTAATTTTTTAAAGAAAATAAAACTAATCAATATATACCATAAAGTTTAGCTGCTGCATATTTCAGCATTTGCATAGACTGTTTAACTGACAAAATAAAAATGAATTCTTCAAAACAATGCCAATGTTAAGTAGAGAAAATGCTACAGGTATTTTCTACATCTTATTTTTAAAATTAGCCAGAGAATTCCTCTAATATACATTCAACCTACATCATAGAATACTGTAGTATTCTTTTAATAATCTAGATCCATCAATTCATTTCAATAAAGGAATTATTCTATGCCTGGTACTTTGCTAAGCATTAAAGTTGTTATTATAACTAGAGTAATATCTTTGTCTGGTAAGAAAGAGATAAATTTGGAAATCTATTCAAAACTTCAGGCAAAATATGTATTCCCACAGAGGAATTCAACATTTGATTTAAAATTTGTTATGAAGTGAAACTTAGACACTACAGCAGAGATTTTTTTCTAAAACATTATGTCCATATAACACTGTAGTATAACCAAAGGGCAAGTGGCAAATGATTCAATACTCAAATAAGTTTGCTTAAAAATGAAGTAGGAACAACTTAACTGAATATACTTTAGAAATAAGCAACAACAGAAACTATTCCCAATTTAAACAAATCTACATCATGTTGAATTAAAACAAAATGTGTATTTGCATGAAAATGCAAATTCTTTCATTTTTGGTTAACTTTTTACACATCTTATTTGCCAAGTTCAGAACTGTTATACATATAAAAATTTCAAAAATAAATAAGTATTCCAAGATCCAATCACAATCACTTTAAGTACATTCATTTGTAAGGCGGCAAAATGAAGGTTCTATCTTATATTTTTAAACTTAGGCATTTAAATAAAATATTTTACACTTTATTATTTTTTTAAAATAAAATAGTGCAGCCATGATTTAGGTCACGTAAAAACAGCTGATCACAATACGTTAGATGTCCAGCAAAAGTACTCTTCCCTTGATTTCACCATCATAGTAACTGTAGTTGATAGACCATGTGGCAATATGATCATTTGTCCAGTGGCCATTAAGATATCCACAGAACAAACAAATCAGCTACACTTTGATTTTTTCACTTAAAAATCATAAAAGTTCAGCCTAAGATATAATTTATATTTAAAAATGATGCTACAACTTAACCTCTAAATCCAAGACCTTAAAGAATTCTTGCAAAACTTAGATATGGCTGTTGCCAAAAAATGTCTTACTTCTGTCTTACTAACAAGTTATTATGGATAACTTTTATCCCAACAAGCTTATTTTTAATATCTGCTCCAATTTAATACCTGGATGAAAAAGAAATATTTGTTGAGAGAATACAAGTAGTAAATAAAAATGATTTTAAAAATTCCTCAGAATGGGGAATTATTCATTCTAGGAAATATTTAATTAACACACTGGCTTAACGTATTTGGGTTAAATACTTTTATATGAAAAGCTTCAAATCAAATGTCAATTTTAGAAAATATTTGAAAAGACTCTGATCTTTCATCTGCAATAGGAATTACCATACATGGCTCATATCTGATTAATGTAAGATCTCAGTTTTGTCATTATTACAAAGAAGAAGCCTTATGTTAGTTGATGCACTCACTGCAGCTTCTGAGGCCTGTCCTGTCAGCCTAGGGGACATGTGTGCCCTTCTGGATCCTTGAGTGTGGCCTTTTGACTAAATCCAAATTGTACAGAACAAATCCTTTTATTAAAAGGGGTGCAACAGAGAAAGATGAAGCTTTTCTTGCCTTCTTTGGTGCTTAAAAAAGAACCATTGAAATCAGAAGGCCACAGGTTCCCCACCCCTTACCAAACACATCACTGACTACAGACAGGTTTAGGGCCCCCCCTGTTCATGAAAGATTTTACTGTGACATACCACTTTACCCAAACATTTATTAAAATGTGTTTTTAGGGTAAATATCCTGGATGCGCTAAACAAACAAATACTTAGTACAGATTACTGTTTTTACACTTTATCGCCTTCACCAGGGATCTTTTAATTAGGCGTAATTTATTTGTCTTCTGGAAGGGAATGAAAAGGAGAAAATCTAGAAAGAATATCTATCTAGATAATATGGAGATGAAGGCAGATGGTATCTCTAACATAATAGCAGCTCTAGTCACAGTGTTGTCAGACATCTGTTGTGCATTTAAGTATTGTTTAGATGAAAACACTATTTAAAAAACAAGAATTTTTGAGATAGGTCTTATTCTACTAATTTTAGTAATCCATCTTCAGATTTTTAGATGAAGAAATATTGTAGTGGTCGTCTCCCCTAGTTTACACAGTGGCAATAATTTCTCGCACACAATTTAATAATTTAAAAAAACGTGTATATTCTGTGCTCGGCCTTTTACTTTAGCAAACGAATGAATGCTGCTTCTAAAACAAAAATCAACACAGACAAAAAAAGAAATGAACAGTGAATGGTGTATATTTACACACATTTTCTATTAACACAATATTGGTGAGTATCTTTTTATTGACTTTGATATTGCTAAAACAATACATACTGTGCAAAATAATTAATCCTACTAGCTATTTAATATTATTTCCAATTTACCCAGAATTATCTCCCTGTGGTACATAGCAAATATTCTTCAAATTAAGCTTGCAAACATGATTTTGCAAAGTATATAAAGTATTCATATCAAGTAGGGTTGTAATATGTGTTTCTAGTAAAATATTTTATTTAGTTATAAAGGTCACTATTACAAACAGAATGGTTTATGTGGTGCAATGGAGAAAAAGATATGTTGGAAGTCAAAAGACTTAGTCCTATCTCCAACCCTCCATTTACTCAGAGGACTGGTATATGTTTAGGCAAATCCCTTAATCTGGTCTAGTCTTGTACTGTAAAAATGTAGATATCTAAAAAAACTATCTTAGAGACAAGATGAATGAATTAAGTAAATATGTCTTTTGATATGTAAATATATCAAAAACATATAATACAAATAAAAATACAATTATATCTAATGCTCAGAAAATAAACATTTCAATTCACAAGTCCTATTTCACTAAATCTAGACATATTCATACTTTAGTTAGAAATAGACAGTAGGTGGTAGTAAAATAAAGTCCATTGAACAGCACATCAGAAATTTGTACTCTAGTGAACAAACTATATAAACTGGGTCTAACTCAAAATACTTATTTTAGATGCATAGGAAAATAAAAAAAATCAGAATGCAAGTCGTCAAAAGAATAGGTTTTAAAAGTCACATTAAAATTTATGTGAGATAAAAATTCTATTGTTTGGTCATTTTGAACAAAGGAACATTTTATTAATACCAACTTCTTATGTATTAATACAATGCTCACTACCAGTGTTTTCTTACAAAGCCTCTCTAGCTGATTTTGTCAAGGTTGAATTAAAAACAAAGAAACAAAAAACACTCTTTATCAAGAGACTAAAAAATATTTGCTGAAATGTTAATGAATTTATGATCACTGAATAACTGCCTACTGAAATACTCCTGAATATTGCCCATCTTACTAACAAGTATATATGAAGATCGAAAAACATGTATATCATGCCAATAGTGAAAGTGAAACTAAATCTGCCAAAGAAACAAAAATTCCATACAAAAAAAGTCCATGTTATATTAAAAATGCTAAAGTTTACCTAGACATTACAAAAAAACAAAGCAAGGAAAATAATTTTTAAAAATAATTGTTAAAAAAAAGGAAAAGACAAGGTAAAGCAGTAGGGGATTGGGATGGAAGAAATAATTTTGTCTAAAAAAATTCCCATATGCTCCACTAAAGTAGACAATTCTTTTTGCAATATTAATTTTTCCTTCGAGGTTAAAATTACCATTCTCAGGGCTATAGCAATTCTTTCATGATCTGCCCTTAAGTGAATTAAAGTGAAGAAAAAGCAACAGAGGAGAGAAGATTAAGATAAACCTGATCATAGGACCTTATAAAGAGCTAAAATCTGCAGTGTACAAACAATTGATAGAAAAGGAGAGAAAATCAGAGCTATAAAAAATGACCTCAGCTCAGTAAATTATTCATTTTTTTAAATTATATCAACAAAGATGACTTATGATTTTGATTATGCAAGCATTATAATTAATTACTGATAACTGGGCCTCTCAGCTTTTAAGTGGTTTCTCAAACATGAGATCATGCATAGTATATACAGAAATCAAAACCTAAACAAAAAAGTGAGACGAGCAAAGTTAAGATTGTAATTTTAGTCTTTATTCTCCATAATTCTGATGCTGTTTGGTTTTATGAACAGTTCTGATTAGGAAGCTACTTGGTATGATGTATCAGTGATGTCACTGTATTGATGGAGACTACACAATCGTACATAACGGTGCAACGTGTGATGGTAAGCTTTGTTTCTCAAAGCTGTCAGGCACTTTAAGAAAATTAGAAACAACCAGGATAGTAAGTGCCAATAACAGAAGGATCAGTTTTTCAATATTCCTTAAAATCACATTCAATTATATGTTTATTTTTACATAAGAAAAACTCATGTTAACAAAAAAATCTTCTATAATATAAGCACTTTCTCTACCAAGAAACCTCAAGTCTACATCCAGAGGGATTGCCTTATTTGTGAAGATGAGTGGTCATGGTCAAAAGTATGTATATACCATTGGCCTCAGGAATATGGTTGTTTCTGCAAGTCACAAATAAATAACACCAGATACATCACGGATGACTGCATGAAGAATATAATGCATTGGGAGTGCACTATCTGAATAGAGGTAAAGAGAGCTACATTCTAAGGACTTCCAGAGTCTAGATGGAGAAGACAAAAGCAATGACACTTGTTCTCTCTATAGAACAAATGGATGGAGAGGAGAACGGCAATACAGATGTTCAGAGAAACCTGAAAAATGAGTTAGAGTAAGGGAAGTTGTATTCAATAGTGAAAATAAATATGCACTGCATAGTAGCTTGGGATAATCCCATAAATGGGATAATCATTAAATTTCTAAATATTAATACAATGTTCTATAGTAAGTATATTTTAGTTTTCGGAGCATAATAAGTAGCAAGCAATATATGGATTACTTATTCATAAAAAACTCATGTTTCTTCTAAATCCAACCTCAGGGAAAATATATTATGCTTGAATCATGTGTTATTATTTTTATGAGAAAAAAGTCACATTCAATTATGACCATTATATAATCATTACTATTATTTGAGATAATTTGCAATAAGCAGGAAATTTTAAATTATAAATTTAGGCTATATCAAATGCAACTCTCTAATAAACACTAAATAAATCATAATGCAAATTGTGGTTAAACCTAATTGGTTTACCATATAAGGTTTACATTTTTTGAATCTATATTTTATCTACCTTTGCTTCTACAGCTTCTATCAGGATGCAGCATGGTAATGAACACCTTAGGAGTCTTTTTGCTTCTAGGTAAACCTGAGTTTTAATTTTGATTCTATCACATACTACCTTTTAACCCTGGGTAATTTGCTAAGCTTCTTTGTTTTGGGGATTCACTCATCTGTCATAGCAAGCTAGTAACGTCTGCCATGGCTTTGGATGCATAAATATTAGTTCCTCTTTGCATCCTTTCTCCCTATTAAACTGAGCTTAACAATCACAATTTTTTATTTTGTTTTATTAAAAGTCTAGAACATCATACACATAAGAGGGCTTTTTATTTTAAAAAACGTGTTTTGGATGAAAACTAAATTTAAACTAACTAATCAAGGATATCTCTACATATCTCTGACATCTATTAGTATATAAAAACTTATATTTATATTGTACATATTTTAGTCTTTTTTCTATATTCTTGATTATCATGTTGCACAGTTGGGGAAGGAAGAGTATAAAATATCTAGATTTTTAAAGTGCACATTTGAACATATCAGAGCTAATTCTTTTACTTATTTCCTAGTGTCCATGGGTCCATGAGCTAAGGTGGTTGGAATCTGGTATTAAAGGAGTGTAATTTATGAGTCATGTGAATTTATACTGAGAAAACATGTATTTCAATGTGAAATACATTAAAACCTGACCCCCTGCCTTTTAAAAGTGTGCTGTTTGGATCCTAAAAGAATCAGGAAAGAGGGTGGGGAGAGGTTAGCACAAGTTAGTGAGGGAATATTTAAGGTTAAATGGTGCAAAATATGGGGTGCTCAGTTAATACAAATGGAAAATATTTAAACTAGCCAGTGATCATGAATTATTTCGGTACCTTGGTTTTTGACAGCCTTCCTACTGTGCAATTTCATAATGGGGCGATAGCACTTAGTAGGGGTTTTAGTGGTAGACTCCGACTTTGCTTCATATCTTGAACATTTAAAACCTGTTGTTTCCTAGGGGGAAGAAGTGTGTTCAGTACTGATTGTTGCACACACAGAAGCCAACTATATTTCCTTTCCTCTCTTTATGTGACTATACAATAATGTTATAGGCTGATATTCTTTTCTCAACCTTTGAAAGATTTCATTAAAGCAATACATCTCCTAACAAGTTCAAAGTGGGGTGGGGAGAGCAAACAAGTAGAATAATTTATATTACCCCGGAACAATTCTGAATCCTGTATGTGTTTCTGTCACTGTCTCAAGTGTGTTCTGGTTTAATTTTCAACATTTATATATGGGAATTAATATGTGTGCATATTTGTAACTTCATGCAGCGCTACTGCCAGGAGTGACTGTACACATCATAGCATGTGCTTTGAATGTACAATTTTACTTCTCTTTCTTTTCTAACAATTTAAGAAAATCAGTGTTAGAAATAAAGAATTAATGAAGACAACCAAAGAGTAGCCAGACAAATGGGAATTGGTTTTGACTTGACAAGAAACTCATCAGTAAGTAAATAAACCTCCTTCCATGGAGAAGGCCACTGGAATATACCCAATAGCATGTCTCTACTAGCAAGTGATAAAAAGCCTTAGACCTAAAACTCCATGATTATTACTTTGCTATTTATTTCCCCCTGGGGTATGAGATTTATATTATTTTAAATGTGTATTTTCAGAGAATTCAAGATGCTTTCTTGAAATTGAAAACAGTTTTTGGAAATTTATGATTGGAGAGGTATTACACAATTTATGATGCTGCATTTGTAATGACAAATCAGAGTTGAATACAAAAGCACTAATAATACAAAAATAGCTATTTCAAGAATCAAGATTGGGTGCAACTAAATTAAAAACAGCCATATAGTGCCACATTTTTCCTGATTTATTTACCTATGATATTGGCACATCTTATCTTTTACTTAATATTTGAAAAATATAAATACCCCTTCATATGCAAAAAAGTGAATGTTACATGAAAAATGTAATTTTATATAGCTTCCTAAATATGAGCCACATGCTTAAGCAGTGCACACATTTTATGAATCAAATCCTTAATGTGAACTATTACAAAAGCTTGGTAACTAGATACAATTTCATAGGAATTATAGCACCTGCCTTTACTGCAATAAAAAATGAGTGACAAATTCCCTTTGACATCTTAAGAGTGACATCATCCTTAAGAGTGCAATAATCAAGCACTAAATGCTTTTTATTAATCATGTTAAACTTCACACTTATGGACATAAATATTTATAATTTTAACCACAATGTACAATTTCTTTTTTGTTTAAAAGTAGTTTCTCACTCAAAATGGTATTTATAGTCTTGAAAGCACAGAACTATCATGTCTCTATATTCAAGAGTGAATCAGATTCCCAGATGTTTTCACATAGTTATGAGAATGAGAAACTGCTAAATTAGCATGGGCTGCAATATTTCAAGCTTCTTGCTATCCTGTTATAAACTATACCTACAATTCCAATAGCCTCCATTTCTAGAAGCTTTTTTAATAGTTTCCAGGCTTAGTTATGTTCAAAGGTAACAGGAAGTCTAATCAGTAGAAGGTAGAATTTTCAAAGGCTGCTATTCCTATAATATGTAGCATTTTCAGTGGCTGAGTAAAAGGCCTGTTTACAGTTTATTTTTTGCTTTTGTATTTAGTGGAAGTGAGGGTGCTGAGCGCCCTTAAGGGGGCTCATTAAAACCACCTCCCACTCTTAGTCAGTTGTACCCAGATGAATTTCTCATAATAGAAACCTCTGACCACCATTATATGTTGGGAAAAATTAGAATTTCGTCCACTTACATGTCTGTCAGCTAGGATTCCAGTTTATTCTACTTTGGTATTTCAGCATGATAATGAATCTGAATTGAGTCCCAGTTGAAGAAATCCCTGATTATTACTTTTTGGATTTCAAACTAAAATCCTTTTAGAATCAATGGACATAGCTTATTGCTAGGAGTCATTCAGACCTTTAATTTGATTTATATATTAGGTAAGAATTCTGAAAATTATTTAAAGGTTCTGTTCTCTAGCACCAGATACTAATGCCCACCCCCAGCCTCCAAAAGAAATCATGTGCATAAATTAATCAATTCTAACCATGCTCAGCTATAATAGCTAAAAGTGGAATTTTTTCTCTTTTCTTTACCAAAAGTATTTTGTATATGCAAATGTTTTTTATAGCAGCCAATTACATTTTCAAATTAAGATCATTCTCATTTTTACCCATGTGCTTATCTTTAAAATCCAGTGTAAAATAGCATAGAGATGTAATACATTTCTTTTGTCTCCATAGATTTCTTTTACTTAAAAAATAAATACACTGATAATATTCTTTTTCAATTTGTTTTTTATTCTCCAGATATTGTGTGTACATGTAGGTATATATGTGAGATTAAGTGTATTTGTGTGTATGAGGGGAGAATTAATTTTCCCTCAAGTCTATTCACACTTTAATATCAAATAAAAAATGAAATGTGAAGAGGGTCATTTTATAGAATTAAACATCCTCCTTCTAATTACTTAAATGAGGAGTTTGGGATTCAGAACTCTATATATAACCAAGAGTCGAAGTCACTGGAAGACTTTAAAATTAGTATTTTAACCATCAGACCCAGAGTCATGTATGGAAATAAATCCATTGCATGGATTCTTTATATACACAACCTCAAAATTTAACTACCCAAGTAAGTTTTTAAAAAACTAATTTAAAATTTGCAATTGAGGAAAATCTCATCTCCATCCTTAACTGTGACTTTTCATTTCAATTAAAAACTTTTCCGATACTTTGAAAAACAAAACAAGCTCCTAGGACAATTCATAAATACTGAAATCGGAGATGTGGTTCTTGTTAGATGTTAGTTTCTCTTTCTGAGGGAGTGGCCTGTGCTTTCGGAACATCTTCCGAATGTTTAGATCTGCTCAAGGGTTCAGACTCTCTGGACTCAAGTGTACTTGTTTTCTTTTTTGCTCGTGCCGCCTTCTTTTCCTTTTCAAGCAATCTATAGTTGATAGCATTGCCAATGAGCAGCCACACGCTTGCTAATACCACGATAGCCCCACAGGATAGATACATGTATTTATATCCTCCAGTTATATCCACCAATTTACCTAAGAGACAAAGAACATATTTTAAGGTGGCATAAGAAAACAGTCATAAATGATAAAATTTTCAAATAAATTTCTTCCCCAAAGAAGAAATCAACATTAAAAGAGACTTTAACCAAAAAAAAAAAAATCCTTTATATTATGACTTCTATATATGCTTAGTAAAGGCATGTATACGCACTTACAGCCTTATATTATCAGTATATTAAATTTGTCAAAAATTATTTCCCCCAATAAAAGTGTACAACCAAGACAAATTAGGTATATACGTGTTTGTGTGTGAATTCATAAATACATACATGTGTGAGGTATATTTTTACATCTGTACATGTAAATATGGATATATTTATCTATTAATATTTATTTACAGCATACACAATGAGATTGCTTCATCCCTTCCATGTTTCCTTTTCTCTTCAATAAAGAGGGAAAAATTACTTTCTTTAGAAAAGACCCGAAGGCTCTTATATGTCTCCTCACAGGGCCTGATATTTACTAAACGCTTTCTCCATGCCCAGCAGGAGGCTAAGCACTTTATATATAACATCTCATTTGATCCTTACAAGAGCACTGTGAAGTAATTTGATCATTGTTATACAGCCAGTAAGTAGCAGAATCTGCACTCTAACTATTGTCTGTCTGAATCTCATATTCTTAACTACTCTCCAAAACAGCTTCACTCAATCTCTTGGTTAAGTGCCATGTCATTTTTTGAGATAATCACAATTTTTTACTTTATCTGAGTCAAAATTATCAAAGCCAAACTAATCAAAAAGAAACCATTTGTTTCATTTGATTATTGAAACCATCTAAAATCTAGCCTGGTGCCATATAATCTGAAGGTTTTATTTCTTTCTTATGTAGGCATTTAATTCTTAATAATTCTTAACAGCAAAATTTAGCATATACAAATCTATATTATTTATCATATACAGGCCAAGTGATTTTGATATAGACCTTTCAAGCCAGTATGTTTAATCAGAATCTCTAGTGCTTTGACCAGAATCTAGTCAGTGACTTCATGTTAAATTTAGCTACTTAAAACATTATCTATTTTTAAAAAAATTGTTTTAATCAGGTAGATAGCGAAATGGGTTTATTTGAGTAAGCATGACATACATATAATATATATAAAATAAAAATTGCATAATTTTAATTTTCCTTCCAAGACTTTAGTCAAATATTTCTATTCATACACTTATACTTTTAAGTACAATGGCCCATCAGAGTTAATATCACTTTGGGCTACCATATCAGCATACTTTCTAAATGTTTTGGGAATTTTTTAGCATCATCAAGAAACCAGATAGGCTTTCCAGAATTAAAGCTTCAGTTCTTTGTGAAGCAAAGTACAATGGTCAAAGTTGAGTCTGAAAAAAAAATTAGAATAAAAACCACACATTCCTTACCTTTCACTGCTCTACTACCTCCTTCCTTCTCTTTCTTTTTAAATATCAGACTAGTATCTCAATTTGTGAGAATCTTCTTTTGTGGTGCCATAAACGTGTACTTAGTCTCCTTACTGGGTAATTCAGCATAAACACTTTTATAGGTATCTTTGAAAATATTGCAGATCTTAAAATCTAAAGGTAATCTTTATATATATGGAACATAAGTAGCTGACCCTTGATACTTATAAAAATAACATTGAATTTTCCTTCATCTTTGCATTGTCTCTATATATGGAATATGTATCTTGTATATATTTATATATATTTCTTTCAGTAATATTATGAATGCCTTTCCTTTTTAGGCATGTAACAGATTCCAAATTAATATCATCAATGTACTCTAATTAAAAAAATCATGACTGTTTGTGAATTTTAGGCATGTAACAAATTCCAAATTAATATCATCAATGTACTCTAAATTAAAAAAAATCATGACCGTGAACATTAGTTTACATTTTTGACTCATTTTAATATCAACAAAAGAGAGATCAGTTCACCAATGATAAAACAAAGAAACAGTGGCATTTTATTTCTGTGATACATTTGTAAGAGCACAAAACAATGGATATTGATAAAAAATGCTGAAAATTACACTATTAATCATCAGTCCTAAATTAAGTTCTTAAATTCATAGGTCCAGGCTCTGAAATGAATTTAGGTCTAAAATTGACTAATTATGAAAGTTTAAAATACATTTTAAAACCTAAAATTAACATCCCCCAAATCTTTGAGGCTATTAGTATTATTATAAACCACATTATTCACTGTAAGGAAAGTCTCAGTTAATGAATATTAATTTTACGATTTTTTACTTTCTTTGATGAAAAATATTCTTACCAGCAAGAGGAGGGCCAAGAAGAACTGGGCCACACTCCACAACTGTGACAAGTCCCACAGCACTGGAAAATCTTGGGGCACCAACAAGGTCCATAAGAGTTTCAAAGAGAACGCTGCTAACACTCCCAAATCCAAGGCCAAAAAATATAGCATATACCACCAGGCTTGCGTAGGTTTGTGCCAGTGGGCACAAGAGATGACACACTCCATTGAACATAACTGCAAGACTGAAGAAGTACTGGATTCGGGGTCTGACATATTTGGAGTTTGCAATTAATCCTCCAGAAGGCCTAGCAAACATATCAACAAAAGCCATAACAGACAGCAAGAGAGCTGCAGAATACTCATCGATTCCCTTATCTTTAGCATATACAGCCAAGAATATAATGGGGGCAAAAAACCCTAAAAACATAATGACATTTCCGGACAGGTATATAAGAAATCCTCTATGGCTAAAAAGGGAGAAATCTAAATACTTATTAACTTTTTCCCATGTTGACTTCTGATGATTTTTCTTCAGACCTGAACCTTCTTCTTTTAAGGCAATCTTATTTTTAGATTTAGAAGTAGTTTGTTTGGGTACAAGGGGTCTCATGAGGGACCCACCCACACAAGCATTCAAAAAGATGCCTCCCAAAATCAAAAAACTTCCCTTCCAGCCATAAGTATTAAAAAGGTACTGATTGAAAGGAGCCAATGTACTTAAGAAAACAGGACTTCCTGCCATGGCCAATCCATTTGCCATGGGTCGTTTCTTGTAGAAGTATTTGCCAATTATTGTTAAGGCCGGTTGCAGGTTGAAGGCCAAACCTAAACCTAAAAAGAACAAGAAAAAAGAGGCGAGAAAAACACATTACACCACTGAAAAAAGAAATTACTTTTCAAAATGTGCATTCAAATGGATAAAGCAGAACTAATAATGCAACAGCAGGTAGTAATTTTTGATAATTGTAAATATAAATGTAATTGTACAAAAACAAAAAGATTCTCATAATTGGACACTTGATCTAACAATTTCATATTCCTTTAATTTTAAAGCACAGAAAAAAAACCAAGAACTTCAAATGATGTATCAATAATCATAAAATAAGTTGAAACTAGGAAAAAATTATTAGTTCTCAATTAAAATAATTTAATTCCACAGATCAATTATCTTCCTCTTAATATATACTTTCATACACATATATAGAATAGATTTCTTCCTTGTGAGCAAAGAGTGCAATTTAAAAATGTGAATACGTTCAGAGTTGAAGGAATGTGAACAGACTAAAAAGGTGGTAATTTGTAACAATCTTATGTCTCCCCACAGATATTTCTTTCAATATCAAGCAAATAATAAAAATGATAATAAATTTAAGACATTCATTTCATTCTTTGCATCCCTCATGTTCCACATTTAATGCATATATAACTATAGAAGAAATTTTTTGCTTAAAACATATATTTAATTCAGAGATTAAAGGTGATTGTTTATATGAGCCAAAGTTCCCACTGTCTAGGGAACTCCTTGGCAGTACTGATTATCACCTTTGAGAAATGATTTACCTCTTGTAGCTCACCAAGGTACTATTTAGCAATAGTAATGAATAAAGTCCTTTATAAAATACATAGAATTAATTTAGATAAACTACCTCTTTTTCTCCCTTAGCCTAAATATTATTTTATATTATTTTAGGGGCTAGAGAGGTAAGAATTCTTTTATATTTACTAATTTACCTAAATTGAAACAACACTGCAAAGTGGTTAAGTACTCAGGTTCTAGGACACACAGGTCTGAGTACAAATACCCCAACCCTTCAACACAAACATTTTCTATGAGGAGGAAGATCCCTAAGAGCTTACAAGAAGGAACCAAAAACATACTTTGGAGAGTAACAGGAGCATGCTCTCTTACTCTCCCTCAGCCATACCTGTGAGATATGCAGAATAAGTAGATCCAACTTATAAATAATAAAACTGACCAGCCTATGGTCAAGTAGCTTGTAAGTGGAAGAATCCAAACTAAAACCCAGGTATTGGGTTTCTAAGTTCAAGTTTCTTCATCTCATGTCATTTTCCCCATTCTATCACCTGGAATTTTTGCCTTTAGATGTTAATCCACATTTTTCTTTAGGAAATAGTTGCCATCTATTTCCCATTCTGGCATTGTAAAATGAACATAAGACTTGAAATCAATAGATCTGAATCTGCCCCAGTTAATTACCTATTTTGTACTACTGGGCAAAATAATTAGACTTCCTGAGCTCCAGTGCACTCAACAACAAAGAAAGAGTATTTCCCAAATCAAGAAAGTTCTAGAACTATAAGATATTATATAAATGACATTGTGATTATTATTTGCTAATATTTATTTATAAATAGCAAAATGCTGGGTACTTAGTGAAGTCCTACATATTAATTTTTTACATTAATCATTTCAACAACTCTTTAAGAAAAGAGCTATTATTTTTCCCATTTTACAGTCAACAAGACTGAAGCATAAGGAGGTTAATGTAGCCATGATCACACAGACAGCATGCACTAAGTCAGGTTTAAAATCTAGATCTGTCTGCTTTTGAAAACCAAAGTCAGAGTATTGGGTGATAACGATTTAAGGTAAATGTCCCATAAATATATTTAATGGTTGACTCTGGAAGAACCAAAGCCTTCAAGACTCAGAGAAATAAAATTATAAGTTAGAACAACAGTAATGCTATTGATATCTGTGGCTATCAATGCCAAATACCAAAGTCATCTTCTTCCTAATATATCTACTTGTAAGCCCATCCTGATTTCTACAGTCTAATGAAATAGTCACTATGTCTACACACAAAAAAGGGTGCTTAGATAATGCTTAGATAATAGATTATATGCAAATACTACACCATTATATATAAGGGACTTGAGCATTCATAGATTTTGGTACCCTGGGGGATCCTAGAACCCATCCACCATGGATACTGAGAGATGATTGTATTGGCATGGAAAGCTGTACATGATATATTTCTGAAACAGGAATAGCACTAGCTTATGTGACAACTTGTACACCATGACTCCCTTGTGTGTGTATATTTATCCATACACATTTATAAATGCACAGAAGGATGCACCCAATTGTTAATGAGGGTTATCTCTGGTAGAGTGTGGGGGTGGGGAGAGGAAATTAATTACAAGGGGATCTTCACCTTGCATTTACATATATTTCTGTATTGCTTTATTTTTGTTTTAAAACCAGCATGTCTCATTTTTGTAATTTAAAAAACCTAATAAATATATTTCCATTTTAGAAAAAAAAATGAAGTGCTTAGATATAAGAAGGTTTTCATTTACAATATCAAAGTATGTTTTGCCATATCCAAAAGGGAGAAAGCTGTGGATAGGTTGTAACAAGAAAGATTTTAACATTACTGTGACTGTAGAGTTTAATACCTCTATTTTTTTTCCATCAAATGATACATGAATGTAAGGTTAGACTGGTCTAAAATCACTATAAAAAAGATAAATATTTTTACCTTTTTATCTCTGGGCATAAGGGAAAGATTCAGTCTCTTTACATAGTGAAGTCTAATTTTTCCTAAAACTTTGAAAGTAGACTTCTTAATGCAATTTATATTTCAGGCTAATAAAAATAGTGTGTTTCAAATGTACACATTCAGGTCAGTTTAATACAATAGACATTATGCATGAAAAACAACTATAATCAAGTGACAGTATATCATTTTAAATATTTGTGTTAGTGGCAAATGTGTCTCATTGAGCTTTTAAACAGGATCACTTGAATAAGGAAGAGAAGGGACAGGGTTATGATCTCTACCATTAGTTAGAATACAGACAACAATAATTTTATTGTTGAAGTTAAATTAGGGCATCCAGACAATATCTCCTTGGCTCCATTTTAAACATATTATTAGTGGTAACTCAGATACTCTAAATGGAAATTAGTGATGAAAAGTAAGCTTTAAAAAATGAAGATATTTATATATTTATACCAGAAAGTCAGTGTCCACAATACCATCTCAACTGGCTTGAGAGTAGAGAGTGAAAAAGTAAAAATAAACTAAAGCTGTTTTCTTTTTAACATTTATATGATGCCATGTAACTTTTTTGATAACTAATTTTTTTTACTTCTTAAAATGAAATGTTTGGCCATTTTATAGCTAGTATTTCAACCCACAAGATGAAGATTCTTTAAAATAGCATTGTTTATAAAAAGTACACTGAAAGAAAACAATAAGACTTTTCTGCTGTTCATTCTTCTCATAGAGCTTTGCAACCCCAGAAGTGTTAAGAAGAAAATAAACTGAAAACAAAATGACTTACCTACAGTGAATCCCATAGTGAGGTAAAGCTGTACTACACTGGCACTGAAAGAGGCCAAGATCATTCCTAAACAGCACAGCAAACCTCCCATTATCACCACTGGCCGGCTGCCATATTTATTTACCAAAACACTACTGATGGGACCTGAAATAGAGGGGAGATTGAGAAATATTCAGTTGCTGGGTCATTTATTTATTTATGTTTAACATTTGTTGATTTTAAAAGTCAAGAAAGCACATTTTAATTATCAAAGGAAAAATACTAGTTCACAATGGAATATAATAAGGACTTTTCAATACTTCACAAATGACCAGTTTGACAGGTTACTTTAAACCATCTATATAAAAACACATGAAATAACAAATTATAAGTGTTTAACATATAGTTTGTTATAACTATAACCATTCAAATTTTGATGGAAAGGTTTTCAACAGAACACAGCTAAAATGTCCAAAATATCTTAATAAATGCAGGTAAATTTATATAACAAAAATTTAGGGATTATATAAATAACTTGTCCATTAAAATTTTATTTTCTAGAATAATGTGTATGTGTATATATATACACACATATATACCATTAATTATAGCTCAATTTTTTTATTATATTCAATGGTGATTTTTTAACATGTAGCTATCATGGCCTATGTGTGCTTGAATGTGGTTATTTGTTGTGACTTGACTGGACAATGCTTAATCCCTCATATTTCAATTAAATATTTTAAGGTGCATTTGAAAAAAAAAATTATGAATCCTGATTTTTGGGCGAAAAATCTTCTGTTAACACATTCTTATAAGGTATAAAAAGTAGCAGCATCAAAACTTACAGATCTGGCCTGTGGGCCTGTCCCCAGGTCCCCCAATTTTAATCCCTGACTGTGCCAGGAAGAAGTGTTCTGGTCCTGAGTTGCCTATGGGGTGTTCAAGCAGGTTTGACATCTCCTCCACATTGGGGTGTGCCCTGCTTTGATGGAGCAGCCAGGCAAGCAGCACCAAGAAGGGCCAGAAGGCAGGGAGTTCATAGTCTGAGTACCCTTTGGTCCACTGTAAGTCTTTAAGAGGAAAGGTGTGAGCCCCACTCTTGGGAAGGCTTGGTGTTGTGTGTGCACCAACAGAGAGGAAACAGTTGCTTTGGAGGGCCCCAACTCAATCATCCCTCTCAGCAGCAGCAGGTGGAGGAGGGGAAGAGGAGGAAAAGGGTCTGAATGGAGGACAGCTAGCACACTGGTTGTCTTTGTCCATCTCTCTGGAAGGCAGCCCACTAAGAATGTGTCACACAGATCACTGGGGACCCACCAGCCCATGTGGCTCCTGCAGTCTGGGTCAGAGTTGGGAAATGTTTGTGTGGGAAAAAGCAAGATGAAAACTGAGGGGCTGAAGTTCCCCGGGGGAGGATAAAGGCACACAGTGAGTGGAGAAGCAATATCGTGGCTGCCATCTTGGCTCAGCTCTGTGGTTACGGGAAGCAACCCTGAGGGGGCTGGCAGCCTGGTGCTTTTTCCCCAAGAAGCTCGCAGTTCACTGGCAGCAGCAGCTTTTGGGCACATGAGGGTAGAAAGACTCCACCTGCTGATTTCCAGAGGTGTGAGAGAAGGAGAAACAAAACCCCACCTATCCTTTTCACCAGGCTCCATTTTATAATCATGAAGGGAACAAGTCTAAGGATGAAGCTGATGAGGGAGATGAGAGGGAGGCACAAATACCTGGTTTCAGATGATATTCAACATTATAAAACTCCTGAATCAACTAACTTTAGGGTCTACCCTACCTCTCAATTCATAAGAGATAATGCTCTCATAATCTTACACACGATAATAAATGTGCATATTGTTTAAACTAAAAGAAATTTCATTTGTTTCTTATACAGAATATATTCTAATATTAACTTTCAACAGTTATTGAGTTCTTATTGAATTACAAGTACTGTACTAAGTGGCTTACATCGATTATTTCATTTTATTCTCACTAAGACTATGTAAGATAGATAGCTGTATGCTCATTCTACAGATTTGGAAATTAAATCTAGGAAAGGTTAAGGACCTATAATTGCCTAAATTATAGAGTCAGGATTTGAATTTAAGTGTTCTTGATTTCAAATCTTATATGCTTAGGATTATGGTAGGTCCAACATAAAAATTCGTCATTTTCAAAGTTTAAAACTGGTACATAAGTGGAAAATTTCTTTATCAACCCTGCACATTTAAATACAATATCTGGATCTAGTAGTTTCTAAATATATTTAATGTGTTTAATAACATTTTTAAAGTTTTAATTTACTTAAGAGGAAAATCTATCTAGGCACATTTTATAATACTATAAATGAAAAAAATCAGTTTGTTCATTCATTCATCAAATATTTACTAAACATCTTTTCAGCTATGTGCAGGGCTTATGACGAACAACATAGTTATGATGCCTACCTTCATGGAGTATGTATTTTGAGGGATTTATGTAACAGCTAAAACTGCAAAGTACGTCATGCAAGATAATGATGTCTCCTTTTCTCCTAGCATGTTTCTCTAGTTTAGAGATAGTAAATTACTTGCAGGAATTTTAAATGTGAATGCATTTAAATGACATGTTTTGTCAATACAACTTCTGCCAGTGTTTTCTTAAGTCCAAAAACATCAATGTAGAAAAACTATGTTTCAGTTTATAGGTAAATAGTTTACAAAGTTTGCTTTTTGTTCTGGCTCCTCAGGAATTATTCTAACTTCTAGTTCTTTAGTACCAGCAGATTAAATTTCTCTTTTTATCACAACATTGTTAATTATTGGTGAATCAGCATAGTGAGTCCTTGAGTAACTGGTATTCATATGTACTTTCTCTCTGCTGTATCAAGCATTGCTCCTTCTGCAGTCTACCATTACACACATTAAGTTCTGAAGAAGTGGATTCTTCTTTGTCAGAATAATTTCTCTGCATTGAATCATCTACTTTTTAAACAATTTATAGACACATGATTTCTTGTAGGTAGAAATATTCTTTCTTAAACATCTAATAAATGTAGTTCTAGTGACAAAACAAAACTTTTTAAAAAAGGGAAATTATGAAGGAAATTAACTGTGCATGGATTTATACAGAGAGGAAAACATACTGAAGAAAAGGAAATCTCCAAAATGTATTTTTATCTACTAGTAAAGGTACTAATGAAGCTGTAGCCCAAATATATAATTCATTCCCCTTCCTTGCTTTTAGTATATCCTAAATGACCTCTAGAGAAGTTCATCTTGATTGATGCTTCTCCCCTTACGGTTTATCTTTTTGATCATGACATTCTCTGCAGATGCTTGATTGTTTTAAACCTCTTCATACATTTTCATCAGCTTTCTTTAGGATAATTTTCCTTGCCTTTAATTCCTCTTTTTACCATGGAATATTCTTGTTATTTGTCTACTTTCAGAATAATTTTTCACTTTCGTCCTAGGTAGACATTTGGGGACCTTGTGGAGGACTGACAGGCAGCAAAGTGAGCATTGAACAGGCACCCCTTTTCCTCTATGTCCTAAAATTAGCTGTAAACCAACTAATCAATAGCATAAAGTTACTGCATTTAATTACCGGCTGGAGGTTTTCTTGAGGTTTAAGCCAATGTTTTCTTGCTTCTTGAAAGAACTATAAGACAGTGAAAAGGATGGTGGCAACTGAAAGTGGTGACTGCATTCTATCCTTAGGACAACTTGCCCTTCATTTCTTTCTGTAGGAAAGAGCAGAACCCTTCACTGTATGTCTGGATTTTTTTTTTTGGGGGGGGGCTGATTTTTTAATAACTATCTACAAGAAACCCTAGCGAGCCCATTATTCCTAGACTAAACCAGAACCAAGAGTGAAAAAATGGGAAGGTTCCAGCAGTTGCCCAGCACACCGTGTGAAAAGTTTGTTCTTCCTTGCACCATGTTTGCAAACACACTGAGTAAGGTTGCTCATAACGCTCCAAGGTACAGCAAGGTCTATACCTACTGCATTAGAATTTTTGGAGATGGGAACGAGAAACCTGCTTTTAAAAAAGATCAGTATCCTTTTGCACAAAATGTTAAATTCCCCCGGGGGTTAAGCTTTATGTTCCTAGTCTTTCTCCTATGACCAGTCATTAGCATTTTCTTATTCTGAGGAAAAGCTGTGTGTGGGGGGGGGGGCAGTACTATCACCAGCTATAGATGCTCCGTAAGATGAAGAGTCAAAGCCAGTGGCAAGTAAAAAGGTTGAAATGCCAGAAAAGGGTAGGATGAATGCCAAAACACCATCTATATTTTGGTAACAGGAGCAGAGAGTTGGCCTATGTCAGAATTTGGAGCTGGTAAATAAGATTAAAAAAAATCCAATAGAATAATTGTCGGAAACGTGTAGGTTATTCCACCTTTAAAAACCTACAAGGGCAATTAAGAAGATAAGGAGAATGTGGGTGAGGACAGAGCCCAGAGTAATTCTTTCAGAGATTTATTTGAGCCATTGAATTTTTTGATAGGGATATTATATCCATTTTGACTTGTACCATTTTTCTGCCTTTGAAAAGTAGAGCTAAACAAGTCAGGTATCTATCATCAGAACTAATGGCCATGATAATGTTTGAGAAATAATTTAATTCCCCAATTTGATGAAATTGGGAGTTTTCAAAGCAAAAGTCTTCTTATCATTGACTTACCTCATTTTACACAAGTGATAATAATCTAGCTTGAATGCATTCTTTGTCCTGTTGCCAACAGTAAGCTGTCCCACCCAGATTTCTGACGATGTCACCAGTTACGCATTAGAACTGCTTTAGCCACCTGATGTTGACTAATACTTAATCCCCTAAGGTCTAGTAAGAAGTCGTAATTAAATAATTGAAATTCATTATCATCCATCATGTTGGGGACAGCCTATTTCCAAGCTGCTCAATCATCCTACAGTTCTTTAAATCAAGTTACTTAAATTATTTGCAACAGCTATTTTATTTATTTATTGTTTTTCAAAATCTCTTTAAATATTCAAGCCTCCCCCTTCCCTGTTCTCCCATCACTCAGCAACTGACTTTCCCAAACTACTTGTTTGGAGAACACAGAAGGCATTAAGCATGAACTATTTCAACCTCCAATGACCAAACTCACAAACGTACTTGCTTCCTACCAATTCAGCAGATATTAAGAAGACTGAAGATTAAGTGTTCTGCAATATTTACCCTAATTTTAGTTTTCAATTTACCTAAATTTCTCAGTTCATATTTATGGTTGCATTTAATAATCTTTCACACACATGCTTTGAAGAATTATTAATATGTTTTTGTTAGTAAAAGGTAGACTACCTTTGAAATCTTATAGTTCTTACTTTATGGATAAAATTATTTATTCGTTGGCAGAAAGATTTCATTCTTATGATAGTGTGATTCAGACTGCTAAAGTGATTCTCCTGAAAATCAAAACCTGAAACCACCCAAATCAAATATGGTAGATGTGTTAAGCAAAATACTTTATACAAGATACCTGCCTTGGAACTAATGTGAATGCATGTAAGTGTATAAGTGTATAAGTGTAATATTAAATATCTCTGTGATAAAGCACTAGGAGGAGGCACAGCCAAGAGCTCTTTATGGTTATAATTTGACATAAATCTCATAAACAAATAATGAATTGAAATATAAGAACAGTGATCATTATCTCATACTGCAGAGGAAAAATTTACGAGTTTCTAGAATCCATGAATTCTTTGTGAATATACTCCTCTAATTTAGAGCAATGACTTACAGGACACAAGCTGGTATATTAAACCATTGGAGAACCAAGGAGCCATTCCATCTGTTGGGTTAGTACATGAGTTGGCAGGCTAGAAATAGAATCATAGCTCAAGCATCAGTCAATTCTGCTATTCTGCCAGGGCCAGGAACAATGGTTCAGAGATAGAGAAAATCTTGTGACAGGGACAAGGCTAGAGTGAGGACAAAGATAAGAAGTTCAAGTCACCCCACAAAAGTTTAGTCTCCTCACATCAAAGCAATGGCATTGGAAAACCTAAGAAAAGTCTCGATTTACCCAGTTACTCAAGAAGACAGTGCACTTTTCATCCCAGCCAAAGCAATTAAGGACCATCAACACTTGTTAGTAATCAAATGGCAAAGAAGACACAGTTTAAAGTAAAATTATTTTATGATGTTACAAGAGGAAAGAGGTTTTAGAGATTGCATAGATTATTTTAAAACGTCCCTTACTAAGCACAAATCATTTCAAAGAACTTTAATAAATTGGTCTGAAATGCCTCTTTTCAAGGTAATCAAAACACTGGCATTTTAATTCATTATAAAACTTTGATATTAACTTGCTAATGATTTCATAGGATAATGAGTAGCCTCTTTATTATTACTCTCTAAGCTTTAAGGTATGTATCAAAACTCTTTAAAAGAAGTTAACCCAGTGGAGAGAATTAGGTAGAGTAGGCTTCATGAGCTGGATATCCCTTTTGGTGCTGACCTGAAATGTCCTTCATGCCTCATTTGCTGCCCCCCCTCCATCTGTAATTGTGCCTCACAGCACAAGCACAGATACTGAGACTTAGGCTGGGTGGAGATTGTGTCAGTGACTCTCTGTTAAAATGCTATAGGATGATATCCAGTCTCCATCTGAGGGGAAGTGGAGTCAGAGATGAACCCAGGGCTTACTTAGGACAAGCAGGTAGAGGACTTGTTCACTAAAGGAGGCTGAAGATATAGAGAGAACAGGACAGAAAATATCATTCATGTAAAAGCAGTTCCAGGGGGCTCAGTGGGAAGGATTGGAAGGCACGTCAATGTGGGACTAGAAATCATGGGAGAGACATTGGTCAGCACATAGAGCTAGGGATGCATGAGGAGGACAGACAATCAGAGGATCTGTGCGGTACCAAAGGCTAGACAGAGATGAGTGGTCTTCATTTTTAGGCAGAAGTAGGCAGTAGGACCTAAAGAGGCTGGTCATCTGTGGTCAAAGGTGATACTGTTAAGGTCCTAAAGTGGCGTGTGCACAGTCTGCTGTTTAGAAGGGGTTATTTACCTGCAGTGGTGGGAACTGCAGCATCAGTAGCAGCTTACAGTGCAGATAGAGACCAATTGTAGTCTCCTGGACCAAGCCAGTCTTGAAGTGATGCCTGACCAGAAGTTTGGGGAGAAAATTAGTTCACTACAAGAACTCAGCCTTCAGTGGACCTTAGTGGCTGTTGGAGTTAGACATTTGGGTATGGTATTGGAAATTATCTTTTAGAAGTACTGGTTTTTGTGTTTGTATGTTTGTTTGTTGGTGGTGTGCATTTAATGCATTTCACTCCAGCCTATTGCGTATTATATTACTCTGTGTTTATGAAATCTCTGCTTCCAGATAAACAATTTGGCTTAACACCTTACGCTTTTGTTTCCACTGTGTTTTATGCATATATTGTTTCTGCTCATATTTTGTTCTTCCTTTAAGATCCAGCTCAAACTCAACCCTTTCCATGATGGTTCTGCTGTTGGATCCTTGTTCTCAGATTTCCAACCACTGACACCATCTATTCTCAGATGTGGAAATAAATTCCTCACTGCTTTACGGCATCTCACCAACTCTTGCCTTGAATTTTCATTAAAACCATACATTAAAATATATTTTCCTACCAGAATCTTATTACCTGAAGTAGATGATCATCTCCTTAAAGCATGATTCTGCTTCTCTTTTTTTTCCTATAATACCAGTTGTAGAGTATTTACATCTGATAAGGGTTATTTGAGAGTTTAATTTTATTCTAATGTTGGTGAGTATTTAAATATATGGCAATAACCATAATATAAAATTTATATTACTCAGAAAATTTTCATAATAAATATGTTTAAAAAAACCAAAATCCATGGAAATTGCATGTTAAATTTACATTTGAATATAATATAAAAACAGTAGGGCTATGGTTTTTCATTTAAAAACACCCCCATGGTTACCCATGATAAAGCACAGTGAAATGCATGATGTATTAGAACTGTCACACAGAATTGGTAGACTTCTGACCTAAATCCACTTTAGTACAGACATTTTTCCTTTTTTTCCTCTTAAAATGGGCATATTTTCCCATCTGACATCAAGAAATAAAACCCACCACAAACAGAACTCTTATTCCCCATGAACTGATGTAAAGCGGGTTACTACTAATGGCTGCAATGCATCATAAATTCAAAATAAATTAGTGGCCATTAAGCCACAGGCTCCCCATCATTTGTGTTACAAATGATGCTAAGACATAAGGCATTACTGGAACCACCTTTCATCTGAAGAGTGATATTGATATTCTTCAGCCAGAGCACATTAAAATGATTCAATGAAATACACAGACTTCAGGAAAGATATAGCATGTTATGCTTGTGGTGAGAATAATATTGAAGTTTCCTAGGAGCAAAAAACATTTTCTTCCAATATAAAAACTATGTCTTTGAGGGAGAAGTTAAATATGTCCCAAATCAAAATGACTTTTCAGGAACCTAATAGTAGTATACTGTTTATACCTTAGCTGTCTGCCACCTAAATCACAAAGCACAAAGGGTTCAAAATATATTCATAAGCTATAAAAGACAATTTTGCCTTCATTTTTGTATCATGTTTTAAACTCTTTTCAAGATGATTTAGTTATAGAGGAAATGCACTGGGCTTTATTGTTGGTGTCACAGAAAAGAAAACATCAAGCTGAATTTTAAGAAACCAGAGAATAATGCACAAATGTATGAATTCAGAGCTATGTGTGAGTTTTTTTTTAAAACATCGTTATAAACCTAATGAAAAAACTTTTTTCAATCTGTCACTTTTATAATTTTTATTTTGACTATAATATGTGAATAATATCTAGTTATATAAATAAGAGAATGACAATGATCTAAACCATGAAAACTGCCAAATCCGTTCAACTATAGTCTCTAGGAAATGTTAGGAATACTTGTGGTTCTAACCTGAATCTCCCATATTATTCTGTTGATTCCTTCTGTAGCCAGAAATTCTGGTTTGAACTGAGGCAACTCATAATAGTTGCACACTGAGGGTGTAAAGTTACCATTTAAATATGTTCCCTTACCTCCCAGAGCCCTTCTTAGATGTGTTGGCAACTTCAGGGATTTTTTTCCCCCTCCTCATATACCAGTAAGAATAAATTGCACTCTTTCAATAAAAACATTTTAAAAGTGATCTCTTATGTCAACTCTTATAGAAATCAGCCTTTCATCTAACATCCTCTCTTTTGGAAAACTGGTGTTGGCAAGAAGGGGATAAAGAGGTCTATAGCTGACTAGGCTAGAAGTCTCACTAGATCTAGCTCAAGAATGCAGTCAATTTAATGCAGTGAGAGGGGTGATGAATTAGACATGAAGGGAGGAGTCTGTATGGAATGTCAGTTCAACTTTTATGAAGTCCTTTATAAAGCAGTAGAAAAATAAGAATCTTGGGTATTTGGGAAAACTAAGTAATGTAGGAAGAAAGGGGTTAAAATTCTGTGAGAAAGGGAAAAGTGTGAAAATAAGCCAGTTAAAAGTCACGAACCAGGCCTCAGCGACATGTGGTGATCTTCCTGTATAAAGCAACTTCTCATAATCTTGCTTTGGCTATTTAGTGCCAGGAACATAATTCATAAATCCTTATTTTACAGTGGGCAAAACAGATTCTCAGATGGGTTCAAGGACTTGCCTGGAGCCACATGGCTCCTAGTTGGGGAGTTGAAGTTGGACCCTGTGTCATTTTCCTTTGGGTGAAATCTTCATTATAAAATGTCACGGTGGCATGAAATAACTTTTGTTTATATTTTAGAAAAGTGCTTAGTCATTTTCAGAGCTCTTTCCCTTTTTGGTATGGATCACATGACCTTCTGCGTTATAACCATGTTCCAGATGAAGAAGTCTGAAGGCTCTGAGAGTTCAGGTGACTTGCCTGAGTCAGAAGGCTCACAAATAATGGAGTAAAGTCTGAAATTTGGTCTTTTTATTTTAATTCCAATGTTCTTAGATAGCCGGTGAACTCAATGATTTGAAAAAGTAGAGAAAAACATTAATGGGACTTATATCTAGTACTCTAACCTACTATTAAACACTTCAAAGCAGTGAGCTTGGGGCTACCAAGCTTGCTTTCCTACAGACTAGTCCTGTGATCTTTCACCAGTCATTTAACCTTTTTGTACTTCAGTTCTATAATCTGGAAAATGATGATCATATCCTTCCCAAACTCATGCATTTTTAAAATTCAAAAGAGGAAGTCCATTTTAAAAGATGCTATATACTTTAAAATGCTACATAAATGAAAAATCTTACTGTCTCTGCCAATTAATTTATGATTTTCTGAGAGAGTCTTAAGGGTAGTTGCCTATTTGATTTATAAGTTTAGAATGCACATAAGAATAAAGAGAAAAAAGAGAATCATATTTAAGCTCGAATATTTTACATTTAATTTAATTTGCAGTATGCATTATTAACTATTTATAACATAAAGGGAATTAGGCCAAGCCAAAAAAAAAAAAAAGCTGATTGGCATAAACATAATTTGGACTTGTCCTGGCAGAAATTTAATAAATAAAATATTTGCTTTAGATTACATTTTCATGATTATTTATTTTGTGGAGTGATAACTTCCCCCTGTCCTTTTTGATTCTGATCTATTAACAGCACAAAGTTTTCAATGGGTCTTGGGATATACAGGGGAGAGCTGGATGAACACTGCTATAGATAGGCACTGGTGGTGAAAAGACTTGAGAGAAAGTCTCTCGAGAAGCATGAAACTTTCTTAAATTTATTAACAAGGTCATATTTTAGTGGAAGATGATAGTATTAAACCATCTCATCATGAAAAGCACGTAACTTCAAGAGAGAGTTTCTGAGCATACAAATATCATTGGGAATCTGAAGGGCTTTCAAAATAAACTAGGAAAAGAATAAGAATAATACACGGACTTTGGCAAGGTATTCAGGCAAGATGTCCTCTGTAACATGGCCACTACCTAGTCCTCTTTAGCTAAGTCATTCTCAATGTCTTTTGATGACTTCCTTTTTTATTAAATAATGTTGCTTTTTGCTTTACCAATATATGTACTCAGCTACATCTGTATAACAGTAACTTTAACAGATACTTACTTATATGTTAGCACATAATCCACACTTACATAGTAACATAGGGAATAGGAGAAATTTTGGAAATTCCAGTAGTTCATCATTCTAGGAGCTGTGTTGCCTGATTATTTCTAATTTTAGAGAGACCACTCTTTTAGAGCAGATATAAGACTATCGTATGGATGGGAGTAAAAGTTAAAAGTCCTTTTTACTAGAGGGTGCTGACAGAGATGTGCCTAAATAAGTGTCAGAGGATTTTTCCTTTTGAATTGGAAATCTCAAAGAACCCTGACAACAATGGCAAAATGTGGTAGCAATAACTGGTGTGGACACCTAACAAGGTTAGGTTTCAGTAATTCCTGGTAGATAACGGTTGGGAAGAACCCTTGGCCTGACATTTCCCATAGGCAGTCTGATCATAACCGACCTCTGTGTAGGCACTGAACAATCTTTTTGCAGACGTGAAAGCATGCAGGTCACCTGACACAACAAAAGGAGATGCTCAATAATTTTTAATAATTCAGAAGAATGAATGCCTTCCCAGATCTACTTTTAGCTTTTCTACAGAAGCAGATGACTGCCTAGCACTATCCAGGTATCAAAGTCAGCTAAGCTGTCAGCAAATCTCATTGTGCTATTTGAACACTGTGTTTAGCTTTCCTGAACTGTCATTCCATATTCAGATGCCTACTTTTAGCAGGCCAATTTTATGTGACAAATAACAACTTGTTCTGAGACCACAGTTAAGGAAACTAATCTGTTTACAAGGTGAGGATCCATCTTGTTATGTAATCATTTTAAAATCCACAAAAGCATGTGATTAGTAAAATAACTATACCAGAATTAAGGGTATACCAGAAGAGGGTTGGGCTTCTTGTACAGAAAGGTGACTCATAAAGGATTTGTTTTATATAATGTCAATTAAAGGAGTATAGGCTATAAAATTATAATCAAATGAGAGAAATGAAAATGTCAAACAAATAATGAAATGGGAATTAGAAGACATTTAATAAAGAGAGAAACGAGAGAGACAGAGACAGAGACAGAAAGAAAGAGGACGCTATTTTTCCAGACAAACTATTTTTTATTTTTTGTCACAGAAGATTTACATGAAGTAAGAAGTCAAAAGGAGATGATGTGAAAGGAGAAAGTAATACCCATCTAGGCAACTTGGTAATCAATATGGTGAATTATAATATGGATGGATTCCCTTGAGTTCTATGGATTATATGAAATTGTACATATTGTGTAGGTTTTAACACTAAGCTCAGTATTAAGAATAAATGACTAGTGAAAAAGTACATAATTATAAACTTACTTATCTAAACCACAAATAAACACAATTAATGAGATTGTGTTGAATATCCAGTGATTACACATATGGTACATAACTTTCACCTAGCTTAATAATAACTTTCACCACAAATAATCTGAAGTAGAAAAGCATTTTGCAATTCTTCATTGACAAAAATGAATCATAACATGAAAGTTGAGACAAATTGGAAAAACAATCTCAGACAAATAGTAGGATATTTGATATGTCCTACCTATTTGATATTTCCCTATTTAAGAAGTTGATAAACTTTCAGAATTTCAAGGTTCCTATTTTCCTGTAATAGAAAAAGAAAAGTATGCCACAACATAGAGAAATATGTGTCTTTTCATGGCAAAATATGGCTCAATATCATCCTCTAAGTCTCCCCGTGTGGCATTCATTATTTAACCATTGTTTGATGATAGGTTCGTAGTCTTGAAAGCTCAAATACTATTTTTGTCAGTGATCTGAGAGCAGATCCATCTCTCAGGAACAAACTCATATCGATCATTTGCCATCCTATTCAAGACACTACCATTTATTGACAAATAATTCCATGTTGCCTAAAGAGCTGTGCACAGCCAATGGGATCACACCCAGCTGTGCAGCTAAGAGGAGAACATGCACTGGCTGTCGCCATGGCTCTAAGGAAACATCTGGAGCCAGAGGACTAGTACCGAACGAGAGAGTTCACTCTTCTATCTGGCCCAGTCCCATCATGCCTCAAATCCCTGTTCATCCCAATCACCCTAGAGGTGATCTGTTATGTCCAGGCTGCCTGATCAAACCCACCACCCAATATTCAACCTTCTAAATTCTACCTTCTTATTGTGTGATGTTTTTTCATTTGTTTGTTTTGGTTTGGTTTTGGCATATTTGGTTTTTTTTGAGGGTCATGGCAGTTTCATAATAAAATTACTTCCCTTGATGCCCTCTCAATGGTCTTATCCCCCATGAAAGTACTCCAGGGCCAGGAGATGGTGTAAATATTCTCCCTGCATTGATGGTCAAGTATAAATCTCTGTACAATCTTATTTGCAAGCATTGTATCACACACAATTGCTAATTTTTTTCAGATATGTAAGTAATGATTACTGAGTAGTGAGATTTTGGAGAGTGTTTTAAATCTTAGGACAGCGTTTTAAATCTTAGGACAGCAAGGTGAGATGGAGCACAACCTGTAGCACCAAGCCAGCAACTTGACAGCCCAAAGATGGAAGATCCAATACTAGAAGTCAGATTACCTGGTCTCTAGTTATGTCCCCTTTTAATTTTCAATGTTATTTACTAACTTGCTCACAACTAAGAGTCATAATAATCTAGTGAATCAGAAATTGGTCAATAAGGTTTTAGATGATATAATTCAGTATCCTAGGGCAGTAAGAGTAATAAGGTTATATTAAACAAACAAACAAATCTGCCTGTCGTAGTGACTGAAATCAATGTCTTCCTCTCCCTTCATTTTTTCCCCTATCCTTCATTTTTTTCTAATTTTTTAAAGTGGAATAATTATTTAAAAGCCATATGCTTAATATATCTATCAATCTGCAACTAAAAACTTTAAATATTCTATATTTTCAAAGAGTTTAAAATATTGATTGTTTAAAAACACACACTTTGGCTAACTGAAAATACTCATTCTTTATCTTCCAAAGACCTATTTTCAAAGGGTCTCAAGTCACTTTTATTTTTGGCATGAATGCCACTGGCATTCATGATTCTGTAGGATTCTGATAATCCATAGGTCTAAGGAAACTCAAATTAGACGCATCTATTCATTCCTCACATTAACTGAGATAACTTTAAACATGGTCAGGGGACAAATGAGATTGAGATTAAAAGATGTTTCTGAAGTCTAACCACTGACTGATAATTTTGATCCCTTCCCCATATCCCAAACTTGTTAGGAATGAGTTAGTCCAGTGAATGTTCATCCTGTGGCCTGCTGAGACCACACGAAACACAATACCACAATTTTACTCACCTTTCTGGAAAGAAAGATGTTATGTTTTGAACAGTGCCAAGTAAACTGTCAACACTCAAAAAATGAATTACAATAATAAGAACATGTAGGAGGCAGTTCAGGGAGAAACAAGTGAAATGTCTAAAAGGCTAAGGGACTGATTTATGAGGGATGATTAAGAGAACAAAAAATGAGTAGCCTGGTCAAGCAATACTAACAAGGACAATGAAATAACTTCAGAATATTTGAAAGGCTTAAACATGTTGAAAAGTAAAAGTATTTTTTATTCACCAAGTAAGATAATGAAAACCACTATAAGCTTATATTTCTTCAGAGCAATTTTTAAAATACATCTCACATATCCTGGAGTATAATTAAGCAGTACAGAAATCATTTTAAATTTATAAAATATTATGTTTGTGGTAACACGATTTGGATAAGGAAAGTGACTTCTGTTGGAAGAATGCTATGTACCATTTTTAACAGGAAAAAATGGAGACTGACCTAACAAGGAAAAATAATTCTGAAAGAGCGATGGAAGGCACCACAAAAGCCCAGAAGTCAGAAGCAGATGCCCTCATCCTACCAACCACTGCCACTAGCTCTGTATGGCCCTCGGAGAATGTGTAACTTTCTTAATCTGTAAAGTAAAGCAGGAGAGGGAACTTTCTTTCACTTTGTAAAGACTTATAAATTCATATAATTATTACACAAAGTGGGAAATATTTCTTTAAATAATATTATGTGGAGTGGAGCTGGAAGTGGAATCTAGCTGCTTAATGATAAATCATACCTGTAGGATTACACTAAGAACTCATCAGCACTATTTTATCTACTTAGTTATGAATATACACAAAAAATTATCCCCCATATCTCTGTGACAAAATATGGATGTGTTCTGGAGGGAAAGCATTTCATTCAAAAATATTTTAGAGATATACCATTATTCCTTGGCACTGGAGTATCAATAGCTATCATCATTTTCTTTAGCAATTTGTTATATGGCAGGCAGTATACTCTGTATAATTTATCTAATTTATTGGCATTTTCATGAACTAAAAATTTTCTCTTATAATCTTCATCTCACAAATAAAGCATTTATAAGAAACTTTGTTATTGTTATACTCCTAAATGCAGAAATCCCATACACATTTTAACTTTAAAGACCTTATTAAAATTAAAAAACTCACCATTTATTTAAATATAGTTTTAATGAAAATATTCTGAGTGCCATCATTAACTAGTTAATAGTCCTCTGTAAAAATTAAGCACAGAGTCACTTTTACATCTTAAACCCTAGCCCTATTCTGTTGTACAGCTTGGCAAACATCTCTGATATAAGCACCAAACTGGTTCCAGCAAGTCTACTAACAGTTCTTTCATATAAAGTATTTAATATGACATATACTTACTAGGGAAGTAATACATCAGATTAGCAAGTTCAGTTATTCTTTTTTATTATCTATAATCAATATTAAAACTTACAGACTAACTTATTTTCTTCTTTCCTTATAAATATATACACCTGAAAACTGGTATTGAACTATGACAATAAGGTTAGCTTTCAGAGGAGAGACCTGATACGTTCGGGGGCTGGCGTGAAGGTTGAAAAGTTGTCCTGCTTCATCACATTACCATTAGTCTCTATTCCACTGTCACTTAATCCCCAGTCGTAGTGAAGAGAGGCACACAAAAGCTGTATTCTGCTGAGGCTCTCATAGAAGCTGCTCTTGCACAGCCTTCAGGCTTTTCTGCTCTGAAGTTTCCTTAGAAAATGTATCTGACTGCATATGGAGCTGGTGAGGTGTCTACAATATTAAAATCATATATATATATATATAAATTTGTATGTAATCAACATTATATATACATATATATTTTTTATCTCCACCATTACATTTTTCACTTTTGAGTTTTTTAACCTGCATGCCTGTTTAAGAATAAAAAAGGAGGGCCAGGCATGATGGCTCACGCCTGTAATCCTAGCACTCTGGGAGGCTGAGGCGGGTGGATCGCTCAAGGTCAGGAGTTTGAGACCAGCCTGAGCAAGAGTGAGACCCCGTCTCTACTAAAAATAGAAATAAATTATCTGGCCAACTAAAATAGATATAGAAAAAAAAATTAGCCGGGCATGGTGGCGCATGCCTGTAGTCCCAGCTACTCGGGAGGCTGAGGCAGTAGGATCGCTTAAGCCCAGGAGTTTGAGGTTGCTGTGAGCTAGGCTGATGCCACCGCACTCACTTTAGGCCGGGCAACAAAGCAAGACTCTGTCTCAAAAAAAAAAAAAAGAATAAAAAAGGAGGATTTGTAAAATGTTCACTAACTATAAGCAGGAAAATACTCTTATATAAAAGGAAAAAAGGCAATGGAAATTTTAAAGAAAGCGATGCAGACAGGAACAACAGTTAAAAATAAGTAACTATTGTTTTGGAACTTTGTAATAGAAAGTAGCTGATGGATTTTCAGAACTTATAAAACCATTTTTTGCATACTTATACTGTGATATAATATCACACAGTCATATTATGCAAGGCCTTATCCCTAAATATTCTACATTTCCGCATTTTATGTTATGGAAAGGAATTAATTTTGAATGCGTTCTCTGTTGCATTTATATTAAAATGCCTACTCTTTCTAAACATTTCAAATCCCCTTTATCCTCCATGAAGTCTTTACATTTTCCTTTCCATCAATCATTCCTTTGACCATTAAGGCTGTCTTTTATTTCGTCTCTCTTCTCCCAAAGCAGATCATGTCTCTGTCTTTAAAATTATCACACAACTTTAATAATTTTTACTTCTCTTTCTTCTAACTGGATGGAACTCCTTGTCATGGAACATGTCTTTTTCATCTTTGCACAACAATATCTAGCATAATTTCTGGCACATAGGAAGAGCTAAACATTTCTATCAAATGAAAGAAAAAATATCAATGAAAGAACTTGAATCTCAAGAAATTAAGTGACTCCTGAAAAATCGAACTGTTTTTGAGTGGCATAGCCAGGACTACAACCCAGTCTTTCAATGTCTTATTTGACCATTATTGCAGTAATTTGATAATGATTCATTTGTTCATTTCTTCAAAAATATTTATAAAGTGCCTACTATGTCTAGGGATACAACAGTGAACAAAACAAAACAAAACAAAAATTCTCTGCTCTCCTATAAAGGTTATATTCCAGTGAGGGGTCGAAAGTTTACATTCTCAACATGCATTGTCCAATATAGTAACCATTAGCCAGCTGAGGCTCTTTTAAATTTAAATAAATTAAAATGAAAATCAATAAAAAATCAGTTCTTTCCTCCAACTTGCTTCATTTCAAGTGTTCAATAGCCACATGTGCCTGGATAACACATATTGGACAATGAGATTTATAGAACATTTCTATCATCACAAAGTTCTGAAGGACAGTACCATTCTAATAAAAAGTAAATGATAGTAATCAGTGTTTTGGAGGGGAAAATAATTCCAGGAAGTGGGTTAGAATTGTGTGGAAGTGGTGCTGAAATTTTGTATAAGGTAGCTCTAGAAGTGCTCTATGGGAAGGTGATTTTTGAGTAAATATCTGAAAGAAGTAGAAGCATTTAAAAATCCAAAGGAAAGTCATTCCAGGTAAAGGGAAGACTGGGTACAAATCCCTGAGGTTAGAGCATGGCTGGTATATTCTAAGAAAAGCAGGTAGGCAGCATAGCTAGAGCACAGTGAGCAAGTGGGAGAATAATAGGAGACAAATTCAGGGAGGTAATGGAGGAGAGTAGATATTCAGAGTGAGTTGGGAAGGCTTAGGTAAGTTTAGACATGACCAGACCTAGGTTACAACAGGATTTAATTGGCAGCTATATTCAGAAACAGGAACACCAAATCATAGGCTACATCAATAATTTGACCTGCAGATATTAGTGTCTTGGACCAGCTAATAGCATCAGAGGTAACGCAATGAAAGGTGATCAAGTGTTGGATTTATTTAGAAGGTAGAAGCAACCAATTGGCTAATTGAGAATTGTGGGGGGTGGAGGGGTGGAGGGAGGGAAAGAGAGTTTAACATGGCTCTAATGCTTTTGGCCTGATCAACAGGTTTGGAGGACAATTTTAGGAGACCAATTTTAGATATGTCAAATTAGAGATGCCAATTAGGCATCTCAGTGGGAATGTTAAAAGGAGGCTTTATACACAGGTCTAGAGTTCAGAAGAGGTAGGGACTGTGTGTATAAATTTAAGAGGCATCAACCTATAAATAAGAGCTAAAATCACGAGAAAGTACAAGGTCACCTATAGAACAAATACATAGAGAACGGAGATCTAAGAGCCAACCTTTCAATATTGAGAATTTAAGGGGAAAGGAAGAACCAAAAGTAAATGCTGAGAAAGTGTGGCTAATGGCATCAAAAGAAAAAGCAGAAGTGTAGTCTTTTACAAGTAAAAATCAAGAAAGTGTTTTGTGGAAGACAGAGTGATCTACTACAATATCAGATGCTCCTGAAAGGTCCAGTACAATGACGATTGAGAAATGACTACTACACTGGTAACACAGAAATCATGAGAAAGCTTGGAAAAAGCAATGTCAGATGAGGGATAAGAGAAAAATTCTGATTGGAGTAGGGGCAGAGAGAATGGAAAAAGAGAAATTAAAGCAACACTTTCAAGAAGTTTTGCATAAAGGAAAGGACATAAATAGGGTTGTGGCTGACAGAAAATATAGGTCCAAAGAACATTTTTCACTTGCCTTGTTTTGTTTTTTCTCAGGTTGGAAGACAGAATGTCATGGCTTTATACTATGAGGATAGTCCAGTTGTGGGGGGAAATATTGCTAGTGAAGGAGAAAGAAGAAAGAATTTCAACCATAGTAATGTCCTTTAACAGGTGAGGAGGTAAGCGAGGAAGTGCATGAGTTGGCCTTAGCTAGGGTGCAGTTAGTACAGGAGGGAAGATAAAATATATAGGCCTGGATGTAAACAGGTAGGAGAATGTGGTAGTAGAAACATGTGACAGTTCTTCTGATTACTTCAACTTTCTCAATGAAATCAGTATCTAAGTTATCTTCTGGGATGAAGAATGAAGGAGGAATAATAGTGGATTTGAGGAATGAGGACAGAATGAGAAATAATCATCTCATAGAGTAAGAGAGCTAGACTGGGATAAAGCAATAGAATACAGACTATGGTTACCAGACAGCATTAGGGCCCACTTGAGATTACTGATCATGAATTAAAGGAGACCAGGAAATCCTGCTGTACAGTTTATATTCACCTAATGGTTAACATTCAGACAAGGAGGTCAACAGTTGGGGAGCCAGGAAATTGGAAGGGGAGGGGATTGGAGGATGATAATGGTGATGATGATAATATTAATAGATACTATTTCATGAATTACCTTTTTTTCCAGTACAATAAAGTGTCTGCATTGGAATCTCATTTTCCCCCATATTGTAAAGAAAGTACTAAAGTTTAGAGGGGGTAGATAACATGCTTAAGGAAACATTTGCAACAGGACATTCCTACGTCTAGCTAACTTCAAAGTTTATACTTTTTGTTCTCTATTTTATTTTAGTATTATATGAAGTTCACACTACCATGACTGGTCATTTTCAATAATAGGAAGAGATATATTTCTATTGGCATGGGAACTAATTATGCCTTCACAGACTAAAATCTATTTCAAGAAAACATAAACCACATTCATGAGTGTGTACTAAAAAAGAAAAAATAAAAAAACATAATAATAAATTTTACTCAACTGTAAATACATATGTAATAATAATGTAAGAAAATTCCAAATTGGGACAAATTTATTGTTCTTCCAATACTGTTTTCTTTTGACAGTGATGTCATAAGAGATGGCAATAAATTGGAATACATGGCTGTTGCACATGGCAGCAACCTAAAGAGATTAGAAAAGGAAAGGAAGAGGTATAGTAGTAAGAAATCTATATATTACTAAAACAGAAAAGTGAATAGGAATAAATATGAAGTTTAAAGTCAGATAGACCTAATTATGAGTCTTGTTTCTAATATTTCCTTGAAAAAATCAGCATTCTGTTTTATTATTAGTAAATTCACAACAAAACAATCCCTTGTAAGGGTAGATTGATGAGAAATATATATTAAATACCTTCATTTCCACTTATATCCAGATCTATCACTCATGAATTTATCTAAATTTTGTTTTATTCTGTTACAAAATTTTGCTTATTTTTTTATTTCGATCATAAATTCTATAGGATTATTTTCTCTTATGTTATAAAATAGATCTTTTTCAGGCTTCTCTTGGGCCCTACTTTTCTTTCTCTTTTCTCACTGCAATTCCAATATTATAGAATTTAGTTAACACGTCTAGTCACATAATCCATACCATTCAGGATTTCATATTGTTTTATTATATCTCTTCTTAGATGTGATATTTCTACCAATTTGTAAAAACAAAATCTGTTTTGTCTGTCTTTCTACAAGAAATATTCTCTATTTCAAGAAAAAAAACCAATCATATGTGTTTCTGATGATTTTAGGTTCTCTGTCTTGAACTTTCTCTGGATGCATTATGTTATGGAGTATGATACCCATTTTGTGCACATATTGTGATAAAGTCTGTTTGAACACAGTATACAGCTATTCACAGCAAAAGGTAGTAAAATACCTTACAGTGAGTTTTGTGACATCTGATAGCTTTTCTTAGTCTATTGCATTGAAAAAGACAAAAAATGAGGGGAAGGAAACCTAGAAGATGGAACATAAAACCTGGACTAAATGTTAAAACATCTAATTTAGAAAGCATCTAGAAGGATGGATAGCTGGGCATGCGCCTGTAGTTCCAGCTACTTAGGAGGCTGAGGCAGAAGGATACCTGAGCCCAGGAGTTTGAGGTTGCAGTGAGCTGTGATTGTGCCACTGTACTCCAGCCTGGGTGACTGGGTGACAGTCTGAGACCTGATCTATAAAATATACCTATATATATAAAGAAGATAGGTAAAAGGTGGCCAAAGTAAGAAAAAGATGAATCATTTTCCCCCCTTCCTTATTTCCACAAGTCTTTTAGGTTGAAATCTAAGGCAAAATAAGCATTATCATATAATATTTTCTTTCCTTCTTAATCCTTTTTCCTAGTTCCCATGCTGCAGAAGCTGTCCATATCTTTTGATAATTTTGAATTTTCAAAACAGCTTAAACAAGCTCAATGCTAGAACATTACCTTAACATAAACCAGTTTAGATGGTAAGACATCTTTGCCAGATAGCCACATTGTTCTTTATTTTCATATTTAATTGTGGGAAATTAGTCAATAGAGTCCATAAATATGTATTATAAAAATAAGCCATGTACATTTTATGCATAAGGAACTGAAGTAGAAAGGTACTGAGGATCTTGCCAAAATATTCGGTTATTAAGGGGTAGCACTGGAATCTGAACATAGCCAGTTCCTCTATGGTCTAAACTACTATTCTGCTATGTTAATGCCTCTCAAAAAAAATAAAGGTGAAAAAAATTGTTTCATTTAGGAATGTAGAGAAAAAAAAAAACATCAGTTACACATCTCTGAAAGGTTTTGATATGTTTTGGAAAAAGAATTTATGTAGAGTATTCACTTAAAAAGCAGTGATTAAGTATTCCAAAAGAATAAATGAAATAGCCAGTGGAAAAAGGAAGATCTCTTAGGAAAAACACCATAACAAATAAACAGTTATATCTGGAAGGTCATGAATATTACATAAGTATCACTGAAGGTAAAACTAGTATTTGTATATTTAGCTAATTTAATTTGCATCTTATTAAGTTCATTCTATAGTAAATAAATATTTGTGACTTAGCTAAAGCAACAAAAACAAACTGTCAGAAACCAAACAGAAGTTCAGATACTTTGTAAGTTGTGTTTATCTGACTGCTACTACTGAGCAACCACCCTAAGGGAGAATAAATACAGAAAATATGTGGGGGGGGGAAAGCATTTTTATTTTCAATTTTGTTTCTTCACAAATAGAATAAAATCTACATATAATAATTGTTCAACATTAACTGCTATTTCATTCAATAAACTTAAGAGAATAAAATCAGTGAAACAGACAAATTAAGAGTCACAAATATGAACTTAAAATATGAAATGAATAAAAATTTTTTCCTTTTCCTTTCACAGGCATATTTTGGAATGCTTATGGTGTACAGGGGCCAGGCTATTTTGTTAAGAAAAGCAGTTTCACAAGCATGGATGGATTGCCTCAAGCTTCTAGTTCAATTGTGTTTGATCTAATATGGGAGTCAACTCTAAGGAGCAGAGGTTATGCTGGCTTTGGAAAGTTTTATCCAGCTTCCAAAATATATCATGTTTGATTTAAGGAACACTGTTAAGTAATATTTTTGCTACAACATAACGGTACTTAATATTTCTTATGTGGAACAGTGTTCATGAGAAAGGCTTATAGTTCATTTTATCTGAGTCATCTCATTAAATATGTTTTTCTTTACCTGAAAGTGCCAAATTAACTCTATGTAGATATTTTACACATATTTTCAACTAATTGTGAAATACTCCTGGTGCCTAAAAGGCATTTGGAAGGTTAATTACAACCTCTGAGTGTTCAAAGACACTCTAAATGAGGTTATTAAAATTCAACCCTTTGCATATTTCTGATAGAAGGGTAGGAAAAAAGATTATCTTAGACAACAAGGGACTGAGAATAAAAAAGGAAGCTTTGAAAAGTTTTTCAGGATCTAGATTCATGTTGACTCTGTGTAAGATGATAGAAATCTGCAACATTGAGAAAGATCTGTTTCAACAGCAGTTTCCATAGCTCACTTCTTGCCCAAAAGTCAAATAAGCCACCATCTGTTGTTTGTGCTACATAGATTTCACAACTATCATTGCCAAGACACTTACCATTTTATCTTCCCACCAGTATCACCACAGTTTATACCAGTTGAGATAAAATCCCAAATGTTTTGAACTAACTGCATTTTTTCTCTTCTAATTATTATATTAAAATAGGACCAAAAAGATACTTCAAATGCTTTTGGTCTATAGATAATCCTTGTATTTTTATATCAATGTAAGTCATAGACATGAGCATTGGATTACCTACTGGAAGACAGGAAAAATTAAAGGAAACTCCAAATCACCTGCATATACATAATGTTTCTCCTTTTGCTCCTCTTTGTTCACTATCCAGATTTCTCTCGTATTAATATTTACAGATGCTCTTTACTCATCATCTGAAGAGAAGAAATGAATCTGAAGTAGATCAGAGTTCTACTTATTGCCATTATTTCCTTTCAGCCTTCCAAGAATGCACGCTCATTGCCTGGGGTGCTGACAGTATATACAGGTTGCTTCCATTGGCTGCCTCTAATCCAATCATTGATTACATTAGAGGTAAGACGAAAGCAGAACACGAGCCAACAGAATGCTGTAGTCATGCACAAAACATGCTAATGAGAATAATTCAAAGCTATGGATCATCAATTGTTCATCAATTTTCAAAAATCCATCAAAACTCCCATAGAAGCTTCCCAAGGCTTGACACTTAATGCCCTCCTAGTAACTAGAAAGATTCTGAGTATAATTATTATTACTTTAATAGCTTAAGAAAGTGTTGTTCCTTTCAGAAGAACTTCAGCAAAATCCAGGGTAATAATCAATGCCCAGCCACAAAAATGCTAATGTAAATTAGCTTTGTGGTTGTGCAGGCAATAAATAAAACAATTGTAATAAAAACATTCTGTAATTACAAATATGTTTATACAGCACAGGAGATAGAGTAATTTTATCAGAGAAAGGCTATAGGTATGGTCAATGCTCATTATTTGCAGATTTTATATTTGCAAATTCATTTACTCACTAAAATTTATTTGTAACTTCCAAAATAAATACTCTCGGTTCTTTTGCAGTCATTGTAGATATGTGCAGAGGGGGAAAATTTTGAATTACTAGACATGCATGTTTCCGGCTGAGGTCGAACAAGGTGATGATCTGCGTTCTTGTTTCAACTCTCATACTATAAACAAGTGTCTTTTTCAAGTTCTATGTAACACCACATTTTCTGCATTTTTGTGCTTTTTGCTGGTAATTCTGCTGTTTAAAACAACCCCAACCATAGTGCTGAAATGCTGGCTGGTGTTTCTAAGCACAATAAGGCTGTAATGTACTTTATGGAGGAAACATGGGTTAGATAAGTTTCATTCAGGAATAAATTATAGTGCCATTAGCCATAAATTCGATGTTAATGAATCAATGATATATATTTAATAAGGTGTCTTTAAACAGAAAAACAAAGAAAAACAGTCATATATTGCTGGGTTTGTGAAAATGTCATGACCAGAGGTTCACAGAACCCTAACCCTGTAGGGGAAGGAACCTTTATACCTGTACATAGTTAGGGTGTCAGACATGGTTCTAACGCACAGCACCACTTGAGAACTATTGACATGAAACCACTCTCAGGAATGCAAGTGAGAACTAAAACCAACATAATTTGTCCTCTACGTATTAAATTATATTGTGATCGGGCATACTTTATTATTTCTATGCTAAAGAATATGGGAATTAAGCAAAAATAATTTAGCTACTTACTCCAGGGAATATTTGCTCTAAGAATATGTCTGTGAACCAACTAAAAAAAAGTGAACTTATCAAGACTAACAGCTTTACATCAAACGTGACTTCAAGACCCTTCCCTCACTGTGCCCACAAAGCCAAAGCTGATAAAATCTGCAAAATCCTGATCAGATCTTACCATGAAAACTGACCACAGCAGTTTAGTATTTGTTAATTCAGTGTCTGTGGCAGCTTAGTAGAGCATAACAACCATGAATAATCACCACCTATATTTTAACACAATATGGATGATGAAACTGCTCCTAAAACTGATTAAAAAGGAGGAGAGTACTCAAGAATTGTGATCTCGGTACCTGTTATGAACTAAATTGTGTCCCTCCAAAATTCACACTGAAGCCCTGACCCTTAATGTGACTATCTTTGGAGAAAAAGTCATTTAGGGGGTAATTAAGGTTAAATAAAGTCGTGAGAAATATTCAGGTGGTGCCTTAATCCACTATGACTAGTGTCCTTATAAGAAGAGAGACGTGGAGGTGTGCGTACGCAGAGAAAAGAGCACGTGAGGGCACAGTGGGGAGACAACCACCCACAAGCCAAGGAGAGAGGCCTTACCAGAAACCAACTCTACTGGTACCTTGACTTTGGACTTCCTGCCTCCATGACCGTGAGAAATAAATTTCTGTTGTCTTAACTACTCAGTCTGTGGTATATTCTTTTATGGCAGGCACAGCAGACTAATATGGAAGTACTGCTGATCTTCTTCTCATGTGTCTATGCAGATACACGATATGTGGCCCAGGATCATTTGCAGTAGATTTTAGGCCATCAGCTATTCCTTTTGCTATTTTTTCACCATATATCAATCACATTCACCTCACTGGGGCTACTAGAACTCTCCATAACTCTTCAAGGGATTTCACATATGTTTCCTCTGCCTCAAATACTTCCCTTCGCTTGACTAATGCTATACCCTCATCCTTCAAGTTCAACTCAAAGAAATATTGCCTGACCACTCATTTATAAGATGTGTAACCTACTGTGCTTCTTTACTAACACATTATCATATTGTAATTAAATAAGGAAAAGCGTAAGTACCTATTTCATACCCTGAAAGCACAGCCTGTGTTTGATGGCTCAGTGTGTCTTCCCTGGTGCCACATCAGTGTTTTGCACATTGTAGATGCCCGATATATATCCGTGCAATAAATAAATGAGTGAGTGAAATTATGCAAGGTTTTCTGGATACCTGGATACACTGGATACCTGGACATCCCCATTTCTGATGAATATAAACAAATATACTTGTACAATACCTGTGCAGGATTAGTTTCTGGCATCGCATTAGGGTCAAATGTCTGAACCACACTCCTGTAGTGCATAGATCTAACCAGCTGAGCAAATTCTTGCTCAAGTATAGCCATCTAGATTAATCATTTAAAAATCTCTTTGGAATAATGCAATTATTCTGCCAAAGTCACTACTACTATAATAAAGAAAAAGTATCCAAAGTGTATTTACCTTGCATTTTCTGACACAGTCAATCAAACTTGTCATTCACAGCACACGAAAATATGAAACTTAATTTCTATTTTTATAAAGCTCTTTAAAATAGTTAATTAAATAGAACTGTAGCAAATTCTTCAATCCTCACTAATATAAATGTTGTTGCTAGGGAGGAGTAGAAAGGTCCCTTCTTTTAAAAGAAATATTCATAAAAAAGTTTTCAGAACAATTAGTTCAGGAAAGCAATTCATGCCAGACCTCACAAGGACATTTTAGGAACTTAACTCCACACATATCTATCATATATCCCAGTTAGTTAAAGAATAAAGCATTCAATAAAGACACACAAATAAGTCAGAGAATATGACGCAAGATCAAAAAGCTAAGCTTGGATGCTGTCCAAATCACACTGTGAACTGCTCCAGCAGAGAAATCACTGCTGCCAACAATGGCCACACACCCTATGGTGTGCACCACAAGTTCCACTGATCTTGAACACGGACATTACTTCTCTGCCAATGGATTATGGATTATCTATAACCACCTCATTTAAATGTTCTCCTCAAGGAATCTGCTTCTTCACATTAGTAGTTTCTGAATCAAAACCAGCCTTGCTACACTGGGTTGATGGGGCCTGGGTCACATGCCTGTGTCCTAAGTGCAAGGAATTCTGAGAAAGTAAGTTTCTGGCTTTTTCTTGGGGAGGCAGGAAATGATAAAGTTGAGAGTTCCCTAAACAGAGGAAGGATTTTCAAAGGTATAAGATGGCTCAAAAGAATGACCAATGTTCACTCTACTATCCAAATAGTAGAAGGCATAGTGGAAGTGACACAGAAAATATGAGTAAGTCCACACCATTTATTTTAGAACTGATTATTGACCTATTTATTTCTTGCCTTATGCACTGTTTCCAAACCATACTGGCACAAGTTGCTCAAGTCAGACTTACCATCTTTCTTGTTTCTTACTTGTAGTTTCCTTGCATAATGGATAATATTAATTATCAAAAATAGCAGTAGCAGCAATAACTACAATGAATCAAAAACTACAATTTCCTAAGCATCACACAACAACTTTGAGCAGGAGAGTACATATTATACATACACACACTCTTACATATACACACAGACGTATATATTCTCCTGTGATTTTACGGGTGAGGAAACTGAAGGTCCAAGGTCAAATGTTATATAAGCCTCAACAATAAAAGGGCAAAGTCCCAATTTCATATCTGTTATTTTAGTGGTCACTATTTTAATTACAATGTTATTCTGCCTCTCATTGGACTATTAAACCATTAATCCACACTTTGAGATCCCTGGGCTTTCCATATGTAAGTTCCACTCTACAGACCAACTCATATAAGATACAGCTGAGTTCTCTGGTGGCTACTAAGTTTAATATTCCATTAGGCAATAGAGTTTCTAAATATAGTATATGCATTTGGACATATAATCTATCTATCTATCTACCTATCTAGCTAGCCAGCTAGGTAGCTAACAAATCTAAATGCAAAATTCCCCATGAGTGATTAGTAAATGCAGCATGGTTTTATTGTTGGAAAATATTAATCTTCTAAAGAGTAGAATAGTAAGCACTTATTTCTTTGTCTCTTCAAAACCGCTTCTTCCTCTAGGAACAGTATCACCTTTCTATCAGGGAGCTGCTCCGTTCCTATCTCAGATATATAGTTCCACTCAGGCATCCAGTGTTAGTCCCTCATTCATCCACTGCATGCAGGGCACATGCAAAGCAGGCCAGGTCCCTAGCAATCCTCCCTAGAATTTGTCAAAGTATAACTTAGCAAAGAGAGGCAGTCTTTCTCATGTTAAATTTGAGACTGAAATATAAGGCTGAAATGCTGGTAACCACCTTCCCTATGCCAGGGCAAGGATATCAGTATAAATAAACAAAGCTGTCCCTCCAAAAGAAGCAGAGGGGAGAGGAGAGAGTGCAAAATGCTGGACAAAAAAATAGAATCACTAGCGCTGGTTGACCTGGAAGACACTGGTATCTGTGCTTCTCCCCTGATGTGCACACATAAAGGTTTCTCTTTAGGCCTTAGGGCATTTCAATCAGGTTTCTATCATTTGCAACCAAAAACATCCACATAAAGTAAGTATATAATAAAATATTTTAGAGCAATATTAAGCCAAAAATTAAGATATTTTTATTCTTGCCAGTTTATAAATTGATAGTTTATTTTTATAAATCAGTGAATGAAAGGTTCACTAAGGCACACGTCAGTCAGAGAAGACTTCCGTGAAGTTTCTTAAGTTTTCTGTTGAAAATGACATTTAGTAATAAGCTGATATTATTTGCACTAGATTGTCAGCCCTATGCAGGGTAAGTATCTCCTTGAACAGTTTCAAAGGCCCTTAGCATCCTTACAATCTGCCTTGCCCCTGTTTCCCTCCTGTCTTGGGAGGGATGAAGAGACATTTAATCATAGGAAGCTCTATGGGCATGACTTGATCCCTACTCTGTGTTTTGAAGGGCTGCCTCTCACTTTCATTCCCATGAAAACTGACAATGATGATATCCATTTATAATTCCTTTTTTATTTGTGATACTGAAGGATTTCTCTTCTCTAACAGAGAACTGATGAAGTAGCACATGTACAAATGTTCTCATGATATAAACTAAACTAAGGACATCTCATAATCTGTTCTCTTCCCCATGAAATGATTTAAGTAACTTATGTTGTAGTTACACAACAAACCAAGCCTTCATGTTTGTAATGATCGATATAGTCTAGGTTCTTCTGTATAATAATCCTCAGAAGCTTAATAAACATTTTTTTTTTACTAATTCAGTTTGAGGTACGTCAAGGACCTTCCCTTTATAGCCGTGTCAAATGCAACAAGGTTGTTAAAGTGGAGAAGACGGATATGGAAGATGCACACCAGCTCAAACTGCCTTGTCTGGGAGGGGTCTGGTGGTGACATATGTCCTTCCACTCACATTTCATTGGTCAGAACTTGTCACTTGGTTTCAGCCTAAGGGAAGGAAAGCTGGGAAATATAGAGGAGTACATGGATATATGGTGAGCATAACAGTTTCTGCCACACTGTATCATGTTTCCTAGGAAAACTTTAGCAATATCTATACTCACAGGTAAAACAAATAAATAAATAACATGGCATAGGAATAAGAAGTCCACAGCCTGCTTGCACAGGACTGTCCAAGTATACCTGGTACTTTTTGGTTTTTGTAAAGCTAAGATGAAAATCCTAGCTATCTTAAACACAGGAATGGAATGAGCTTCTTTTTTAAATTGCTGCTAAGATAAAGCACTATATGAATTATTTTAATAGCCTCTCTCTTTCCACAAAATATTTAGGGCACAAAGCAGAATAAAATAGTGAGCTTATTTAAAATTTAAAAAGAATAGGAAAATACCCATTGTATATTATGGCCACCAACCTGCTATGCAAAACCTTTTGCTTCTTAGCTTCCAGTAATATAAGCTCAGTGGTCTGATGCTTGTTCCCCTGTGTAAAGTGGTCCATCACAAAACCATCACCCTTACTTTAGCACAACGGGCAGTCATTGTTCACATAAAACAGAAGAATAAGTTGCCATGGATATAAAGCCAACTCTGCTCTCCAGAATGGATGATTCTTCCAAGTCAAAACAGATACCAGAAAAATCAGGAAGTACTCATAGAGACTGGCAGCTCAAAATCTGTATTCAGTAATTATGTAGCTAACCATGCTTAGATTATCATTCCACAGGAAAACAAAGACAAACATTACACTAAAAGAAAATCCTATGTAATCTTTGTTTACAAAACAAAGCCCTATATTCATCTAAACAATGTAGAAAGTTTAAATTGTAATATGTTGTCTACCTCTACTTAGTGCTTTATTAATGGGGTGACCACACTGCTTAACCTATTTGCTGAAATTTGCTAGAACTCTGGGAGACCATATGGACAGCCAGATGGGTTGCTGTAATTTAATGCCCATTATTCTAAGGATGAAGTAAGGTATAAACATAATTTGCATTCTTTTCCATTCTTCCTGCATACCTTTCATTAGTTTCATTTTTAATTCAGACATCAGAAGGGAAGATAATACCTTGCTACCAAGGCCCAGATGCCAACTAATTACTACAAGAGATTCCAGCCCTGACATCACAGGCCAGGCCTCTGAACACGCTCCATCTTACTCAATGACCCCACTGTAGTGATTAATAGGTTGAGTGCTAAGCCCTAATGAGTGTGTCAGATCTTAAATGTTCTCTAAGCTAATGTAATTAGCATTATGTTGAACAGAATATTTCAGTTACTTGGTAGAGAGACTCATTATACTTCATAGTAAACTATGCCTTTTCACCTCATGGTCTTTAAATATATTTTATAACATCACCCTAAAAGGCTTCTATAAATAGAAATCTTTGAAATGCTAGAGGAAAATTTAAATATTTTAAAATCAATATTGATTTTCTTCTCCAACAGTGAACTCCTATGTCATATATAAAGTGGTCTTCAGAGATGCTTGTTAAAATGCAAATTTTTATACTCTACCAACAGATATTCTCATAAAAGAGGCTATGGAATAAGGCCTAGGATTGCATTTTTAACAAGAGACTCATGATTCAGAAACATGAAATCTGTGGACCACACTTGAAAAAGCACTACAATGTGAGTAACAGGACCAACACCTGTGTATTAGATTAATTCAATCAGATTTTTGTTCTAAGTAGTTATTATGTTTCTGAAAAAATTATCTGAATTAACATAAGGAAAATTGCTTTCACATTGAGATTTTAGTTTTATATGTGCCAATTATTTTTGCTTAAAACATTAAAAACTAATTATCTGGATAAGACAGGGATATTATTTCCAACAAACCATGTAAATGCAAGAGCTACATTCAACAGAGGATATGGCAGATAGTAACATTTCTATCCACTAGGAAATGGGCCTAGCATTGTGTTTCCAGTTTTAAGTGAAAGCCCAAAGGGTAGCAAAATTTCTGCAATTCCTGATTTTCTTCATGGCCAGAGATGAAATGTGAAATGTTTCAGCCCTAATAACTGAGGACTTTTTAAGTAAGATTCTAAGTACTTACTTGGATTTCACTTACAGACAACCATAATCAATTACTACAGACTAAGTATTTTCATGTGTCTAGCATTGCTTTTCTGAAATAACCAGATACAAAATCCATATTAATATTTAATTTAGACATATTTTATTTATTTATTACCATAAAAACTTTAAGGTAATATTTTCCAGATTTATAAGTATTTTATCGAACTGCCATTTTCTTGATGAATTCCAAAAGAATTCTTTTGGACTTTTTAAAATTTATACCATGTTTATTAAAATAGGAAAATAAGTATGAATAAAATGAAAATATTTATAGTAAATATAGTTATTTACTTATTATAATTTCATACTGAGATTTAATGGCATGAAAAAATTAATTATGCCATTCTTCACTCTAATGGTTCTTTTAGATCCAGCCAGGGGTGAAGGGCTGTCACATATGACACAGCGAGTCTATAAATACATCCTGCTTTTGGTGACTAGTGAATGATTGTTGAGGTATCAAACTCTGCCTACTACTGTCTGGATGCTATCCAACTCTGTTTCTTCCTCTAGGAAACCTGCATTTCCCAGCATCCATGGCCTGTACCTATAAGTAAGGAAGTATAAAAGTTATGATGAGAGGAATGCGTACAGAAATGTTGTTTATCCCTTCGAGGCCTAGTCCCTAAAATATCCTATATGACCCTCCAAGCCTCCATACTGTCTGCCTTCACTCTGTTCAGTAGATAGAGCAAATTTAGGGAACAATACAAATCCTTAGGTGATGGAATAGCCACTAGATGAAACATTGCTTGGGAAAGAAATAAACTTGTATTGTTTTAAGCCACTGAAACTTTGATGTTGTTTGCTGAAAACTAATAAAGTGAATTAAGACTTGACTTAACTAAAAAGCTACATAAATTTGTGTCATACTTAAGTTAGTCAACTATCTGCTCAATAAGAAATTATAAGTATATAAGGCCTGAAGTCCAAATTCAATGGACCTATATCAATTCACTAAAGGAGTCTGTTTCAGTTGTATTTAAGAAGGGAAAAAACCCTACATATCTTAATTTTAGCATCTTTTGGAGTTCAGGTCAAGATGACTTTGTGTGTTGTTCTAACAAAGCACTAATAACACCTGACTCACAGTATAGAGGAAGAAGACCTGCTGCAGAATTTCTGCTGTTTCTTTAATCACATGAAATAACACTATTACAATCCATAAAGCAACTACCCAAAGGAGATTCTCAGAAAGTGCTTTACAAGCAGCAGTTTTCATTGACATGCCCAAATTTCATTTTAAAGATACCTTTTGATACTGGACGAAAAATGCATGCTTAATCTAACCAAAAGGATATGGGAAGCATATCTGAATCTGAAATGACTATATACAAAAAGTGGAAAACACATACCACCACCAACACACACACACACACACACACACACACACACACACACACACACATGCAGGATTATTTCAGGATCAAATGTTTACCTTGGTAGTACAACAAAGAGATAATGTCTTAAGAATAATTATTATGTCACCGAACAAATGACCTTGTGACTATAATACACAAGTCACTGCATTAGAGTAGAAAGAATACTGAAGCAGGTTTGCAGGCCTGGGCCAGATCTGGGTGTGTCACTTTCTAGATATAGAGAGGAAGATATGAGAAAAGCAGAAAACATAAGGATTAAATGTTTGGCATCTCATCTCTTTCTGCTACTAACAAGAAGTTTGACTTGGGAAAGCTATTTTATCTCTCCATTTCCTCAGCTGTGAAATAGAAAGAAGATAATACTTATTCAAAGGTTGTTAAGAAGATTATGTCATATCATACATATCAAGTACAAAGAGAGGCCTTGGCTTAAAGTACATATTAATGAATATTGGATATTATTACTAATGTTATATCTCCATCACTAATAGCTATAATACCTTTACTTATAAAATGAGAAATTACACTAGATATAATAGTTTATATCAGTGATCCCCAACCTCTTTGGCACCAGAGACCAGGTTCATGGAAGACAATTTTTTCACAGACTGGAGGCGGGGGAATGGTTTTGGGATGATTCAAGCACGTTACATTTATTGTGCAGTCAAACCTCTCTGCTAATGATAATCTGTATTTGCAGCCACTCCCCAGCACTGGCATCACTGCCTCAGCTCCACCTCAGATCATCAGGCATTAGATTCTCACAAGGAGCACACAACCTAGATCCCTAGCCTGCACAATTTGTGGTAGGGTTCCCGCTCCTATGAGAATCCCATGCTGCCGCTGATCTGACAGGAGGCGGAGCTTACGCGGTGGTGCAAGCGATGGGGAGTGGCTGTAAATACAGATGAACCTTCCCTTGCTGTGCTGTTTGCCCACTACTCACCTCCTGCTGTGTGGACCGGTTCCTAACAGGCCATGCGTGGGTCCACAGCCTGGGATTTGAGGACTGCAATTTCTTTAAAGTCTTATAAGTCCATACCCGTTTTTTAAAAGTCAAATATCCAGTTGAAAAATGAAAACTCAAGAATTCATATATTTTAAGTAATGACTTTCAAAAAAATGTGTAAAGGCAGTCTGGTCTGCCATTGAGATTGATTTAAAGAAAACAGATGACAAAATAATGCACTTATAATTCCAATTTTCTAACATTCAGCAGTGAGATGCTACTTTGATTTATTCATTGTCTCTTATTACTCATACCCTCATTTTAACATAGAATGTAACAAGATAGTTGTCAGGCAACCACTTAAATAAAAATATGTCATATTTAGTGACTCTTACAGAGAGAAGGAATTATTTCAATCACACAAACTTCAATAGGTCCAAAGTGTACATGATAATGCCCTGTTTTTGCAGCTTAAGCTGAAGTACTTTCTGGGCTTATAAACTGTCAACAACTTGAGCTTCCTTCTCATTCAGAAGAAAACATTTCTACCAACTGTAGTGATGGTAAAAAATGATACCAACACTATACTGTAGACTTTACTCCAAGCTAAGTGGAAAGGTGCTTCACTTAAAAATTGCATAATTTAGTCAATCTTGCTTTGTGCAAATAAATCCTCATTTTAAACAAATACTTTATTAAGAATCAAAATGAAATGAAAAGTTCAAGATGTTGAATCATTAAAATTATTAAAAATTCAGTTCTAATTATACTTTTGATTAGTTCTAAGTGACTACATCATGAAAACAGGGCTTTAATGTACCAAGACACTGTATGTAAAACATTGTGGCATGGAGGAATTTTTTTTTTAAACTAGAATTTTACTTATTCCAAGAATCTTACCTCCTGCGTACATGACAGCCAGCATAATGGATGATATCCAAGCTATTTCACTGTGGGTAGCATGGAATATTTCCTGAAGTTCTTTGAAGAATACTGTGACGGCCTTAGGGAACGCATACGAAAATCCAATGGATATAAAAGCAGCTCCAACAACCACCCAGCCCCACCCTCCATCTGGAGGAGGTACAACTGGAGTTGGGGTACTTGTCTTTGGTGGCATTTCTGCTCCTCTAATTGAAATTCAAGTAATCTGTATAAAAAAACATGAAATAAGAGTTTAAACTTTACTTCCATTTTTTACCACTCTTGATAATCACTAAAATAGTATTTTCCAGCTATAATATGATTTTTCATAAACATTTTTCATACTCTTGTACTCAGGAAATTATCAGAATATTTATAGAAAAATTGATGTGAGGTATATAACTGACGGTTAGGGGCTAAAATTGACATTTAACTTTTTTATGGCAACAAAAATTACTTAAAGTGAAGTTGAGAATTTATATCTGAAGTATCAACCAAAAAATAAAAGCTATCTCGATCTTATTTGTAAGCATAAGAAAACTAAAACTGTCCTCACTTAAAACAGCATACTTACTTAATACAAAATGTTTATTTTATTAATAAGATTTTCTATACAAAGTTTAAAAAGGACCATGTATTAAATCTGATGAATTATAAAGAATTAAATGGTAGGCGTATTTTAGAATTTTTCCACTTTTAATAATCGAGACTACTTAGAGCCATTTCAGCCTGGATTTATATTTTAAACCTATAGGATTAGAAGTTATATGTTTCTATGAAATTAAGTTAATTTTAATGCACTTCCAAAACTGGTGCTACCTATCATTTCATGAATGATACTTTTTATGTATTTTTTTCACAGCAATGAAATTATCTCAATCAAAAGGGTGATACGTTTGTTTAAGGAGGGTGGGAAAAAAGGGCTTTCCTTTTAGATATGCCTAGGAATAAATAACTGCTAACTTTATGCAGCTACTCTCTTGTAGAAGAAAATGAGCACATATAGCTTAATACATTTAAAATTAAATGAAACATCTCGATTCCCTAACACCAATGTTTCTTTGTAGAGTAATGCTGCTTGCTTATAGCTGCAGTTGCCAATGTTTCGCAACATCTTGCCTATATCCTATTCTCATTCCATTTATGCATATTTTCAGTTGAAATGAATAGGTACAAGAGAACCACTCTTCTCATGGTAAGATAAGTTTGAAACACATTAACTAACCTTGCCACGTCTTCAGACAGCTTACCCACAAAACCCCAAATATCTGTGAAAACAGATATGGGTTGAATTTTTGCTTAATATCAAATAGCATCTCAGATATTTTCAGTGATCTTCTATGCACCCATTTTAGATTTTGAGTGAAAATATTCTCTACATTAAAATTTTATAGATTTCCATGATTATAACCAAGGACTTTGCTTTCAGAAACCCATATAGGAAAAATTATAAAAATGAACCTTAGGTAGAGCATTGTTTCACTAGAATAAATACTAAGATGATGAGTAGTACCATAAAAAGTAATTATGTGGAAAACCATTATGATAGCTCTTTTTTGTTTATTTTGGAAAATGCACTTAAAGACTTCTTAACATAATATTTTACAGTCACATTCATGGAAGGAGGAAATTCAGTATAAACTACAGTTAACAGACAATAGGACCGATGGTTAAAATTCTCATTTTACTTGAGTCAGACATATTTCTAAGACAGTTTTCATATACATTTTACTTTAATCACCATTCATTTTGACTTCATTAACTGATACTTATAACTCTAGATTTTCCTTCCTATTTAAGGCTGAACCAAAGAATGAAACAATTCTTGCAAAGCCTTTTGACATGATCTATTGGCTTTTGTTACAGCCTTCTGTTATTTCCCCTTTTTGATAATTGTGGAGATGGTTCTAACCTGTTATTTTTTAAAAATAAAAATTGTATATATTTAAGGTATAAAACATGATGTTTTAATATATATATACAATGTATATATATGTATGATGTATGATATATATATATAATAAAATGATTATTACAGTAAATCAAAATAACATATCCATATCCTGATACAGTTACCATTTTTCTTTGTTGTGCTGAGAACATCTAAAATCTACTCAGCAAATTTCCAGTATGCAATACAGTATTATTAATTATAGTCATCATGCTGCACACTAGATCTCTAGACTTATTCATCCTACAAAACTGCAGCTTTGTACCCTTTAACCCAGCGGTCCCCAGTCTTTTTGGCACCGGGGACTGGTTTCACGGAATATAATGTTTTCACGGACTGCGGGGTGGGGAATGGTTTCAGGACGATTCAAGCATATTACATTTATTGTGCACTTTATTTCTATTATTATTACATTATAATATATAATGAAAAATTATACAGCTCACCATAATGTAGAATCAGTGGGAGCCCTGAGCTTGTTTTCCTGCAACTAATGCTTCCCCTGATCTTACAGGAGGCAGAGCTCAGGCTGTGATGTGAGCAATGGGGAGCAGCTGTACATACAGGTGAAGCTTCTGCTGGTTCACCTGCTGCTCATTTCCTGCTGTGCAGCCTGGTTCCTAACAGGCCACGGACCACTATGGTGCATGGCCTGGGGTTGGGGACCGCAGCTTTAACCAGCAACTCTCCATTTCTCCCACCTTCTTGGCCCTGTTAACTACTCTCTGTTTCTGAGAATTTGACTTCTTTGGATTCCACATATAAGTAAGATCATGCGGTATTTGTCTTTCTGTGTCTGGCTTATTTCACTTACCATAATGTCCTCCAGGTTTATCTACATTGTCACAAATGGCAGGTCCATCCTGCCACTTTTGAATTAGATGGATAATTACATTTTGTTTCTTTTTATTTCTTTTATAACATTAATATAGTTATATTATAAAATATAGTTATATTATAAAACAAGGGTATGTAAACTTTTCCTGTAAAGGACCAGAAAATAAATATTTTAAGCTTTGTTGACCCTATGGTCTCTTTTGCAACTACTCAACTTGATAGTTTTAAAACAAAAATAACCATAGAAAATACTTAAAAATTGGGCATAGCTATATTCCAATAAAATTTTATTTACAAACTAGCCAGAAGACTGCAAGTTCCTAACTGCTGTAAGAGAATATTAGAAAACTAAGAAAAGAAAAAAATGATACATAATCACAATATCCTAACTCAGTCATTATTAGTAGTTTTTCATATTTATTTTCATTATTTTTCTATATTGATATATTTCTAATTAAGTGAACTACAGTGATCTTATAAATCATAGATATGTAATTGTGAATACTGCTTATTTCATATTATGATTTTTTGTTGTCTTTGTGAGCAATTATTTTTCTTTTGGTTACAGTTTCTATTCAATATGGCAAATGCAAAAAGTGAAAATCACGATTTAAAATTGCCAAATAAAACCTTCAATTGCCACCATGATTTACAGAGAAGTATTTCCTTTTTTACTCTATGTTTTATTTTGTCTTTCATATGTGTTTTCTATACATTGTATATTCATACATTAAAAAATAATTATTTTCTTTTTTTAGTATTGTTACTTTTAAATTTTGTATATTATATGTTTATGGGGTACAATGTGATGTTTTGATATATGCTTACTTTTTTTTTTAAGACAGTGTCTCACTCTGTCACCCTGGGTAGAGTGCAGTGGAGTCATCATAGCTCACTGAAACCTCAAACTCCTGGGCTCAAGTGATCCTCCTGCCTCAGCCTCCCGAGTAGCTGGGGCTACAGGTGTGCACCATGATGCTTACTTTTAGTAGAGACAGGTCTAGCTCTTGTTCAGGCTGGTCTCAAACTTCCTGAGCTCAAGCAATCCTCCTGCCTTGGTCTCCCAGAGTGCTAGGATTATAGGCATGAGCCACCGCACCCAGCCAATGTTTACTTTTTTAAAAGTAATTTCAAATTACTCTTTTAGAAGAAGTATAAATGATAAATGCACCTACTATCCCATGAGAGACTGTGGGTTGAAAATAATTTTTTTTTAATTTTAAAATGGTATGGGGGAAACAAATCCTTTTGATTTTTCTAAGATGATACAATAAAGTAAAATTGTAAATTATTACTGACTAAATATACACAAGCATGTGCGTGCACAAACACACACATAAAACATAGCTCTAGATACAGTGACATTAATTAGATGAAAAAGATTCAGAAGTTCAAATTGTTTCTTCCCTTAGTGACTTAAAGTATGGCACTCAAATTAACCTTTAATGTAATTTATAGGTATATAAAAATGGATGAAGGGAACTGCCTCAATAAATATTGAGTACTTATTATGCTAAGTAAGTGCTTATTATCTCCAGTAAGTATTTATTAGTTCAGTTTAGGTTCCACAAAAGCCATTTAAGGTATTTTTCCTATATTTTTAATGAGACAAATCTCAAGGACATTAAAAAAGCCTGACCCAGGCCAGGCGTGGTGGCTCACACCTGTAATCCTAGCACTCTGGGAGGCCGAGGCGAGCTTGAGCTCAGGAATTCAAGACCAGCCTGAGCAAGAGTGAGATCCCGTCTCTACTGAAAATAGAAAGAAATTAGCTGGACAACTAAAAATATATAGAAAAAAATTAGCTGGGCATGGTAGCACATGCCTGTAGTCCCAGCTACTCGGGAGGCTGAGGCAGGAGGATTACTTGAGCCCAGGAGTTTGAGGTTGCTGTGAGCTAGGCTGATGCCACCGCACTCTAGCCCGGGCAACAGAGTGAGACTCCGTCTCAAAAAAAAAAAAACAAAAAAAACCTGACTCAAGTAAAATAATAATGTCAGGGACTGGATTTCACAAATCACTGCTGACTTTAAAAATAATATCAAAGTGATTAGAAATAATGTATTCAGGGAAAAAACAAGCAAAACAATCCTAGGTATTTTTATTATATCCTTTCTATATTCAAAATATTTTTATGGATCAAAATAGTCAAAGGCATCTGCTTTTCAAAACATTAAGAAAATAACTTGAAAAATTCTTCCCATAGGGATACATCTGTATGTTAGAAGCCTACTGAAAATGTCAAGGAAACTATAGCAACAAGGTCAAATAAAAACCTTTAAACACAAACAAATAATGCACACAGTGAAAATCCTGGTCAATCATGATCATCAGGGGAAATACACTCTTGTAAGTTAATATAGTGCAGATGTTAAAATTGCTAAAATCAACCCAAAATACCATGCCTTGTCAAGGATTATTTTGAAAAGATTTATATGTTTACAGTTTGCTTTTATAATCATATTTGCTTTTTTGGAAACAGTAAAAATTATCTATCTATCTATCTACCTATTCAGCTATTCAATTTGAAGATAGACTTATTTCTCCTTGGTCATCAGTTAGCCAAACATGATGAGTTTACAACACATGAGCACTGGAAATAGCATCTTTAAAAATGCATAATGTTTATGGAAGAAAATAAAGGAAAAGAGACAGATTTAATTATTGGTTAAACCAGGTGAAAACAACAGTCAGCCTTTGAAAGTTGTCTAAAGAATCTGAATCTATATATTACTAAATGTTGTAATTGTATTTTAAAGTATTCAATGTTCTTATTGCTCAAAAATTAGAAAAAAACTAGAAGAATACTGAAGAAATAACAAAGGGCATTTATGTAATAAACTCCTTATTGTTGTGAATTCAGAGTGTAAAAACAGTCATGAGGCTTAATATCCTTACTCTGCAGTTTTCCTGCTTGCATAAAGGAAACTAAGCCATCTTTCATTACTAATTCATGAGTTTAAACTAAACTATTGTAGTTTTTATCACATCTGCTATAGTAAACACTTAGTAATACAACCTGATGATTCATTTTTCAGTCACTTCAAAAATCATAAATAACATTTCTAAATAATCTTAAATCCATATTTTAAAATAATTATATCAAGATGAATATTGTAACTTAATATTCAAATCATGTTACAAATATAAATACTGAAACTTAATAATGTTACAATTTCCAGTGTTTACAAACAGGAAACTATGTGCATGGAAGTGCATGTAGACTCACAAAATGAATAGCTGTCAACACCAGTATAATCCTATAAATTTGAATTTTCCCAGTATTTAAATATGCTCTACCTTATAAAATATACCATTCCTATATCAAAATTATTTAAACTCTTAGATTTTTTAAAAACATTGCACGTAGTCTGCTCCCATACAATAAATGAGAAGTAGAAGAGGAGATTTATGTATTCATATAATTCCATTCTCTAAAATTCTAGTTTAATATGAAATTGTACCTTTAAGCCTCATTTTTCTTACATGGCTTCATCTTGTGACATAAAAATTAAGAATAATGGCTTAAAGGCTTGGGATACTGACTCTGTCACTTGCTCTATAACATTCAATAGAGTAGTAAAATTCTGAGTCTGCACTTTCATCTGTAAAAACAGGATAATAACTGTATTTACTTCATAAGGTGATGAAGAGGATTGACAGAAGAATACACATAAACAGCATGACTGGTATATCCTTAAAATGATAAGTAAAAACATATCTCATTAAAATGAATAGAAAGGGGATTTAAAAATCACATTTGTTAAGGGAAAAAGCATATATGTGGCTTTCATTTCTGCCAAATTCCATGTCCAACATTACATTTAATATAGTAATCATAACTTTTAAAAGCCAAATCTTGAAATGAAATTTACATAGAGTAACTACCTCACAAGAGTAGTGTAAGGATTAAATGAAAGACTATATGCTTAGCTTAGTTTAGTGATCTGCACATGGTTAAGTGTTCAATAAATCATAATTGATGCTGAATGTGAAACCCCAGGGTCTTTCTAAAAATGTTGAATAGTTTTAGGGCCTTTAGAAAATAACAACAGGCATTTTTAACCTCATAGTCTCATAGTCCCTCCCTGACTATATCATCCTTTCTCTACCAAGAGGCAACAACTATTCTGAATTGCATCATGGCCTTTAACTTAATTTTATTGATACTTTTATGATACATATATGTGTGTATATGTATATGTGTATTCATTCCTAAATTTATCACGTAATAAACTAAATATTTTATATTACATATAAAATTTTGATTACATAAATATATAAATGTATAGATCAAACAGGTAAAATTTAATAGTTTAATATGAAGCTATATTACCATAGTTTATTATATTATATGCATATATTTCTATTCAAATGTGATTTATTCATATGTGTTCTTGACAACTTAGTTTTTTGATTTAATATTATAATTTTACATTTACCCTTTATGCATGTAGAGTTATTAATCTGATATTGCAGAATACAGTTGATTCTAATTATGCATAGGGGTTGTGTTCTATAAGGTTATCATGAACACCAAATTAGCAAATACAGAACTGCTGCTCATAGGAGAAATATAGGATTAGCTTTCTGTGAGATTCCGATCACAACATTTTTATCAGCCAATCAATATATAACCTTGTTTTATGTGTGTCTCTGTTTAAAGATACCTTATTTAATGTAGATTGCTGATTCATTGACATTTAACTCACAGTTAACAGCCCTGTCACTTGTGTCAGAATGAAGCTTATCTAACACAAGCATTTTCTCTACAAGGCACAGCACAGACTTCCTGCACTGAGGAACACCAGACAGCACTATTCCTGGGGGCCATTTTAAACAGCAAAATCACCAAAAAAAAAAAGCACAAAATTGTGAAAAACAGGGCATTAAATAGACTGCAAAAAGGACACTTGTTTTCAGTAGAAGAACTGAAACGAGAAGGCAGAGTGTTACTTTATTTGACATCAGCTGGCAACATGAGTGTTGCATAACTCAAATATTTTGCCCCTATGTGCGTGTCAGCAAGTGATTGCAAAAGTGCTATAAGTCATACTTAAGTTTTTGTGAGTAGGCACATTTGAAAATATGGAATCACAAATACAATTGGTTGTATTTCATTTATGAATATATGTATGTATGTGTGTATATGTATTCATACATATGCATATGTGTTTGTATGTGATAGCAGTATATCAGAATTCTCTTTGCCATACATCTTGACCAATGCATGGATTTTATATTATTTTTCCTAATCCAGTAGACATAAAATATTTCTTTGTAGTTTTATTTTGCACTCTGTGATTATTAACAATCTTGAATGTCTTTTCATATAGTTAGAGTCAATAAATATTTACACATATGTCTATCCATCCATCCATACATGTGTATATGTATATATATAAATTTAATAAATATATTCTTAATAATAAATGTACTATATATAGGTACAGCTGAATTTCTCATTTTTTAAACTTATGAGTATATAGTTACATCACTGGCTAATATTGACTACATTATTTCAGTAAACACAGGAATATTTAGATTCTTACCTTATCTCACTATTATGAGCCATTGTAATAAGTACTTTTTTAATAGTTCTGATTTCCATTTGAACCATAGGAAAACATTTTTTTTCCTCCAAATTCCTCACTTTTCCAATAAATAATTTAGGAACTCTTATAATGTTGTTGCCTTTAAATAACATTTCTAAATATTTATTCATTAGCTGTCTTTTTCATCATAGTTTAAGGTAATAACAAGGTAATCATTGTATTTTCAGTTCTCAGGAAAATTATTGGCAGATAGTAGGGTACTTAATACGTTTACTAACTAAATGATAAATTGATAAATAAATAGCTGTGGGTATTTGTGCTTAGAAAAAGAACCATTTTACTCATTGTGCCCACTACTGTCATTTTATCTCTGCAATTACGAAGTTTCAGCCTTAATAATAAATTTATTTCCTTCCAAATAACAATGTGATATAACCTGATGTTTTATCACAAAATAAGTTAAATAAGTAGAAAGAAAATGTAGTCCAATATATGTTTGTTTGAGGTAGATATTCTAACAGTGTTTTCTAGACATGGAGAGCAATACTATGGCTAATGCTGGTAGCAATTATGGTATAAGTGCTTTGTAAGAAGTGGACCTCAGATAACATTCTAAATGAAAAATAAAGGAAAGCAGTATTTGCTGAATGTATCTTGACTAAGGTATATATGAGTAAATGATGAATCCACCATTCAAATCCAGAAAGAGACTCAAAAATCAGAAATATCCAAAAACTGAAAGAAGTAAAAATGTATAATAATGACATATACCACCCCTTTCCATCAACCTCTCCCATTTTTCTATCTCCAACACAAACATATATGCATGCACGTGTGCACACACATAAGCACACATTCCATTATTTTAAGTATCAATCCTCTCCATAGACATCTTTTAGCAAATGAAAGTTCTTTTTTTAACAATTTTGGATGGCTCTTTGAGATCTGTGCATCAGTCTTTCATAGATAATCAACTGTTTCCCATTTCTGTAGATTCTGGCCTTAAAAAAATCATTTAGGAATTCTGATTTCTATTCCCTATTAAATTCATATTTTCTAATGTACATTGCATGAAACTGTACATTTGTTCTTTGAATTATCAACTATTTGAGTTGTCTCTGCTTTGTTACACAAGTCATTTTCTCAGATGTCATTCTTTTCAAAAGTTTCCTTGCCTTTTTTTTAAAAAGCATTATATGACTGAGCCACTTTTGTCTCCTTAATCTTTTTTCTCTGCTTTTTTGTATTAGTTTTTCAGAGTTTACCAGTTTATTATCTCAGCATATGATCTTTTGTTCTCTGTTTCCAGCATATTTCCTTGCTTTTAATAACTGCATGCTACAGATTGCAAGCTCCACTCATATACCTCATCACTTTATCTACTATGCATTTTGTTTCCTTTATATAAAGTGGCATCTTATGGTCTCTTAACTAATTCATTAGAAAGTGGAACCAGAACCAATTTATTCCAAAAATTCCACTGCTAAGATTGTCACTTCTTCCTTATTAGCAACTCTTGAGTTGATCAATAATCAAGATCCAATTCATACACACTCATTAGCTTCATGATTTTTTTTCTTTTTCCTGTACAAAATTCTGTAATATTTTATACAATTTATTACTATGGTGCATCATTTCTTTTATTTGTGGGTATGGCCAAGAAAAACAGAGTTAAAAGTACAGTTTTACCTGTTGACAGATGCCCTTGGTATTTGTGCTTAGAAAAAGAACCATTTTACTCATTGTGCCCACTACCGTCATTTTATCTCTGCAATTACGAAGTTTCAGCCTTAATAATAAATTTATTTATTATTCTGTTCAAGAAATCTTGAACAGATTTCTTTGGATGACCTGTGGGATCTTTAAGCCTAGTAGCTACACCTTGCAGTGTGATATTGAAGGTAATACAAAGGAAGAGAGGTAGAGCAGACTCTGGATTATCTAAAGAAATAGAAAAGCAAGTTTTTATTTGTATAATTGAATTCCACAAGCCTCCTTAGAGCCACTATCTTTACTTCATCCCAATAAATTGTGACCATCTTTAAATAATTAGCAAAAGTGAATATATCTTTGTCAATCCATTGCTAGACCTACTAACATAACCAAAATGGATCAAATATGTGCATGAGAAAAAAATAAAAAGAATAAGATAAAGAAAAATCAGGTTTTATGATTTTAAAAACCCAGTAGACTATGTACCTACACATTATAAGAAAGAAAAGAAAGAAAATTATTAGAAAGAAAATTATGAGAAAAGAAAATTTATTGGAATTCATTAGTTGTCATTCAAATCATTCCCTATGCCCATTTAAATAATTTGCTATAAAATTCAATTGAATAAATTAAATACACATTGACAATGGAAATAAACAGAAAATTGAAAAGAGAATTATTAGAAATAATGTCAACAATATACAAGGCTTACAACGAAACAGACTGGGTCATAAAAAAGAAACAAAAATTATTCTAGAGATCTTCTGATTTAGAATTCCAACTTCCTACTCAAATTAGTGTGACAGATGAATATGCTACATCTCTAATACATCAAATATCTCTATTTCAACTTAAATATGGTGCTGACTATATAGAATTTAGTACTTAACAGTTTATTTTGTGAAAAGTCAAGTTTTTCAATTTTTAAATAAATAACCAGTTTCTTGTCTTGCATCCAGGGCCACCTATTTTTTAAAGTGCTTAACAAAGACAGCACAGCCACCAGGTCAAAGGAGGTTTGTAGGAGAGGATGAAGAAAGTATGATCTAAATGCCAAGTCAGTCTAGAAACTGGAGGAACCGTTTCAATCAGATGCTTAGAAAGATGGGACCTCACCTATAATTTTCAGAGGCACTGGCATCTTTATTAATGGATATACAGATCCTTCTGCTGAGGAATTGAGAAAGCTAATGAAGTTGCATGGAGGTCAATACCATGTGTATTTTCCCAAATATAAAACAATACACATTATGCCACAAATCTTCCTAATGCCAAAATTTAAGAATTAAACGAGGAAAAAGTATTTTGATAGGAATGGATGCAGAAAGCATCAAAGCTAGACGACTCCTCTCCTACATCCCATATCAGCTTTAACCAAGCAGTCCAACATGCAAAAAGGTCTCAACTTTAATGCCGTCTGCAAACATGAGGACCCTGTGCCGGGTCCAAACAATATAGCCAAATAGTTCAACAATAGGTTAAACCACATAATTAAGAAGATTGAGACAGAAAATGAAGTCAAAGTCAATGGAATGAACAATTGGAATGAAGAAAATGCAAATTATGATTGTAGTTTTGTGGATTTGGAGCAGACCTTTCTGGGAAGGGAAGAGAATGGAAGTCTGCATCTCAGAGGCAGCCATTTTAATGGACACACTCCTACCTCTAAGGGTGCCTTAAAGATACAGGATTGATTGGTGCCCATGGACAAAGCGCTGACAGCAGGCTTTCTCCAGACTCTGCCCAGGAGGAGAAGGCTGAGAGGAGCAGCACTGACTTCAGAGAGTGCACTCTGCAGCAGTTGCAGCAAAGCAAACAGAAACACAGATGCTTTGAGTAATCCACACAGAACTACTTCTTTCTCACTATCATTGCACTAAAATCAATGGTGCTCATCACTCCATTGTTTAGGGGCCTTCAAGTACAAATAGCACTTCTTCCATTCCTACTCATAGCAAGGCAGCACCTTCAGTGCCATCCAAACTGTCAGACTGCAGTTTTATTGAAGACAACTATGCTCATTCAAGACTGCATCAGATATTAATGTGAAAGCATGAATTGACTGAATTTGTCAATACTCTACAAAGACAAAGTTGTAATACCTTTCTAGGAAGGGAAAAGTTAAAAAGAAGGGAAATGTTAAAAAAAAAATGAAAACAGACAGGTCTGCACTCGTTGTAACTGACACAGGTAGATACTAAAATTGTTTTCTTAAGAAACAATCATGCTTGATCATTTTGTTACTATGCAAACATTGGTACACTAATCAAGACTAAGTTCTCCTAAAGTCTCTAGGAACGTCAGATTATGAAGTTACAGTAAGTATAAGAGATTACAGAAAGCTTTCTTATTTACTAAAATATTTTTTAAACAATTAGATTTAATTGTGACTAAAAAATTCCCAAGTAATTTAAACAGTGCCATAGTTGAGATTGTGAGCATTCATTCCTCACATAGACCTTATCAGCTGTTGAAGTTTTGAGCTGTGTAAATATCACATATTTTTCAGTGCTCAAACTCCTGAAAGAATGAAATTGGTTTTTTAAGAGTAATTTCTAGAAGCTTGCATCATAATGGTTTTTAAATAATCAAGACATATAGCTGTTAAAAATATAGTGGTAAACTTTTAGTGAGATTAAGTATTTTCATATCTAAGTAAATTGGTGAACTGTATTTTATTTTTTAATACTTTACTTGTCATAAAAAACAAATGCATGCAACAATAGCAGTTTATATTTCAGTGCCAGTCATTATAAATTAGTATCTGGTTTGAGGTTTTAGTTGCTTTTACAGTTTACAGGGTTTTTTTTAAAAGATTTTTTTTTACAGATTTAGGGTTTAACGTTAGAGATTAATATTACCCTTTAATTTATAGCTGTAGAAACTGAGGTACAAAGAGAAGCTCGTGGTTCTGTTCTAGAAAGTGAGAAAGGCTTTCCACGTGGGTTGGGTTTTTTTCTGTTACGTTTTGCTTTCTGATGCATTCCTAGGTGCTTTTTGGTATTTATGAAATACTTCAGAATTAATTTTATAGGTATTAGATTATTCTTACATCATGTCTTGGCCTAGTAACCTGAAGACAATTTAATTCTGAACGCTTCAAAGGAATATTATGAATTAGTTCCACGAATGGAAATAAAATGGAGAAATTTTGTAAAATTGCAAAACAAACAAACAAAAATGCCCAGTCAGTGAGAAAGTGAGGGTGGAGACTAGAATGAAGATGACTAAAGGAGTTTGAAAGCCACGAGTAACAGCTGAGTAATTCATAAGGATGGAATTAGGGTATAATTTGTGCTAGGAATGAAGAGTTACACTAAATGGGTCTCCTGGGTCTGGGTAAGAGCTGTGAGAAGAGGCTCACACAGCAGCTCTGGTCTTATCAAGTGCCTTGGAAGTCTCTGTGGCTTTTTTAAACTGGGTGATTCAAGAATGGCAGCTCCATCCCACCCTAAGTAAACATCAGAAGGTAGAAAACCTTTGTATTTTGAGGAAATGTACTTTCTTTTTCCTCTGGCAGCGAGAACTTCCCTGGGCTCAGGGGAAAGCCCCAGAGGAAAGCCCGAGGCATATCTGAAAATTGGGTTCTGACCCTCCTGGTCTATATGCTTAATTATACTTACAGTTTATATAGGTCAGTTTAGGGGTCAGATTAGAGATCTTGACAAGTCCAAATTTTATATGCTCACCAACATTTCTATGAAATTTCACAGTGCCTTACCCTAACTGGCCCATTCTCTTCCAGGAACATTATCTCACATTCAGGATTCCTTTCAACAAACAGGTCAATAATCCAGGCACCCCTTGCTTTGTATATAATCTATATGAATCTATGTTTACATCTACTTTTGTACATATATTAAACTATCATAATATATTTTATATATGTTTATGAAGATATGGGTCTTTAGTTTTAAACATGAAAGGTAGTGTTTTAGAATTTGTGGATGGGTCTAAAAAGCTAGTAGAACAATAATTCTTAAGCAAATGAGAAGGCTTTCCTTTAATTTGGGAAAGCAACTATTAATATTTTGGGGATTGCTTCCTGAAGTCCAAGTAGTCATAAAGCTTACTCACCCCTACAAAAGCAGTGTTAATTATTATAGCTAGAATTTGGACTGTGGTATCTGCTAATGTTGTTCCTTAGCAATCACACATATGCCACGTTTTATGATAGGCTTTACTTATCACTAAGTGCATGAAAAAATAAACAATGCTTTAGAGCTTTCAATTTTTTCTAAAGATTCAATTAATTGGTTTTCATAATCCCATCAACTTGGATGAACTGGTATTTTGAATCAGATTTTATAGATGAGGGCATACAAGATCAGAGGTGACTTTTCCAAAGTGTAATGTCTAACAGGTGATCAAATTAGTACCATAACTAATATCTTTTTATTAGGACAATTGTTACTGATTCCACTTTAACACATCAACTTGCAGGCTGCTCTTTCTACATACAATTGATATTCCTTCAGTTTTATTCCTATGGGCAATTTCTAAATTTCATTTCTTGCACATGTCTTTCACCTGCCGTTTTCATCAGAATTCATATACTTTTTCTTTGGAATTCAAAAACTACAACTATCCATCAAAGTCCTTTGAAATTCATCATTATTCCAGCTTATTTACATCTGTGCTTTTTATAATTTTTTGGGATATATAGATGACAACATATTATCACTGTTAAAAGAGTGGCTTGATGGCTATGAAAACATTTGGCTATTTCAAGTGTTTTTCAAAAATTTATATAGTGGGATGCACTGAAGTCCAAGAACTTTGCCTTGTCTTCTAGAATCAATATAGGTGGATTAATCTATGGAGAAAAAGATGTAGGACAAATGAGTAATGAAACAATTAGTGATGGTCAGTGGGTAGACCCTGGTGTTATATTCAAGGATCTTTTTCATTCAGTTGCACAGAGTATTAGAATGTTCCTTTATACACTTCATGAATAATCCTTTCTTCAACTTCCCAAACCTACACCAGCATGCATCAACTCTACAAAGCCTTATCAATAGTCTGCATAATCCAGAAGTTTATGTTTCAAAATATGGTCCAGAAATAATGTACGCAGCAAACTAAAGTCCCAAATTAAATGCATAGGTGTTAGAAGACTATCAGCTTTACCATAAGTTCCTCTAGTTGCCTTAAAGCATAAGGTTTTCTGTGCATCCTACTTGCAAAGTGGCCTATGTTTTCACCTAAATGAATTAATATATTTCTTAAAGAATAATCCACTGATCTTTTCAGTCTATATTTCCTTCTTATAAAAAAGGATATAGCACTGTCAAATTAATGTACAGTGTTTAAGTTTAGGTGACAACTCACTCAATTTTACAACAGGAATTAAATTGAACCAAATCTTTTCTTTTCTAACATGTAATTAAATTAAAATTGGAATCTAATTCTGAGAGGCTTTTTTATTCTTCAAAATAGACCATCTTTTAAATCTTATTGACTAATTTAGTTTGACATCGAGTCATGAAAGATATCAATAGTGCATGGCCCACAAAATGTCAGTAACACAAAGCCTATTTTTAAATGTAAACTATCACTATAGTTAAAAGACTCTAAGAATATTAATTGACAATAAGGGTCAAACTAAAGATGCTTTTATAATGGGAAAATTAGGAAAAATAATATGAACCAGTGTATAATTATCTACGAAGAATTGGAAATGGACCTCCTATGCTAAACAATCCCCCTGATTTCTAATATAGGTTGAGCATATCCCTAATCTGATAATCTGAAATCCAAAGTGCTCCAAAATCTAAAAATTTTTGAGTGCTGATTTGATGCTGCAAGTGGAAAATTACATACCCGACCTCATGTGATGGGTTATAGTCAAAACATAATCAAAACTTTGTTTCATGTACAAAATTATTAAAAATATTAATACTATATAAAATTGCCTTCAGGCTATGTGTATAGGGTATATATAAACATATATGAATTCTGTGTTTAGATTTGAGTCCCATCCTCAAGACATTTCATTATACATGTGCAAATATTCCAAAATCTGAGATCTAAAACACTTCTGGTCTCAAGCATTTTGGATAAGAGATGCTCAACTTGTATTATATTTTCAGAAATGTATGAAAACAGTTGAAGTAGGCTGAATGGTGGCTATGTCCATATTTTAATCCCCAGAATCTGTAATATTAGCTTATCTGGCAAAAGATGTGTTTAAGTTAAGGATCTTGAAAGACAATGTCATCCTGGACTAACCAGGTGGGCCCAAAATTTAATCACATGTACCCTTACAACAAAGAGAGGCAGAGGAAGTTTAGAGACAGATACACAGAAGAGAAGAAACAGAGAGGAGATGGTGATGTGAAGAAGGAAGCACAGCAGAAAGCAAATGTGACCACAAACCAAGGAACCCTAAGGAATGCTGACTGCCACCAGAAGCTAGAAGAGTCATGGAACAAAGTCTCCCACAGATCCTGTTTTAAGTAGTATAGTTCTGTATCTTGGCATGCAGAAGTGTAAGAATAAATTTCTATTGTTTTAAGCCATCAAGTTTGTAATTATTTTTTATGATTTCCCTGGGAAACTAATATATTACAGTAGTAGTGGTGACTTGTTCATAAAAGCCATAAACCCAGTAATTGCACTATAAGGGTGTTTTTCTTACAGGCACAATTGCACAGGTATGCAAAGACACACATATGTAAATTATGTCCAGGGCAGCATGATTTATAACTGTGGCAAACTGAAAGTTACTAGAAAATGAATAGGTTGCTGCACATTCATTAAAAAAGTACTAATACTAAACAACTGTATAAAGAATGAGGTAGATCTGCATGCACTAATATGGATGGAATGTTGTTAAAAGTATAATGAATGAAAAAAAAGTAAGCTGTAGAACAGGAAAATATGATACTATTTATTTTAAAGTATATACACACAAAGACTTATTATGTACATATATTTATATATGTATACAAATTATCTGGAACAATATATAAAAAGCTATTAATAGGTGCCTTTGGAAAATAGCTATGCATAATTTACATATTCTTGAAATGTTTAAATATATAATGAGTATATCTTATTTTTCTATTAAAAATTTAAAATACGGAAGTGTTAAAATACAAAATTTTAGTATGCAAATATATTTCCTTATATGTTAACTTGGTTGTAAGTTGTACTTCTACTTGTGTTATAAGTAGGCATAAAGCTTATTTCCCCCATAAAAGGAATATTACTTATCGTTAAAACCTGGACTGTGGTATCTGCTAATTTTGTTCCTTAGCAATCACATGTATACCACATGTTTTATAACGGGCCTTATTTATGATAGGGTGCATGAAAAAATAAACAATAAAAATGGCCTTTTTTTTCCTAATGCTTTTCTCCTGGTAGCTAAATTTTCATCATAAAAGAAATCAATCCCCGCTTATAGGTCTTATCTAGTGGCTGCAGAAAACTAGGAAATGCTACCCCAAAATATCCCTCTTTAACATAAAGATTATTTTGAGCATATTATTTTGAGAAACAGTAGACACACAAGAAGCTCTGAAAGTTACCCTTTTGTAAGGGCAATTTACATCTGCAAAGGAAATCTCTTTTTTTTTTTAATTTCAGAATATTGTGGGGGTACAAAGTTTTGGTTACATGGATTGCTTTTGTACTGCTTGAGTCAAAGTTATAAGCAGGCCCATCACCCAGATAGCGTACACTGTACCTGTTAAGTATGATTTTACCCATCCCCTTCTCCTCCCTCCCAACTGCCTAATTTCTGTTGAGTTTTACTTCTGTCTGTGCACATGAGTACTGATTGGTTAGTTCCAATTTAATGGTGAGTACATGTAGTGTTTGTTTTTCCATTCTTGCAATACTTCACTTAGGAGAATGATCTCCAGTTCCATTTGGATTGCTGCAAAAGGTATTAATTCATTTTTATGGCTGAGTAGTATTTCATGGTAAACATATACCACATTTTATAAATCCACTGATGAACTGATGAGCACTTGGGTTGATTTCGCATCATTGCAATTGTGAATTGTGCTGAAATAAACATTCTAGTGAAAATGCCTTTTGATAAAATGACTTTTTTTTTCCCTTTGGGTAAATACCCAATAGTGGGATTGCTGAATCAAATGGTAGGTCTACTTTTAGTTCTTTGAGGAATCTTCATACTACTTTCCATACAGATTGCACTAGTTTGCAGTCCCACCCGAAGTGTATAAGCATTCCTTTCTCTCTACATCCACGCCAACATTTATTGTTTTGGGACTGACTGAAACAGATTGAAACAGGATTCGTATCTCTCATCACTCACAAAAATTAATTTAAGATGGATAACAGACTTAAATCTGAGACATGAAATCATAAGAATTCTAGCAGAAAATGTTGTAAAAACTCTTCTAGATATCAACGTAGGCAAAGAATTTATGAAGATGACACAAAGGACAATCACAGCAACAACAAGAATATATAAATGGAACTTGATTAAATTAAAAAGCTTCTGCACAGCCAAGGAAACAATCAACAGAGCAAATAGACAACCTACAGAATGGGAGAAAATATTTGCAAGCTATACATCTGATAAAGGGCAAAGAACTCAAGCAAATCAGCAAGAAAAAAATCAATCAACCTCATCAAAGAGTGGGCAAAAGACATGAACAGATGCTTTTCAAAAGAAGATAGACAAATGGCCAATAAATGTGAAAAAATGCTCAACGTCACTAATCATCAGAGAAATGCAAATCAAAACCGCAGTGAGATGTCACTAACACCAGTAAGGATGGCTTTTATTGGAAATCTCTATTTATAAGGGTTCTCCCTCTGTATACCAGGAAGAGAAGGATGACTAATCACTACAGACTCATCAATGGGGAAGACACAGACTTATCCTTGTTTACCCTGCTTTTCCTGGGCACTTCTCTATAACTGGCCTTCCCCACACTCCTCTTTCTTTGTATCAGTGGACAATGGTATTTAAGCCTGAATTCAAAGCCACCTCAAGATTCGCTTATTTCTCTGAATATCTCTGATGTATACAGGAGATATCATGTTAATAAACTTTCCTTTGTTTTTTTCTTATTAATCTGTTACTTGGGGTCACAGCTAAGAACTCAGAAAGGGTAGAGAGAATGATTTTTTCTTCACTTACATGGGTGGCCTAAACAGTGCTGAACAGCATGGCCCCTCATTCTGCAGCATAAGCAGAGAACTTGTTAGAAATGCAAATTCTGGGAGACCACCCAGATAATTGGATGAGAAACTCTGGGAATGAAACCCATCAAATTGTGTTTTAACTGGTGTTCCAGGAGACTCTGACACACACTAATGTTTGAAAATCACCAGTCTGGGCTCTTCTAACACACCTGCAAATGTTAGTTAATAATTATAATAAAATATTTGTAGTCCTTGAGCCATCATATTTAACAGATCCATACCTTATCCACTATTCCCTCCAACTGAAGTGTCCTTCACCACTATCTTCCCCCAAGTGACTAGCTCCTGTTTATAATTTATCTCTACGTAAGCATCACTTCCCCTATCTATAAGGTCTGATTTTGATCTCAGTTCTATCCCCCTGTGCATACTTTTATCCTAACAGGTATATCACATTTACTTGGCACTCTCCCCTGTTCTTGAGGACAGGATCCGTATCTTATTTTACTTTATTCCCAGAATATAGTAGGTGTTTGAAGGAGCTCAGGAAATTTCATCCCAAAATATGGCTCCCTGAGTATAATGAGTATATTAAATTAAAAACCCTTAGAGATCAGCAGACTTTAAAAGAGACTTTTCCTCTAACTACATAAAGACAGGACAAACTCATCAAGAATAATTGTACTTGTTCCCCTACCTGTTATCTCATCATCCATAATGGGAAAGAAGACCAAGAATGTAACAACATCTGAGCAGACCCCTTTACAAAATAAAGACTGTCTCCAAAGACCATTTAAATTCCAAGAAAACTATTTATAAGTTAACTTCTATTCCCCATCTAATCATTGTCCCTAGTAATCATTTATTACCACTCAAGAAAATTCTTCTCCCCCTTTCCCCTTCCATAACCTTTTTTACCAGGATCCAAGTCCTCATTCTTTCTATAACTTTAAGAGGGTATATAAGCTTCTGGACTCCACTGGGATAATAGGCAATCACTGTGATTCTCCCCTTGTGCACAGTTAATAAATTTGCAATCCCTTTCTCTTATTAATCTGCCTTATTGTGAGTTAATCTTTCAGTAAACCTTCAGAGGCCAAGGGCCTTGGTCCCTACATGTTTAATAAATATTCTTGAATGAACAAAAGTAAAAGAGTAATTAATGTCTAGGAAATAAGTATTTTATTGCTTTCAAATTAATATACAGCTATGGAGTACAGAAAAATGAACATTCTTATCTCTGAAGTCAAATTTCCCTGAATTCAAAAACTGATTCCACCACTTCTAGACGTGTCATTTCACTTCTTCCTTTCATTGTAATATGAGGATTTTAACAGTGACTACCTCACAATCTTAAATGATAAATTAAGCATTTAATAAAGGTCTATGGTAATTATTAATATAATTAATCATCCAATAGCATTAACAGCATGCAGTCAGGTTTGTCTGGAAAATAGGAGTCAGCCCAAACTTTTTAATAATTTTTCACATTCTTGAGAGAAAAACTTATATGAATGTTTTACCTATTATCACGTTTGCTATCTTTTCTTCTCTCTCGGAGTCACGGTTTGGAGAAACTATATATATAGTGAGAAAGGATGGCAGTGATCAGTGTGTTTTTGTTTTCTTTTGTTTTCTTCTCTCCCAACAGTTTTTAAAACCACAGAATTCTTTCTAGAAACAATCTTACTCAGAATCCTAGTGCCCAAATTAGCTACTGTAGTTTCTGGGAATGGGGTATCACAGACAGCCTGAATTGCCACCTATTAGCATCCACTGACTCCTGAAATGATCCCCGAGGTTTCTTTGAAAATGTTTAGAAGTCCTTGGAGCATATCCCAGAAGCCACTTATAATACATTTTTCACCTCTCATATTTAGTGACATTCTCTGGTCAACTTAGAAAAAAATGAAATTATATTTAAGAGATTTTCGGATCCTTCATCTTACCTTTAGTCTTCAAAGATTTTCTGATGTTTTTGTTCTTTTCTCAATTTGAAGGATTAGATCATTAAGTGGCACTAAGGAAGAGGAGTAAAAAAAAATTCCTAGAGACATCTAGGAAAGATTACATAGCCAGAGAATTCCTTTCTGACTTTTCTATTAAAATGGACATTAAAAAAATTAAATAAGAAAAAAAAATTTACAAGATCTCCAGAAATAGCTAGAATCTCCTAGAAGTTTCTATAAAGTACCATAGTGTTGGGGCAGGATTTTAAAAAGTACCACAGCAAGGTGAATCAACTTGGCCAGAGGCATCGGGAAACATGGTCTTCCATTTCACTAAGATAAACTTCCTTGGTCTATTGACTTTGTCCACCGATAAGCAGAAGCTTCCTGGGAAGCACTGCTCGTTTTAGAATCCTGAACATATTTAGTTCCATCTGTGACACATCTCTTTGTCACCCAACACTGTTAGCTATCATCTCGTGATTCTATGTCCCCTCCCCCACCTCCCTTGAGTAATTGTGTTTAGTGTATGGGAAAACTAAAGCCAATCTAAATGCTCAACTCTGGGAGATGGTTCAATATAATACTATCATCCACTTGATAGCCTATTATACACACATTAAATGATGGTTATGAAAATTATATAACATGGAAGTATTTATTATATAATGTTCAGTAAAAAAAATGATGAAATAAACTTGTATGATAGAAAACTTCCCCATATGTGATAAAAGAGATGTGTAAAAAGAAAATACATAGGCCACTGTGTTAGGGTGAGAATTGTATAAAAATTATATTTCCTTAATTATACTAATTTCATATAATATCATTATAATATCTTAATATATAAAATAGTTGAACATTATACATTTACTTATGTGCCCTAATTTTTGATTTTTATATCTGCTTTGAAAAATAAGTTGGTTTTAACTAATCTATAACTGACTCAAATATGGTAATTGTAAGGCAATGCGGTGGAACTGCAGCCATTTTAGAGATCTTACTTATATTTTTAAAAGTTTCCCCTTTTTTGTTTTATATTGTCTTGTTTTTAGTGATACCTAAATAAAATTAGGTATCAATAATTGTAAAGTTGCAAAGGGGATACCCAGAGATAGTCACCACACATAAATTTAGATATATATAACACTCCTTGATTTTCAAATGCATCTATATATAACATTTGCTGTTACCTGTTATGTTACACTAAACAATTTAACATTCATTTTCTCATAATTCTTTCTAGTAACTATTGCCTCCATTTTGAATGCAATGAAACTGAAGTTCAAGGATGTGGAATATCTTGTTTAAAGTCTTAAAGTCTACCTGCAGTATTTGTCTCACTCTAGAAGTAGGCTCTTAAAGAATTAAAAGCCACATACTTCCTACTATTTAATATCCTCTTATTACTTTTCATTCATAAACTACTTGAAGTGTTCATATTGCCACCCCTGCTCCACCTTACTATATTTCGCCTGTTCTATTATTTGCTTTGCTGAGGGTCACTTGCCTGGGTTTTCTGCCTGCCACCCTTCCAGCTATGTGCTTCCTAAATGACTTTAGGAGATACTCAGATGGTAACTGCCGAAATAGGAAGAGGAAATGAAAGCTGGAAGTCACAGAAAATTTAACTATCCACTGGATACAGGAAAATGGTACCAATAGTCAGGATTATGAAAGAACAACTTTAAGTGGAAGGATTGTGAAACCTAATAAAGTTATGAGATGTCTCTTCTGCTATACATTCTGATGAGTGACTTAAATTGGTAGATTTTTACTTTTTGTTTGTACTTATTTGTCCCCTACCCATCCTTGTCATGTTTCTCTGTAGGCACAAAGCATAGTCCCCACCCAGCGATATTAGGCTTGGCCATTTGACTTCCTTTAGCCAAAGCAATATAAGCCAATGTGGTATAGGCCATATCTAAGAGCGTTTGCATGTTTTGACTTTACAGTAATCCTTAACTTCCATATATAAGAACATGTTCCTTTAGCCTGGATCCCTGAAAATAAGAATATGTTTGAAGGTCAGCCAAGCCTAGCAGAACCAACCAGAGCAACAGCTGACCTCTAAGCAGCATGAGCAAGAAATAAATATCTGTTACTGTAAGCCCAAAGATATTGCAGTTGTTTGATAAAACAACAAAATTTGAGGCAGGGAACATAAAACAAAATCTTTAAATATGTGGCATTGGCTTCAGAGATGGGCAGCTGATAATGGGAACCTGTTAGAAGAGGTTAGAAAAATGGCAACTTATATTAGCCAGTGGCAAAATATTTGGTAAAACTTTTGTATATCTTGAAAGGCAAAAAATGCACACAATGTTTTGGAGGCTCTGGGAAAAGAGGTTTGGAGACAATGTTGGTAACAAGAGTTGGCTGTAATTAACTACATTTAATAAGTTATTATAAAATAAGAAGCTACGAGGCCATAACAGCAGGGATAAAAAGGGAAAAGGGACCTGTATTATAGGACTTGCAGGGTTGAAAGATACATTTTTTCCCCCCTTATCTTCAGACTGGTAAAAGTTTCTCAAGTAAAGATATTGTCTCAGGGCAAATAGTAAAAAGCAAGATCACCAAGCCAGGGGAAAGAGAAAACCAAAAGTGTGACCTTAGCATTATTTTTTTTTTAAGTTTGTGTGCATTTTATTAATAGATTTTTTAATTGACAAGTAAAAATTTTATGTATTTATGAAGTACAATGTGATGTTTTGATATATGTGTACACTGTGAAATGGCTAAATCAAGATATTTAACACGTACAGCACTTCACATACTTTTTTTGTGGTGAGAACACTCAAAATCTGCTCTCTTAGCAATTTTCCATATACAATATATTGTTATTAATTGTAGTCACCATGATATAAAATAAATCTCTTGAACTTATTCCTCCTAACTGAAATTTTGTTTAGCACATTTTCTTAAAACTTCTTACAGGATTAAGTTAGATATCAGTAAATCCTTTCAGTTTAAAAAATAGTTGGAGTAAGAAGAGATCAATGGTGTGGTCCCATGGAGGACTGATAAACTCAAATTTTCTATTAATATAATTAAGTATATATAGAGAGCCATGTCTCATAAAGAACTGATAGTATGACCACTTGCCTTAACTACAACCAAATAAATTTTTAAATGTTTTTAAGAGGACTATCTTACAAAATATGCTACCAGCCTGAACAGAAAGAACAGTGACTATTAGAAATGTAAAATGACCAAGTGACTAAAATGACTTCAATATCCAGTAACTTGCTTTATGTGATTTGCAAAAATAAAACATTATAGAAAATGTAAATACATGTGTCACAGTAAATGTTATTAAGGTGTTGTAACCTTTTAGGCAAGTGACAATCATACTGGATCTTAGTTTCTTTATTGGTAAAAAGACAGTTTAGGATTAAATGTTCTCTAAATCCCCTTGTGCTTCTATACTTTGATTCTATGACACTAAAATAATCCTCTTTTCTAGACTTTCTTAGCATGTAAAATACAAATTTCTTCTCTGCTCTAAGAAAATGCTAGCACCATTCAAAAATAAATAATGAATATATACATAGTATTTGAACAACTTTTCTAAGCTTCTAAAAAAACTGTAGGCTGAATAAGAAAAGTCATTTTGAAAGAATCATCTGAAGGAATCCTATTATCTAAGCAGACAGGGCCTGTGCTCAACAATTAAGTACTAGAGACTCATAAAGGAGCTAAGGGATCTTAGTTCCTTAAAAGTGCTTAGAATTTTATTCCATTCTCAAATCTCAATTTAGTTTCCATAAAAATTATGACATGAGATCCTCAGAGAAACTGGTATATGCTTAAATAGTTTTTCATTTATCAATATTAAAATATTGCAACATGTTCATGCTATTTAACAGAATATGTTCCCATAAAACTGGGACATTTTGGCTCAATGTTGCAAAGAAATCACACGAAGATATTTTCTTCAAAGATAGAATGAAAATAGCACCTTGCATATTGTATGCTCAAAATGCTTTTTAAAAATAATACTTCCATTCATAAACTATATATTTTATCTAATTCCTCATATCTGCCCAATATATACACTCTTAAATAAAAAATTTATACTATAAAACTACCAAATAGGAATTATGTCAACCATATATTGTTACATAAAAATTTTATATTCAGTAGCATCTAAATAGCCACTAAATATATCATTAATAATGCATAAGAGTTGACTACAAACGACATTTCCCTTTTCAAACATATATATAAATTTTCTGACGTTGACATCAGTAGGGACCATTCTAGATAAGCATTCCTTAAAAAGGCTCAATAAAACATCCTAAAGTAGAAGGCAAAGGTAAAAGGGATCATTTTCATCTCATTGTATGAAATCCTCAAGATTTATTATGAAGGAATTTTCTAAGGAAGTGTCACATTGAAGTGCCACAGAATTCACAACTCCAAGCTCTCCTATGTAGAATTTGGTGTCATTGTTATATAATAATCACTAAACACTGATGATGAAGTTGGTGTTGAGTGGGATAAAATGAGCCCAAAGTTAAATATAACCTAGAAGAAAGCTACAGGAGCTGCTAAAAATAAATCAATTGGTTCAATCCTGCTTGTTATTTCTGAAGATGACCAGAAAGAAGCATCCTCCCAAATACAGAGAGAAGAAAAAATTCTTTTTTCCTTTTCCCCATTCCTTACCATACTAGTAGATATTGTGAGTGCCCCTTAAAACACATAAACAAACAAATACAGTCCTCTAGGAATTGATGACATACTTGCACCACATCAAATTAAAAGTAACAAAATTATTAGGAAACTTTTGCCTTTGCACATTTTGTCTGTTTTCTTCTGCCTTTGTTTTTCCCTAAGGACCTGTAGGCTGCCCTCTTTTAAGTTTAGTGGCAACTGGGAAGTGAAGATATCAAAAATGCCAAGCATCAACTTGATCCTAATTTAATTTCTCTACCTTTTGATTATTTTATTATTAATAGTTTAATTTTGGCTCCATTGTGCCCTTTCCTCATACATCCTGGTACCCGCCCATCATCCTAGACCAGAGATTCTCCTGTCTGACTGCATTCTACCTACTCTGTTCCAGGCTATACACACGTATTTATTCTGACTTTGCTGCAGCTTGGATGGACAGCTCTCTGTTCCTTGTTCTAATGCTTCCTTGACATACCTATATCAAGCACTATGCTTTCTGACCTTCGGGTTGCCAACCCCATGCATTGCAGCCTGATAACACCAGCAGCTAAGTCAGGATCACCATCCTTCCTACCCTGCTCACTAGAATGACAATACTCCAAGCCTGGGAACAGCAAAAAGGAGATTTCTACTTTCTACCAAACTACCTTTTCTTCTTATTCTGTCCTAGAGAAAAAAGGAAACCCTCTTTTTTCTCATGCTAATCCATTTACTTATGATTCTTAATGAGGTCTCTCTTGCCTTTCTAAAGGATTCGGTGTCAATAATTTTCCCCTTTATTTTTAGTTTATCAGTCTTTTTGGGTTCTTTCCCTTAGCCTTCCAAGTGTATATATCTCCCCAAACCTAAAAATGGTAAGGGAAAAATAACCTCTTTTATACTTGCTTTTCCTTTGAGCTATCGCCACATTTTCTTTCATCTTGTTCAGTTCAAAATTTCATGCAAAGTCTATGTTCCCTCGTAGAACCCTACTTTCTCACCAGCTACCAACTAGGCATTGTGAGTTTCTTGCATTGGGCCTTTCTCATGTAAAGTTTGACTGAATAAATTTTCTCTTGAAGATGAGCTATGACTTCTTAATCTCCAAAGCCTTTGAACCATATCTCATGAAAATTTTCTATGGTATTTAACAATATTAAATTGTACCTTGTACTTGAAACTTTGCAGTCTTTGGCTTCCCTCTTATTCTGTCACTATTCTTCTTCCATGGCTACTTTTCCTATTCAGGTCCAACATAGGGAGATTTTCATAAAGCTTGTATTATTGACTCTCTTTTTTCTCTTTACGTACTCTATAATATTATCTACTTCAACAAATTCAGTTGCCACTTTTACTGATGGTGTGTTCCAATTCACTACTCCTTTCAGTCAGCCTTTTCATAAATTATAATTTTTCATTTCTTACTTCTTTCCTAGACATTTTCAAGTGGACACCCCAATAAAATGTTAAATTCACCTGAGTCTGTTCATTGTAATAGCAGTCAGTTCCTAGGCTGAAAAACCCTGAGTCTTTCTTCATTTTTTCTTTTATAAAACACCCTCTTTAATAGCTCTTGAATACATCCTTCTTTCCATTTCTCTTTTGGCCACCATGGTTCACATGCTTTTCACCTCATATATGGACAACCACATTGGTCCCTTAAGGGGCTGCCTTACTTTCACTTTCTCATCCTGTCTCCCGCATCCCTCCACATACCTGGACTCTCTCCAATGCACCCCAGCAGAATTAATCTCCCAATAGTACTTCTCAGATTGTGTCACTCCACCACTCAAAAATCTGTAATGGCACCCCAGAGCCTTCAATCCAAGGCACCGTGAAATCTGTCTACATTAAATCTTTGTTGCTCATTTTTCACTATTCCCTACATGTTATTCAAATTGAATATCCCTGAATCAGAAAACACCTGCTTCACAGGATGTTAATAGGCATTACATGGAAATGATCAAGTAGATTTGAGAAAATCTCTGCCAAATAGTGCATTTATGTCACAATTTTTCAACCTCTTCACTATGTTAAGAGGCAGTGCAATTTGTTTTATAGAATGCAGAGCTCCAAGATTTCTTTTAGAGCAGAACTTTTTTTTCCAAGAAATCCACTTTCCCTCCATTTACCCAACCCACCTGGATTGTCACTTGATGAAATCACACCCATCCTTCCACACAACTAAGTGATGCCATTTAAAATAAAATCACAGAATTATTTCTAATCATTTCTGAGAAAGGAAAATCTTTCCTTATATTCTCAATTAAAGCTTTATGATTATACCATGCTATATTTCACTTTTGAAATTATTCATATCCCTCTCCAATCCTGGACTGTAAGTATCTTGAAACCATGAACGGTGAATAAATCTTATTTATATTCTCAGTAGTGCCCTACCACAGTAACCTCAGCCCAAGTAGATAACTTCATGCTAGGATAGTCAAAACTTTATTATAACTATTTATAAAAACTATTTTTAATAGTAATAATAGTTCACTTCTTCTAGCCCCAATGGTGGTAAAATTTATGTACATTTAATTATATAAACTAGTGCTTAAAAATAAAATGACAACCCTAACAGGTACTTTGTTAGTCATGCAATCCTAAAGCAGACATTGGTGTTAGAATCATTGTCTGCAGAAAATGATAAAATTAGATCAATGTATTTGGATTAAAAGCTGAATTTATTTCAGTAAATAAGGTACAGGATTAACAAAGTACTAAGTAAAACTAGGTAAAGAAATTTTGATCTCATAAAAAACTTTTTTAAAGACTAGTTGAATTTTACTTGGAATTTCTAGGATCAGTTTAACCCAGTTCCTTTGGGGCCAATGTGTAAATTTCATCACCAAAGGCATTGGGCAATGACAGTTCATACTGAGCTGAGCCATGTTCCTCAGGGACCCAAGCAAAAATAACCTGACTGTCCTTGATTCAACCTGTGCCCACAGCTGAATACTATAGGTTGAATCACAGTTCCATATATAATGTTCAAACTTGAACTTGAAAAGAGCTGCAAGTGAGAACTACTCTTCATTCTTCTTCCTTTCCCACCATGCTTACACCTCTCTGTAACTTGTATGCATCTCCTGGTGAATAGGGAGATTATTATAAAAGACTATTTTGTTAGGAAAAAATGTTATGGATAATTTCTCTGCAATTTTTGAAGCCATTCTATAAAAACCTGTTTGCAATGAGCCATAAAGGCTTCTAGATTCAAAGAAAAAGAGTATGTTTATACAGAACATTTTCTGATATAGGCAAAACAGGGACCCCAGATTTGTATACCTATAGAGAGAGTGAATTGAAGATCATTCTAAGACTCTATTTGCATTGATTGACAATTTGTGGCTCTTTATTTTGTTTGTTTTTATGTGGCTATAGGCAGAGAGGACAGTGCATGGATACCCAGGAGAGACTGAAACAATAAAATAAACAAGATGAATGGCATAGTATCCACACTTGTTTAATATTCAGGATAAGTCTGAAGTCCCATGGGACAGAGAATTTAAGAACAGAAGCTTATAAATCTGTTTTCATAAAAGACTTTGCGACTCCTAACAAAACGTGATGTTTTAAGATTCACACGGCCAATTATGGTGCAGATTTGGACGAAGAGCATTTTTACCATTGCTGCCTGCAGCACAGCTTTGGGTCCTTGGGTATCAGTTACTTTGGAAGCATCAGAGGACAATGTCCCTTACCTAGGAAGTGTTTTCTGTTGCTGCTGTGTTATTTTTTTTACTGAGGGCCTTAGCAATGGTGAGAAAGTAATAGTGGAAAAACGCATTTGACCTCTCTTTCAGCTCATGTGCTTCCCAGAAATATTTGGTAGGGGACATTACAGAGAATTCAGGGTCCTTATAAGGGCAGATGAAGGGTGAAGAGTCAGAAGAACCAGGCTCCATTTTTAGTCATCACTTCATCTACTTAATTGTTCAACAGATATCAACTGAAGGCCTACTATGGACCAAGCAGGGTGGCTACAGTACTAAACAAAACATGGATGCAGATTTTAGTGGAGGAGATATGTATTAAGACAGTAACACATATAAATAAGATAATTACAGATTATAGTCTGTATAAATAAAATAAATAGAAAGGATTCAGTGCCAGATGGCTTACTAGAGACATTGGACAGCTGTCCTTTCTACAAAGAAGAGACAAAATTATGAGTAAAAAACTGTACCTTGTACAGAATACCCAGGAGAGCACCAGACTCCAAAGGAAAGCTCAAGGAAAACACCTGCGACACAGGAGTAGTAGGTCTAGTGGAGGATAAACAGGTGGCAAGGAAGTGGCTAAGGGCAGAGAGCAGGAAGTGAATTGTAGCTAGGAACCAAACTGTGGCTAGGAACTGTTCCCTGGTGGGAACATGTATAGGAAAAAGTTCCTAGTAACTCTTAACTGACCTAGAGCTCATTCCATCTAATTAGCATAAGATGGGTGGAGCTTGGTGGAATTCTGGGAAGATGCCTGAGTAGTAAGGAAACTGTTATATAACCTACCCTGTTATGTAACAATAACCTGTCAACCACCCCAAAAGGTGGAAAAGGACAATCAATCCTGCCTGGAGAAAGGCAGGGCAAACTAGTGAGCTTATAAAAGGGAACGTGTGCTCAGACTTCAGCATCTTTCTCCACTCTTGAAGACTGACTGGTTCAACTCTCTCTGAATATTTTCACTTTGTGTAGCTTCCTTCTTTGCCTACATTCTTTCTTTTATGTGATAAACTGTACAAAACTGCTCTGTGTTTGTGATCACTCTGTCATAGGCTTGACTGGGTACCAGTACTCATTCTTGACACTGGGAACTGGGACATCAGGGAACAGCCACACAGACGAATCTAACAGGAGGAGGAAGCAAAAGGCCAACTCACTGGAGATCAGAGACTGGCAGGAGCACAGAGGGACTCAACATTGCAGGGAAAGCGTGAGTGAGTTTTGGTGCTCCATATTCCTTCTGTGACTGCTGTGATCCCAACTGAGGAAGAACTCCTCCTCTATCCACACAAACCCTGACACAGGCCTGGCCAGTGATTTGGACAACCCTGCAGGGCACTGCACCAGACTGGGAGCTCCTGCTAGGTCGCCTGACTCCCGCCCCAGACCTGGGCAGCTGTGGCAGTACCATTGTGAGAACACACTGTCTTGGGACTGCATCCTCCCCTGATAACAAATCCCCAGTTTCTCCACATCACCTAGGAGTTCCCAATGACATCCTCCCATGTCCAGACAGAGGACTGCAGCAACACAGAGTTGGCTGGACCTAGAGGTGCTTCAGGGCCCTCAGTGCTCCATCTCACAGGGAGTGTTAACCCATGGGGAAAGGACAGTGCAACTTGACAAAAGGGTGGCTCTGGAGACAAAGAAAACCAAAGTATGAGCTCTCTAGAGTCTGAGAGCTCCCAGCTTGGGGCTGTGAAAGGTGGCTCCACACCATCAGTGGCACAGACTCTGTATTTTGCCTTGCCAGCAGAGAAGGCCTAGCCACTGCTGCTGCTGCCAGGGGAGGCTGGGGCAGGCGAACAAAGAGCTGCCTGAGGAGTTGAGAGTAGTGATAGTGACCTCATTGGCACTGCGGCTCTGTGCACAGGGATTGCAGATGAAGACCCCTTCCTCTCTCTGAGAGGCACTGTGACACTACTGCTGCAGACAGCAGGAGAGCCTGAGAGCTATGGGTTTGCGGCTGTGGGTGGTGTCCCCACCAGCAGCACTTGGGATACAGAAGGTCATCCTGCCACTGCTACTGAAACTCATTTACCTGCCTGGCCCACTGCTGCCACTACTGGCATCCAAGTAAAATCTATAGCTTCTGCTTAAGGAGGGCAGTGTTAGCAGTCCTCTCCTCAGCTGCCTGTCCTTTCTAGGTAAAGCCTACTCTCCCAGGAGTCAAGTCCCTGGCACAACTACACATCCCCTGCCAGAGCATTTCAGCCATAGCCCACAGCCAGCCTGGTAGCTCTGCACACAGCAGGTTGAACTATCTACACCACCTCTCCCACAGCTGGGCCAGGGTGAGAGCTAGGAATCCGGACACTTTTGTGTCTCTGAAGGACAAAGACCACTGTCACTGCCATTAAAAGGAGGTATGAGTTGCTTGTGTGTCTCACAGCTGCCTACCTCTGCTAACCTTGTCAAGGGGGGCCCGCCCTTCCTGTCGCAGGTTCACAGTGCATTCTCCCTTCTCCTGTCTGAGCACTCTTCTGGACCAGAAGATAATCCCACCCCTAACTATCACAGCCAGTGCCCAAACTCAGGGAGGTTTAGGCCTGGTCTCATTATGCTCCCCTAGGACTCAAGTACATCATCCAGGGACTTGGGGAATGGGGATTACTTAACATGGTCCACCACCATGGGCATCTCAACACTCTTCCAGAGGTCTGAGGTCCAATCGACCCAAATTGCCAGCAACATCCCATTGGGTACCTACCTGCATGAGCCAAAAGGCAGTGTACCATAGCTCTTCACGCTGAGCAGCAGGGTTCCCAGCAGAGGAGAACAGTGAACCACAAAGCTATCTGTTTTGAGCTGAAGGAATAGGGCACAGATGAGAAAGAACCAGCAAAAAAACTCTGGCAATATGAAAAAAACCCTAAAGGATTACACTAGCTGTCCAGCAATGGACTTCAACCAAAAGGAAATTCTTGAAATGTCAGATATGGAATTCAAAATAGGGATCTTTTTTTCTTTATCTTTGATTGACTGTGTCAATTTAAAAGCCTTATCTCCAAGCTCTGAAATTATTTCTTCTACTTGGTCTAGTCTGCTGTTAAAATATGAGATTACATAAAGTGGCCAAACAGAAGAATCCTAGGTATCACTGACAGAGAGGCACTAAAAGCAAAAAGCATGAAAAACCTATCTGAGGGAATAATGGAGGAAAATGTCTCTGGTCTTGCTAGAGATTTAGACATCTAGATATAAGAAGGTCATAAAACTCTTGGAAGATTCATTCCAAATAGGACATTACTAAAGGCACATAATCATCATATTGGCTAAAGTTAAAGTGAGGGACAAAATCCTATAGGTTGTGAGATGAAAGTGTCAAGTAACTTACAAAGGAATACTCATCAGACTAACAGCAGACTTCTCAGTAGAAACATTACAAGCCAGAAGGAATTAGGGTCTGACACCAAAGAAATACAAAAGATTAACTGAGACAACTACAGACAAGTCTATGTGCACAAATGAGAAAATCTAAGGGAAATGGATAAATTTTTGGAAACACACAACCTCCCAAGCCTGAATCAGGAATAAATAGAAACCCTGAACAGACCAATAATGAATAGTGGGATTGAATCAGCAATAAAAAAATCTTCCAAAAAGAAAAAAAAAAAAAATCCTAGGACGAGATGGTTTCACAGCTGAATACTATCAGACCTACAAAGAAGAACTGGCCATTATCAAAAATCAGAAAACAAAGAGATGTTCGTGTAAATGTGGTGTAAGCAGAACACTTATACACTGTCAGTGGAAATGTAAATTAGTATGACCTCTATGGAAAACAGTGTAGAAATTTCTCAAAGAACAAAAAAAGTAGACCTACCATTTGCTTCAGCAATTCCACTACTGGGTATCTATCCAAAGGAGAAGAAGTCATTATATCAAACAGACACCTGCACTGATATGTTTATTGCAGCACAATTCACAGTTGCAAAGATATGGAATCAACCTAAGTGTCCAGCAACTGATGAGTGAATAAAGAAAATGGTGTGTGTGTGTTTATGTGTGTGTACACACACCATGGAATACTATTCAGCCATAAAAAGAAATGAAATGTAATGTCTTTTGCAGCAACTTAGATGGGACTGGAGAACATGATGCTAAGTGAAATATCTTAGGAATGGAGAAACAGATATCCCATGAACTCACTTAAAAGTGGGAGCTAAAGCATGGGTATACATGGTAATACAGTGTAGCATAATGGACACTGGAGACTCAGAAGGTGGGAGAGTGGAAGGGGAGTGAGGGATCAAAAATCACTGAATGGGTACAATGTACACTATTCAGGTGATGGGTACACTAAAATCCCTGACTTCACCACTATAAATTTCACCTATGTAACAAAAAACCTAAATCTGTAGAAATAAGAGTAATTAAAAAGAAAATAGAGTATTTTGATAAATATTATATTAATCTATCAGGGATAAAGGTTAGGGAAAAAAAGCTGGCAAGCAGAAAAGTGGCCAAGGAAAGTAAGATGTTGAGGAATTCTTGTTTTCTTTACTTCTGAAAAATATAAGCTAAAGAACCTCCTGTTCTCCCTGCCTTCTTCTCAATCCAAAACACAATAGTAATGAATATAATTCATTTTTGGTCTCAGAGAAATAAGACTAGATATAATTCTGAAATTCCAAGGTTGATTTTTAAACCTGGTTACCTAATATTTGGAAAACACTATATTGAAAAAAGTCTCCCACGCTCTGTGATGCTCAGCCCCAGGGCTCTTGGAAGCTCTTGGGACCAACCCACTTAATCCCTGCTTTATTACTTCTTGGCTATATGTCTCATGGGCTCAGCCTAGTTTCCAGTCCTCTTGTTCTTTTCCTCTCTATTCTCTGCAAAAGTGCTATATTTGGCAGTTTTGACTGCAAAGTGGGATAATCTCCCTAACCTGCTTTTCCTTGGTGCTCCTTAAGTTAGGCAGAAAACACCTTTCTTTTTCAGGTTGTTACTAATCATAATTGTAGAAAAACACATGGGGATAGCAAAAATAATAAACATGGATAAGTAAGTTCCACAGTTAATGAAGTTTTAACTGTGTTGGTCTTCAGTTACAGATCCTGCCTCTCTCTGAGATGATCATTTCAGTGGCAATAACTTTCCACCCTGAACTTTTATTCCTAGAAGTAAGCCTTACCAAGCTTCTTTCTTCATTCTAATTCTGCTCTTATGATCAAATCAAGGCAGAACATTACATTTAATGTCTTCTTGTTTCCAGCATACTTTCCTTCACTCACCAAACATTTACTCAGTATATCATTTTATGATAAAGACTGTGTGTGGCAGACATTAGAAATACAAAGATGACTAAAATGTATAGTCTTTAATCTATAAAAGAACACAATCTAAGAGGTAACTATGAAGCAGATAATTATGTTATATTACAAACAACATGAAATGGGTAAATTCAGATTTCTATGAAGCAAAGAGGAGAAAAACCTAACCTAAATGGTGGTAGTGAAGGAATTACATCAAGAGGAGTTAAGATCACACTGAGCTGGTTGAGCTTAGTCTTGAAAGGTGAATGAGATTCATTCCTGGGGTGCATTGGGGTAGGGTGGGATCATGAGTGGTAATAGTAGGGATTGGGGTGGGATTGGCAGTTGGTATGTCCTGGAAGTAAAAGACAGCTGGGCACCATGACACATGTACATGGAGAAAAATGAGGGTGGAAAAACACACAGTCTATTCATCTTCAAGCTTTGGAAATAATATTCTGGTTTTTGAGTTTTGGTTTTTAAGGAAATGATTTGCTTAGTTTGCACTTTAGAAAATGATCCTAGAGATGGGGTAAAGAAGATAGTTGGAGATAAAAAATAGCAAGAAATAGTTAGATTCTATTGCAGTAATTTAGAAAAGTCATGACAAAGCAGTGGCTTTGGGAAACAGGAGGACAGACCTGAGAGCTATGAAGCAACTAGAAGAAGATAATGTGTTTAGTTTGGAAGGAATTTAAGTAATTTAGAAATACCATTGGCTTCATTAATTAATATTTAGATACAAGTATTTAAAGTTCCTTTAAGAATATCTGTTCAAAATTTCATGTTCAGTATTCAAGTTTTTCCAGTCTAGATGTTACTGCTTCCAGTAGGCCTTTGGCCTATCCCATAATGATCTGTTGGAATCATCTCCTCACACACAAATTCCAATTTTATCTTTTTACTAGAAAGCAAAATGTAGTTTATGAAAAGACTGGAGTCCCAAGATCTCATCTCAGATTCCATTATAAATTCAAAGTGTCAAAAAATTCATAATTACTTATTAAATCTTTCTATTATGAGATAAAACACTAAGCATAGAACTAAAACACATACAAGTAATGGGCTAAAATACTCAAAGTTTAAAATAATAGTCATCTCTGTGGGGCACAGCATGGGGATGAAACAGGAGAGGAATAAACTCATTTCAGGTGACATTCTAGTAAATTCTTCAGTTGAATGATAGACTTCTGGATATTTATTATATAAATATGCCTCCTTACACAAATGTTACTTAAAACCTTTTGCATTTATCAAATATATTTAAATAAGATAGAAAACATACAATAAATAATAATGTTCCTTTCCCTTCTTAGCAGATGAAAATATGCTAGGAAAAAATTATATATTATGCTCACTCCCTCCATTTTTCATATTTTGTGTCCTTCTTTAATGTGGCATACTTTGATTTAAAAAAAATTTTAAAACATTGTAATAATTCAAAGTACTCCCGAGGAGTAATAAAAAAGCTATTTTTTAGTTCTCTATTTTCCAGGAATTACAAGCTCAGTTAGTGAGGGCTGTGCCTAATTGTTTATGATTGTTTTTCAAGTACATTTGCTTTTCTTGAATGGATAAATGGTGATTAAAAATCCAATAATTACTAAATAGATTTTATATGAGTAATAATTTACTGTTAGGTACAATTAAAAAAATCAGGAGCTACTTGACAGCAAAAAAGAAAAGAGCAGAAATCCTGTTAGCATACTAAAAAAATTGAAATTATACTTCAAAAAATAAGAGTTTAATTTAAAGGATTAGTTTATTCAAACTGCACATGTCCTCAGTATAAAAGAAATTTAATTTTTTTCATCCAGTTAGTGAAAGACCATAGTAAAATTACTAAAAAATGAAGTAAATTGTTTTTACCTAGAAGTGTAATAAATCAGAAGCAAATTCTGTCAAATGTTAGTCATTGAGAACATCAATCTATACAATGACTCTGTTGTCAACTTCAGGTTTGAGACTTAATCATTTCAGGAGCAAGAAAACCATGAGTCATATTTTACCCAGGAGATACCTGGGTAAAGAGATTCATGCCGTTACCCTCATAAATTTCTTGACAATTTGTCTGAAGGTCAATTGGCAATAAAATAATAAAAAATTTAAGTTTTGAATGGATTATGTGAAGGCAGATTTAATGAATATTTAGCCTGCATTGTCATATGGTTTCATGTATTTCCACTGGGAAATATGAGATAGCCTTAAAACATAGTAAAACACATACTTGTCCTGAAATTTACTTAATAAGTAAGTGCATGATATAGACAGCAGAAGTACTGACTAACATCAGAATATCTGACCCAGTTCATTTTTTTCTAAAGGGTTAGCTTTTTAAACTATTTTATATTAAAAGAAGCATAATTCATTAATGTATCATCCCTACACGAAATTTAATACATCATGCACCATATTTATTCAAGACTATGGCACAATTATGGCCACAGACCATTGCAAAATAGGCCACAAATAATTCCCCTCACTGTATCTACCTCTTTAAGTAGCTTCCTTTTACATTTACATCCAGGCTTGGCCACATAACTTGCTGTGTACATTAGTCCACTCCGGCTATCATAACCAAATACCACAGTGGCTTCAGTGATGGTAATTTATTTTCTCACAGTTCGGGAGGCTGGATATCTGAGATAGGGATACCAGCATAGTTTGGTGAGGGTGAGAGGGTTTTTTGCTGTGTGGAACACTTGGTCTTGGTTGGTCCCAGAAAAGAGTGAGCAAGATTAAGCTCTCTCGCATCTCTTCTTATCAGAGCACTAATATCATCAGACCAGCATCACGTCCTCATGACCTAATTACCTCCCAAAGGCACCATCTCCAAATACCCCTGCATTGGATATTAAGGCTTTCAACATATGAATTTTGGGTGGACACAAACTTTCAGTCCCTAATACTGTGGCCAATAAATGAGACAACGACAAATATGAAACAAGTAGATACTTCAAAACTATTTGTACATTTGAGCCTGTCCTCTCTTGCCAGGTCTCAAAGGTCTCTTGGGACCCTTGTCATCGCTATCCTATAAAAGAACCCAAGCTAGCCTGCTGAATAATGAAAAACACATGGCCTTGTTCTGTCATCACCCCTGCTGACTCAAATTAGCTCAGTTATGGGTAAGACGGCCTAAGAACTGATGATCAGCACTACCACTCTCTGGGACAATTATAACTGAGTCTTGGTATTGTAGAAGCCTCAGGTCTTCTAGTGTGTATGAATTTGATCCATGTTTTGTCTCATCTCATCCAGTCTGATCAGGGCACCCAAATGTCACCTGTGTTATAGATTTCCCAAATGTACCCCAATGTCTATAGCATGACTTCTGTCTTGACTGCTGGTTCCTACTTTAGCTCCCACAGGATTGGAATCTTTGCCTAAATTTTAGCCTTTTTTATTGGAACATAGTTTCTCTGCTTTATTTCTGCCACCTTTCTCCTCTTTTCTACACTTTCCTCCCATCACCTCTTCCTTAAGTGAGCTGATAACAATGCACAGGACACTGCCTTAACCTAAACAGACCTACTAGCAACAAATGTAACACTGGTGCCCGGACAGTAAGTATCAACATGGTTCAGAGAGTCCTCTACTCTCTCCACCTGATGGGACCTTTCAAATATAAACAGTAGTTAATATGTAACCTAAGCTCCTTGGACACTGTGATATGAATTACTTGTCACTTTAAACAGCTATCACCAAAATTCTGCCAAAAGAAGCATCCCTCATTCTATCATTTAATTCACAAATATTTACCTAATAACTCCTATGTAGAAGAAGTTCAGTGTGCTAGCCCTAGGGGTACAATGATGGAACAAGATGTAGTCCATGCCTTCACAGAATATATAATCCTTTGGGAAATAACAACAAATAAGGAAACGATTGTAATACTCTATGGCAGCCTTTTCAGCTGGGTTATCTGAACCTCTGAAAACAGAAAATGATTTGAGTGACTATTTTCTTAGTTCTCCTAATGTTACATAAATATCATATGCCTCAATGCATAGGGGAAAAGTTAACTCAATCTAAACAATGGATGCATTAGATCCTAAGACTTAGGTTATTAAGCATAATTTTCTCATCAAACTCTAGTTGAGAAAAGCCAGCCTATGGCAATAACCATTGTATAAGGCAGTATAACTAAACAAGCCTGGGGAGATCATAAAAACATTTTGGCTGAGCCTGGAATGATGAGCATGATTTAGTTAGGTGACAAGAGAAGAGAAAAAGCATCCAACAAGAATGTGTGCACCAGTCCCTCGCAAGAGAGATGATGGTATCCTTAGAGAACTAAGAGGTAAAGTCGATTCCTTTTTCCAGTAAGATAACCAATGATGCTCCAACAAATTTCACAGCAAAATCCAAAACAGAATGAAGTCACTTGGAAGAACTGATGTACAGAATTAAAAACATAGTGTCATCTTTATAAAATTGTTCCAATATTAAGTTCAGTGTTATGGATAAGACATGAATATTGTGATATTTTCTTCATCTTAGCCAATGTCCTCTTGGGTTATATGAGATAATTATTCACTATTTCTATGATTTTTAGAGTAAACTGATGAGAATAAATATATTAATTAAATGCTAATTTAAAATATTTTATTGCTAACAGAAATTAAATATGTGAGGGATTTCCAATGGACCAAAAAAAAAGCATATTTACTGGCAACTTGTCTAGTCTATATAGAATACAGGTCATCACCTTACTGAATTACAACTTAATTTTGTTCAACATCATGGGACTCTCAACTTCAGTATTGATTCTGTCTATGCTGATGACATGGTCTTACTATAATAGTATATTTCAGAACTAGCTTCAAGAAACAACTAAATCTATTTGCCAATTACTGTCAGAAAGAACAGCTCAATATTAATTATGCCAAAACCAATTCATCACTTTTGGCAACTGTTCTTCTACCCATCTGAAAAATACTAAAAATTTTATTCAACAGGTTAGCTTCATTATACGGGGCAATATTATGTAGCAAAATCATCCTCACATGCTTATTACACTACTCAAAATTTTAAATTTTATAGGAGTCTTGAAAGTTATTTTATGATACAGGTGATAGAAGTGTGCACTTCTGCCTACAAAATATTCTAAGTCAAAGTCAACTCTTTAATGCTTTATAGTGCAGAATTCCAAGGCTTCATTAAAGCTTTGGTTCAAATAGCTGACTACATCCAAAACTGCATTTGAATTAAAGTCCTTGGACTACCATAAAGTAGACTTGCAGAACCATCTTGGTATGGAGATGGCATAGCCTTCCTTCTAGGTAAGAGTAAAAATAAGACTCTTTGATTTTTATATAAGAATGTCATTTTTGCAACCCACACAATTAGAATTCAAAGATGATCTATCTTATTGCAGCAGGCAATACAGAATGTCCAACCACTTCAGACCTATTTGCTGTCTATTCAAAAGTCACACAATAGATCAAGATATTTTTATAAATTTACATTTGGATGTAATCTCTCTGCTGCAATCATGCGGTGATGAAAAAGTCTGACAAAAGAAAACCAAATTAAATAACAAAAGTGATAATAATAACAATATCAACAACAACAATAATAAACATCTCCATTGCCAAGAAACAGAATGGAAACAATAGTGAAAGGATGAGCCTGCTGGAATCTGGGACTGGAAACAGTCAATGAAGCAGAACTTCTGCATGACAGAGAGGACTCTAAGTACTCCATGCGAGATGGGAGAGGAGAAAGTCTGTCTTGTTGATGCAAGCCTGGTACTGGTCTGGGCCTGCCCTCCATATCCTCAACCCTTTCTGAATGGAGGAAGAAAAACCTAGAACAACAGTTTTTTTACACTGGAGCCAACGGCACACAGGTGAACTTCACAACAAAACTGATTGAAGCTACTCCAAGGCTTAAAGCCTACATTTCTAAGCTTCCAAACAAGCATAGGATGTGGAGCAATGAGAACTCTCCTATGCTTCAAAAATTGCTTGTCAATAATGTGTATATCTTATGATCGTGAATTTCAATCATAGGTGCACACATGTGTGCACAAGAAGAAATGTAAAAGAATGTTTCTAGCAGCATGGCATATAAAAGTTAAAAAATTAGAACTACTTTAAATGTATGTCAATAAGAGAATGGATAATTAAAGTATACATATTCATAGAATGGAATATATGGTGTTAAAATGAATGGAGTTAAAGCTATATATTTGAGCCATATCATTTCAACACATTATTAAACAAATAGAACATGTGACTTTTTAAAAGGACTAATTCAGATACCCATACATGAGGTCTAGTAACTCATCAAACTTTATAAAAATAGTATATGAAGAAACGTACATATATAGCAAACTATGCAAGAAGAATGATAAGCCTCAAATTCAGGAATAGAGATGAAGGTATATAGAAAAGATGTGTGGAGGACCCTCTTGTCTGATGGCTTGGACCCCTGTCAATTGCACAAGAGGCTGACAAGGTTTTGGAAATTTTTATACCAGCAGAAAAACCATCAGTCTGCATTGAAAAGAACAGAGACAGGATGAAACAAAGGAAGATTAACTCCGTGGGCAGAACCATGGATACAGAAGCCTTGGGTATGGGACTTCCTCAGTTCTAGATGGTGGGGCCACCTAATTCGTTCTAGGGGTCAGGACCACCAACCAGGGTTGAGGGGGCAGAGTTGTTGCCCAGGGGCAAGCCTTAATCCTGGCAGGCCCAGAAGATAAAGCATCAAACTACAGAGAATTATTCTCAAACCTTACAGCCTAATGAAAATTGCCCTACTAGGCTTTGAACTTGCTTTAGACCCGTGACACATATTTTTTCCCCCCATCCAATTTCTCCTTTTGGGAATGAGAATGCTTATTCTCTCTCGGTACCACCACTGTATCTTGGAAGTAACTAACTTGTTTTCTAGGTTTCATAGGTCCACAGATGCAGAAGAATTTTGGCCCAGGAAGGATTATACCCCCAAGTCTCACCCATAGAATTTGTACTTAAGAGTTGTGGTTGCAATGGTTAAGACATTTGGGGATGTTTGGATCAGGTGAATGTATTTTTCATATGGAAAGGATTTGAATTTGGCAGGGTGCGGTCAGGAGGCAGACTGCCGTGGCTTGAATTGTGTCCCTCAAAAAAGATATGTTGAAGCCCTAACCCCCAATACCTCATAATGTGACCTTATTTGGGAACAGGACCAATGCAGACATACAATTAGTTAAGATGAGGTCATCCTGAAGTAGAGTGGGTTTCCAATCCAGTATGACCAATGTCCTTATAAGAAGACAGCCATATGAAGACACAGACACAGGAAGAGTGACATGTGAAGATGAAGGCATAGACTGGAGTTACCTGGGTCTAGAAGCTGGAAGAGGCAAGGAGGGATCTTCCCCTACATGCTTCCATGAAAGCACACCCAAGCTGACACTTTGATTTCAGATTTTTAGCCTCTAAACAAAGACAGAGAATAAATTCCTACTAGTACAACCTCTGTGGACAGTAATACGGACATATCTCAAAGAGCAGATAGAACTATCATTCGATCCAGCAATCCCAATACTGGGCATCAATCCAAAGGGAAAAAAAAAAAAGACATTCTGTAAAAAAGACATATTCACTAGAATGTTTATAGCAGCACAATTCACAACTGCAAAGATGTGGAAACAACGCAAGTGCCCATCAATACATGAGTGGATTAATAAAATGTGGTATATGCATACCATGGAGTTCTACTCAGTCACAAAAAACAATGGTGATCTAGCACCTCTTGTATTATCCTGGATAGAGATGGAGCCCATTCTACTAAGTGAAGTATCCCAAGAATGGAAAAACAAGCACCACATGTGCTCACCGTCAAATTGGTATTAACTGATCAACACTTCAGTGCACATATAGTAGTAACATTCATCTGGTGTTGGGCAGATGGGAGGGGGGAGGAGAGGATGGGTATATACACAACTAATGAGTGCAGTGTACACCGATTGGGGGATGGAATCTCTGAGTTGGGTGGGGCATTGTAACCTAAATATTTGTACCCCCATAATATGTTGAAATAAAAAATAAATTAATTAATTAATTAAAAAAAAAAACTAAACCACCCAGTTTGTGGTACTTTGTCATGACAGCCCTAGGAAGTGCTTGTAAAAGATTTATAATTAACAGATACAATTTTATGTAAGTTCACATGATTCTTACATAAAACAAGTAAGGGAAGCATTATTATTGTTCTTATAACCCCTACTTACAGTGCATTTAACAGAGGCTCTTATGGGTTATGTGATTTATCCATGATTTGCAAAGCAAGTTAATTGCACTACTGAGACTTTAAGATAGGTTTTCAGAAACCTACACCCTTTATAGCACTGAAGGTATTGATATCCTCTGTTTCTCTTCCTTGTAGCTAAATCTTGTGTGTGTGTGTGTGTGTGTATGTGTGTGTGTGTGTGTGTGTGTGTGTTAATATCTACGGTAACTGCCAAAGAACCTTGGTAAACTTTTAAAGCAATTCATGAAGCATATCTGATAAAGGGCTAAACAGGAACAGAGACACACTTTTTGACGGTAACTTTATTTGTGTACTCTGAATAGGAAACTGAGAAGTAAGCGGATATCCAATGGTCACAGGGAATTAGAATAGCACTTAGTTATTAATATGAGCAAGCCAAGTTCTGAATATAAATATCTATTATCCAAAATGAAGAGACTACTAAAAATATAATAAGAAATCTATGCATACCCAATTTTAAAAAACCATAGTCTTAGTTGTTGGAGTCTCAAACTTAATCTTTTTATCATGTCAAATAATTTATCTTTTAATTGTATATGGACTGTGTCAAGCTTTAAATGAAGATATTTCATATACATTTGCATACTTTTGATTTGAATCATATTTTAAATTTCCTTAATTAGCAAAACTTCAGCCACCTGAATGTCAAATTTATATATTATGAACTTGTCAGCATGGCTTTAGTGAGTATCCAAATGAGAACTGGCAATATTCTCTTCTCTAATCTTACGGTTCTCCTTTTGTAAGCAGAACTTAAATATCTAAGCATATCCATATAAAGGCAGAAGGACAGGATTATATAAATTTAATCAAATATAAAAATTTAGAATGCCACTGGTGAATCTGGAAAATATCACTATGCAGCAAGATGTGGCACACTATACAATGTACATTATTTTAAATAATCACCTTAATTGCCAGCTCTTATCTAGCTATACTTCAAAATGGAAATGCATTAAGGTATATAATATGATTTCCCTTTCAAAAACAGCATGAACATTCATTAATAAACTATTAACTCTATTTGTCACCAAGTAAATAGAAACTTTGATTCTAGTTTCAGCACTACCAATAACTGTTGTTACTTACCTCTCTGGACCCAGATCCTCATATATAAAATGTGATGTACTTCCAGGTTCCTACCAGCTCCAAACTTCAAATGTAAAATCATCAATCATTGTCTGACAGTCAATTTCAGTTCAAAAAAATACATAAATGGAAAACTGAATACATAGTACCACAATAACATTTAACTTTTGATGTTTACTTGAATCTAAATTCAATCAAAACAATTTTTTTTGGCCTTGGATACTTGCTAAATAAAGATAACAATGGCCAGATGCTTTAGAAAGAACCAAAACTTTATGTATATATAAATTCATCTAATTTGTGACACCAGCCACTTAAGCAGTGTATCTATTTATGTTGAGAACTCAATGCAAAATGATTACTCTGTAAGGAATAGTTTTTTCTGTTTTCAGATACCAGCTTTAAAGGCTGTAAAATTTAGTGAGCACTGTCATTAATTACATCTAACTTATATACGTAGTATCTCCTAAAATATAACTGTACAATAACTTCACCTTGTCATAATACTATCCCAAATGCTTTGAGACCAAATTACCTAAGCCCATAATAAAAACCAATTAATGTTTACTATTTTCTGTAGCAAAAGACACACAGATATTTCTAAAAATATAACAATTTAGAATAAGAAAAATAGACTACTTTTGATATTGTTATATAATATCAAATATAAATATTTTTAGTGATTAAAGATTCAGTCTTATTGTAAAAATTTTAGTTATAAAGAAAATTTTAAAATTATCCTTACTGACCAAGATATGTCATATTATATAATGTACATTATTTTAAATAATCATGATTAATATATCTTTTAGCCAGTAGGATTAAGAATCACAATAGTTTCAAAAATATGTAAAAATTATCTTTCCATCTAATACAAGCAGAGTCCCTCATTAACCTTAACTTGGTACACTTCAAAAGTAAAATCTTTTTCCATTAGCCAACATTTATAGAGTTTTCATTATTCTTTTAGTAAGTTCAGAATATAAAATCAGATAACACTAAAGTGAAAATAATCACGTCTGCAATCTAAATATAGATAACATGGATACAATTTGTATAATTTTAAAGTTACCTGAATTAGAGATAGAACTCGAGTTTGCAACTTTTCTCAGGGCTCAGAGCTGAGAACAGAAGCAACTAATCATTAACTTTTACTAGAAGCAAACTTGCACACATGTCTCCAGAGATTCTCTGCTTTGCCCTTCCCTCTCTTTTTTCTCAAGTAGGGGAAAGGTAGACCTCTCTCTTTTTGAAGAACCTGCCTTGACACGTGCAATTAGTTCATACTTTCCACAGTGTAAAGTAAGCTAGGCTTCAGTTATTTCCTGGGTCAAAGAAGGTGAGCAAGTCTGGCAATTGGAACTGTTAAATTTAATCTTCAGATATTCTCTTTATGTGATGTTGATGTAGCCACATTTCAAGCATATTTTCCATCAGGTGATTTAATATCATGTATAGAACACAGTGCAGAAATACTACACTATATACTTTAATGTGTCAGTGAATCTTCACTGAGTCTGAGGCTTAGGTAACTTGGTAAGTGGTGAACAAAAAAACAAAGAGGCCAAGGTCATGTGTTGAATCCCTTGAGGGCCAGTTAGTTTCATTTTGCTGCCTGATCACACCTCACACTCCCTACATGGTCACCCATTCTGTAAGTGCATGTTCTCTGTAACAAAGGGTCCTCAAGCTAAGAGTATGAATGAATCTAACGGTGGGTCAGGAGTGCTATTTTTGCATTTCAAGAAACTACAATAACCTTTGGAAAAATGAAGTGCTAACATTTATTGAATGCTTCGCATATTCTAGATAGGCATTTTACCAATTTATACCCATAAGCTCGTTCTCTAAACCATATAAGATAGATATTATAATATTATATGGTAAACATTTTAGGTATGATGACACTGTGGCTCAGAGTTTTGATTACTTATGTAAGGCCATATACCTAGGAAATATTGGGTCCTGGATTCCAACTCTAGGTTGTCTGGATCCAACGCCCATGTTTCTCTCCATTGAACAGAAGGACAGACTCTCCGTGATCAGTGGGTGAGGAGCATTTGATTTCCCATGTGAAAGATACAATTTTTTAGACCTGAGCACTAAGCAATAGCCTGTTGTAAAATATGCTTCCCAAAGATTTTAATAGACTGTATTTCTAAATGTGTATAATCATTACAATAGCCAGATAATAACATAAATTACCTCTAGAAGTTGTATCTATTTACCTAAATAAAGTAAATGCCTTTATAAAATAAGATATGTGGTATGTTTTTATCTCTTTTATTAAAACCTTCAGTTTAAAAACAAAAATGAAATAAAAGCATAAGAAAATTTTACCTAGTACAGAATTAGACATACACTGAAGTTTTAATACAACATATCTATTTGGGGTAAAATTACTGATGTAATTCACTTTGTACTCTGTGGCTACATCTCAGATTAGTTTCTTTTTTTCCACTTTCTTAAGGTGGAAGAATAGAATTTCAATAAAGCCATTTGCTTTATCAACTACTTTTATATAGCAGTAAGACTCAGTTTCATATAAAAAAGATTAACTTCATTAAATAAACATGCTATTAATTACAACAAGAATGCTAACTTTAAAAAGCTCCCATATTTATAATTAATATTTTTTCTTTCATATTATTATGAAAACTTCTAAAGTTAAATAAGTAGAGAAATACAAAGATATATCTAAATTTGATATGTAAAGATTATGTTATGAAGAAAATAACTTGATAAGATAAAATCTATACAGATTAGAATTGGCAGGAATGTGGATAATAAATTTTTTATTTATTAATATTCTGTATTATTTTGGTTACTGTTATTACAATATAAAATCCTTAAAAAATATCATCTATAGATAGATACCATGGCCTGTTAAGTTCACAGAGTATGTTATAATAGAAAAGTTTAAAGAGCTCAAATTATAAATTACATATTTGCTTTCTAAATGTAGAATTTATTTTTCCTTGCAAAACATATTTCTCCTACTAAATTATTTTAACATACTAAATATGCATTTTTAACAAACCTAACAAAAGTTCAAATTTACCTAAAGCAGCAAAATATGGATTAGTGTTTACTGAAGTACAAAAGTATAGCAAATATAACTGACTTTAAAATGCAACCCATCACCTTTGTAATCACAGCAAAACTTTCAACAATTTGACTCACTTTTTTTAACAAAAAATATATCTTAGTTAAAACACAAAGACATCATGTTATTAAAGTTGAGCAACCGATTTTTGCGTGATGTGAGATAAACATAGTGTGTTTGCTGCACACACCACTGAGAAAAGAAAAGCCAAATGCAAGACAGACCTGTTCACCACGAGCCCTGGGGAGAAAATGCTTGAAGGTGACTAACCTTGCCAAGATTACAAATTCTCAGGAGTAACTCCACAAATAGAATGATGCAAGATTTTTTTTTCTAATTCCAGTCTCAAAAATTCTTTAACAATATAATGACAGGAGAGAAAGGAAATACAGATAGTCTTAGGAGAAAACCTTGATGAATAGCATGTGTGCTCTTGGAACAAGTTATTAATTCTGTATTTCAAACATGACAATAAGTTCCTGGCAATAGATTTGTTTATAATGTTATTCCCAAGTTTCATGCAGCATTTGCACATTGTGAGATATTAATGTTTTTCACATTATAACTAAGTAGTAAAAACTGAATTAATGTGCAAAACCCAAATTTTTTGTCTGAATAAAAAGTGCAAGAAATTCTAAACAACAGAAACCTCAGGTGATATACAGATGGAATACAGCAGTGAATTAATTGGAAGACACAAAAATCAAATGTCTTATGAACATAATGGAAATTTTCTCATGTATTCTTTTCACATTTATTCTTTTCCTGGAAAGGGTACTATAATCTTAACATTCATGGAACAGTACTAACTGTGATCCTATTTTCTGAATTCTAGAATTAGAAAGGAGCTAAAAGTTAGCATACAGCAGAAGAAAACAATCCAAGTTTATTCCCTGAGTTCATTACCCCTCAGTTATAATATAAAAAGAAATATATATATTTTTAACCTTGATGAGCATAAGAGAAAAGAAAACTTCAGTCACATTTGTTTTTCACAGAATAATTCCTTTGAAGTTTCAATACACCACAGGAAGACATAATCGCGGGAGGGTTGTTCTGAGCACAAAATATACAAGAGTTCTACCATCTTAATGGATTTCCCCTTCTTGCAGACAATAGCAACTCACTCACTAATGGAACAGAATTATTGGAAAGGTGATTTGAGTACATGGTATATTTAAGACCCCTCTTTCCTTGGCTGTTATGCACTCAATAGAAGATCATACTATAGCAAACCAATACAGGAAACATGTTCAGAGAGAGTGCTTTAAAAATATCCTTCTGACTCAGAACCTTTGATTCCACTTAGCCCCCTGCTATGACCCACAGCATGTACAGTGGCCTCACAACTTTCTATTAAATGCACTAACATTTTGCTAGTGACTGAGCTCAAAGTCCAAGAGTTAGCAATAATTCTCTCCCTCTCTACTGTAAAATCAAAGTTGCCAATCCTTATGGATTCTTCTTGCACAAGAATTCAAATCTATCTTCCTTCCATCATTCCCGTAGGCCCCATGTACTGTTAATAAATTATTAATAGTAACTTCCCAATTGTTATCCCAGCATCTAATCTTTCTACTCAAGTAAAGCCCCAAAACTTTACCTAAATTGTACATTTGACACAAGATCAGACCATGGTATGCGCCCAGTCAGAATTGGTCAATAGCTCCCCTCATTTCCTTCCTAACATTCACACATCATAGGCGTCTGTCCACACATCCCACCACCACACACACACAGGAATTCCAGAGGGTATGTTATAAAATAAAACAAGATCAAGTGTGCAATTTCCACCTATGGCTATAGCCATTAAGAGCAGTATAGGTATTTTAACATGCTTTGGCTTTTTACTGCCATTGGTAAACTAAGAAGCCATTATTTCTCCTGGTTTTAAAAACATGATAAAGACATTAGCCATTAACAAGATATGAGTAAATGGTGTTTGAGGCAGTATTAAATCTACTGACTCAGTCACATCTCACTGGGTATCCAGATGCTTCCCTACTTCAAAACAAATTTTTATCTTAAGTAAAACTTAATGAAAACCTTTTGTTGTTGTTTTAAATTATTTGTAATAAAAATATACAACTTTCAAATGACAGTGTCAGGGAATAACAACAAGGAATGTAATGTAAAGTCATATGGCAAAGATAATTTACAGGAGATATAACCATGTTCTAGGACTTAATAAAGTCCAGGGCTTCAGTGCTTTTATTCTTCTCTCTGTTCCCTGTGTGGACTAGACATTCTTAGTGTTCGCAGCAGCAGACAGAGGATATGGATCTCCTTTGCCCTGGAATGGCCCTGTGACAGGCTTCAGCCCCCTCACTAGGCTGCATTCCTCTGGGGAACCAGCTATTTTCTACAAAGGCATAGCATAGCTCCTTACTATCCTTCTTCACTCTGTTCTAAAAGATTCTTAAAAAACAAAACAAAACAAAACAAAAGTACTTGCTTTAGTGTTAGAAGGCTTGGGTTCAGACCTAAACTCTCCTTACTTGAACTAATTACCTAACATCTCTGACTCTTAGGATTCTCACTTCCCTACTGGCTTCAAATTTCCTTATGCTGACATTTCTCTTAAAATAACACTTCAGTCCATTCCGCATCTGATTGCTGAATTTGCAAGAAAAAAAAAAAACTAAGCAAGCTTGGTGCATCCATTTTCTGGGCTCTCTCTTTTCCAGCTGTGCCTTCCTACAGATTTGGTTTTGGACTACACTGCATGACAATTTTACTAGGGTAGGTTTTCCCCCTGCAAGGGAAAGCCTAAGTTTTGAAGTTCAAATTAGAAACCCCATTTGACCATACATGTAAGCCACATTCTCTAGTTCTGCATCAATTTTAAGAATCAAATAGATGAGTCAAAGAGACTAGCTGAATCTATTTTTTCCCTTATGTTTAATTAACCAACATTTAGTGAGTAAACAGCATATGAAATCCATCATACTATATATACTAGGGATGCCAGGATAAATAAGACAGGTTCTCTTTTCTTAAATAGTCACTCTCTCAAGATGGACCATAGGTAGGCAGATAGATAGATGGATAGGTAGATAGATAGACTAGAATTATTAAAGCTAAAATAGAGATACAAAGTATTATTAGAGTTGTTATATATTGTAGAACCTTCTATGATTTAACTCATCACCACATACATTCACATATGCCATAGGTAAGAGCCAAAATCATAAAACAACTTATTCCAGGCATCTGTCGACGTATCATTAAACTGTTAAGCAATGTAAAGATTTAATTACCAGAACAGTATCACAGAAATGTTCCCCTATATCTGAAACCATTATACTCTTTATTAACTAGATTTTCCATGGACAGATTAGCAAATATGATTGACTTTCTCATAACAGGAACTCTCAATTCATTATTTTTGGACCATGTTATGAATGAAGAAGACTAAAAATTTAATTTAAAAAAGTTCCTAGGCTTAAGATACTGCCAAAAATATATAAATATGGCCAATTCAGCATGAAAGAAAAAGCCTAATTATTTGATTATTAGCACTGATACCAACCCACACACTCTACAGTCTATGTAAAAGAAATGAGGACACGGTGAGTGGGTTAGTGGCCTTTTTAATAGGGAGAATACAGTTGGGCATGCTCAGCTTGCCTCTCCACTGATCTCTGGACACAGTTTCAAGGTAAAAAGGCATACACAGGCAAAGAAGGCAAGGTATTTGGTAAGTAATTTATGTGAAATCTTCCACTAACTCATTCCAGTGACTTTTTGTCAAATAGTTCCTCTTCTCTTCTGCTGCCCTTCTGTCGACTGCTGGATTAAAGCTAAAGCAGCGGCAAGAAAGAGAACGTCCTTTTTAGGTTCAGGGTTCACAGGGTTCTCCAAGGCCACCCAAAGATCCATCTATTTCCACATAGTTAAGTGCCTTGGGGAAAGCCTCTTCTAATTTTCTGTGATTTTTAGCTGTATCCAGGTAAATGAGTTGCCAGTTAGGGAAGTGTGGAAGAGGTGGGGTTGTAAAATGGAAATTGAAGGAACTGACTGAAGAGTACAATCAAGATACCAGATGTATTTGAGGGGAAAAAAAGAAATTTTATCTAACTAAAAGCACATAAAATGACTATTGGTGTCTGTTTCTTAACCACATATCCACTAGACCTATGATTATAGTTTTTAAGTATCCAATTTAAAGAGATGGTATACCTTGTACTTCAGGTGCTGTGTAAAGACTGTGTTTTGTTTAGTTTTATTTTATTTTCCCTCCTACCAGAGACAACCAGGGGAGTCAAAAGACAGGCATAGACAATTTGTTTCATAAGAGCAATGCATACTTAAAAACTGTGTAAGAAATCATGGCATGCTGCTACTGGCCTTTGTATGTGGGTAGCTACAAAGAGTAAATAGATCATACCTTCTTGCCTAACTCTACTACTAGAATCTATGCTACTTCAGAGATCATTGGTTCTTCACCACTGTACGGAGAGCAACTTGAGCAGACATCATTTACCTGTGGGCATTGGGAAGTATGTAATGTAAGTTGGTTAAATTAATTAATATATTGTGCCTTGGAATATAGCTACTATGGTGAAAGTCTAAAAGACTGATCAAATATATTCTCCCACCAGGCTTAAAGAAGACTCACTACCACAGAAAGAACAATTTCTACTCGGCCACTTAAGAGGCTCCTCTCTTAACAGAATGTCTTTGAAAACTCAACATTCAGACTAGGTTGTCCTCGCTTTCAAAGTATTTTTTAGCTAAAACCCCTTTTTCCAGCCCAATTCATGCTTTTCCTACTATCAAGAAATTTGCATGCTTGATCAGTGATAACAAAACAAATCTAAAGAATCACAAGACAGCTAAAATAGATAAGCAAATTCAATGAAATAAATTACAGAATATCCAAACTTTGCTTCATCTACATATTTATGATAATGAAAAGAGATAAGGAAGTTATTTAAAAGTACAAGAGATTTTTAAAAAATTAAGTGAAATAAAAAATTATGAAATTGACATAATTTAATTAAGGCATTAATTTAAACACCTCTACCTCAAAGGCATTTGCTCCAAAGTTTGACACTGCCCTGTCTATATCTGAAAAAAGAGAATGAGTCAAGAGAATACAGTATTTCAAGAATAAAGGTAATAATAACAACAATAGCTAACATTTATTTAGTCCCTACAATAGGCCAATTACTGTTCTAAGCACTTAACATAATTTAACAATTAATTCTCACAATAACACTGTGGAGAACGTTTTACTGTCCTCATTTAACAGATGAAAAAAATGATTCTTGGGTAGATTATAAGCATCAGAGTCAGGATTTGAACCCAGACACCAGGATCTATAGTCTATAGATCCTGGAAATAGGCAGGAGCAAGCCAGTTCCCTTAGTAAACTATGTACCCAAAAGGAACCGTATGACATATTGCAACTTAGCTCAAGGATCATACTACTAGTATGGAACAAGAAGTAAATCAAAGGAGGAAATGCCCCTATGACTGACGTAATGACATTCTGGCATAAACCACTCTCTCTACTTTCAGGCTTCCCATAATCTCACAGTGTTGGGCTGTATTAGTTTTCTGTTGCTGCTGTAACAAACAACCACAAACATAATAGCTTAAAACAACACAAATTTATTGTCTTATAATTCTGGACATCAGAAGTCTGAAATGACATCAGCGGGCTATCATCAAGGTGTCAGTAAAAGTCTTAGGAAAGAATCTGTTTCCTTGCTTTACGCAGCCTCTAAAAGCCACCAAAATTCCTTGGCTTATGGCTGCATTCCTACATTATGAAACCATCAAGGTTGGGCTGAGTCCTTTTCATGTTGCCATCTCTCTTTCATTTATAAGGATTCTGGTGATTACATTGGGCCTATGCACATAATCAAGAGAATTTCAAAGTCAAATGCAAATTCCACCTGCAACCTTAATTACCCTCTTCCCATGTAACACAACATATTCATAGGTTGCCAGTATTGGGATGTGGGAGTCTGTTATTCTGCCTACCACATGGATACACTAGGATTTGTTCATGAATTTGAGGTAGAAAACAGAGTACATGATGCAACTGAGGTAGAAGGTAGAATACAATCATACAGTCAGGCTATTGTTCATGACAAACAAGTGATACAACTATGAAAATTTATCATATTACTCTTATAAACTAGTTAAAATATGTAACAATCCAAATCGAAAAATAGGAATTTGACCAACTGAATATAGTTTCTGAAGAGAGCATAGACTAATTATAAGCACACCCGATTTCACATTCTCTCTCTTACAAGTTATACAGTATTGAACAAGATATTTGCAATGCTGAGCATCAGTTTTCTCATCTTCACAGTGAGGATTATAAATTTAACCTGCTTTACCCCAGGATTGTACTGAAAATCAAATCAGACTGAATCATAAGTGTGGAAACTCTTTGTGAGTGATAAAGCCCTATACAAATAAAATATGAATATGGTAAATACCAATATGATCATTTTTGTTCAAAATATAGTTATTTCTAAAAAAGAGTGATTCAATGATGAAGATGAATAACTAAAAGTATACATGTATAGCTTCCTTATTTATTTTAAAATCAGAATTCATGTTAGTAATAATAATAATTCTACTATCATTGAAAGTTGATCATGTATTACCTTTATAATTCTTTTGATGAAGTAAGTTTATATTTAGCTTCATTTTACATACAGAGAAACTGAGGCTTAACCTCTTGACCAGAATCACACAGTGTGACCAGAATCACACATGGAATGACTAGAAGCTAAAAGGGCCAACTTTAACATCTGTCCTATTTTACAAAATGGATTGAAACAGTAGTCATGCCAATATTGCTATTCACATCTAGTTTCACCAGTTCCATAAACAGCATGACTTAGAATAACTAGATAGAAGAAAACATAATTACACACCAAGCGTACTCACAAAGTAGCTCTACTGGCACCAAGAGTACTAGAGTCCTTTGGTTCCCAAGATTCTTTTTTCTGAGGTTTCACAGGAAAACATCACATCTTAAGATGGACTCCTAGAAGAAATGAAGAATAGGGTAACCATCTAAACATTAAGATGCATGTTTAAAGAATGAAAAGATATCCAACTCCATATCTGAAAGGCTTCAGAGCACATAGCTTGCTATCGCACTGGCTGAAATTGCTATTTGCCTTTTCCCAAACTCCAAGATTTTATTTAGAGGCCCCTTTAGATATAACCAGATCAATTAGTTAAATAGTTCACATCATCAGTAACCTCTATACTATAACTATGGCACCTGCCTTTATTTGTGCCTGTTTTTATATTTTCTGTCCTAAGTCAGATTTATCAAAGTGCAGAGGACTTTCTGAAAAAACATCAGAGAGACTCAGTTCAGTCCAGTAACTTTGAGATTTTAAAACAATAACTTGGTTTTAACTTTTGGATGGTGTTTCCCTCCATTTTTGGTAGGATGGTGTGTGTGTGTGTGTATGAGAGAGACTGAGAGAGACACACAGAGACAGAGTTTATAAAGTAATAATTTGAAATTTTTGCATAAATA